>NC_141564.1:20506626-21111210 GCF_036417535.1 Chlamydotis macqueenii | reverse complement strand
TTTTTTCTGCTGGTGTGCTCATATTAAAAAGTCTGTGGAAAACCAATCATTTTGAAAAGGAAAAAAAAGAGTATAAAATGTAATACTTTACATAGGAGTATTCTCAAAGCCCATCAAACTCAAAGCTTTCAAATTTCATCTCCGATCAGGCATCTTTTATTGCTGCATTGTAAAGAGTTAATTATCTTTTCTCAAGTAGACTATAATTCTTCATCATATATGTATGCTAAGTTGCTTTAGGAGGTAACTAGAGAATGAATTTTTTTTTATTACTGATCCCAAAGTAGTGCCCAGAAACTCATAGATTCCGTAAGCATTTCTAATGATCAATTAAAATCATGCTAACTATGATAGATTGTAGGATGCTGTGTTTTACATCGTGATCCTCATCTGTACTAAAATTAAGTTCTTGTTTTCATAATTGAATATTAAGTTTATTCTATTCCTTGGTGGGCTAGAGCCTTAACAAGTATAAATCTGACTTTTATTTGCAGCAGATGCTAATCTTACCCCAAATACACATCCTTGCTATGGCTCTTTTCCCAAGAAATTGAAGTTACCTTGCCACATTGTGCGGACTGTGCAATAAATAGGCTCTAACTCCAGATTGAACTGAAACCTTGTGTGGAAAACCCAAGTTCCTACTGCAGGTTGGCTGTGGGATGGTGCTGTCTGTGCTGTGTTAGGGGTTAGGGTTCTGCAGATAACTTGTCAAACAGTACCGGACCATCACTCGGAACTGAGAGAACATAAAAGGTATCAACTAATTTTTCCTCATGTCTTGTTTGTGTGTTTTCCCCTGAGAAGACAAAACCAAAGGTTGCTGAAAAAAAAAAAGAAGAGAAGGCACTGGAGATGACAAGCATGCGTTTACCAAACAGTAGTGGAAATAGAGCATGAGAATGATAACGATTCATGGACAATTTGTTACTTTCTCTGTTCTGCCTCTAGTTTCACATCTATTTTTATCTTTTTCCAACTTGTTTTTCCTTTCCATAATATTAATATATGTAGTGCGCAACATCCTAGATCAAGAAGTCTGTTTGCTACCTCAGGAATCCCAGCATAACTGGTTTTGGTTGCTTTGGGCTGAGAAGCGAGGGCAGGGCTGGTGCTAGCAGTGAAGACGACTGGGCAAAGAAACCGTTGTCCGTCCAGCAACACCAGTCACTGCAACAAGCATTAAAAACCAGCAGTGGTAGCGGTTGCTCTTTGGAGGCGCCCCACCTCTGTGTTTTTGTTAGAGATGTCAGTCATTTGTAATATTTGACTTGCTTGTCAGTCAGTACCAGCCTTCCCAGATGCGTGAAGAGGGACTGGAAAGGCTTCTTCGTGTTAAAGCCTCTTTTGTCACTGTCAGTTTTTGTACGGAAAACATCCATCAGCGTCAGTAGTGGGAGGAAGTTGTGCTGTCTCTGTCAAAGTCCCGTGCTCCTGGTTAGTGGACTTTTGTTGCTGTATTTTTATACTCCCCCAGGAAACCCACAGGATCCCTTGTCTGACACTGCGTTGGCTGCCAGGGATATAACGTGTAGTTTCTCCGGAAGCTGTAAAGCCTGATGTTTGCTCTCCTTGAACAGTGAGTGTCTTCAGAAGTCAGAAAGCTGCTTTCTGGCTGAGTTTATTTCCCTGAGAAATATGTGTGCAAAACTTTTTGCTACCTTGCGTGCCTTTATAGATGAAGTGAAATGTGCTGGCAATTGCTGCTTTAATTTTTGTGTGGGCAGCTGTTTCATTTATGTAAGTATTACTCCTTTTGAGAAATTGCTAGAAGATATACAAGTTTAAGTTCTCTGCTGGAATATAATTCTGCCGTCCATAAAAGACTTGTATCTCCCAGCCCCTGTCAGCATGCTATGCCTGTCACGTGCTTGAACATGTCTTGCTGCTGTTCTTACAAATCTAACTCTTCTGCAGGCACCAGTTGACAGGAAGGAGTCAATTACTAACAAAATAAATATAAAGAAAATGAAATAAAAATGCAAAGCCTCCACCAGTCAAGCCTTTTCCTAGAAACTGAGGAGAATAGATTGTAGTGGCTGTGTGTTCCAGGAGGTCATCTGTCAAATGCCAAGCAGCCAGTTAAATAGACTTAATATTACTGGCAAGCGGAATAAAAATAAACATGGCTGTATCTCAATTTAGGATATTTGAACATGAGCAAGACTGCCAGCCCTGAAGAGCACACTGTGGCTTTGAAGGACTGCTGGAGGTAGCCACCAGCTCTGCTCCTCCACAGGCAACTGCCTTTGCTTGCCATTTCATGGGCTAAAATGAGCCTGTTGCTCGGTGCCCATCCCACCCTGTCCAGACCTTGGAAGGATATTTCTCCACAACTACAGCTTAGGGCTGCTGAGCTGCAGGGTGGGCCTTCGTTCCCAGTAGGCAAATCTGCTAGGAGCTGCTCCAGTTAATGCCCAGTTGCTTCTCGTGCATCCTGGTCAGTGTTTGTGCTGTCTTTTTCATGAGCTGTGGTCCCGCTTGGTGAGACCATCACCCTGCACCTCAGTCCGGCACTCCCTTGGTCTGTGGTCTGAAACGTGCTCCTCGAGCTCCCTCAGCTCCATTGTCACAAAGGAGTAATTTACTGAATATTTCCTATACTTATTTGAAAAATCGACAACAAACAAAACCAAAGCAAAACAGAGCAAACTCACCATTTTCCAGCCAAGCCAACAGAAGTCCTTTTCAGAATCCGATGTTCCACCACTACTTTATATGCTGAAGAGACAGATTTTGAGGACATCTCCGTGGTAGCCTTCTCTCACTCCTTTTTCCTGCACAACACTACAATAGCATTGCCCATGGTCCTTGACTGTTTGGGGCATTTCCCAGATAATTTACTAAGTGTAAATGCAATAAAGCCATTCAGGTTTGATCCGACTGTATAAATTTCTGTCCTGTGGGTACTGTCTTCCACACAGGTCAGGCCACAAGATGAACGCAAACTGTGTTTCTGTTGGGGTGGCTAAAAGCAGCTTTGTTCAGACTTTGAGTGGCAAAAGTATGTGACTTCTCGTGGGCATGTTAAGCGTGAAACACTACATATTAAAAGCAGATTTAGAGGCATATTATTTTTGAGGTTGCCTTCAGTAAGTAAAAGGTGATGCTATTGAACGCATGAAAGAGTTAAACTTAATTAAGATGCTTGAAATGTTTTTTTCCTATTAGATATTTGAATATTCAGTTTAGTGGCTGTTTGTATAGTAAATATTTAAAGGGATATTGTTAAACTAGCCTTAACTCATCGTGTCCACACTTTCTGTAAAAGGAGTAACTTTTTTTTTCTGGAAAAGGGATGTATTTATCAGAGGGAAAAGTCTATAAAATATGGAAAATTTCTCTGACTTTGTAACAAGGAAAGGTGGAGCTGTTTGCCTGCAAGGTATCCTTTTTCATCTGCTGCAAGTATTTTATACAGCTCTGGCTGTAAGATATGAACAGTACTTTTCCATGGCTTACTACTTCTGTGAATAATCAGCTAACGCTCTCTTTTGCAGTGGGTTTGATTTCATAAAATTCAGTACTGGAATGGTATTACAGCTTGCAAGTATTTCAGAGTCAGATTTAATATACATTTTTTTACTATGCTAGAGTGAAGCCACAGTCTGAAATAATTTTACATCCTAAGTGGTTCTAAATGAAAGTACTTGCAGATTATTTCCATCACATTTGTGGAGGAAAGAATCTATTTCCACCTAAATAATACTTAAGGCCATTACCTTATGAGAAAACAGTCATTTCGAGTTTTAGCACCTGAGTGGTGCTGAACTTTAGTGATAGTAATAGGCAGGTGAAAGTACTGAAGAAGAAAATTGCTGCCTTCTCAGGAGAAACCTTTCTCCAAACAAAGTTCTGGAGTCCTGCTAATAGGTCCTGGATAGGCAGTCCAATGCACCGAAGCCTGATGATGCAGCATCTTGGCCTACCTAACTTTTGGAAGTGTATATAAAATTTTTAATTTTTTTTTGTATATGTGTATATATGGACACATTTATGTATTTCTGCTATATATTTATCAAAATTATACACATGTAATATCCATTCTTACAGAGGTGACCATAGTGTTTTTGTGCTTCTGAAATCATAACCCAAATCACTGCCTTGGAGGAGTTGGAAAGCCGGGAGCTTCTCTTTCTTTTCCATGTTCTGCTCCTGTCGTTTGGAATCGCTTTCCTAGGCATTGTCTTGCAGATGTGAAGTGGTTTGTTCTCAGAGCTCAGACAGATCCTGGAGGAGAGAAGGCCTGGGCAGGTATGAATCCTTTAAATGTCACGGGACATTGACTGCGTACCTGCCAACGCTCAGACGAAGCTCATTGAATCATGATTATAGTCATTGGAAAAATGAGCAAACAGCGCAGCCCCGGTTATAAATTTGATTATGGACATGTCTGAGTTGAGGTGGGAGAAGGTAATATTTATGTGTGTGCTTAACTCTTTATTGCTACGGCATTAAGTAAGGTTATTGGCCTCAGGATCTCAGTTTTCCTGTTGCCATTGAGCCACACACCGCTGAATCTTCAGACTGGGGTTTTTGCTTGCATAGGTCAAGGAAAATAAAATGTGTTACACTTAAAAATTTTTAAATGTCATTTGATCTATGGAACACTTACAGCAAGAAAAAATATTTCTTTCTTAGGGGTTTTTTGGGAGTTTTTTGTTTGTTTTTTTTTTCCCTTTTATGGAAACATAGTACTTCAGATGATACTAAAAAGCATGTCTACTTTTCTGTGATGTCAATAATGACAGTGGAGAGGGAACTAACCCATTGCCTTTGTTAGTTTTTGGGGTATCCCGTATCTTGCAGTGAATCACTTGCATAGCATTTATGATTTGCCTGAACTGTGGTATTTAGATGTTTTTTTAATGACATTTTTTGAAAATTCCAAGTAACACGCGCCCATTAGTTTCTACAGTGGTCAAGGTCTTCTGTTGCCTGTCTTCATGTGTGGTGGAGACTAAGTCTTTGGTGTCTTCCTCGATGCATGTGTGTTCTTTGTCCTACTTGTGAGATTTTTTCCCTTGGATTTATAGATGATACAAATATGTATGCACTCTCCTGTATTTTCTGTTGAGAGCTAGGCTTTTCTGAATGGCAGCTATGGCTTGCTAGGAAGTTTCTGAAGAGTCACAGTGTTCAAGATTCATTTTGTTCATTTACAGCATAGGTGTAATTGCAGTGTATGCTGGAACAGTGCTTTGTGTTAATAAACCCCCTCAAAAGTATTGAAAGAGAACTTCGCAGTTAAGCAGAGTTTTAAGCCATCTCATTAATTTTTATTTTTCATAAAACAGAATACAAAAGCAATAGTGGGTAAGAATAAAGTTATAATTCAGGTAAGGCAAGTCATCGTTCTGAATATGAAAGGTGAAACAAAAGCTGTCTCAGATATTCCTCTGAACTGTAAAATCTTGGCTATCTCAAGAAATGAAAGTATGCATGGAAAAGAGGTGATTTTTTTTTTTTCCTCTTGCTTTCTACAGTTTTGTTTTGTAATAGCTGCCAACAGGTTGTCTAGACTGACAAAATTATATATATGACAGTACAAAGTACAGGCTTTTGGTTGTTAGAGCAACCTATATATTTTGGAGCAATGGGTAGTAGGGTGGATCCAGTGAGATTTCTAAGCGATATACAACAATGAGAGAGACGAGAACTGAGCCTGTATTGGCACCCACACTAGGCATACAAATGGATTTTATGGAGAGGTTTTTTAAGTGTGTTTATTAAGGTATGAGAAAGGAGAGGAAAGTGAGGTTGTCTAACAGCATGCATTATCTTTTAAAATAATATAAACTATAAGAATTTTTAAAAGTAATATTTAAAAACAAAAGTTTCAGGACGTTATTTTTTTAGCTTCCTTCAGCCAATAACGATGATTGTGTATAATTCCCTGCATTTCAAAACTTTATTCCTTTAAAAGAAAAGAAAAAAACAACATATAGCATTAGGAATATTCCAGTTGCCAGTTTCTTCTAACATCTACTCTTGACTTCTGTAGAAAAATTTCATACATATTCTAGAAAGTTGCCTTTGAACTTGCTGTACTTACAGTTCTTGAAGGATTTAGTGTGGCGCAAAGCTGCCGGACAGTTTGAGCTGCTGACCCTCAACTGCAGTGTCAGCAAAATGCATCCATCTTTCTAAGGCTTTTCTTCAGCAGGGTTGTTACTGGTTCCAGAATTGGACAAATCTTAATCATGTCATGTGTGGGGAAAGATCATGTGGGAATGCAATTTTGATTTGAGAGTTGACTCTGGAAATGTTGTTGTTGTTTGGTTTTTTTTTTTTTTTTTTGTCTTAAGAAAGTTGTTTGTTTTGTTTTTTTTTTTTTGTCTTAAGAAAGTTGCTTTCTTATTACATCTTTGGGCCGAGTCATCAGATGATGACCTAAATCTTCTCTCTGTCACATGTTTCTGAAGTGGTAAGCCAGCTGTGTGAGGAACACTAAGAAATGCTGACTCAATAATGCTCAATAATGGCAGATGTAGCAAATCTTTGGTGGCGTGTATACAGTTCAGGTTGCACCTTTCTATGTCCAGGCTCTTCTGATCCTCACTTGACGTGCTAAAAACGTGGTAGTTGCTCTGGCTCTCTCTGTGTTGCATAGTAGAGCATGACCTCTCCAGACGTTCTGGCTCAGCTCTATTGTAGCACCGGATGTGGCCGTTTAGAACGTGCGTCCGCGTTGTGCTATGGATGTATGGGCCACAACCCTGGTGCTGTAGCTCCCCACTAAGCCCTGAGGACAGCAACAGCACTCTTCAGGAAACATTCTGCTGCTTTTCAAATTTTGCCATGAAGTTCAGAGCTTTCATTTCGCCAAGGCTTTTGTATACCTGAACTATTTGCCTTTTAAAAATTGTCATAGTTCAGCCCCAGTCAGGGCCTGACTTAGGCCCCCCTCTCACTAAACAAAACCACAACATTAATGAAGGGTAAAGGTGTTCCTACATCTCTTAGGATGTTAAGTTTCCTTATGGTACCTAAAAGAAGCCATGGTTTCAGTGGGAGGCGTTGAGCAGTACTGCAGTGGGAACAAGGAGAAACACTGTTTTTTCCCATATATATTCTTGAACTCTGGCTGCCTTAAATTCAGTCCATTAAGTCTCATTCTCCTGAAAAACAGAGAGATTAGTAAAATAGTGTGATTAATAGGGTCAAAATCAGAAATTTTAGTGTATGCTGAAGACAATTAGTTTTCCACCCACAAACTGAAACACCTACATTTGCATACAGGAAAAAAATATGTGCAAGTGTTTGCCAGTGTGTAAAATTACCTGTCATAATAACATATGCATAGGGATTTGTTGAGATATAGTAGGTGCACATGAAATCTGCTAATAAACTTACTGTTTAGGATGCTCAACTTTTCAACCTCTCTAGATATGGATATGTAGCAGTTCTAGAGTTGTAATATAATATATATTTGGTGATATAAAAGTATGAAAGTTATATTAAAATTTCAAAAATACATATTTTAAAAAATGTGATACTTCTTCACCAAAGATTCATGGAATTTGTGGGAGCTGTTGGACCTCCATTAGTGACCTCAGTATTTTGCTGTTTTAGGATTAGATTTTAAGTGAGAAAAGATGTTTATTGAATTCCCCGAAACCAAAGTAACCTTTACTTTCTCAGACCTTATTAAAGTGGTATTACCTTCTCAACTTCCATATTAAAAAAAATAAATGCAAGAAAAACAACGAAAAAAAGCACTGCCATGTACTTGAACAGGCCCTGGTTTATTCAAAGCTAAAAGATTGAAGGAAAATATTTTTAAGAATCATAGAATGGTTTGGATTGGAAGTGATCTTAAAGATCACCCAGTTCCACCCCCCTGCCATGGACAGGGACACCTTCTGCCAGACCAGGTCGCTCACAGCCCCCCTCCAGCCTGACCATGAACACTTCCAGGCACTGGGCATCTACAGGTTCTCTGGGCAACCAGTGCCAGTGCCTCACCACGCTCCCAGTAAAGAATTTCTTCATTATGTCTAGTCTAAATCTACCCTCTTGCTTCTCTTTACAGCATAGCTATCCTCTTAAGATAAAACGTGAACAACTTTATAGCACTATTGTACATCTAAATTTATATGATATGTCTTCTCAATTCGTGACAGATCAACACAAGAGAGTATTACTTTAGTAACAAAATGACAGGTGGAAAAGATATATTGATTTTTTTTGTTTGTTTGTTTTTGTCTGAACTCATTTGTCTAACTCATTTTTGTGAGTTACTTGGAACATTTTTCAGAAGAAGTTGAGGTTGAGAGGAAACAGATGTGTTGGTGTGTTTAGGTAGAGGCATAAACAGTTCTGTTCTTCAGTGTCAGCAGTGAAAGCAGACCATATTATTAATACATGTTTATCCATTTTGACTTTCGAATTCACTGTTTTTTTTTGTAGAAAACATTTGCAGAATTTCTATATTCTGAACAAAACTGTTGAAAAAGGATTGAGTAGTCAGATATTAAATAATATCAGACCTCTCAGGAGTCTGTGTGAATACTGAATGTTATTAGTTGGAGTGTGTCATTTCCTCGTGAAATCTGACCCTTGAATTTCTTCTTGGACAGGGATGACATTGGGCTTTGAGAGGGAGAATGTTTTTGTTTTGTAGGGATTTTTTTTTTGTGGTTTTTTTTTTTTTCTTTTTTAAATAAGAGTATAGTGCTTTATGAAATCCATCTACTGGGTCAGCAAAAGTTTCAAGCTCTGGATGTGTAGACATATTGCCCAAAATTGCTGCCCTTGTTGCTGAAATGTTCCCTTTCATGAAAGTGGATATTGGTTTGTTACTCCAGCAGCTCTTTTGAAGAGGATCAGTCAGATCAATTGGAAAATGTCCTCATCTGTATGGAGTTGGAAGGCTGTGTGTGGGTATATAAATCTCATGTTTTGGTGTGTTTTCTTTAACCCTTCCACTCCCAATTAATAAAGTGGAGGACTAATGAGCTCTTCTGTGATTTTAGTACTTCAGCATGTTCTGGTTGCTAATTCAGTGTTAAGATGGGCAGTATAGGCATCATTATAAAGGAATTCTTGGATCATAAGATGCAGGAAAACAATTGCTTTCCTCCGAAAGCTCTGCAGAAATCACTCTGTGAACAGGAGATGGTAAGAGTAGCCTGTAGCGCTTATGTACTGTAGCCACAGTTCCTATTTACATCAATTACAAATGGGGTTGCTGATGCTCCTACTCATCTATTTAAAAACAAATTGGCTTGTTTATCTGCGGTGTAAGAAGGGAAAGTAGGGGAGATCTAATACTCTTCTAATCTGAAGATTTGAACAAGTGAATGCTAAAATGTCAAACGCTACCCAGGTGTCTTCCGTAGGAATAGGGCATTTTTGGATGTTTGTGTTACTGCACTGTATATGTTAACAAAAATAATAATAAGGAAACATTGAAAGTGCTTGTACATAACTAAAAAAAAAACCCTATTAAGAATAATACCAATAACTGAAAGACTTTTTAAAAAGTTTCTATGTGTTATTTTTAATTTCAGCAGGTATTTTATGTTTCAAACAAGTGTCCTTTTCTATTGCACTGTGTCCCTTTAAATTTGGAGCCTCTCTGCTTGTGTAATGCTCATTCTCCTTCTGAGCATGGTGTCTGCCTTCGTCGTGCTTCATCCCAGTGTGCCACCTCTGACCATTAATGCAAATTGGAGGCCAGAGAAGAGTTGCTCTGGACTTAAATTGGTGCAACTCACAGCAGAATCTGTCTCCAGTTCATATTAATGACTGCAAGTGGGAGAAGCTGCCTGAACGGATAGAAAGCTCTAATGAGACCATGTTCCTTCACCCGTAGCCATATCTGTGCCACCTAATCTCTTTTCTATACAAACTGCCAAGTCCAGTTAATTTAATTGTATTTTCAGTTAAATTCTACAAAGAGTGAATATGAGAATAAACAAGGAATCATGTTTGCATGTTCAAACGTCTTTCTCTTTAAATTCAGTGCTTGCTTTTTTCTTGGTAATTGCGCTTAAATTGCTCCATGGGATGGATGGCTGCTCTTGGGGGCCTGATGAAGGCACTCTGTCGTTTTAGCCTTGTTTCTTGCAGCACCTGCGGCGTTGCGGTAACCCACGCCTGCTTAGGCCTTTTTCTTTAGAGGAAGTTCAAATAACTGCCAAGAAAATATTTGCTCGTCTGTATTGCCGTTAATGGCAGAGTGAGATTTCCGTGCCAAGGCTCTGTCTTTCAGCAAAGCAAATATTCTGTATTGTGATTTTTGCATGCCTAAGGGCAGTATTTATTTCATCATTGGAGAGCTTGCACGAAGAACGTTATTCCCACTGTGAGTGTCAAAAGGGATCTTCAGTGTCTTGCAGCAGATACCCTGAACTCGCTCCTTTGATAAAGTACCTTTTGTCAGCAAGCGCATATGTTGAAAATTAGCAGTTCCTTCAGCACGAAAACCTTGACATTGAATATAATTGAGGAGGTTAGTGTCGGGCGTGTTCATAAGTATTACCTGTCATTTGAAATACGACAGTGCTATAACTGCAGGACCTTGGGGACTTCAGTGTGTTGGCACTGCCATCTGACTGCCTCTGAGTCTGCGAGACAGCCTTCCGAGCGACTTCGACCCTGAGATAATTAACATGGCCCTGGAGGCTTCTGCCTTTTGCTTTTCTGCACTTGTTGTTAATAAGATGTTTGTTGCTCTGCTTGTCTCTGATGCAGTGGTGTGCCTTTAGGGACGCAGGGTCCTTCACATTCTGTCACAGTGAGTAGGTTTAGGTAATGCCGTCTGTGCATCCATTTCTTTCATTTCCAGCAAATTAAAATATTATCATCAATTAGCCAGCTATACTTGGTGGCTTACTTCATTTCCGAGAGGATGCACATATTTATGTGATATGAAAACAAGGCAGCACAGGGGGAAGAATGTTTGAAATCTGACTTTTCTTCTGGTAGCTGAATCACAAAATGATGTAAAATGGTAAGGTGACATCAAAGGATACAGAAATGAAAGGCAGCATGCAGTGCTTCGGCGGGCTGCGTGGGGGCTGTGGTGGTTGCTGTCTGGGAGGTGCAGCCTCGGGGTGGAAGGTTATCGGCCGACCGGGGTCAGAGAGGCCATTTTAATTGCTCACATTGGTTGGGACCATGGTGGTTTAGTCCGTAAAGTCTTTGTGGTGTGTTACTGAAAGCAAAATGAGCTTTAAGTAAGAAAGAGGAAAAAAAGAGCTGAAAAGTTTAAACCATCAATGTGAAGACAAGCTGAACACAACTGGTTTTACTTTTCCACTCTGTGAAATGATGTTTTAAAGGATTTTGAAAAATTCAGCTGTATTGCTCCAAAGAGATTCACGCTAATATGCTGACTCACATGGCTGAGCTGCTTTTTGAATATTCTAAGAGCTCAAAGCAATGCTCAGTCTAAATAGTTGGCTCCATTGGATAGCATTATTGAGTCAGGGCGCTTTCACAAAGGTGCGTTGTTAGCGACAACAAAAGCTTCATGGAGTCATGTTGGTTCTAGGGGAATTGTCTGTTTCAAGGAAACAAACCTTAAAATATTCTCCTTCAGTTTTTTTAACAATTGACTTTTTAAAAAAAGTGTTTATTTTTTGATGGAATGCAGCAAATATAATGAGCATAACCTGGCATGTGCAACCTAAGAGAGCTGTGGTTACGGCATTTGACTTTCATTTCATTATATAAGAACAGGTGAAACTGGAAAGATGTCTCATTACACCCATTTAGTTTGAAATACTTCTAATCTGTCTTGCTTGTGGGGAGTATCATTCATAATTAGAACTGGGGATCAATGGATGATAATATTGAACAGTGAATTTGTTGGCTATTTTAGAGTAATGCTTTTGCTGGAGAAGCCTGGAAAATGCTGTCAGAGTTGCAGATATTGAAAAGATATAAACCACAATCCACCCTTAAGGACTCACAGTATAGTAACATATTTCACGTTCCTTGGTGTATTATTTCCACTGTCGTGCTAATACAGAATGAGAGGAAATACAGCTATTTTCTCCTAATAATCCAGCGCTAGTTCAGGAGTTAAAGCCAAGATGACTGAAAGCTACAATATACTAAAGACTCGTTCTTCAATTCTTTTACATTATGAATATAAGTATCTTTTCAGTTGTAGACATTAGGCTTTCATTGTATAGCCCACCGTTAGGCATAAAACATACGAGAAAGCTGTCTGCGTTAGGCTATTGAAATTGTACTGATGTACAGCTGTTCCATACTCTCACTTTGCAAATATTAAGGGAAAAGTAAAGGGAAAGAGTATTGAGAGTTTTCCATAAGTACATCTGTCTTTGACTTTCATTTAGGAGTGCTATGTATTTGGCTGACATGGACTATTTTTTTTAATTTTTTTTTTGTTGTTGTTGTTGTTCTGAAGCGCATCTCCAACATTTATTGTTTAGATGTAACCTGGCCGTCACGGTAGTGGTGTGATACATCGTTCTTCTCTAATACAATACTTGTAAGAATAGAGTTGCAGATTTTAATACACATCATAAAGCATTTGGCTCACTTGGGAAAGGAAAGCGCTAAACTTAAGCCCAAACAATACAGAATTCACATTTACTGGGCATACATTTGAAATAACTAATTGACTGCAAGATTATGTGAGTATTCAAGTAACTCCAAGTTGATTATTTTCTTGCTTAAAAGCTGTTATTGGAGGGGAAGAATAATTTTCTCAACAAAGATAACTAAGTGCAAGGTATTGGTCAGCTGTGGCTAAAGTTGTTAGTTGTTGTTTGAGTTTTGATCAGCAGTGATGGAAGACTTAAGCAAGAGAATATACAAATTCAAGACCTACCAGATGTGATCCAAAAAGTTACTGGCGTGAGTGGGACTGTTCCTTGCGGCACAGCCATTTACGTGTCTTGAGTTGCACCCTGCTGCTTTCATTCTGCCTTGGCTTTAGAGCTTTAACGGGAATTACTTAAGTAGATAAAGAATATCATAGGATGTCAGAGGGCTTCCAGTGGTGGAAGGAAGCATACTGTGCAGATAGATGTCCTTTTTCACAAAGCCATTTAACTTTTATTTATCAGAAAATGCTGAAGTTCTGTCTATTTTCTCAGTAAATGGTAGAAAATAGCCAGAATTAAGTGAGTAAAATTAACAGTAATAAAGTTAGGGAAGCATGAAATTAAAAAAGTGATTGCAGTAATAAGGTGTAGAAGTTTTTCAGAAAAAAAAATACCTTCTTGATTTAGTGAAAAACAATATTAGTACTACTTATTAGAGAGGAATACATTTATATTATCCGTATCTCATCTATAAGATCTGAATACTTCTTGGATTTACCTACTCCGTTCTACACGATTATCTCAAATTTATGTACTTTACAACTGCTAATCAATTTGTCCTCCTCATTTTAATGACAGGTAAGTAATACTATCTTTGTTTTGGGGAAAAAAAAAGAAAAAAGAAAAAAAAGTTGACGCTGAGGACTTTGAGATAAGTAGTCAGAATCTAGTAAAAAAGGCTTTAGTTTTAGGTGCTCAAACTTGTCTAGCTCGACCAAAGGTGTAGAGTGAGGTGTTTGCTGATACCTCAAGCAGTGTTTAGATACCTCAGTCTGCAGTTTTATCCAGTGACAGCTCATTGCAAAATATATGTGCAGCCCTTGAAACAAAAACTGATCCCTCCAAGGGAGAGCGTACTTCCAAGGACGCAGGGAAATACTTATTCTTGCTTTTTTCCCTTTTGTCCCCCAAATACTTGTGTGCCCTGCACAAACCTGAATGACTTAACAAGGAGGTGGAAGAGGAATGAGTGTGAAGGAATAGGAGTGAGGAGCAAGACTGAGGTTACAGGTTGCTATGTAGTAGTTCCTCGTTATTCTAAGAGGTGGATTTGGAGTTGAATCATCTCAAGAACTGAGGCTCGCAGAAATTGCTGAACTCTGCGGGCTTGTGCTTAGTTCAAGAGGAGCAGACAGGCTGAGGGAGATCAATTTCTCCTGGAGTTCTTCCGTACAACATCTGGCAGAGCCCAGTTTTCTCTTTAGTAGGTCTTTCATGTGAATCCTGCCCGAGTGTGAGATTTACTTATTTCCTCCCTCTCCACCAGTTTTCATGGTTTACCAGTGGAATGATCTGTGTAGCCTGGTAAAATTTTGATCTAAGTCTGAACAGGGAGTAAATCATGGTTTGTGCTATACAAACACAGTGTCATGGCAGCATTAGGGTTTTTTTTTTGTATACAAACATAACAATGCCATTTCACCAAAATATTTCTGAATAACTGTTGAGATTCTTTTTCCCAAAGATCTTCATTAAAAGATGGATAGAAGCATCCCAATAAACTTGGAGAGAGGAGATATTCAAGGGAGAATTGTTTTGATAAGCTGTTTTCATGAAAATAAGTTTCCTGGCAAATCAGTAATTGAGTTCCCTTGAGATGTTCTGCTTTCACAGTTCTCCTGTTGGTTGGTTCTTTTAGTGTTAAACATCTCTAATAGAGCTGGAGAAGCTGAAAAGCTTGATAAGGTCAGAATAGTGGATGACTGCTGAAGACGCATCTTACTCACAAAAAATGCATCTTGTTCCTCTAGTTCATCTTTTTATCTCCATGTTAAGAGTTTCACATCTTATATAGAAATGACAGCACAATATATATATATATATTTAATATTGAGCTTTACAGAGCTGATCTTTATTGTATTTTTGATTCTTACCCTTTTAATAACCTTTCAATATAGGTCCATTTCGTGTTCTCAGACCAGCTTCCTTGCAGTCAGGGTTTGAAAAGGGACTCTTGTAGAAAGAATAGTGTGTTCTGGCCAGCGTTGCGTTTCACGTGTGTTACTATCCAAGTCGCACCAGCTCACTGGCACATTAAGTAGTAGGCTGTCATGGTGTGTTGTTATGGAACGGTTCCCATGAACTAGCATTGGGTCTCTCTTAGGTAACAAGCCTATCTTTAGGCTAACGTACAGATTTTCACATTTGGAGCCAGGCAGGGGCATAGCTGATATTTCATTTCTCCTGTTATGTCCATTTTTTTAATGCACATAACAAGTAGCACTTGGGAAGTGAATGCTGTTGCTTTTCATGCATGCTAAGAGGAGATAGCGTTTCTTCAACAAAACGTGTTCTGGAAAGAATACCAGATTCCGGATCTGAAACCGAAATGCCATCGCCTGCTGCCCTGCAAGAGGCAGGACTTTGTCCTGTGGCACAAAAAAAGTATGGGCTGGGGAGAGGTTGTTTCAGTTTTGGTGTCATTTTTAAGCCTTGCTTCAGGGCCCAGATCAGGTGTTTCTTGGATACATACTGCCGTTGGTGAATGCCTCATTTTAAATAACACACTCGCCGAGTGACCTTTGAAGAAAATCACTAATTTCTTTGCTTAGAGTGCAGAGGGCATGGATCTCATACAGCGGTTTCTGATAAACGGAGTACATAACTTCCATATCAGTGTCACGCTGTCAGGAAGTGGCACTTTGTTAAGATAATGTGACCTTTAGAATAATAATCTTTCAGTCCCTTATTCTGTCTGTGGTACTGTGAATCTCTGCTTCAGTTCCTAATGCTTTCTGATAAAGGAGAAATAACACAGAATTGAAGTATCTGTGTTATTTCTCTGCAGCTATGTAAGATGTTTTTCTTCATAAATGGCACAGGTGTCATTTTGTCCATGAGAAACTTCTGTTTGCTGACTGTAAAATGTACATCTGTTCTGAAATGTAAATTTGGTAGGCATTTACATATTTTATAAAGGCGAGAAACTGATATAATGATATCAACTGCTTTCCAATGGCTTTTTTTTTTTTTGAGGGAAAAAAAAAATGGAGAAAAGTTGGGCTGTGAGCTTTGTGCCAGGTTATCTGTTGCAGCAAGGGAAAGTCACTGTGCTGGAGCAATAATTATTTAAAAGGAGAATATAAGACCAAGTCTGGGTTAGACGTACAGATGAAATTTGACTCCGTAACAATACTATCTGCTAGTATTATTTTGCATTAAATTCCTAACATAGTTTTTATTTGAGGAGATGCCCCAGCCTCAAAATGTTTGTTCTCAGTCGGATGCTCCTCATTAGGAATCACTGAGTCAGAGGTTCAGCTTGGTCTCTCTCCCATCTTCTCTCTTGGAGCTGCTGCATTAAATATGAGTCATACAATGTGCTTTGGGTCAGGAAAAATGGCTTCTATGCTTCCATAAATATGTTTCAGTTTTAGAAATTATTTAGAAATCAAGTTTGTTTGGCATTTTTTTTTGTTTGTGTTTTTCTTTTTTTTTTCTTTTAAGAAAAAAAAAACAAACAAAAAACAAACAAACAAAAAAACCCAAAAACAAACACAAACCACCACCAAAAAAAAACCCCCAACTACCAAAAGACTTAGCTGACAGCCTTCTGTCCTGCTGGATCCTTAACCTGATGAGAGTGCTGGTTTTTTGCAATTGTTGTTTTTCCTTTCATGTCATGAGGCCTGTAGTCATAGAAAAAGATCCTGCTACTCAGAATAAGAACGAGAGGTATGCTTGATAATTTTTTCAGCCTCACTGCTGTGATATACATCCAAATGGAGTAGAAATATAATAACAAAATACAACTCAGTAGTTTAAAGTGTACAATTTTTTTAGACAAAATTGAAGAAATGTTGACATTTTACTGGAGTTAGAAGCATTTTCAAAATAGAAGCAGCCTATTGAAAAAAAAGACATTTTATGGAGCAATGTTCCAGTATTTTTTTTTTTGCTGTAATTGTACAAAAGTAGTAAGTTTAAAATTATTACAAATATTTGTAAGTGTACGTTTAGATACCATTCTGACTTATCCCTGAATCCCCATATAAAATCTCAGCATTGTTATTGTACTTGGGTAACTAAATAAAAATTTGTGCTGAAATTTGAAAATGTAACATATAATAACATTTTTGAGACAGGGAAGAAAATATTATTTTATTTTGATGACCTTAAAATTTGGAAGTTGGATTTCATGTGTAACAGCAGCTGTTTGAGTCTTGTGTTACTTGAAAGGTGGAAAAAATATTACTGGCAATATTTAGTAAGATTTCTGAGAGAAAGGAGTTTATTTTCTAAGCCCCCTTAAATTTTAAACTGTGAAAATTTATGAAAAGGTCAATCTCATGGGGATTTCTTTTGATGTGGTTTTTGATACTGATTGCTTTTAACTTCTGAAATCAGAGACTTTGGTTGTTGGTTTTTTCCAAATGAAAGGTTGTCATAGATTTCATTTGGAATAAAAAAACTTTAATTTTTCCTAATGTTTTTATATGACTATTGCCAATGGCAAACTTTGAGACCTTCCAAAACCTCCAGTAAAAATTTAGTAGCTGAAAATGTTTCCTACTACGGATGTATTGCAGGGCCTTAAAAAGTGCTGAGAAGAAATAAGCAGAAATAATGATAGCTTATTCCTGTAAACCTTTTAATAATATTTTAAACGGACGCCAGACGCATCATAGATGTGTCAAGTTTGTTAAAGCTAATACCTTAGCTCAAGGAGCCCATTTGGCACTTCAGGTGGATCTCCCAGATGGTAACAATATCATTAAAAATTAATTGTATAACCACTGGACCTGCCTTTAAAGACTTTTGAACTGCTGAGGCTTTCTAATTGTACATTGTTGCTCTAGTTTACCAGTGAAGCGGATCCAATGACTTTTCGGCGTATGGCCTACTTCTGCTAATGAAAGTACAATTTATGCACTTCAACATATAGATTGTAAAACTAATCTCCTAGTTGACGCATTATGCTCTTCTGCATGTTTAACTTCACTGAGCCAAAAAAGTATAGAGTAAATCAGAAGGGACCCATTGATCAGCTGTGCGTCGTTTAAAATCCAATTAGAGTTTGGGATTGTAGTTGCCGTCGGTGTCAGACACTGAGCCAGGCTCTTCCCTGGCGTGCCTCAGCTGGGCTGAGGGGGGTCACATCAGGCCTGGGTTTGGCCCCATGTGCTTTGTAGGAGTCTTTAGCTTAAAAAAGAGAAGGGAAAAAAAAAAGGACAAAGTTATGAATTTTATTTTTAAAGGTTTTTTTTTTTTAAGATTTTATTCTTTTCAAATTATTTCCCCCTAAACATTGGTATTTTCAAAGAATCAGAGAATGGTTAGGGTTGGAAGGGACCTTCAAAGGTCATCTAGTCCAACCCTCCTGCAAGGAGCAGGGACATCCCTGACTAGGTCAGGTTGCTCAGAGCCTCATCCAGCCTGGCCTTGAACGTTTCCAGAGATGGGGCCTCCACCACCTTTCTGGGCAACCTGTTCCAGTGTTCTATAACTTGCATCGTAAAAAATTTTTTCCTGATTACTAATCTAAATCTACCCCCCTCTATTTTAAAACCCTTACCTCTCGTCCTATTGCAACAGGCCCTACTAAACAGCCTTTCCCCATCTTTCCTGTAGGCCCCCTTGAGGTACTGGAAGACCGCTATCAGGTCTCCCCTTTTAAGACAAGGCAGACATTGTGTCCCAAGCAATCAAACGTTCTAGTCCTTTCCTGCATGGCTTCCATTGTAATCTTGGTATCTCTTATTATTTTACCATGAGAAATAAAGTCATGGCTCCAGAGTGCTTTATCAAACTAATTTTTGAAGCCTTGACAATGCTGTTTAGCTGGGTGTGTGAAATCTGAGGGCTACAGCAGGATCTGGTGCCTCAGTTACTCCAGTATCAGCAGAGCTGGGTGTTCACTTGTAGCGTTCACTCGGTGCATAACCACCCCAGGGTGGGCTGGAGGTGATGGCCGTGACTGTGCTGTTATATTATCTGCTCTGTCGAGTTACCAGTCGCTGCCATCTTTCCTTCCTGTGGAGTGACTGACGCAGCGGTGATGGGCTCAGTCAGGATGTGTCAAATGTCTTGTCTGTCAGCATAATGGCCCGTCAGATCATTGCAGCTAGGGAGAGAGAGAGAAAAAAAACTGGAAGGCTGAATAATGGCATTTGGCATCGAGTAATGGTGTATGGGTGCTTTAGAGCGAACTGTATACCTTGGGATAACAGGATTTGCTTTTAGGGTTTTGTGGTTTGTGTTTTTTTTTTTTTTTTTATTTTCTCTCATTAGGGGTAGCATTACTACTTCATTACCATTTCATTCACTGATACAGTTGTACCTCTGGGTTTTCTCATTCCTACTTGCCACTGTTTGCTATAGTGAAATAGCTTCTGGATGGTGAAATTTGTCAGAAAACATCAGCGCTGAAACAGGAGCCCTTTCAGTTTTATTAGATCTGTCACTGTCAAAGGTGGACAAAATGGATGAGTTGGTTCTTGGCCTACTTTTTTTCTCCCTTTCTGAGGCCGGCGAACTTGTGTCGACCTCCAGCCTTGGAGTGAGGGGGCCTTGAGGCTGCGGTTATGGCCAAGGCAGCAAGGATGCCCTGAGCTCCTGCTGCCATTCTTCTTCAGACCCCTGTTTCGGATGGTGTGCCCTAGCAGGTGTCTGCATCTACCACATCTATCTTCATGTTCATATCAACATGGACATCTCTTTTTTTGTAGACCTCTTGTACTTCAGCTTTTTTTTTCTGGAGGGCAGGCGTGGGTTGTTGCTCTGCTGGCTTTGTGCTGGCAAGTGCTCCCCTTCTGTTCCTCAGCTGCAGCAGCTTTAAGGCTGTTTAGGGGTCAGTTTAATCGCCAGAAGCCTCATCTCTAGCACTGAATATTTAAACCTGACAGTTCTTGCTGTCAGTCTTCATTTTGAATAAGGTATTTGTTGCCACAAAAATAGTTCAGCAGTAGTGTGGTTTTGTAAGTAAATACCAGATAATAATTTGTATTTATTCTGTATACAGCTATAGAAAATGCATGCATATATATAGTGATGTGTATCTATAGTTGTGTATACCTAAGTAAGGTAAATAGTTTATGTACAAAATATCAGCTATTCCTAAAAAAAACCAAAACCACTCAAAAGATCCCCAAACAACAACAGCATGGATGCAGTAGGACACGCAGAGGATTCTAATTAAACTCTGACTTCAGACTCTGTCTTTTCACAACACTCTTTTGTAGGCAGGCTAAAAGGTAAGTTAAAGGTTCATTAAACAGCATTCAATTAAGGAAAAAAAAAAAAAAAAACACCCTAATTGTCTTATGTGATAAATGCACCATTACACTCTAAACTACTATGTCGTATTTATTAAAATTTGATTTGCACTTCCTTTTTAAGTGACAAGTACAGCATAGAATTATATGGTATTTATGTATTGTTTTTGTTATGAGGTTTAATTTAATATATTTTTCTCAGTTTATCTAACATTTCAAGATACAAGTCATAAACCTGCTTGAAATAATGCTGGAGATTTTGATATTTCTACATCAAAGTGACCTTTTGTGATATTTCTATTGTCTTTTGTTAACTTACAGAGGAATAAATTGTGAGACTCAAAAAATAAAATTAAAGGAAACAGTTGTAAATACATCACCTCTCTTCTTTTATGCCATTTACTTACCTAATAAAAACCAGGCAAAAATAAGTATATTACAAAGACAAGGTGACACCTCAATCAGCTGTGCTGCTATTTTTCTTCTCTGCATTCAAACAGAGAAGCCGATCCCAAGTTGGAATAGATTGGGTGTACAATTTGAAGAGAGGTTATCTTTTTTTGTGAAATTTAGCATTAAATAATAAATGTTTCGTATGTTATTTTATAGTATCATAAAGTACAGAATCCAACTTCCATAATCCATTGCTGTACTGGAGTTTGCTGAAAACCTGAAATAATCAAAAACCAATACAATATAAGTTTGCATTATGAGCCGCTTAAATCATGCGACTCAGGTTTTTTTCCTTCAAATTAGGCAATCAATTCAGACATTTGTAGTCAGAAGAAAAATAATCCAGTGGATTCAACTAGTGATTTTCATAGTGTTTCTTTTATTTATGTTTATATGCATATATATAAAAATTACTACTGATACTTTGTGACTCAGGTATAGTGACCCTTCAAGCTATTTGACCTTTACATAAAGACAAAATACACTGTTCTGTGACAAAATTGAAATATGTGTACGCTTCAATTATGGTAAATGATAAATGCTTTGCAACCATTAATTCTACCCTGCACCCACCCTCCCGCCTTTTTTTTGCCTGTATCATCCTATCTTACTAGAAGATGTACCATAAAGCCAACAGTGACTGCAATGCACTCTGAGTCTCATAGTGACGGTTGACCAATTACTCCAATTCATTTGCATTTACTTCTTTACACATTTATGCCTCAATTTCTGCACGTAATGCAGAGGGTGATCCATTTCTGATCTACTTCCAAACCCTTTTGGCTAAGATGATTCTCACTGACTTAGCAGACTGCCAGTCAACCCTTATGCACTTTAGCATTTATCGTAGCATTTTTGACTTCTTTGGAGGTAGCAGTTCCTTTTCTAAACCAGTGAAGTTCCGGGAGAGATCCTCTTGTTTCCTTCAGCCTTCATTGGTGTATGTGGTGTGTTAAGTAGACCAACACAATCTTTGTTTTGTTTTGGTGTTTTTTGTTTTTTTTTTTTAATTGTCTCATTTTCATTAAAATCACTCAATTTCTGGTTTACCTCAGGTATCATGTCTGCATCATGCTTCTCCATTTCCATGCATTGCATTTCTCTGCTTCTGCATAAAGTGAAGAATTAGTAAGACTAACATTTCTTCATTGCTTCCACACTTCAGCAGTATCAATGTTCTGTGTGGATGCAAGAGCAGATGTTGTGTGTACATCTTCCTGACCTCTTTGTACCTGCAAAACTAACGATAAATCTTCTTGTTCAGTGATACATAATTATAGTTATTTTCTTGTCTTAAGCAACTTGTAGTTTATGTTGCTAATATATATTTTTTTAATCTTAAATGTTGTGTTAGGAATAGAACAGGGTGTAGAACCTCTTGTTTATTACTGTTTCCAACTGCAGAATAGGTGGGTGGAAAATCATTGCCAATTCAACAAAAGCTGTTACACTGCAATTAAAAGATGAGACTGGACATTGTTTATTTTCCCCCTTTTTCTTTATTTTTTGGAAGCATGTTCTAGGAGTTATGTAATTAAATTATTACCTGCTGTATCACCATCTGCTTACATGGTTTTGAAATGTTTCTAACCTCTGTGTATGTGTACGCTTCATGACTTGAAGGAAGTGCCAAAAAAGCAGTGAACGTACTCAGCAGATGGACTGAGCAACTCGCATCCTCCAAGCAGTCAGTCTTGATTGTTCTGGGTGTAATTAAGCATATTTTCTCTAGATCTAATTATTTCGTTTCAAAACATGGCGGGGAGATTTTTATAGTTGTAATACTAAAATATTCCTTCTGGGATGAAGACCTACTCAAGATCACGTCTGTAGATAAACAATTATGTATGTTGTTAGTAAGGTCATACACTAGTTTATTTAGCTAACTACTTGTGTCATTATCTTTTGAGTAAAAAGTATTTCATTTCGATCCTTATACTACAGCATGGCATCAATAAACTTTAAAAATGAAGAAATGAATCTGGATCTTCATAGTAGGGCTACCAAAAAGTTGAATTTAAGTTTCAGTCCTTGAAGTTCAGGTACATGTTTACTTTCAAATGTTATGGTATCTCATTCAAAATAATTAGAATGTTTAGAGGCCTAAAGTTTGAGCAAGTTGCCCAACAAAAAGCAGTGTATAATTTCAGTTTAGAGAAGAAACTATAGATATAGGTGTTCAAAAAACGTGTAGACATGGCACTTCAGGACATGGTTTAGTAGGCATGGTGGTGTTAGGTTGATGGTTGGACTTGATGAGCTTGGAGGTCTTTTCCATCCTTAAAGATTGTATGATTCTATGATCTGAAGTCTGCATGGAAGAGGACAATAAAATCTATCCGCAGTAAGATAACAGAAGAGCATCCTCCACGGCGTCACTAAGGGCAGGGGTTAGAGTGTGCGTGTTTACAGGTAACAGGTCGTGAAGATCTTTGAAAACATCCGTTGCTTCCAGGTCTGGTACTGCATGAGTAATGGTTTGTTAGGTTATTGCTTTAATACCAGCCTGTGCTACCAGGAAGCTGGATCCCTGCTAATTGAATGAGTTGTGCTGCTCACTGCTTAGAAAATGCAGAGCTTGTTGCCAACAAACTGACTTTGATCTTCAGTTACATCTCATCTCAGTCCTATATCAGTCATTTTTTTTTTTTTTAAATAGTAAAAGTGCATAGTGAGAAGTCTTCGTGATCATTGCCTTATTAGTTTAAAAACCCACAGAAACAAACCAGAAAACAGACATATTATTAATTAGCAATGCAAGTTGTGGTGTGTGATGGAAGACTGTTGCCGGCTCAGTTCTGCTGGATTTAGTGTATAGTTCAGAGAAACTGAGGAAACTATTTTTCTTTAATACAGAGGAGAGTTAAGGAGCCCCAGCAGTCCACCAGAGTTAATTATGTGTCAGAAAGAAGTGGTCCTCTCAAACACGTGTAGGCTAGGAATGTCATCGACTGTAGTGCAGTCATTAGTAATCTTAGACCTTAGATACAAACTGGAAGTCTTAGTGGGTTCATGAAATGAAAGTTCATTCTGGTTTTATTAAGCTGTGTGAAGTCCAAGTTGCGATAGGGCTGTAAGAAGTTTTTGCTCACTTCCGACATTATGCAATGTTTCCAGTTTCTTACTACTCATTTTACAGTCATTTTGACCAAAGATTTAAACTATCTTCAAATGCATTTAAGTTCCTTTTCTCAGAGTGTATTCAAAACCTCTGCAGTTTATATCCTCTCTGTATTTCTTACCCTTATATTTATTTTTCTGATTCTCATTAATTTAATTAGATTGCAGTCCTCCTTTGCTCTTTACTGAGAGATGGCTGTGCAGAACAAAAATGTTTTAACTTTGATGCCTAATGCTGGATGTGCGTACTCGTAGGTATCTGCTCAAATAAAAGTGCCTGAAGTATTCTTCTTTCCTCGCGTACAAAGTTCCCAATACAGTCAGTGAAATTGCTAGGAGTTTTTGATAATCTACAGCCCTAATAAGAAAGTCATCTCTTTACTTCAATGATAACTATTTCAATGGTACATGAAAGTGCTTTAGAACAGAGGTCAATGTCTTTTATCCCAATTCTGTTTTTGAGATCACCCAGCAGCTTAACAACCAGCCTGGATATAAAATGAAGTTCTCCAGCACT
This sequence comes from Chlamydotis macqueenii, assembly GCF_036417535.1. Lineage (NCBI taxonomy): Eukaryota > Metazoa > Chordata > Aves > Otidiformes > Otididae > Chlamydotis > Chlamydotis macqueenii. The sequence continues at coordinate 21,087,097 of NC_141564.1, read as the reverse complement.
TTGTAGTAGTCTGCACTAGATAGCAAAGTTTATGGGCATTTAGCCAACTGTCTTTTAAAGTGTTGCATCCACCTGTTTTGACATTAATCCATAAAAATAAATTCCATATGTAGCCCAAATACGGGTCTTTGTGGGTCCCAAATTACAATGGCAATAATTAAAATGTTTACTTTCATGTCCCAGATGGTAACTGTGGGAGATAATTATATTCACTGCAATTATTTTGGACTAAGTTTAGCAGCAGAAGATAGAAATCCAGTATGGTTTTGTAACAGCACACGTTATTTAATTAGTTTAACTGTAGGCTTAATTATGTCCAGAATCTAAAAGTAAAGGGAAAATGGAAGCGGATTACAAGTCCAAACAGATTTATGGAAAGTTTACATGTTATTTATATAGAGTTGTCACATAATGGTCACTTTGAGGTTATTGTCTTTACATTCAGTCTGGCTTTGGGCATGCCTTTGTCACGGTTATATTTGGGATTTTTTTTTTGGCAAAGTTATGAAAATGGGTAATGGAACTGATTACTTCTCATCACGCATATTTAGACTGTACCCTTTGTAACATACAGCAGTGCAGCTAAAGCCTTTCTGTCAGAGTGAAGCAGAGTCATAGCTTGATACTTGTTAAGGGAGAATGAAAAATAGAGTATTTAAGCAATATAATGATTGCACATGAAATATAATGCAATCATAATGATTTTGTTTGTGTTATTATAATAAACCTAGTTGTTTTGGGCTGTATTTTGGTAGTATAAATACACTCTGATAAAGCAGTGTTTTATGACTTACTGAGTTTTACGTTTTCATGCTGTTTGTCTGACATTTAGTCTCAAAACAGCATTACTTTTAAGTGCCACTGAAGATCATTTATTTTTAATAATGTCCCCATTCATAAATAAATTATAAAGCTATGAGATGTACTTAAAATAGTTCACTGTGTTTCTAAATACCTTTAATACATACAGAAATTATAGGTCTGAGTGTGTGTCTAAAAATACAGGGGATTCTTGTGTTCATTGTTGGGGAAAAAAAGAGCATTCAAATTTTCAGTCTTGAATTTCTCTTAATGTACAAACTGTTTTCTAATGCAATTTCTTGATTCATTTTAATTATAAATTTAGTCACTCTAAATTTTTCATGAGCTTGGGTGACTTTTCAGTAGAGACTGATTTGCCTCTCTTTCCTTGCTGTAAATTATGAAAAAACTTTGCAATGTGAAGCTCAGTGGAAGACATTTCTCTGTAAAAAACAGTAGGGATGAAGAAAGTACTTCTGCTGTTTTAAATTTCATGGCCTGATCCTCTTCCTGTGGAAGCTCATGGGCATCTTTTGATTTTTTTTATTTTTTTTTTCCTCAGCTTGAAATTAGGTCATGTATAAATAAATCTGATTAAGTTGTTTTGTGAGGGAAATAGTCCCACTAAAAAAAAAAACCAAATTTCATCAAAATGCATGCTTTTAGTGAGGAAATGTTTATTTTTAAGAGAAATAATTAAAATGTAAAATAAAGCAGAGGATGTTCAGTTTTGAAGGATGTTTCTGGGGAAATTGTGAAAAAATAGTTTTCCATATTTGCAGTTGAAGAAAATAGGCAAGGATTTGGGGGTCTATATCTCTACTTCTATACTTTTTGTTCATTAAGTGCATTTCAAAAGGCAAGGAGACCAAAAACATATTGATAGTCACTGTAGCAACCTACACAATTGCCTGCAGAGAGAGAAGCAGCACCTGAATGATGATCGGTTATCAATTTGTTTGTTTTATGAAATCTTCTCTTGGTCTTTCAAGGAGACACGTAGGTATTGCGGTAGAAAAGAAGGCAGGCAATGGGGCTATAATTTATGTTCCAATGAAAAATATTTATATGATGTTAAAAATACTCAGGTAGGAATTTGCAGAGTTTAATAGGTTATTATACTACTCAGAGTCACTAATAGTGTTTCTTGGAGTCGTTTTCAGAGGTGGATACGAATAATATTTTTGTGATTATTGTGAAATTGTGTTATTTGGAAATTAGCTTATCAATTCTTTTCATTTTGTGGGTTGCTTTCTGAGAACATTGGTTTCTTAATGGTTCCTAGCTTTGTACAAACAGCAATTTGAGAGCTGGTGATTGAGATTAGAATTAGGTTGGGAATAAAGTCAATAAAAAGCTTTACAGATCCAACAACTTTGAAATTTCCTTGAAACTCTCAGGTGTTTTTAAAGCAAAGTTGTCTCAAGTAGCGAGAGTTTTCATCTGTTTCTGTCACTGGAAAAATGCAGCAGATAAAGCCCAAGCTTGGAAGCAATTAAATGTATTACTGCCTGCTGAAGGAAAGCCTAAAATCCTGATTGTCTTCCTTCTCCTGGCTGAAGGGTTCATTTAAGAGGACCTCTTAGAAAGGAAAAGTTTGCTTTGTCAAGTGTAGATTCTGCTGTCTTGTTAGATATTTTGGGAAATTGGCATGTTCTCCATATCCAGATGTGTTTCTGCAGTGAGTCCTGGTGGGAACGCTTGCATTTCCATCTCACTCCAACTTGGCTGAAGGCATCAAAGGGTTTTTTGGAGATGCAGGATAGCAATAGCAAGGCATTGTGCAAGAAGTACATGTTGCCAAATCTGAATTGACACAACCCTTGTTTGTTTGTTTATTCTGTACTTCCTTACATAAAGATGCCATGGAAAAGGATATTTTTATACACATTTTGGTGACGTGCAGATTGAGTCAAAGGCTGCAACAAATATGAGCCATGTAGATAAAATGCTTCATTTGTCAGTGATTCAGGAAATCTGCCTCGTTAATGTGCTTCAAGGGTTACAAGTCAAGCAGTTTTTAGCAAGCTGCTGATCTGCTATGCTTGCTATATAGTTATAGTTGCTTGCTGTCCCAGGAGTTTCCGGCAAATGCTCATACAATCTGATTAACATGGTTCACGTACAAAGGGCGCTGGCCTGGGGACTACCGCGTCTCATTAATGGAAATGAATTTTTCATGCCATGGCTCTTATGTCTGTGTGTTAAGACTTTAATTTCTTTTTCCGTTTCTGTCTCTTTTTCTGTGGTCTGGGTTTGTTTGGTTTTTTAGGCAGAAATGCCTGTATGGATTTTAACAACTGGTTATGTTACAGGTTTGGGGTTTTTTATTTTTGCATACTGGTGTTATTTTTACTAAGAAGCAAACGTATCATCAGCAGGAAAAAAAAAAGAGAAAAATGGCATACATTTGTGTTCATATTGAACCATTTAGCTCTGATTGAATGCTTGATGAGCTCAGTTTAAGGACGAGGCGACTCGAGCTGTTCTTGGCAGCAGCCCTGCTTTGAGTGGGAGTTTGGAGCAGGTGACCCCAGAGGTCCCTGCCAGCCAACATTTCTGTCATTCTGTGAATTGTCAACTTTGCAGCATCACTTTCCAGAATTAAGGGAATTAGTGTAATTGATGTACCATCCCATCTTTTTAAGAAGCTGTAATGTATTCTGCTGTGACATGAATACTGTTCTTTTTTATAGCTGAATGCAGGCTATAGTCTTCTCTCAAAGCTGTTGCTTGAAGTATTTTTGAATTAATGTTGCTTTTTGAAGGAAATCAGAGAGAGAGGAAGTAAAAGGACATATTAGCTGGTATGCAAAATATACTTAGTGACTGGTCATCCACAGCTGCTGTTCTGTGGCATTTGCCATTTAAGGGTTTGGTGTCAGCAGGTTGTCATTTTCTGATTAATATTACTTTGTTGAAGAGTTCCCAGACCGCTAGCTGTCTTGTACAGGAGTGTGTACCTGAACATGGGTATCCAGCATCTTATGAGATCATCAGCATGCGTTTAGCTGAAGGTATAAAGCTGAATTAGCACAAACCGTCGGTCCTTCTGTTCATGCACAATTCCTGAAGTACCTCTAAGCATCAGTTATATAGTTTATAGCCTACTTTAACTCAGTATACTGAGCTATATGTTTCTTGAATATGGCCTCTTTGTTCTTGTCATAATGTACACTTTGCTTATCTGCAATTGCTAATGTCTCTAAATGAAAAAGTACTACAGCATAAACAATCTAAACACCAATAGCTATGCACAACCCCTGGCCTAATCTAAGAGAACGAGAAGGTTTATTGAAAGTTTTCCCTCTGAAGCAGCTGATATGTTAATTTTGGATTGTGGAGTGTGTATCATGCTCCTCTCTCAGGCTGCTCTGTTTGTGATCAAGAGGTATTATGTTGACTTTTACAGAAATTATTACTGTAGCTTCATTAGTACAGACTAACAGTATTAATGAGGACTGCTCAGCATTCAGCCTCATAGTGGTCTATGGTAAATTCTGAGGATATAAAAGTTTGTCAACTTCTAGGTGTCAAAAGCAACTGTAACAGGCTGAGATGGACAAGAGAGAATTGAGAATAATGAACTTTGATTTATTTAATGCAGTACCCTCCGTAGATCTCAGGAAGGCTGAGAGATTTCCATAAGTGATGACTGGGAGTCCATCAAAGAGAGGCTGCAGATAAAATTGTAGGCTAAGGAGCTGTGCCTCTTCTCCCAAGACTGCGGTCACAGTTGGGTAGGGCTTGGGTGAAAACAGCATTGGATCTAGCTGCTTTTTGTGACTTAATTCCAGAAGAGCTGACGTCAAAGTGTAAAATTCTTCTGGGAAGCTACTGAGGCCATAGGTATTACTGATTATATAGAGCTTTCTGTATAGGTTTACTTCATCACAGATCTTCAATGTGTTTGCAGAGTGAGTGATACTCAAGTAAAGGAACAAATCAGTTTTTAATTAAAGATGCTTCCGCACTGAACTCAACGCAGGCTGGTGTGGAAAGACTGTCAAGAGTGGCAGAACTGCTTAACAGATAGGTATGCAGATGAAGCAGCAGAAGGGAGGGATGTTTCCTTTGATTTTTATCCTCAGCAATCCATTGAGGATTCATCTGTTGACCTGAACTAATGCACCTTTGATTTTCTTTTAAAAAGAAATCATAAACTCATTTCAGCATGTAGACATTGGCAAATGCAGGATGCTGAATGTCACACCATGTTGACTACGTGTGAAATAACATGTTGTGATAAATTCACAGGAATTGAACACCATGAAAAACTATACCTCTGGGCAGGCTCAAATGACCAAACTCTGACATTTCTCAAACTTGACAGCTTATTTCAGTGGAGATTTAGAAAAAAAAGGTCAAAGGACACCAAGCATATTACCACTCCACTCTTTACCTATAGCTATAACAGTGCTAAATCTTGTAATATTTCATCTTATGGCAAATTAAAGTTTCCTCATTTAGGTCCTTAGAAACAGGAGGAATGGCTTGAAGGCTTTGTGACCACAGTATGTGGAAACATCCCTGCATTGTATATATCATACGTGGGGTTGCTGCCGCTTAATGGCTTCAGTGATTGTCCCTTTGCCTTGCCAGGAGCAGAATCAGGATGGATAACACGTGAATAGCTCGATTGCCTTCTGACAGGAGTCTGGAGCATCAGTGTGCCCCGGCGTGTGTATACGGGTGTATAAATGTGCTTTTATAAACATGTTCCCATCTTGGGTTGCAGTAGCAGTTGCCATGGCAACATCACTCTGTGTACTTGAGCTTTAACATTTGAGAGTTCACCCAGAAAATAAATTTGGCATGATTATGAAGTAAACTTGCTTGTTTTCTGATTTTTGTGGATACAGATCGTGCAAAAAAGCAGAAAATTATGTTACTGCCTTACTCTGTTTTCTGCTATAAACCGTGCGCAGAATCATTAAAGCTGTCATCTATCAAAATATGGTAAAATTCCAATAAAGCTAAATTGTAAATGTTGCTATCTTCAGCTCCGTAATATTTTATTTTTAAGGGCTCCATATCATTGTTGAAATTGATAAAACTCAATAAAAGCCCTCTGAGGAAGAAATGAAAAAAAAAATTCTGTGAAATCTACTCTGAAATAAGGACTTTTTCCTTTTTTCATAGCTACTGACCTATTTTTCTACAGCAAGTTAGAAGACCACAGGATGATGACAACAGAAACGTGTTGTGTGTATCAGTATTTTAAAAATATCATTTAAAATCTGATTTTATCGACACAATTATTCTTGACAGTGAGACATTAGGGCTTCATATGCCATAGTGTACCTTTGATTTCCATGTGAAATCTTAATAATAGGAAGATTTGTCTTCTGTAACTACATGTGTTTGAAATTCATCCAAAACTCTGAAAACTACCTCGGATCATCTGATCTTACCTATCACCAGGAATACTGGGGAGTTTGCGGATGAAGGCCGTTCCGCTGTCCCCACGCCACTGTCAGTTCTGGTCTCTTCAACAGAAGCCATAGAAAGAGGGTTTTGAGAGTACTTGCTGCCTTCAGCTGGAGCCACAGCTCTTCCATAGGAGCAGAAATGATGTCACATGGGCAGGTTTTATACAGGAAGCCTTTGTCTGTAGATGTCTTTTTTTTTCAGATTGCCTTTTCTCATGGATAATCATTTATATATCTGGGATCATTCTGCTTGGAAATGACACATCCTAAAGTATGTAAGTTTCTTAAGAGCTGATTTCCTTTTAGAAGAGGGTGCGTGCAACTTGTTGTCTGTATTTTACATTTTTACTGAAGCTCAGTCTTAGGTCCTGAATGTGTCTGCTGCTTGCGAGTCTGTCGTGTCCCTTTATTGGGGGCAGATCCCTTCCCTTCAGGGGACAGACTGAAACTGCGAGGCTGACTCCTATCTGTCTCTTATCTCTCGGCTAGACTAAGCCTAGATAATCTTGTATCCCAGCTGCTGTGGAGTCATCACCTTGTTTTCTGGTGTCCATCCCCTCCCCTGCAGAATGTGTTAATATTTTCATTTTGCTAGATTTTGGTAACGACTGTTAAAAACTTGAAGTGGAATCTGTGTTCATGATGAGGCCAGATTCCTGTTTGTAGCTCATCCGTAAAAGTGGCCTTGTTTGGTTTGGGGTGGGTTTGTTGTGGTTTTGGTTTTTGGTTTGGGTTTGTTTGGTTTTCTTAAAGGTGTGGGTTGAAATTACATAGTATTTTATAATGTTGGTCTGCACCTTTTGAAGTATCCTAGACTCTCATTAGCACAGTTTCTTAAGGTGTAGTAACTTGCGAGTGTACAGTTTCCAAATTTTTAAGTTGAAATGACTTTTTTTTACAATAATTTAAATGTGATTAACTGTAATTAATGAGCAAAAAAGAGATTAAAAAAAATCCAAGTGAAATGGACCCAAACCAAAAACTGGCAATGTAAAAATTTCCAAAGAAGAAATGAGTCATATAAAATTAACTTTCTTAAGAACTGCTAGGGCTTGTTATTGCAGCTATTGCTGTCAGCATTTTCAAGTTAAACACCATTTACAATGATTTTATTTCTCATCAAATTCAACTATAAGCTTAAATGCAAATGCCCCAATAATAGTCTTTGTCTTGGTAGAGCATTGTGTTTTATTTCTTTCAGAGGCAATTATGATGTCTGGGGAAATATAATGCAAAATATATTATTGATGAAACCTTGAATTTGGAAAAAAAATATATATGCAGGCAAACTGAATATTAGGTTAGCATACAGGCAGTTGGTACGAGGAGAAATGAGCAAAGGGAAAGATGAAGGCATTCAAAGAACGGTTTTGAGCAGGGCTTGGTTGCTTTGCAAGAAGAGGAGGTTGCTGCTGACTATCCCAAATGGCACTGGGCATGAGGGGGCAGAGGAGTTCAGCTGGTGACCTCACCCAGCATCCAGCGATGCTGTGGTTCAAACCACACTATGGCAAGGACTGGCTAGAAAACATGGCTAAAACTTCTTTTGCAGGAAACCTATTCCTACTTTTTGGAACTGCAGCCTTTCTGAATGCATTTTGTTTGTTGTAATTGTATAATGTCTCCAAGCCCCTGAAATCCAAAGCAGGGATAAGAACTCCAGCACTTTTTTTTTTTTTCTGAGGGACCTTTAGTGTCAGGTGGGCTTTCCCCACCCCATCAGCTCTTGCGATTCCCCGGAGAAGCCAAGGAAGATATGCTGGAATAGAGTGGCAGCTCCAACGGCAGGGAAGGGAGGAGCTGAGGGGCTTTGGACAGGGCTGGGGAAGGCCAGGACTGCTGTGGAGGAGTGGGGCCTGGCGGGATGGAGATGGAAGGTGAATGGCGGAGGTGGTTGGGGCAGGAGAAGGTTACGTGGTGGGGCTGTGGCCTTAGTGCAAGTGAGCAAAGGTGTAGGAGATCATTTCTTCCCCTTATACCTAGTTTAAGAGCAATGTGTAAACATACATACACAACACATCCCTCCTGTTTCTCCTATTTTCTTTGCAGAGAAAAGCAGGATCTGAGTGCTGAGCCCAAAGGGAAGATAAGTGATTAATTCATGGACTAAGGAACCTGGTGGGAGGGGAGGGGGCTTCTCCCTCCTCGTTTGAGACTGCTGTTCTGTTGTTTGCAAATGAATGTGGTAAAGAGTGAGCACCTAGAAACTGAGCTGTAACCCACCCAATGTGGAGGGAAAAGCTGTTCTGAAAACAGAAGCAAAGCAAAGGCAGCAGCCCAGGAGGTACCACAGGCAATGCACAGGCTCAGTAACAGAGCCATGTGTACTGGCCTGATTGTGCTGCGGTTTTAATAAACCTCCTGGGCAGGCTGTGCGTACATCATGGGTGCTGTTAGCTACTCCAAGTTCAGTAAATATTTCTGCATTTTGTATTTGCAAACTAAACATGTCTGAGGGTGGAGATATATGTTAGTAATACATGCCCAGCATATTAGAGACCAGCTGAGTCTCCTTCATCTTTATCTGGTAGTTGTCTGCTGGGTGAGAAGGAGCTTCCTAGCGATTCTTCTTTCTCTGATCCCCAGGACTTCAAAGGTTCTCAAAAGGCAGCAGGAAAATACATAAGTGTGTACCTGTGCACACGTGGGTGGCCCAGGATATTACAGCTCAAGTGGCCGATGCATTTGATCCCAGCTTTGACAGGCAAGTTAACTCTTGCTTCCAGCTGGACATCATTGTGCACAAGTCTTATCAAGGTGCATTGACCCTGCTCAAGACCCTGCTCTTGTGTTGTCATCCTTTGTGTTAATATATCCTGGTCCACATGGCTGTTCATGATATAATAAAATTGGTGAGAGATTTTGAAGAAGGTTAACTGTTCTACATCAGTCACGTATGTGAAAAAATACTTATTACTATTGTATGAAGAGCCAACTTGGGCTCAACAATTAGCTGTCTTCTACACACCTTCTTTTTCAAGTCTGATCTCTCTGTTCTGCCTTCTGCTACAACACAGCACATCTTTTCAGATTGTATTCGTCTTGGTCCAGCTAGTGAAATGTGAACAACTGGTAAGTTTTGTCATGTGGTTTTATGTGGCGGTTGTGTGGAGTGACATCCAACTTAATTGTCCTACTGTAACTGAACTGGTTGCCAAGTCCATATCCCAAACGTGAGGGAAGGAAGAAATTGTTATTGCAGCAGATTAAGGAAGTGATGATGGAAATATCATATGATTTTTTTTTTAAATTACAGTGCACTGTAATTTTGGTGTTGACAAGGCCATCATAATCTCTTCTGCAAACAATTTTTGTCAGGGATTTATAACTCTGAAGAAATTTGTCTAGGCCTGAAACTTGGCTTTGTCTCGTTTTACAAAATACTAAATTGTTGTCATATACACTTTAAAGACTTGTATGTATGGTGGGTGTTGATTTCCATGATAAGTACAGCTATTTGCCCTTCAAGCAGGTGACATTATATCTTCTGTGAGGGTTTGCCTAAACACAGAAACATTACAAGACTTAAAAAAAACCAAACCAAAACACTCTGGCACTCTGTATAGACGATATCGAGAAGAAAATCAGAGTGAAAGGACCTTCAAAAATGAGATTAGCCAACAACCCAGATTACTGGTTTTATGACTATACAAAGAACCCGGAATGCCTTCAAAAGCTTGCCTTTTCAGTAATGAGCACTAAATGGCCCAAGGAAGCGTTCGCTATGGGCAGCACGTTAACACTTGCCACTCTTCCTGCTTGAATGAGCCTGCTAATTGTCTCAGCTATTTATGAACCAAATTTAACAGCTACAGCACCAGTCACATAGAATTAACTGTAATCTGTTCATATTGGTCTGTCCTTGCCGGTTTCATAAGATGTTCATATAAGCTGACCGTTCTGTTGCAGAGGTATTGGAGAGTGGCAGTCATACAGACGCAAAGCCTTTAATGTAGTCCATAATATATTGTTTTCAAAGGCTTCATTGATAAGGGATTCAAGCAGGAAAGCTATCACAAAAAAAGAAGTTTCTGGTTGCTTCATAGTAAGATGCACCTAGCAGACAGGATGTTATTTTTAAGATGAAAGAACAGGTAGAGAGTTTTGAAATGGGCTTGTGAAGGTAATAACTGTCTGGTGAAGCTGACTCTCCTGATTTCTGGTGTACAGTTGATTGAAAGGATATTTAGTATTGATTTGATACCTCTCTATAAACATTCTCCCTGCAAATAAGTGAAAGTATAGAAATGCACATCAACTTTATTGGTCACCAGCTTGCCATTGTCCAGTATTCCAGAGTTTATGATCCCCTTTGTTGTCCCTATAGAATGGCTTTAAAGCTCACTCAGTGCACATTCAAACTTCTGGCATTTTGCAATTGCTCTTTTATCTTTATAATAAAACACGTTTTTAACAACAATTAAATTTTGAAACAGCTTGCTGGCAGATGGGGTGGATTTTCTATCTCCTGAAGTTTTCAAAAGTGTCTTTCAAAAACATGTTCATTTTATGGTCTGTGTTACAGAGAAGACTGAATTAGAGTATCATCGTGTTTTTTTCTTGACTTTATTCATATTTCTATTTTCTTAATTTTTGTTATTATCTATATATTGTTTTCTCTATCTTTCTAATTCCTACCTAAATTTACATTTAATACATAATCTTTGAGTCACACTGCTTCCAGAAACAGCCAAATATTAAATAGACCTGGTGGTACGGATTACGTGGCACAAATTACTTGTGCCTTGAATGTTTCCAGGGATGGATCCATCACCTCTCTGGGCAGCCTGTTCCAGTGTTCTACCACCCTCAGTGTAAAAAAAAAAAATTATTCCTTATATATCTAGTCTAAATCTACACTCGAATCTACAGTTTGAAACTGTTACCCCTCATCCTATCACAACAGGCCCTGCTAAAATAACTGTCCCCGTCTTTCCGTAGGCCTCGTTTAGGGTACTGGAAGGCCGCTCAAAGGTCTCCCTGGAGCCTCCTCTTCTCCAGGCTGAACAGCCCCAACTCTCTCAGCCTGTCCTCACAGGAGAGGTGCTTGATCCCATACTTCAAAGTCTGGTCTCAATTATAAAATAGAATTGAATATTGATTTTTATTTTTATTTTAGCTAATTTAATAGTTTAGGTTTGTGGTGTTTTTTTTTTTTTTTTTTTTTTTTGTTTGTTTGTTTTTTTTTTTTCCTGAAGTGAGGTAACAGGTTTTGGTGCTTTGTATAAAAATTGCATTGCGGAGATATTAAGCTGTGGAATGTGGTTACTACTCACCTGCATTAACCATTTAAAGAAATTTCATAGGATTTTTTTACTATGCACTTATGTGTGGATTTAAATAACCTTTATTAATACAATCCATTGAACAATAACATACATTTAAAAATGTCATAAATGCAGAAAAATCTTAACTACCTCAGATACGCAGTGGTCACCATTTATAAACTCAGGCAGATTAATGTTTGACTGGCAACTGCATCTGAAAAACTGCCTTGATGTCCAGTTGATGCCTAGTAAGAACAGCACACCAAGGACCAGTTATGAGGCTGACAGTATTTAATATCTTCCTCAAGAACCTGGATGAGGAGACAACGTATTCCCTGGGGAAGTCTCAAGGTGATATGTGACAGGAGGAGGGAAGAGGCTGACCTGATGGATGGTAGTGTCACAGTTTACAGGGACCTTCACAGCCCTGAGAGTTGGGCTAACAAAGTCTGTAGTGTTCAGCCAGAATGGCTTTGCAGGTGTAAACCATTTGTTGATTCAATGGAATTTAGAGACTGACATTGGTTATCATTAAATAAATAATGCAGATTTTCACATGAATTTTAGATGCTTTAGTTCAGCTTGCTTTAAACTCTCTTGCTTCCTCTGCATATAGAAGAATTTGGACTGCAGGTGGAGCATTGATTAACAAAATCTGTTCAGTAGCTACGCTTGAAACACATACCTCAAGTGTAGGCTCCCTTGAGTGTTCCTGCACTGCCTGACAGTTATAGGCGAGGGATATTTGTATGGCTGCACAAGCACACAGGATCTGAAAATTGGTATTGCATAGAGCAAGACAGCTTTTCAGTGGACAATAGGCTGTTTCATTATATCAATGCTTTCTAACAGTTTGCTCCCTTCAGACCTTCAAAAAACTAAATTCTGCTTTGCCATTAGAGTAGGTTCATCTATTATGTGGCCTGAATAATGCTATCTGGAGGTAAGTCTTAGAGAAAGAAAATGCCTTAAAATGTAGAAGTGGAGAGATAATGTAGTGGTGTATGTGTCGGTCCAGTATCCATCACTGTGAGAGGTTTAATGTCTTTATCCTCATTTTTTTCTAATTGATGAGTGAGTCTGATGCTTGAAAAGCCCTAAATCACAGATGCTTACGTGATGGAATCGCTATTGTCAAAGTGTGGAGGAAAACGGCACCCTATTGTTGCAGTCTGTTAAAAATGATTTGTTGAAAATTGACTTTGAATGTTTGTACTGGAGGTCAGAGTTCCCTATAGAGGGCTCATCCTTCCATAGAAATATCTAGAAGTGCCACAGATATGCCTTGCTATTTAGAGGAGTGATTTTGATATAAATACTTACCTGGAAGTGCTTTTGATTCATTAAAATGGGAAAAATAAGTGGAGCAAAACAGCTGGGACAGTTTCTAAGTAAATTCATCAGTCATTCAGGAACTATGCATTTAAAATACCTATAAATAATAGAATGCTCCAGCTAAATGGAAGCCTTTTATTGATGTGTAAGTACAGTGTCACCCTGAAATTTCTTTTTTAACTTACCATTTCCTTTTGTTTAGAATCACATCGGGCAAGTTATATTTTTCCTGCTCTTTCAACTTTATTTTAATGGCATTATTTTGTACGGTGTGTGACGTGAAATTGTTGCACACAGTTGTTAAGCTTTAAAATTACTTTCTGGTACAAAATAATTATTTTGGAAACTCTAACTTCACTCTTTAAAAAAAATATCTTGGAGACTGAAAAATAATGGGATAACTTTTGTGTTTTCCCATTGGTGCTTGTAAATTCCCTTTATACCTTTTCTTAGAATATATTATATTCCTTTAAATATCTTCTTTCCCTTCGGACGATGTTCATGGGACTACTGATCTACAAAAGAAGACAGGATGTTGGAAACAGGTGGAGTGAAATACTGAGAACCTAGGTTTTTCTTTTTATTGTGTATGTTTAGTCGTCACAGGTTTACAAGGAATAAATAAATTATTTATGTGTACATAAGGAAACAAACATTTAGGGGTTTTAAAAATTTTATTTTAATAGATAAAAAGATGGCCTATCACAAAGTGAATGCAGACCAGAGAGCACAAGGACACTCTCCGTACCTTGACAACGATGAGCTCCAAGGCACAGCGCTGGAACTGGAATGGGACATGGAGAAAGAACTGGAGGAGCCTGGCTTCGACCATTTCCGACTAGATGGTGCGGTTCAGCATCACCTGGAAAACACTCAGAGCCCTGACCTTGATCTCGAGCCCATCCAACCATCATCTTCTCCAAAGGGAAGATTCCAGCGGCTTCAGGAAGACCCAGACTACATCTCACACTATACAAGACAGGCACCAAAGAGCAACCGTTGCAATTTTTTTCAGATACTGAAAGTATTTTGCACTGCTTTGATTTTATTTATTTTCGGAGTTGTGATAGGATACTATGCACGCAAGAAATGCCCTTCTCCCTCAACATCTCAAGAACCAAATAATCCTCATATCTACCATGAAATTCTCAAGGAAATCAAAGCTGAAAACATTCAACAGATTTACAGGTACGTACCCTGACGTGTTTTTGTCTAAATGCAATCAGGTGCCAATGTTTAGACTACTTCTGTTTTATGTGAAATCTTATTTACAAACCTTGACTTTTTCTTCCTGTTCAGTTTTCTCTTGATGCCTGGGAAACTTGCATAATCATACATGAAACTAGAGTAATTTTTAATAATATGGATTTGTGTTAGTGGTTATAGTGGTTATAGGTTTTGCTTTAATAATGTTACGTTACTAAATGTATTAACACTACCTTTATGTACATGAATTGAAAAACACAGATAACACAAAGTGAATGGAAATATGGATGATAGACTGGCTGTGCTAGATCCACTTGATTGTTAAGTAACATTGTTGAAAAGCAAGATTTTAGATGGTGTTTCGTAATATTTGGTGCTTTAAGAAATCCCAATCTAATCTCTGGCAAATACGTGAATCCTGGCTTTCGTTTTTCATTTTTAAATCCATATGGTGAAGTCTGCATGAGTTTAGGAGGGAAAAATTGAATTCTGAAAGACTGTGGTTTTCTTCTTTTTCCTTTAGTACCTGTTCTATGGATATAAAATGTGGTAAAATATCTACTGACTGGCTTTGCTTTTTTTCCATGTGGAATCTTTTCACTGCTTTGAAAGTTTTCATAACCCATTTCTATCAGAGTATAATCACTTTTCTGTTGCAGTAAATGTGGAAAAAACTAGGTTTTCCTGCCAACTTTTGAAAGTTCTTTCTGTATGAGGGGTCAGATGAGCTTATTTCTGGCTTCTGGAACTGCAGGTTCTTTTTTCATGATAAAGGAAACGCATCGCAAATGTTTTGATCGGTACCGGTTCAGAAGCAGCAAAACTTATTTGAGGTTAGAAAGGATTGTTGTCGTGGACATCCAAAGCATTGTTCTTGCATGGTTCAGAAATATATTGGAAGTAACCACGAAATTTTTCTAACATAGTTTTTCTTTGTTGTATTTGCTAAACCAAGCCTAAAATCCTGAATCAGTTAGTACCATGTTTTGAGCCAACACTGTTTTTAAATTCAAGTGAAAAACTAGGTATGAAGGATTTCATGTCAGCTTTTATGTGCTAAACTGACTCTGCTTTATATAGATCTAATTATTTTTGTAATGGGAAAGTGTATAGGTGATGAAAAATGTTGATTCTGAATGGTAAAAAAAAAATAACCTCTTTGACTTCTCAGAGGGTAAACAGAATGGAATTCTGTCTTTAGGCTTGGTCATGAACAAAGTATTGGAATAAGCTAAGCCCTAGTGATTGGCTGTTACACAAATTACAGTAAATCGCAGAGAAGTCTGTCAGTCTCAGCATAATACACCAATACTTTGTGTTTGAGGACTGGGAATTGCTTACCATTTTATTATTTCAAAGGACAGTTTAAAAACATCCCTTTTCAACTCAATTTTCAAAGTATTTCAGCTAGCTATTAGGATATTAGTGAGAATCTGGACTTCATGTAAAATGAGTTGTATGACTACTTTGGAACTTAAAAAAGACTTACGTAGTTGCTGTCCTTTAAATAATATAATTCTTAATATTTGGTAATTTTTTTTCTGCTAATAGCATGATTTCAACAAATGTGGTCAAGCATTAATCCAGTTACCTATGAATTATGTATATGAATATATAATCGATACTTTTAGCGTAGGGCATTACCCACAAGAATTTTTTTAACCCAACATTTTGATCTGAGACAGCTTTTATCCCATGTTATGTGTTAAGTTGCTTTCTTTCGACATCTGTTTGGCAAGAGTCAGAGCTACTGCAATTAAACCTGCGTATATGTAGCCCCACAGATACGGAACATGCAACATATGTTGCTTGGGAAAAAAAAAAAAAGCCCAAACCTGAAAAAAATCAATATATGTTATTGTTAGACTTCTTTCACTATAATATACTTTCAGTTACAAGAAATAAGTGACAGCTGCTTAGCTTGCAATTTCTAAATGTTACTGAGAATGACGTTAATTTAATTTTCTTAGCTTACTACTTAGATTAGACTCAATAACAATAAGGGATTTTGCTAACAGTCCTAATAAAAGACTTAAGAGAAAAAAGTGTAGAAAAGACACAGCAGTGACAAGAGTATTGCCTGAGCAGACAGCATCACCTTACTGTGCTGGGAGGTTTGCGGTGGAAACTTCCTTTTGGGATCAAATCTTCTGTGGTCCCATGAAGCTTTGAGAATTGGGACCATCTGGGATTCGAAAGAGGTTGTGGCGGTGCATCAGGGGAATTGGGTTGATTTGGCTGGGATTTGGACTGGATATGTGTGAGCTGAGTGCCAGCCTCTGTTAGGGATGGAGGATCATGTAGGATAACAGCGGATGGTCTGCATGTGTTGCTGAAATGAGAGATGCAGGCGTTCCTGTTCAGCTTCTCCATTTGAGGCTCTTGGTGAGAGCTCGTGTGCCTCTCTTCCCCCAGTTCCATACTGGCCATCTACATCAGCCAGGCCCATATTAAGCATTTCCCCTGTTTATTTGGTTTACCTGGCAAGGCAAACAACAATGTGTGATGAACTGACCCCAACCCCTGTTCCCTGTCCCCTTGCGCCACTCAGTGGGAGGAGGTAGAGAAAAATGGGAGTAAAGTTAAGCCCAGGAAGAGGGGAGGCATTTTTAAGATTTGGTTTTATTTCTCATTATTCTACTCTGATTTGATTGGTAATAAATTAAAGTAATTTCCCCAAGTTAAGTCTTTTTTTTCTCATGATGGTAGTTGCTGAGTGATCTCTCCCTACCCTTATCTCAACCCACAAGACTCTCATCATATTTCCTCTCCCCTTTCCAGCTGAGGGAGGGAGTGATAGAGTGGCTTTGATGGGCACCTGGTGTCCAGCCAGGGTCAAGCCATCACATCCCAGCAGACATCCTAGAAATCATTAGGTAAGAAAAGTCACTGTGTTGGCTTTTGTTCCTTCGACTTTGCACCTTGTCTCCTGTGAAACATCAATGCTACAGAAATTCAGTGCAATTTAGCACGGTGTAATTAGTGGCCTTGGCCAAGTTGCTTAATTAATGATGCAGCCTAAGTAAAGATTATCTCTGTAAGCATTTTTTTTTTTTAACACCTCCCCCCACCCCCTCTAGGGAAGTGCTTACAGTGTTGATGATAAAAAAGCAGAAGTTGGTTTACTTCTGATGGTTCAGGGGTTTGAAGAGGGCTAGAATTGTCAGAGGTGCCTAAAAGGGAGAAAGAAGTCACCACAAAAATGGAAGAGTTTTCTTTACCCTGCACATTGCATTTTACATGCTGCCAAAAATTAGGACCAATATTATTACAGTATTCAGTCAGTAAATCTGACATATTAGGAGTGTGAATACTAAATTTGCTGAGGTAAGTATTTTTGAGAGAAACAACCTGCTCTATAGCAGGGGCAGAGTCAGAACTGGTAAAAACAGACATAATTCTCCAAAGATCACTGAGCCGAAAGGAATCCTGTAGTATTATATCAGTTTGTGCCATGAATATGACTTCTCTTCGGTTTTCTTTTGGAAGATATTTGAAAAGGTTTTAGTTCAAGTGTGGCGTAACTTAGCTCCCACAAGCCTTCAGGGTGAATATGAAAAGGGCATAAATCCCACATCCAACAGAGACCAGGTAGAAGTCAAGATGCAGAATAACTCGGGCACTGTTTAAAATTATATCCGTAACCAGCAGAACTCACAAGGGCAACGCAGATGGACAGAGCTGGTAGAATTTATAGGCTGAAAGTAGGCTATCTCTTGGGACGGCAAGATTGAGACTTCATGCCAAGACTGAGTTCTCGGAGCCTTTTTAGAGAGAGAGGGCACGCTTTGAGTCTGTGGTCTTGCTCCCTGTGGAATGTGCCTGCAGCTCCGAAATATAATTGTTAGAATAGGAAAAGTCCTGTTTTCAAAAGTGATGAATGCATTTAGATGTGGAAGTGTCTAAGGTTTATAATAAATGCTTAAGGTCATAAGAGAGAGACCTTCAAAAATACAGAAACACTCAACAATTTTGCTAAGCACACTGTTGAATTCTCAAAAGTAAACGAGCCCAATATTCAACAAAACTAGACATTTTTAAGCTACTTCTTAAAATGGCATTCAGATTTCTAATATCACTTAAATGCATTTGAAAATTCAGCTGGTTTTTACTTCTTGCTGTGTATAAAAGGGGAATGATGAAGACATGTCTCTTTATCCTCTTGCTGTGCATGTGCCAGATGCAGATTAGCTATCCAGTGGTCATCACCACATAATTGAATTGTTCAGCGGATTTGTGTTTGTAACGAATGGATCAATGTTATCTTTTTTTTTTTTTTTTTTTTTTCCTTCCCTCCCCCCCTCCCCAAATTAAAGGTGTGTTTGCTATTTGTGCTGTGTAGTGTCCCCTCTGCCTCCTGGGTGATTTTGTAAAATTTTTATTTTCTTGCCCTACCTTCAGGAAGAAAACAAGGGAAAAAAATCTGAGACACTCTAGTCTGGAGTTAGAGGGAGCATTGTCACTCCCTTAGGTTACTCTCACTAGCTGCCAAGATTCTGGTCATCATATATGTTGCAAAGTGTTCATATTTTAGAACAGTAAACATCTGAGTTTTGTGCAAACTGAACTTTGGTGAGTGTTTTCAGTTAAGGCTTGAGTTGAATATTGTTAACAAAATCTAATGGGAAAAGGTAATGAAAGCATAGAACAGCCTAGATAGTATCTCTTTGAAGACCTTTCATACTGTAATAACTACTGCTATCTAATTTGGCAGTATTTTCTTAAAGTACGCTGTTGCATGTTTAACAGTGCAGAGCATTTCAATAGAGAAAGGTGAATAAGAGGTGGTATTTTTATTTTATATTAAATTATTTCAATTTTGTATTTCCAAAGCCAGGTAAAAATGAAACAATCTTAATTTGTTTGGAAAATGTGGAGCTATCATATTTATTTCATAGGAAGTTATAATTTTGGGATTGACTTCTTTAAATTGAACCGATAAACAATGATTCTTGTTGAATAGTAAGTGTAAGAGAAAAATAGGCAGTTGTGTTGATGTCAATTATAATTATAGATGTACTTTATCAGAGTAGTTAACTTTCTCAAACACTGGTTTTAAAATTCCAATAGCCTTATACTATGTAATTCCTTTCAACAATGGTACACCTCGGTTACTCTCAGATTCACAGTCCTCTTTGGATACTGGATTTCCATGATTAAGGCTGGGGAGCCACAGACAGAAGTGTCTTTGCTTTGCTCCTCATCGGTCTATAGAGCAGCTCCGATATTCCAGTTCCACTTTTTGTCCTGTATATTCTCACTCAAATGCGTTCTTCACTATCATTTCCACCCACCCCAAGCAATAGGGAGGTTTAAATCCCTTTGTAATACATCTAGCTGTAACTAACTGTCCTTTGGAGGTGTATCTGCTCCTTCTTCCAGCTGGTAATATCACCTGGAGAATGTCCGAAATCCATCTCTGGCAGGAGTTGATTTGTGACTGGTGCCGGGTGCCATCCGTAACTTCAGTTTAATTCTTCAAAGGGCTTTGGGAGAGTAGGCAGCAGCAGCCCTCCTGTGCGGTCCTGGCCAAAGAAACAGAAGTGCCTGTGCAGTGAGAAAAGGAGTTTACTTGCTTTTTCTGACAGTGAAGTGAGAAACTTCCATACCCTAGTGTTAGTTGCTCCTGATCAGTACCGTTAAAACCCTGGAGCCTCACACCTTTTTATCGAGTAGAGCCTGCGGAGCACAAACCTAGCAAGCAAAGAGAGCCCAGAACTTCTCAGATTTTTGTTCTGGAGATTTGGACTGAATTAAATTTACAGACTGCTGCTTGGCAAAATTGACTTTGCTGCCCCAGGAATGAGAAATCATGGCAGGAGCAGAGCCTCTCATTCTAAAGGAAGGATATGAGGAGAGAAAGGGCTCTGGTGCCTGCTTCCCATGGGAAAGGCACATTTTATCCCTGCTACTGTTAATTAATAGCTGCACGCTGAGACATCCACGTGGCTGATGGTAGCAGTCTGCTGGCCTAGACCACTCCTCACTTTGCTTGTGATCTCGGTGGTTGTCTTTGTGTCCCCTGTACGCAAGCAAGTTCTGTTTATTGTAATGCCAACAATTGAAAAATGCGTTACCGAAAGCAAATCTCAGTGGGAACTCATCCTCGTACCTCCTGTATATCAGTATTGGATATTTATTGTATTGCCAAAAAAATGCAAAGATTAAATATAGACTGAGTCTGAAGTCCTACCTAGTACGTCTTTAGAAATGGATGTGGAAATTCTTTACTGCAAGGGCAGTGAGGCGCTGGCACAGGCTGCTCAGAGAAGCTGTGGGTGCCCCATCCCTGCAGCGCCCAAGGCCAGGTTGGACAGGGCTGTGAGTGACCTGGGCTGGTGGAAGGTGTCGCTGCCCAGGGCACTGAGTTTGGAACTGGATGATCTTTAAGGTCCCTTCCAACCTAAACCATTCTGTGTTCCTGAGTAACTAGGGGCTAAGTGAACTCTCTATGTTTATTTCGACCTACGCTCTGTACAATCACTTGGGATTCTCTTTATTCATGTGGTAATTCTCAATGTGTATTTATAAGTACAAAGCCCCCTTTGAAAAAAGAGATAAGAGTAATGTCAAACAAGTGAAATTTCCAACTTATGCTTCTGCTACCTCCCCAGCGAAGAATGGCTCTGAGAACATGGGGAGGTGCCTTTTGTTGAAGAAAGATGCCCTGCATGACCTGAGCGGTATCTGTGGAACGGCGACTTGATAAATTTAGACTCCAGATACCCACTTATGTCAAGTATGATTTTTTTTTTTTTTAAAACAGAAAAAATAGGTTATATTTATACTTCAGAGGTGTTAATAGAAAGTCTTGTCTGTTTTATAGTTTTCCTTGGTTTCATTCCACTTGCCTTTTTGCCTTTTTTTTTTTTTTTTTTTTACTTGACAAACATAGCTCTTTCATTTGTTTTTCTGTAGATGAAAGAAGAAAGCATTATATTGATTCAGTGCTTGACAGGAAGGTGTAAGTTTGTCCCCGTTAGGGTCAGTTACAGCAGCATATGCTTATAAAATTCCTCTTCTTTTTTTAAGAAATGTCTTAGCTTATGGTTTACTTATCATTGAAAGGACATGTTTCATGCTTCAAGTCCACCAAAACCAATTTTTCTTCTTGATTGATTATTTTTTTTTAATGGCAACCATAAAAATATATTGATTTTTAGATGTTTGATTTGGGAAACAATTTACAGTAAAGTCTGATTTTTGTGTTATAACTGTGCCTTTTGTAAATGAAGTACACAGTGTTGCCTTAAAATAATTTTGCTAAGCAATACACCAGTGATATAGTAATGAATTAGATCCAATAAGCTGTATATTCACGTTGGCATAATAAGTAATGACTCCCTTGGTAAATTTCTGTATCTGTCACAGTCCCTTTGAATGGCTTCTGTCTTACTGCTCCTTTCTCAAAAACAGCATACAGATTTGTGCCAGGGGAAACAGGAAGAAAAAAAAAAAAATCACAATTGGGCCAACTTACCAGTTCAGAAACTCTTTAAAAGACAAAAAAAAAAAAAAAAGATTTTATTTTGCCTTTGAGGTGGGAGAAAATAAGAGTGCTTGGCAACCTCTGAGACCTTTTCTGAAAAGAAGAGAAGCAGGAGGATTTGTATGTAGTGTCATGGGGTGTGCATCATCTATTGTCAAAGTGAAAACTGAGAATGATGCTTTTAAGTATTTTAAGTGTATCATTCCAGGATGTGTATTTTGTGGAATAATAAAATGCATAGACGAGCTAATTAGGAATTTTTTAAAGATTTTTTTTTTTTAATTATTGTTTGCTTTTTACCCTGTAATTCTGCTTTTTTTTTGTGTGTGGTACAGTGTCTGTTTCAATGCACCATTCACAGGCTCAGGCTGGAAATTTGAGAGGGGACATTGGAGGACAGCTCAACGCTGCTGAGAGGTTAGACAGGATGGAGAGGACTGAGGGTCACAGTCCTATTCTGCATTAGGTGGAACAGGACCTGACACCTGAACTTCTCCCATTGGAGTACTTTTCTACGCAGCATCTGCGTGTTGGTACAGCACCTTGCATTTTCTAAGAAGAAGTAACACTAGGTTTTGGTAGGCTATAAGAGTGTAAATTAATTTTGCTCTGATCACTTATTTTTGGATTGCATAATCTTACTTATTTTAAAACTAACCTTGCTGAAATTGCCTCAAATTCATCATAGCAGAAGTGTGGTTAGGGTTTAGAGAGAGAACCAATTTCCATGGCCATTAGCTATCTGCCTCTTCACCATGACTCTGAAAAGTGTGGGTCAATTTAGTCCCAATTAGAACAGCAATTCTGAATGGTGACAAGTACTACTTCTTCTAATAGACAATGAAATGAGCTGTGCCAGCATGGGTGAGGGAGTAATTTGCTTTTTAAAGGTCTAGCATCATTCCTGCTTGCTTGGGCTCACAGAGGGATCAGGGAGGGACTGATGATACCTTGAATCTTCCTGTTTGCTGGGCTGTCCCCGGGCCATCTTGCTCTTCCCCTTTGCCTGTAGATGTTTGGTTCTATTTGGAAAGCTCAGGTTTTCATGGGATTATTTCCGTTTCAGCATGATAAACTGGAACAGATGGTAAAATATCTATAGTTTTTAATAAGTCATACCTTTAAAAAAACTTTTGGTGAGTGGTAGGCTTTGTACTTGACTTTACCTGAGAAAGAGAAATACTTGACTAGACATTTCTGAGTGATTCTGACAGTAATGCTTGGCTGAAAGGCAGTATTTAGAGGCAACAGACTTATTTATGTTGCCATCCGTCAGTTTTATAGATGTAACCAAACCATATTTCTTCTAACAGGAAGAATCTGAAGGAAAAAAAGCACACAGCTTGCTGAAATGACAACCAGTTTGCATTTTAGGCCAATTGCTTCCATTGGGAAAATACCAGAGGATGCAGAAATTAGACAAAGTTGTCCTTCACTGCCCAGTCCTTGCAACTCAATACAAGGAGAATCAGCAATTTTGGCTAGTGGTCCCAGGGACGTACTTATAAAGATACTGAGAAACAAACCTTCCAGAACAAAACCCCTTAACAGTTTAATTAGCGGCGCTAGGTGCACGGACTATCTACTAATTGCATGAACAACTGCAAGAGTTTGCTCCTGCTGAGTTAACTGAACTTCTTGGCGATACGGTGTGCTCAGAGGGTGGCGCTTTTCTCGGAGGAGATGGCGGCACAGGGCATTACAAAGAGTTCTCCTGGAAAATTTCTTAAGCACCAGACACTCGCAAATTCCTGTTTAGGATGCATCTCTCATCAGCAGAGTGTAAAACTGAAGTCTCTTGGCACTCTACGCCACTACGGCGGCGTTTGAGCGGAGTGCTGCAATTCCATGGTATGCACTGCAACAATTAGCAATTAGTTTCCTGCCTGTACACATAAATCAAATTAACAAAGCCTAGAGGGGAAAGAGTTTTCTCAGCCCTCTTTGGTGATGCTTTGACATCCAGTTCCCTACAGTCAGCACCTATGACAGCTATTTACTAGAAGCCTGCTAATAAGTCAGACTGTTACCAAATTTACCGGGAGCAGCAGGAATGCAATTTGTTGTGCGGTATTAAGTTACTGTTCATGCAGCATTCATAAATGAAGGCTACTGAGGAGCGTTGCTAGGAATCGATCAGGGATAATGAAATTGATATCGTCTGAATAATAATCAATTTTAATAATGGTCTTCTACAACAGTCTTGCATTAAGGGGCTTCTATTCTCAGTTCAATTCTCTTTGAAAGCTGATGAGTTTCTGAAATGTAGTAGCTGCCACACTGAAATAAGAAATGGATTGCAAAGTTAGGGCTTTTCTCAGTAATATTGGAACTTGAACAGTGTTAGACTTTTCAAAATTAAACAAGTTGCTTCCTTTTTTTTTATTTTCTAGAGTACTGTTTATGGACAAGAACTTAAATAATGCAGGAGGTCTGTGTGTATGTCTGACTTCGGTCTGTCTCAGTAACGCGTAATCTTTAAATATACAAGAAGTCTTATCCTTCACACAAGCTGATGTCTCCCTTGGACACATGTGATTGACACAAATTTACATAGATATATTTTCCTGATGAACTAGTTCCTGTCCAAGTTAAAATACTGACTCATACTCTGCTTATTTTGAGTGTTTTTTTTCAAGGGTGAAACAAAATATTCCAGTTACATGGAATTTTCTCTATCCATTTTTTTTTTCTTTTAGTAGTATATAAAAATTGAAAAGGTAATTGAAACATCACTATCAAAACAAAGTGTTCAAATGTTTCAGTAGTAAAAATGTTTGGAAACCTTTTTTTTTCTTGGAAACGTAAGGATTTTTATCCTTAGTTGGGGAATTTTCTGTGTATGGAGATGTTTCCTGCCAAAGCAATGTCTCATCCTCAACCAACTTAGTGTCTTTGTTTATCTTAAGAGAAGTGAGCAGATAACAATTCAGGGTTTTGTTAATTTTACCTTTTTTTTAATGGACGCTCAAAGTTCATTAGCCAGATGACTAATTAATTGGATTGTGTGAGGCTTAAGGGAAAAGTTCACTATTTCTGTGAGGGTTAGGACCCCGCCAAAGATGGACTTCTCTCCAGTAAATTTCAGAAGGCTCTTCAGAGAGGAGTTTGTATGAATTGTAGTATTTTTACCAAGGTCTAAGACTAGACAATCCCAATAATTTGAGATGTCTTTCCTTTGGAAGTTAGAGTATAGCTGCAGTGTGATGTAGTAATCCTCCTATATAATACAGAATTGACCAAATGACCAAAGTTTTGAAGTATATTACCTTGAGTCAACTACCCAATACTTCTGTTACGCTCTAGGCAATAATGCGTTTTGCTTCTGCTCATGTGGCAAACTGGAGCCTGTAGACTGGAGAAGCCCAGGACTTCTTCATAACGTGAAGAGAGAAGACAGTGGGAAGAAGGACTGACAGTTAAAATGGATGAGGGGTCCCTGACAATGTCCATATGCCTTTGATGGAAATTGTTTTCTTTGTTCCAACAGGACAGCTGTGATTTAGCAGAGAGCTCACATATTTACAGTTATGATTGTGGCTGAGGCAGGAACATGTTCCCAGTGGTTCTGGAATCTGTTTCCTGTCAAAGACTGCATGAGACAAGGTGGATGCAGTGCAGATCGAGACCATTTAGTTATTTAAATAGCTGACTGAGTGCTCTTTGTGAGCACAAGGTGGTAGCTCTGGAAAGTTGCTTATTTCATGGCCATTTGTTAGTAATAGTTATTGAACACCTTTTTTTTTTTTTTTAATAAACACCAACTTAGATGATGGACCCTGTGATGTACATTATTAAATAAATAGACAAGCTTAGTAAGAGGCCATATGGTCATGAATAAAGTTTCCATTCTCTGTCAACTACTTAGGGAATAAAGCAAGAAACTGAATTATTCATGGTAATGCTTAGTGCAAGGCAAATGGAACCTGCTGCTGTGCTGCTAGCAGTGCAAACAGTGACTTTAAAATATAAAAGGTTTTCTTCTGTATTATCATGCTTGTTTTTCTTTGCTAATATTTCTAAAAACTACTTAAGAAAATTAAACCCTGTGACAAAAAAGTTAAGTCTGCATAGTTCCTCAGAATCCTAGCACAGACCCTGTGGGGGATTTGTTCCTAAATTATTCAGCCTCTGTGCTAAAAAGATAGATAAGACATTGTGTTTTGGAAGTTAATACAGGTATTCCTTTTGTTCTTGTGGAAAACTTTTTTTTTTTTTTAATTTAAATAAATTTTGTAAAGATTGCTTCCTATAGACAGAAATAGATAAATTTATATAGCTATCTATTCATTTATGTATGGGATTTTATGCATATGTGAATACATAGATCTAATTTTGCATAGTAGCTGAAGTTCTGTCGTTTACATGACACTTCTCAAAACTGTCCTGTATTCTAGTGCTCAGTATGACTTCTCCTTCTGGTCGCGGCTCAAACGTGATTGCCATTGTAATCCTAGGGCTAGAAAAGCTTCCTGTATTCATAGTTCCCCAGAGAGTTATTAAGGACACAGTTCTGCACAAGAGGATGGGTCGCAACTCCTAATCAAGTTACATGTTAAACATTTGATGAGCAATAAATATAGGTTGGTGGGCTTATTTAATTCACTTTGAAATAAGTATTATATAAAATAAAAGATTAAGTTAGTTGATCATAGTGCAAAAATATTTCCATGTCAAAATAGATACCTGGGCTTCTTAGTCTGGCATGGGAAAAAATATGAGAAGAACCAATGGCTGAAAGATCAAGCATTAAATTAAACATAAAAGTATACAGCACAGATAAGATGATGAATGGCGCAAATTTCCTTATGACTTTGTTATGTTGTTCTTTAGCAAAACTGTCGTTACAGTGTTCAAAACATGGCAAAACATATGTCTGCGGCTTAGAAAAGGCGAGGTGAGGCAATTTAGTGGTTTCTTTCTTAATGTTTTTTCCAGTCAGTCTGTTTCATCAGACTTTTCAAAGATTTTATTGAAGCATACAGAGATCAATCAAATTTGTTACATGTACAGGAAAGATCTTGGAGTGCAAGTTTGAAAACCAATAGTACTTTGGATGTGGAATGAGTTCCTCAGAAGGTAGCGCTGTTCTTTTTCTTCGTCGTAGTTTAAGGACAATAGGAAAAAATTTCCTACTTTCAGATATAAATCCAGATCATGGATCTTATTTTTTTAATTCTTCAAAGTAATAGGAATTATTTTTAAAAGAGGATTCTTTTTTTTTTAAACTAGGAGGTTAACTCTGAATTTTTTTACCACATTTGAAAATTACAGTTGGCATCTATGAACTGAGATTTCTCGTATAGCTCACATGTTTTGGTGTCCGTCCCTCCCAGTACCCAGAGCAGGAGATAACAGCTGGAGGAACACAAGAGTTCTTTCTACATGTTTTCTGCAGCACTTGTAAAAAACTCCTTTGAATGAAAGCAGCTGTGTTAATGCATCATGTGCCCAGTCCTGTTACATTATGTGTCGAGTAAACTACCAAAAAATCTTAAAAGTAGATTGAAAAGATTGCAGTCCAGTTGGTTGTCCTGGTGGCAATGTGTCCCTGTTCTGCTAACCATCCCATGGCCTTCAGGTGGGTTTCTGTCAGAGAAGAGGGCAATCCTTGAAATACACTTCAAAGGCTCAAGCCTGCCCTGATGGCCTCTACCTCTTGTCACAGCTATGGTCAAGTGCTGTCGAATTCTGCAATTCTTCATCAGTTGGCTCCTAAAAAGAAGTGATGATAATTTAATCTGATAGAGGATGCTAGCATTAAACTTTTATATTTGTTGAGTTACCACTTCTTTTCCTTTATTATTGAGCTGTTTTAGCTAGGATGCTGGAGAGAGTTTGATAACAGTATTCTCTTTTGATTAATAAACTGAACTAGAACAGAGGATTTGGGCTTTGGTGTTTGCAGGAGCCGAGGTGGAGCCGGGTGCTGTCGCGGGGCTGCTGGAAGGCACGCGGAGCTGTTTATAGCACTGCGAGGCGGTCAGGCGTTATCTGGGATTTGCAGCTCTCCACTGGCAAAACACTGTTAAAACAAGAATCATTCGGTATTATTTTAGAAATACAAAGCTAAATAAATTAAATCCGACTTTAGTCGTACGGATTTGGAAATTGGTTTTACATGCTTTCGTCATATCCTGGCTGGATTAATCTAACTCTCTTTTTATAGTTTTGCCAGCCTTGCAGCAGCAGCAATGATGAGCGGCTCCTTCAGGAAGAGCAAGGCTTGCAGAGGTTTAGATCTCTCTTTTCGTCTCTCTTTCTCTCCTGATTTAGTATGTCCTGAAGTTAAAAAGGTCTCGCTGTTTGGGAAACAGTTAATTGGGTCAGGATGAGTCATATCCAGGATTAAATGCTGGTGGTAGGATTGGAACCCTTCCCCTTAGTTAACGTAATTAAGACTGACATTAAAGATCAAATTATCCCAAATTAAGGCCTCAGGTAAGTGAGAAACTCTTCAGGGACATTCCTGCCTAGTGCCGTCCCTGCCTTGCCAAGGGGCTGACCGGAGGAGCTCTGCGGTGCCTTGGAGGGCAGGGCTCTCCTGCGAGGGCTGGACCGCAGCGCCCAGTGCTCTGCTCTGGGGTGAGCGTAGTGGCCGCTGGCGGAGAGCGAGCCCTGCCCCTGCCTCTCCTCTCCTTCGTAGCCCCAGCACCAGGCCGCCGGCGGGGCACTGGGACACAGGCACTGGGACACAGGCGGGAGGAGGATTATCGTGGGAAGCTGTCCTGGTGGCCTGGTGAGGCTCAGAGAAAGGTGTTTGCTGCATACAGAGTGTGCAAGCCCTCGTCCATACATACGTGCTGCTGCTGTGGCTGCAGTTTGGAGCTCTGGAGCAGAGCTCGTGAGTTCAATTTGTGACAGGCTTCTCCCTGCCCAACTGGGCACGCTGCCTCCCTGGCATCTTCAAACCTGGTCGTTTCCCAGATTATTGTAGGGGAATGTCAACATTTTTCTAGCAGGACTGTGGAATTGTACATATTGAACATAAATTTCTTGCTGCTTTTGGCTGCCTTTCCTCAGTTACCTTTCCTGAACTGCCTCAGGAAAATCCCTGGGTCCTCCCAGGGCGTCCTGGCTGAGTGGAACACGCTCCTCCCAGCAAAGGGCATGATGCCACCACTGTCTTCTGACTTCTGAAGGGACTTCATCTGAGCTGTCTTCGCTCATGTATGTTTTGTTTCTCCAGGACAGCTGACTCTCTTTGAGATCTGATCCTGTTTGTTTCATCTCGGATAGGAGCAGCTGACATTTCTGCAGCATCTTTTAGCATAGGATGATAAGTTTCTTTACACACTTAAGAATTATTTTACCTCCTGAAGAATTCAAGATGTTTGCATTTGAAATGCAGTTACTGAATAATCCAGTCTACCCAAGAAGAATTAACTTTAAGATTAGGTTATATACTGGATCTGTTGGTGCGTAAGGACATTTTAACTCATTTTATTTATTGTATTTTAAACACTGGTTGCAGGCTGCATTATATTATGTGACTCTTCATTCAGCAGAAATAGAGAAGAGATTTATCTAGAAATGAATCTTAAGTATTTGTTATGTGCCATTGTGTCACTCCTAAACAGTGACTTTGGGATGAAAATGGTGATACAGCAGTAATTCAAGATATATTACTTCAAAGGAAAAGTTGTTACTTTTTCTAGAATAAGAAGGAAGTAATTTTACACAGAGAAGGATGATAGTAATTAGCATAAGACTTGCTGTAGTCATAAACAAATAGTTTCCTAATTTTTTATGCCATATGATGGTACAGGATGTTAACAGTGCTTCATAAAAATAGTAAAAAGATAACTTAGAAGAAAAGTATGATCTTAGCAAGAATGATAGGGCAGCTATTCCAGAAGCAACAAAAGCATATCATAGCACTTACCTGTTTGTAAGCCTTTAAATAGATGACTTGATAATAATGGAGAATTAGTGTTCTTTTCTAGATGCACCTCCAGCTAGAAGATATATCTTTGTTTTGGTTTTTTTTTTTTTGTATTGCAAACAACATATTAACTTCTCTTTCAATTGTGAATGCTATTAAAGTTTGCTAGAAAAGCTCTTATTTTTCTGTCACCACCAATGTTTCAAATAATGTACATATTAGAATGTGTTTGAGATTTGTTCATTATTATTATAGCTGAGAGGCAGATAGTCTGTTTCTGTTAGCATATTTTTGAGATGGTATTTAAACTGCCCTGGGAATATTTGAGAATCCATAGTGAAATCAAATGATTTTTACTTACAGTATTATTTGAGCCCGTAAAGCTAGCACTAACTTTGGGAGAGAATGTATTCTACTAGGTATGGAAAATTAAAGTGAGTATTTGCTTACAGGTAGTTACATAGCTCTGATTGCACGTAATGAAGGAAAACTCCATGGAGAAGTCCTTATTTGATCTTGAAGTCAGTGTAACAAAGTTCTCTGTTGCTTTTCCCTGATTACTAGAAGAATTTCAGACCTGCTGGAAATACTATATCTTACCAGTTTTGAATATATGGAAATGTTAAAGTACGGCTTCACAAAATAATTATCTCTGTAGGAGAAAATTGGGACTTTCAGAGGAGGCTTAATTATTTTGGGAAGGTGAAGGCTGGATGAAGATAAGAAAGGCTCCGTGATGGTATTCTACTTACACTCTTTTCAGAATATGTAATCGATGATAATGTTTTGATTTCATCAGATTAATTACCTTTATTTCATTTGACTTTAAAAAAAAAAAAAAAACCAAACAGCAAACATCTAAACAAAAGACAGGCATGAATTGCTACATAAGCAATACTGTGCACTGGGAATCAGAAAAGTATGAGTTCATGATGTTTGGACCATTCTTTAAAGAAATAATCAAATATTTTACTTTAAATTCCTTTTTCCCTGAATATCATGTAGAATTTTTCTTATGTTCTTGTATCATCACATCTGAGCGGAAGGGAGTAGTCTACTAAATGTGGATTCCACTATGGCTGGGTTTTAAATTACTATGGTTCTAGTTATAAAGAACTTTAAAAAAACATAATAAAGATTAATTATGAATTAAACTGAATTATAAATATAATTTTAAGCAATATACTGAAGATCATGAAAATGGAGCTGTGGTTCTGAGAGGAGTAGAAAGCCGTGTAATGAACTAAGGCAAGTTATATTCTTTTTAAACGTTCCTGAAATATTTTCCCTTGGTTTTGTCACTGAAAGGTAGCCTCTCTAGTTTTCAGCTACCTTTTGAAATTCTCCAAATATGTAACTAAGTAGCATGAATTCAAGTTAGTCCTCTTTCAAAGTACGTGTAAACATTTGTTCTTGATTCTAATTTCAGGCTGCCCAGTATGCACTGATTTTCTTGAATTTCCCACACTTGTGAATTTACAATAGTGTAACTAAATTCAGAGTCTTTAACTTAAATTTTAATGATTTATGGTTAGCTGTTTAACCATTTTAATATTTTCTGTTTGATAGGTGAGATCTCTAGCATGTCTTGACACACCTGAACAATATGGAGTAACACACTGGGATTTATTTTTTTTTTTTTTTACTTTAAAAAATATATTAGAAATGAGTTATGGCTATACATAATTTTCAGAAGTTTCCCAGGAAGATCAAGTCAGGTTGCTTATAATGTTGATATGAACTTTTTTTTTTTTTTAATTCTTTAAAATTACTACTGTGCACAGAAGGACCAAAATAACTAATACCATGAAAGTATGAATTTTAAAAGTTTGCTTTGTCAGATATGTAGGCTGGAAGCTCTTCGGAGTGGTGACTGCTTTTATTAGCTGTATATACAGTGTTCTGGAGTCTTGAACTCAAATTCCACTGTTTTGAGCCACTAAAATTTCTGTATCCAGTAGTAACACTGCCTTTGTTTTCCTAAAATTGATGCCTACATGCTACTTAAACTTTTAATGCACACTTAGCCATAGTTGTATCACTTGAGAAAACTGTAAGCACAGAATTGGAGGGATGGTGAAGATACAGCTGCTAATGAAACCTCAATTGTTGAAATTCAGGTTAAAGGCTGAATCTTCAGAATTGCATCAGAGATTGCAAAACCCCTAAAACTTACTACTTATGCCATTTAAAAATGATTGGGCACTAGAATTTAATTTGCTTCAAGGTGAAGAGCTTATAAGACTTATTTGAACCTGGAAATAATTCTGACAGCTAATTTTTACATGCATAAAAAAGAAATTTTATAGTGGAAACCTTGACTTTTGGTATTATAGAGCTACAGTCCTGCTGTCGTAAAGGCCCTAATGATTTGTGACTTAATTATGTATCTGAACACTTTGACTGGTATTCGTCCACTACCCTTCAGAGATTCATCTCTAAGTACCAGATACTGGATGCACTCTGGCTATGAAATCTGCTTTACTTTACCTGCCTGATTGTGCAGCTCTGCTAAGATCTGGGAGATGGTTTCTCCTCTTGCTAGTATTCCACATGTAAGTTAAGTGCTCTGCACACACCTCCTGAATTTATACATAAATTTCATAAACCTATTACACCTAATTTGCTGATTGTGTATAATGTTTTGGGGCAACTGTTAGGAAAAATCTTCCTGTATACGTAGCAGTCATCTTCTACGTGCCCATCAGTGTGTTAGTCAAGTGGCACCCAAAACACTTTTGCACCCCTGGAGATCCACACTGGGTTACTGAGGAGGAAGAGAGGAGCTGGACCTTTCAACTGGGTATCTCCCTCTCAGAGAGCAGGAGACCAATGCTGGGACTGGAGAGGGGCTGCTTCAGCCAGAATTGCCCTCCAAAGTGCTACGTGCTTCTTTGGGAAAGGAGCAGGTAGGAGAAGGGGTGTCCCAGGCTGACTTGAGAAGCAAAGGAAAATGCAGCCAAATAGGACAGGGCACACTCATCTCTAGCTGGCTGTGGGAACAAAATGATGGAGGAGTCATTGGCAAAAAGAGACTTACTCTTCTTCCTTGGTTTTGTATTAAACCTCTTGGTGTAATAATTAAGGAGTGCAACATCAAACAGGTTCTGCATCAGAAATGCTTCAGGCGCCGTTTTGAAAGATTGTTACCCTTTGGCTATAGTTAATTCCATTTTAAATATGTTTATTTTCACTTAGGAAGTTCAGCTAGAGTTAGAATTGCTTCCCTGTTGAAGATAATTTGATTTCAGATTGCAGCAGTTTAGCGGTATACAGATAGAGGAAACATTCTTCCATAAAAAGCAGCGTTGTATGTAAATCCTCCTGTTCAGGCCTGGAGTTTGGTGCTAAGTTACAAGTTATGTCTCAAGAGTGAAAGAGTTATGGTTTTGAGATAATATTCTAAAATTCTACTGCGCATGCCTTTTTTTAATAGCTCAAGTGTCATCCAGCTGGCGTGTATTATGTCTATATATGAAAGTGAATGTTGAAATTAAAACGACTCAATGGAAATGAATTTTCGGGAACGTGTCATGACATTGCTATTTTCTGTGTCAGACATGCTAAAACTGATCTGAGTTCTCAGTAGGCTGGCAGAAATATCAGTCTCGGGCTATGTTGAACCAGTTTGGGTATGATGCATTATTTGCTGATGCTGTTTTCTTGTTTACATAAGTGGAATTGCATGGCTTGGTGCTCCAAATATTGGACTACTGAAAACCACCTGCATCTGCTGAGGTACTGAGACGAAAACTCTGGAGGCTGGCCAGGTTTCTGCAGTGCTTTTGCTTACGTGGCTGACAGTAACATCTGGTAACGCAGATGCTGAATTCTAGAGAGCCGTAATTATTTTGAGAGTAGGGAGAAGTTGTCACACGTAGTTATTATCATGCTGCTATCACAGGTATTAGAATCAAAGAGATCATTTTGTTCTTTGCTGACAGCATATGTTTTCTCAGCTCTGGAGATGTGCTATTTTGATGCCATGCAATATGCAGATAAAAAATTATCTTTTTTTTTTTCCTAAGCAGTTTGAAGGTTAAAGAAGAGCAAAGAGACTGTAAATGTAAAATGTTTGTTTCTTCAGAGTATCAGTTCCACTGCAGTTGTGATTGCTGCCAAAATATGCTTCACGCTGTGCCCTGGAACCCTCATAAATAAGCCTGTGGGATTTTGTAGGAGTGGAACGGAAGTTCCTCAGCTCCTGTTGATCTCAGGTGTTAGGGTTTCAGTTTTGCTTTCGTTTGCTTTTTAGGTTTTTGGGGTTGATTGGTTGTGTTTTAAACTTCCCGAATCACTTTCAGGCACAGTATTATTGGAAGGAATAAGACAGCTGAGAAGTTGGAAATTTATGTCTTTACAGAGATATTGTAGAACAAATATTTGTATATCTACCAAGAGAGAAATTGCAACTCTATTAATAGAATAACTCTGGAAATTTTAATTCAACTGACCAACTTGATATCAGGGATTAACATCCGTTTTTATAAGAACCACCTTACATTGGAACTGGAGAAATGTGTTACTTCGTGATGTGTTTATGGTGAATAGCAGGTTTGCATCTTGAAGCTGTGTATTTGGACATCTGCAGGAGTGGAAATGAGCATCTTGTGAAATTTCTCAAGTTTAGTCTGATACACAGTAGTGTTTTAACATTTTTGCAAAGCTTATGTTTGCAGTAATAACATTAAAAAAATTCTTAGACAACACAAGTTTCTACTGTGGCTTGGAACAAACTGCAGGCACTAGCACAATCTCTCCCTAGGTCTGTAGGAGCTCAGTCAAATGTACTTAAAAATCTTTGCACTATCTAGAACACTTTTTTTTTATCTTGCACCTGCAGATGATAGATATGAAAAGAATTTGAGTAAGTGGGACCAAATGTAAGAGTCTGAAGCTAAGAATATAATTACCATAAAGTTCTCCTAATGTCTTATTCTGTGTAGTCTAAATCTGAGATTAATAAGAACAATTGAATAATAATTTGTATTTATTCAACATTAGAAATTGCTGGGTTTTTTTTTTTTAAAGCACAACTTAAATCATATCTTACTAAAAATGAGCATTCTTTATTTGAATGTCTGCATCCTTTGTCTGAAGTTAGTTACAAGTGTGTTAATATTTATGAAACTCGTCAGCCTTCCTATCCGTGTAGCTCCACAGGGGCTCAGGCGTGGCCAAGAGCAAAGTGAAACCACAAACAGGTCATCCTTTGGTTATTTCCAAAATGGTCTTATTTTGCTGTCCAGACCTCTGTACTTTTACCTTGCCTTTGTCCTCAGTTTAGATTTACATTTCAGGCTGCACTTCTTGCTGGGCCAGCATGGGGAGCTGCTGACTGTGCTTGACACTTCCGAAAACAACGGAATGCACTTCATCTTCTGCGATGATACTTTTATTTAGTTAAGATGGCTTTTTACCTCCTTTACTAACTCATGGCTGCTCCAGGTCCTCCGTGGTTTCTTGCTTTTCCACTGCAGTGCCTGTACATGGTTTTACCTTCTAGTGGCTTTGCCTTCCTGGCGTAATCGTTTCCTCCTCTGCACACCGCCAGTGCTCGAGTTTCCCAGGGTGAGTCGTTATGTGGGTTCGACTTGACTTTGATGCAAGCACTTTATTCTTTTATGATATGTTACATAGGAATGGTTACCATGAGACACATATTTTGTAACTTGCTGATATGGTTTGTTGATGCAACAAGCTTAAGCGATTTAACATCGTTTTCTGCCCTCTAGTTTTATGGCTGCTGGATGAAAAGGTCTGTTTATTTTTATTTTCCCTTTTTATTTATTGAGCACCTTGTCTTTGAACTGTACTTATGCAGCACACTGGGTCAATTTTTAGTTTCAGATACTTCTCAGTTGTCCAGATTACTACATCAGTTAACCCTGGACAAAAACTTGGATCATTTTTACATCACTTAGGAAATGTTTTTCCCTTGATTGTATACCTGCGTGTAACTAGGTGAATGCCCATCCCATCTCATTGCTGGCATTCTCTATCAACTTTTTGTCCTGGAAAATATGGTGGCCCTTTATTACTCCCTTCCATAAAAATATCAATGCTTGCTAAGCTTCTAGATGAATATTTTGCAGATAATTCCTGTGCCCCCTTGTTTGAAAACATGGCACTATTTCAGAAGTACCTGAAATAATTTGCATGTTTACACATGATTATGTGTTCATATTATAATAGTAGCAGGTAAATTCCACTTTGAAAGTGGATGATCTCAAAGCATTGTTCCTAATGTGGTCCTGTGAGTTACAGGGCCATTTGATTACACTGGAAACTTGCTTATGACAGCATGATTCAGATATCTGTCTCCCTGTTTCCTTTTTCCTTCCTCAGTATTAATTTTTGACTTTGTGATTGAAATGTTCTTTCTGCGGTGGAGAAAACATCGGAATGGAGCAGTACAGCAACCACCTCGCTAGTGAACTACTCTGGCTCGCTTTGGGCAGCTTTTGGCTGTAATTCCTGTTTCCGTGGACAGACCGCTGAGTGTCTGGATCTGAAGCAGTCAATCTGTGAGGCCATTCTTCAGTTTGCACGTTGGGTTGGTTTGATCGTTGCTTCTTTACTGTAGCCGAGATATTAAAGCGATGTAGTATTATCCAGTATACTTTAAGAACTTGAGGCTTTATGAGAATATATTTTATCATTACTTGTGATCCTGACTTTCCTGATGGACATCTGCACATCCATATGAGGAGCTGCGCAACTGGGAAAATGTGATTTAGAAAAGAACCAGGACTGGACAAGGCTTTTGTTCTACTAGGGTGGCAGTTACTGTCTTACTAACATTTTTCAAAATAAAATAGGAGTTGCTTCTTTGTAAACTTTTTCATGTATGCCAGAGAGTATTTGAGAGGTGTTTTTAAAGACAAGAGCTTGCCAGCCTTGCTGTGGTGGGTCTGCTAATTTATCAGTTAGCCTCCCTCAGGGGTATAATTGCCAGATGCTCTCTGATGCTCATTAAACTAGAATCAACATCCTCAGAAAATTCATAAAGATGGACTGTAGTGATGCTACTTCAAATAGGCAAAAAAACCTCCTATTGTCAGCTCTCAGAAATGCAGTGGCTATGATCTGTCACAGCAGACATCTTGATTGCAATGGTCCTCTATTAAAAAATAGACTACTCAAGAAAAATGAAGTTTTCCAAATGCTAGCAATATTTTTGCCTACTTTTATAATCATAACACTTCATACTTCTATAATTTTGATGATGCGAAATGTACCATTTGGGAAAATGTAAACATATTTTCAACAGTAGCCACCCATAACACTGTTAATTAATTAAAAGCATCAACAAAAAGGCAAGAACATAAACAGTAGACATTTTCAGCATCTTCTTAACTTTCACAGCTAAGGCTGTGCAAGTTAGCCCCACTTCTGAAGATCAATAAACTTCACGGATCAGGCATGTAATTGAATTAGTTTACTGCCTCCTGTTCTGTGCCACTGCCAGATGCATTGGAGCATACTGTAAGAATTCACAGTCAATAATTATTGCTCAGTTAATGGTTGTATTATGCCTTGGGGTAAAGTGTTTCTGACTCTTCTGCAAAAATTTTTATTTTCAGTAAGGCAAGTGTATTCATCTAAATGTATCGTTCCATTCTAAATGTTGTCTGGCTCTTCTTCATAAATTTTTAGTTTAAAAAAAACCCCAAACTGAAAAACACCCACCAACTTAATCGTTTTTGTGATAATTCTGCATAAAAGAGGAGTTTAGTTGGGTGGAGAGGGGAAAGAGCATACATCTGCTTGTGATGGCAGATGTGACATCTCTTGGACCAGTAGCACCTAGAAGAGGCCTTGGAGATGGTTTCTTCAGGTAAAACTTCTGGTGTGCTGTCATAAGCAAGTTTTACCACTTGTATAATCCTTTTCTTTTTCCAATCACCAAACTTTATTTTTGTTGACTCTTTCAGAGCCAAAGCAAGACTTATGTGCAGCCTGGGTGTTGTTGGAAGCAGTAAGAGTTGAGCTGTGTCTGCAATGGGAGTTAGAAATTATTTTAATGTCACCCTAAAATCAAGTCAGTAAACCTGGGAAGAAGGGGAAGTACATAACCAGTGAGAAGATTGGTTGCTCAGAGGAGCATGGGTTGCTTCCAGCAGTTCTAGCAGGTGAAGCAGCGAGTTCCTCCCAGGGTACCCCAATGCGAGTGCCAGGTTTCTTTACAGATCTATCTCTCGGAAGTGTTTCTTTCCAGAGTTTAGTAATTTCAGGCTTTATTAATGATAATAGTTGTAGCCATTTCCCTCTGCTTTCACAAATGAGGTTTGAATTGCACATCATGTAGAATCATAATTTAATAAAGAAAATTATTTAATAAACCCAACTTTTTTATTGCTGACCTGTACTATGCTGTTCTTTAATAAGTAGCTGTTCTTTTTAAAATTTGTAGTGATTAGTTTATTACTGCTGATTTTAAAAAGACCACAAGTAGGTCTTTATATTCTTTTAAAACATGACTACAGCTTAAATTCAAACAGATTGCTTAAAAAGCAGATGAGAGGTTGTTTATTGTATATTCTACTCGTGCAGTGGAGCCCTGGGGGAGCATTGCCTGCTTTTGAGTTTGTGCTTGTGAGGGAGATGGGTGGTAGAAGTCCTGTTCGTTCTGTCTGAATTACATTATAAAAATGTGTCTGATGGCATGCGGAGCATAAAGGCATGAAACTTTTCATTGAACAAGAGAACGTTCAGTGTATAACAGCACCAATAGGTAGGGTGAACGTGATTTTTCAAGTGTCTAATTGCACCGACAAAGTCCAAGAGACCGCTTGGTGCAACAGAAACAATCTTTATACATTATTATGATATTTTCTTTTAAACTATTAAAGCATATTTACTTTTATCAATATTAATTAGATTTGTATGGACTTCAGAGGGATTTGATTTTATTTGGTAGCTGATAATTTAATTGCTAAACTACTTTTGGTGATCAATAAATCTGAAAACCAGAAATCTTTTCTCTCCTTTTCCTGCCTTTAGTAATATTGACATTATTAATTAAAAAACAAAACACAACAAAAAACCCACTTAATTTAATGAATCAACTGTGTTCAAGTGAATAACTTGGAAAATTTTGAACAAAACACAAAGGTAATAATAGCTGATATGCTGCCATTGTAGTAGAGAAATTTGAGGTTAACATGGTATTGATAAAACCTAGGTAGGTTTTTGCATGCCCTCTTCCAATTTTAATCTTTACCTCTTTGTGTATGTACATGATTATTCTTTTCTTCTGCTATTAGTTTTAATAAATTGTTTGTTTGTATATAATTGAAGTAAGGGCAGAATTTGGATGGAGGAGCACTGGAACTCGCAACAGTTAAAATGGGAGCAGTCGTGGATTGTTCAGCTCCTGTTGGATATTGAAGTTAGAGGCTGGATTTTGCCACAGTCTCAGATAGGAAGATACTCCTTTCACCGAATCTAAGAATAAGCACTGTACGTGTAAGAGCTTTGATGTGATTGACTCTGATTTCCAAGTGATCTTGAGGGCAAAGGGAAACAACAGATTTTCTCTTATTTTTCTGTTAGGGGAAAAGCTGATGGAAATTTTCAGAATTTACATTTTGGAGATGAAAAAAGGGTAGGATGTCTTATTAATAATACTCAATTGATATTTCCATTTCTGTCATTGGCTGAAATGATGACTTTTTGACTGCCTCTTGGGTCTGTACTTACTGAATCATTAGCACTTTCTATCTGTGTAAGATTCGCTAGATTGATAACTAATGTCCAGTGGAAAGTTGACAATGGAAATATTCATGTAAAAGTAAGAAAACTTTTTCTGCTTACAGAGTCCGTAGCTGCGTTCAGATGCAGTCGTATGTTATCTGTGGTGAAAATGTGCTGTCAGCCCAGGTGTCATAAAAAGTGAGGCCAAACCTGTCAGACACGCGCGTCGAGGATATATCTGCTTTTGAAACTATCAGTCTGGAGGAGACTGATAAGACGACCAAAAGTAATCTTGACTTGAGAAGAGAGAGAGAATAGCAGGATTTAAGATGATAGGGGAGAGGTGAAGTAAACAAGAAAGACAGGCTCGGGGATGACAGGTTTGTACTTTTAGTGTTAATAAATAACATCCCACCTAACACAGCAAAGTGTACGTCTGGTAATCCTGCAGTGACATCCTGGGAGCCTGGCCTGCCTCTGTGTGGCTTTGTCCCTGCTGGTGGCTGTTTGTTCTCCTGCCACCTTGCTCTCTGGGGAAGCCAGGCCTTTTGGTCCTTCCTCCCTGTTGTGCATCGCACGGTGTCTCTGCCAGGCATCCCTGCTGCTCTGCTCCTTAACCGTGAGTGTGGGGTCTCTGCTGAGGCTCTGTTACCTGTTCTTAGGCAAGGGACGCTCAAGCATAAGACGTGATGCTGCTCATCGTATCCTTAGCAGGCACTATTGTACCGTGACGGTTAGAGAAATAAAACAGTCATCATCGTCCTGTACTCATCTGGTCCTGACTTGCCCCGGATGGTAACACGAGCCCTGGAGCCAATTTGGTAGTTTGAGCTCAGGTAGGGCTGTATGGGACAGCGATAGATGTGATACCTGCACTCCAGGTTCCTGTTTGAATTTACAGTGCGCATGAGGATGCTTCGTGGGTCCTGGGAGGCTCTCCATCTCCTGCTCTGTTACCAGGAGGATTGCCTTGGCTGCTTCCCTGCAGATCCTGAATCTACTGAATGGCTCGGATGTGTAACACTCACCTAAAGACTGTTTGGGGGGTTTGGGCGAGGGGTCAGGTTGTTTTGTTTTGCTAATCAATTTCTACTTTTCTCCCTACCCTTTACTTAGTACTTAAAGTATTTCTATTTATGTTTACATTTATTAAGTGACTAGTGGTGAGCCGCTGTCTTGTGCTGTCCTATCACACCTGTTAAAAATTACACCTGTTTCTTGTAGATAAGGCAAGAAACAAATTACTCTGGAGTGCCTTTCTCTGACATTTCATTTGTCTTCTAGATTGTGCAAGGGTAGTTACCTTCATGCCAAAATTAATTGTGGACAACTCTGGAATTGCTTAATCTGTCAGAAGCAACAGGAGAAGAAAACATCTGTATTCAGTGCTGAAGGGCTGGTGAATAGGGAACAGACGGGAGTTTTCCAGGCATAAACAGGAGTTTGCTCATTCCTATATTCAGCTGTTTTTCAGAACTTCTGTTGAAGTTGATGTTATTTCTGCTTTCATCAAAATTGCTTGACTGAATCTTACATTACCAGGGTCACATTAGCAGGTGGTTGAAGAGTTAAACCAGTTTCCCTTTTTTTCTACAGTAAATTTAATTACAACATACGCAATGCTTACAGCAAAACTATACCCTTATTGGGTTACTCTGTTTCTAGAAGAAAATGATATTTAAGAGAATAAAGCTCGTATTGGCTGAATATCATCTTACAATCTAAAGCATGTAACTGGTAACTACATAAATTACTGTTATATTCTCACCACAGTTTCAAATGAATGACCTTATTCCTCTTAAAACCATTACTGTATGTCTTTTTTACCAGTAACGGTGTGTGAGGGACTGCTCTCTGTTTCCTTATGCCGCTGTGCCAAATACTCCCTTCAGTTTAAGTGCAGACACTATCTTTAAACTGTATTTATTAGCTTGGAATGAGTTGAAATCTGTAGGTGGGGTTGTGGCTTTCCTTGCCCTTTCCCCTGCGCGTGCCACGCGATGTACCCTCCGTCTGGTGGCGGGATTACAGCGGAGAAGGAAAGGATCAGGACTGCATTTACAAGAATAAGTAAAAGCCTTTCATTGACTGTTAATTTAACAAGGTAATATCTCTGCAGCCAGAAATTAAATTGTTAGCCTGAGATTTTTCTAGAATAGGTTTCTTGTATTTTTTAGAATAGTTTTCTATATAGTATAGCAAGCAAGAGGGGCTTAAACATATTTTATTATGTCCTTTTCCTTTCATCAGTGTAAATCC
The DNA here is from genome assembly GCF_036417535.1 of Chlamydotis macqueenii. NCBI lineage: Eukaryota > Metazoa > Chordata > Aves > Otidiformes > Otididae > Chlamydotis > Chlamydotis macqueenii. The sequence continues at coordinate 21,045,724 of NC_141564.1, read as the reverse complement.
AGGCGGGGTTTGGCTCAGTGTTTGCAATACTCCAGACCCCTTTGGGTCTCCATCTCTTTACAGAAGCACAGATCTCCTGTGGTGTGGCATGCAGCGGCCATCCAGTGAACACATCAGGTGGAGGGTATTTCTGTGCCATCTACTGCTTCTGTTTGTTTTAACTGTGATCTCATGCCTGAGCTAGAGGAGTGCTGCTGCAATTCCTTCAGCATCCAAAACCCCGTGTGTGTTGACTATCTTCTAGTGGGTCTGTGCTTGCTGAAGCCGCCGCCACGTTCCCGCAAGAGAGGGGACCCTGAGGGCAGCAGAGCTGGCCAGCAGCAGATGACATTTCTGTCCGGGTCCTGCACCGCGGGGAAGGTTGGGTTGCGCCGCTGCAGCTCGCTAAACATCGGATCAAAGTGCGAGACCGCTGTCCCTCTGTGCGACTTTCTCACTACCTTAATTTTTTTTTAATATCCTATAAAGCAGAATTGCCAATGCCACATGGCAAAATGATTCATCTTCTCGCTATTGTTACTTGCTCAAACAGTGAAAGTAATTATATTAAAATAGGGAATACTTTTAAAATGTGTTATCTGACTCCTGACTGTTCTTGGGTCACTTCTGCCACATTCTCCTTTGTAATCCTAACAGCTAAAGTATTTTTTAATAAAAGCTGAAAATCTGACATCATCACAGTATTCCAGGAGCTAAGGCTTGAGAGAAATGCAAAATAGATGGTTAGAAACTTCTTATTTCTTTCTGTAGGCATTTCTATAGGAATTAGAGAATAAAGCTGAGGGGAGAGGCTCCACTGTGAACCATACCTGACATTTCAAGTACTCTTTGCTTGCTCAGTAATAGCAACTTCATTCTGTAAAAATCCTGCCGATAGTTTATAACGTTACACTGATGTGCCTTAAAATGCGCGTTGTTAATAGACAACGGTGCCTTGGCAGCTCGTTGTGTCTTGCGCTTTTGCTCGTCCGCTCCAGCTTGTGTTTATGAAATTGTTAAAGCTTTATTTTATATGTTTGAAGCACTGCCTGGACCTTTTTTGGGGGATGTGCCAAACACATTCTGAGTGAGTAATAATAGCATTAATATAGCCAAGAAATCCAAAACACTTCTGAATTTTTCAGTTACCACTGTGCCTATGTTAAGAGATTGGAAAAAAAAAATACAATGCTAAAATTCATGTCTTGTTGATAGTCTCCTACTCTCCAAAATAACTTATTACATAGTGTCTCCTTATGTTCATGTGTATGATGCCATATTTATTCTGCATTCATCAGCTGACAACTGCAGCCATTAATTTAATAATGTTTCTAATGCTGTGCTTAGCAGGAATTATTTGATAATCTGAGCTGTAATAATTGGAAATACTTGCTTGGAGGTGGGTAATCAGATTATGTTCATCTATCTGTCTATTTCAGGGTTTTTAAAGCTTTTTATGTAAGTGACTTCTGTGGTTTAGGGTATATCATTTTTGTGTTTTCATTATATAGGGAAGATACATAGAAATTAAGTAGTTAGGTTGTACTGAGAAAGGCGACTAGAATAAAATATTTTGTTTGCCATTGGTCCACCTGTTATTGGAGGGTGGGCAAAATACTGGTTTGTTTGCTGCTAAGAATTTTGTACAATAATGGTTCACAAATGCATTCTCTAGTATAAACAGGTCTCTGTTGGAAAAGATAAAATTAGTGTTGTTTTTCAGCACTAGAAGCTTTTTGAAGCATTCTGCAAAAATTGCTTTCCATAAGGGCTGATATCCGATAGAATTTTGTAACATGTATGTCTTTATCACATTGTGGATCTGATGAATATGAAGATAGTACATAGACAGGCTTTGATTAATTTAAACTTTACCCTTTTGTGGTTCCATAACTTTCTGGGTTTGAATACAGGGGCACAGCTTTGCTCTGTAATTAACCCAGCTAGGCAGAGTTCAGTGTATGTGAGGTGATCCAGTAATTTTTTTATCTTTGGAGCTGACATTAAATTTTTGACCTGTTTGAATAGTGGGTGTTTTTTCTTTCTTTCTTTCTTTCTTTCTTTCTTTCTTTTTTTTTTTTTTTTTTTTTTTTTTTTTTTTTTTTTGTGGCTCTGAAAATCCTCCTGTAATCATCTTATTTCCAAAACATACGAAGGAGCCATGAACTTAAATATCATCAGTAGCCTTGGTAGTGTCTCTGTGTCTTGGAAAATACACATCTTCAGTACATTGAAATCCAAATACTCAAGGAAAAATAATCTTTGCAAATGGCAAAACCAGGTATTGCTTTTGTTTATTTAAACTTTTTAGTTGGTAACAAAATGTCTGTTTTTCTCCCTTTCAATCTTAAAAATTCACTAGTGCAGATGCGTCTGTATTGTAAAAGCGTATGTCGGTTATTGAAGCTGCTCTGGTTGTGGGAGATAGTCAACTTCATGAAGTATAGAGACCACCTGGTCTTATTTTATGTCGTCTCCTGGTTACTAACTGAGATTTTAACCTGGTTGCTGGAATTGTGCAGTTTATTTTATCTCATTAAGAGCACACCTTTAAAAAAGTCAGGCCCATTCAGCTCGAAGGTTTTGATGTGGTGATTTCATTCAGGAAACAGAATAGTCGGTGCCTGCTGTGGGGTCTAGAGAAATGCTGGATGTGGACTTGTGTGCGGTGGTGGCTTGGTAAAAAAATTATAATCAGTCTTAGGGAGCTGACTTACTCCAGAAAAATACTTCGTTAGCTAGTTGATGAGCTGGATTAACAAATACATAGTGTTTAAAATGTGTAAATAAGCTCAGCCTGTTTTGATTGAGGTGGGTTCTTTGTTCCATCAACAGAGCTGAATGAACAGTAATTTTCACATGGAGGGCAAAGGAGTGGAGGGCTGGGGACAAGAATCCCGTTAGTGGAAACAGCTGCAGCTGGACACGCATGAGTTTGTACGGTGAATTTCCGGTACTGGTAAGGCAGGAGCGTATTTGAAGGCAGAGCGTTTGGTACGTCTCTTGAGACTTTGGGCTGAGGCCTGAGCAGGTGGAAGAGGATAAACTGTTTGGGTACCGTTGTCTCGCCCTTAGAAACACACGATGCTGTGGACTTGCCAGTCTTCCATGGGAAAATTTTATAACCGAGGAAAAAATTGTCCTCGAAACTAGCTACTTCATTCTTTAATAAAACTCCTACATATGTGACCCAATTCTCAGTGCTCATAATTCTTAATTCAAGATTTTATTTATTTATAGGTTGAAATGTGGATCTAATATTAACCATCCATTAAAAAAAAAACAAACCAAAAAAACAAACACTTGGCTGTGCTGTGGGTAACTTGATTAATTCAGTTTTCCCATTGCTGATAGGTATACTAAATATACAGCTAGAGAGGGTGATTTTGTTGATGATTTAAGAAATGCATCCTGGCAATGTAGTATTTAGTAAGCTATAAAGCTATTGTTGTCTTCATATAAATGTGTCATTAAATCACGTATCTTAATAATAGTGGCCAAGGTGAACATAAGATAAGACAATGCAGAACAAGATTATTCTCGTTTCCCATTTCTTAACTCTTTAAATGTTCACATCGGCCTCTGGATATCAAAGTTACACAAAATCTTAGGATTTCTTTTTTTTTTTTTTTCTTTAAAAAAAACCCCTTAAATAAAGTGCTCTTTTGTTCCTCCAAAATAGAGGTGCCCTGTTAGTCATGAAGAGTATGAATGATATTGTTAAATAAAATTTAGAACCTCATTATCAAGGTGGAATAAGTTTTCACCCATTTTTGTAAGAACATGTGCCTTTTGCTAGCCTACAGAGCAAACTTGTGGGCACAGACTGCCAAGTTATCTCAGGTGACATCGCTTTTATCTAAAATTTTAAAACTTGAGTACAAGGTGGCAAAAGACTTTCCAGCAGCTAGGCTATTCCTCTCCCTGCTCACCATCTGGATATTGTGAGTAAATTGCTTTTATAAGCCCATGCTTCAGGAGTATTTCCTCTTGTGATGTGAAGGGATGGGCGAAGCGTATGAGCTCCAGCTCCCCTGTCAAGTGATTTCTTTATTTCTCTACTCAAAGTGTATTTGCCTCATCACTCATTTATTCAGTCCCAGGGGTCAAATACGTTATATTATTTGTTTGCTGATCCTTAGTACATTGAGTAATGTGTTACGGTGGAACACTGGGCTGGAGTGGACAAGGGATGTTTCAGGGGTGAAATGTGGTAAAGGAGGAGAGCAGATGTGAAGCCATCAAAGACTGAGGTTACCAAAGAACAGTTTGTAGTGGGAAGAGGAGGATGGTGAGGAGAGGTAGTAAAAAAACAAAAAAAACCAAAAAAAAACAAAAAAAAAAAACAAAACAAAAACCCAAAACTGCAACAAAGAATGATAAAACAAATATGTGAAATGAGGTGACCCCCCAACACACAACCCAAAGCCAAAGCAAATTACAAAACCTCAGGAAAAAGAGGAGCTATAGGCAGGATTTGTCGGTATAGAGTTCACTGAGAAAGATAAAGCAGCAAAGAGTTTTTTCTTGAAAATAAGGATTTTATTTTAATTCACAGTAACAGGCAGATATTTGGGTGACTGTAACCTTTTTGCTCTCGCTCTGTGTATAGCAAGACTCTGCATTTCTATAGTGTTACTGCCCTTAGCCAGGGAAATTTGCCATTGAAACAGTATCTAAAAATGTTCTCACATGCAAATCAAAACAGAAGCTTAAGTCTTCTTGCTTCCCTAAATCCTGTAGGCACTTCGGAAGATATTGCTTACATAAATATCACAGCTAATGCTGTATTTTTTTTTGACAAAACGATTAACTTCACTGAAAATATGCTTAGCATCTTCCCTTGTGTTCTGTGTTACAATGATTTCAGATAAAGTGGATTTCTAAGCTTAACCACATGTGATATTTATTTTAATTGGCGATCAGATTAAATAAAATCCGCAATTTGTTTCATTCAATAGTGCATGCATTTCCAGATCATTATTTTTTTTCAGTAGCAAGACTCATGATAATGCAGTTTTCCTACTCCTTTTTGCTTTCTGACATGCCCTGAATTGCTCAGGTCTCATAGTAATTGTTGCTTGTGCTTAAAATTAAGTTTTAATTAAAAGCAACTTGATTAAGCACCTAACCAAAATTCAGGTCAATAAACGCTATCCGAGTTGTCTTTGTCTCTGCCCTGGAAGAAATGGAAGGAGTTGGTCTAAATTAGGGTGTATGTGTTTTGGTTTAAAAGGAACTGACTTGGGTGTGGTACAAATGGGGGTCGATGGAGAGCTTGCAGTTTGCGCTGGGTGACATGTTCCTGTTTTGTGGCTGTGGGGGAACGGAAACCGCTTGTGAGCACGCTTTCAGCCGGCAGAAAATGCAGAGAAGGAAAAGCCTCCAATGATTTCACATTAAACAGGACAACTACTTCAATATAATGCCTGCATATGACTTTGTAGCACTTGTATAATTTTGATCAGTTTATTAAAATAAATGCATGCAAATTCCTTAACTTGCTATTACGATATTACGATGTGTTGCTCTGAAGAATAAATATACATGAGTTGTTGAGTCTTTCACTGTCATATTTTTCTCTTTTGGGCAGAATTCTGTTTGCAGTGAAAGCAGCAGTGAATGTACAGCAACGTGGGCTGTTAATCTGAACCATTTGGGGTGGGTGGAGGAAGAAGTTGAAGAACGGGCACCATACACCTTAGACTGCAGTGGAACTGTTACTGTGTTCCCATGTTTACTAAGAAAGGTAGATTTGTTTTCTGAAGATTTCCAGTAAAACTCAATTCAATTTATTTTTAATTTCCCAAAACAATAGATTTTATAGACACCTATATTTTAGTGGCAATTGCTTCAGGTTTAGTTACTATTGTCAATTTTTGCTTTTTTTTTTTTTTTGGTCTGTTTATGCTTTTTTGACTACCTATACTGCCAAAGCTGTAGTTTTACTTTTTTTTCCTCCTTTGATTAAAAAATCTGAAGCAGCTTGCCTAAATATACTTAGACTTCCAACCCCTTATTAGTTTTTCCATGTCAATATTTATCCTTTTTATGTGTCAGTGAATGTGTCATATGTATTAATGTCAGAGAATTTTAAGAAACTTGGGATGAAATGTTGTGCCTGCATAATCCTCATAGGTAATTTGTTATTGAGAATACGAGTATCCATGTCATGGTAATAACAAATAGCCCATCTGCCTCCCAGAGTTCCTCCAGCCAGTGGATGGTTTAATAGATGACTTTGTCTTCCTAGTAGATATAAGGAGCAGTGCAGGATGACCATGCAAATATTTTTTTTCTGCAGTGTAAACAACATGACCCTGTTCTGTACATGCATACCCAGTGAAAGCCTGCTCCGCCGCTGCATTTCTGAATCCTGTTTTGTGTCTTTGTGTCTGTGTGTAGCTTCCTTAATACCACATATTAAGAGCAAACTCAGATTCATAATATCTTTGCACAAAGAAACACAAGAAAATATACCAGAATTTACCATTGATGTGTAATGATTCTGCTTTTCTTTGGTTTGTTTTTTTTTCAGTTTTTTTTTTTCTTTTTCCCCAAACATTTAATTGATACTGCAGCTTTGGAATAAAGCATTTTCCTCTTTACTGCCTAGCAACAGCTACCCCCCTCTGGCCATCAGGTTGAAGCATTGCACTTCTACAATAGCCCATTTGTACTTGCAGTAAGCAATTCAGGTGATTGCACATTAAAGTATGTTGAATACTAGGGGGCATTTCTCAGCCTTGATTCCAATTCCTGAACATCTGCATATCACTGTTGTTTTTCTTTTATTTGTGCTTTACTCGCTTAAAAATGGGCTTTGAAATTTTACTTTGATTGTAAGAGAGGCTCAAAATGAAGTCGGTCATTTAAGTGTTACTCCATGAAACCACCACCCACTGCTCCTGGGACACTTTGCGTGACTTATTTTATTTTTGGATAAAGAAGGGCCAGAAGTCCAAGAGAAGTCTAGAACAGGCAAGAAAATATGGGTTAATAGATGGGTTTGGGGAGTGAGTTACACTTTTAGGCTTGCAAAGTGAAAGGAGGGAATGCTGTATACCACAAAGTGTACAAGGAGAAGGTAGAGGAGGAGTGGGTCAGGTCCCTTTCCTCTGACATTTTTAGAAGACTCTGCTCTGCGACACTTATGCTTTGCCCTGAACGCCTAGGCATTGTGATGTGCCCCTTGAGGATGCCCTTCACTGGGGGTGTGTGGACTTCATAGAGCAACTGGTTTGGAGTTTGTGGCACAGAGACTGCTGAGAGGAGATGGCGTGTTTGTATTGGCCTTAGAAGTGACAAAAAGGAGGACCTTTTTGTATGGATCTGAAGTGGACTGTGCAGGTGGTTGTAGCAGAGAATGACTGCGAATTTGCTGGACTAAGAGCAAGCTTACAGGACTCTCCTTGCAAACAGAGCGATGGACTTGGGAAGCCAAATCTCAAAGCAGCTGCAGACTTAGATCGGTAGAGGCTTAGAACTGAGCAAGCAAATATTTTGAATTTTGCCTACTTTAAAATGTTTATCACTCTAGTTTAAATCCTCGTAAAATTTACTTTTTGAGTCAGAGCACACTTGATGCGTTGGGAGGACTCTCTTCAATGAAAATGCGCAGCCGTGGCCCGGCCAGGTTCCTGTCTGCACACACGGGTGTCCGATGAAGTGTGGCTGCACACACTGGTGTCTGATGGTGTCCGATGAAGTGTGGCTGCACACACTGGTGTCTGATGGTGTCCGATGAAGTGTGGCTGCACACACTGGTGTCCATTGAAGCCTGGTGTGAGGCAGACCGCATAACTTTGGAAGTCTCGCACTTACACTTAGTTATTTATATGGGAGCTGTTTTGGTTTTTTTTCATTCTTAGCAGTGGATTCTCAGTGCTTTGAAAATCCGACCTGTTTTGTACAGTACCAAAGGACGTGCTTGGGACCATTCCTTCTTGCAGCATGAGTGATGAAATGAGGAGGCCTCTGAGGTCAGCAGAGCTAAAAGATTCTGTGAACTTATCGAAGAGGTACAGAGGTGAAATCAGAATAAAGGACAGCAGAGGGATAATTTGGCTTTTATGGTGGCAAATGATAATCGGATACTAATCATTTATTTTTAGTGCAAGTGGCACATTCACAGTGTCCATTTGTTGGAACTGGGTTTCAGGAGGAGTGGGGACATGCTGGAAGAGGGCCAGAAGAGATCAGGGAGGGCAATCAGATATTTCAGGAGCTCTGAGGGAACAGATGAAAACACTAAAGACATTTGGCTTAAGAGAAGATCAGATGAGGGAAGGCCACAAGAGCAATCCTTAAGTATGTAAAAAAAAAAAAATTTGCAAAGAGAAAGAGATTAGTCTGTTCTCAACATCAGTGGAGGAAAGGAGAAAATAAAATGTGTTGAAGTGCAGCAGGACGGAGAGTGATTATTTAGGTCAGACAAGGAGTTTCTGTATTTGGAACCGGGTTGGAAAACATCTGCCTGGAGCGGCAGTCGGGTGAGCTGAGCCTGCCTTGAACCAAACGATCTCCTGTGGTCTTTTCTCTAGCCTCTCTTTTTAAGATTTTATGCTTGCTCCTTTGGAGAGAGCTTTTTGTGTATCCACCAGCAATTTGATTTGCTGTAGAGCATAAATAACTTCAGGACGCTGTGTTGGTTATCAGTGCTGATTTCCTCAGTTGTATATTAGAACTGAAGGGTCAGTTCAAAGATGTCAGGATTTTCAGATAAAAACAAATTCAGCTGAAATGCAGTTCAGCTGGTGAGATGGAGATTATCTGAACTAAGCTATGTGATACGACATTCATCATAATGTTTTTATTGCATAAATATGTAGAAATGGTATTGTATCCTTTTCATTTTAACTAGTACAGCTGACTGTAAATATTTTTGTAAAACATCCAAGGTGACATATCAGCTGGAAATCTCTCCAATTCCATTAGAATTGTGCTGGTAATTTAACATACACCAGTAAGAAAATGAGGCTGGTAACAGAAAGGTTACATGGCATTGTCTTGTGGCTGTCTTAGGCTTTCCTGTATATGGAGTTAACTTATTGAGATTCATGAGATAAAATTAAGGTTTTACCTTCTTTTTAATTTTAAAAATTAAACATTTATTTGGGGATTTGTCTAATTCCAAATAATCCTAAATCTTCAAATAATAGCTTTTCTAAGCATTACTAAGTTTTTCTTGGATTTCTGGTTGGCATGCCCTCTTAATTCCTCATTGTCCTTTGGGAACGGGGATATTATTCAAAAGTTAAATCATATAGTTCAAATAAAGATGTCCAGTGCCATCAGAGTAACACCTGGCATTCAATCTAATTGCTATTCAGTTCACAGTGTAACCTAATGATTGGCAATTGAAAGGAATAAAATACTGCCAGTTGAGCAGCATTGAGGGTTTGTTTTGTTTTGTTTTTTTTTTTTTTAATCAGCAGATTTTTGTATATAAAAAGCAAGATTTCAAGGGTGTTTTTTAGTCAATAGATTTTTCTGTATAGAAAAAGTGCTACTCACGTACATACAGAAACGGTCTCTTGCTGTAAGTAAATGTAGTTGTCTCCGACAGCTACCGTAAAAGGTAACGCTTGCACTTGATTATGCAGCTGGCCACATTTTATTGAGACAGTGACATATTCCCTGTGGTCTGGGAAGAAAAGAAGATTATATCATTGTGAAGTTTTGCTGGGCCACTGCTCTGCCTGTGAATGCAGGGTTATATGCAAACACTTTCAAGGTAGGGGACTGTTTTTTTTACTGTCCTCGGCATTCATTGCCCTCGGCATCGTAACCTGTTGGAAAATGCAGGGCACAGTTGTTTGGAGCTTGGGACCTCGTTCTTGCCTTGCATTAAGAGAAAATAGTAGTAAATCTCTCTGTTAAATAGTTAGATTTGAAGAAAATTATATTCCCTGTGCTGAATTTAAAACAGAGGCTAAGATACCCTTTTATGTCCAAAATGAAGGTTTAGGTCAAGTCATACAGAGCGCTGTTATATCTTCAGATATTGTACAAGTTTATCTAAAATACTTTAGAGATAATTGTGCAAAGATACATATTATGATGTTAGACAAACACACACAAAATACCATAGAGGAAAACCTGTTTTTTTGTGACTGAAACTTAGCAACTATGGAGGTTAATAAGAAAAAACTAGTGGTGGTCGTCTTACTGATTTTGAAAGAAAATGGCATCATTTTGAGAGATCCTCTTGCAAACAAGAGATTGTTTAATGGAAAATAAAGCAGTTTCTTAGCTAGATGTCTCTATTCTGCATATATTTTGAAAGAGCTTTTTTTTTACAGACAGTTCATCTGTTGAAAACAGTTTACTGTGTTAACACCAAGAAATGTATGAAGAAGTAGATTAGTCCTGCTTGTAGTAAGTATTTGAAGACTGAGAGCTCAGTGTTAGAAAGAAGCAAGATTTACTTGCTTAAAAGGAGAGCCTTTCACCTAAACCTTCCTGTAACCAAAAGGAACAATGAATCATGGCAATGACTTCTTTTGCACTCAGGTATACAGTGTAAAAGGTATCTCCTCTCTCCTCTCCACCTGGAATTAACAGTCACTGGGATTTTGAAAAGTAGCCCACTTGAGGGTCTGGAGCTGTCAGTCTCCATATTAAGGTTTCTGTGGTTCATTAACTTTTCTGAAAATGGATAGTGATTACCATGCTTTTTTTACTACATCTCCGTAATGATGGAGGAGAAATGCTAAATTACATTCTCATGTCCTTACGCTGGATAATTAAGCAAGGTGTATGTCATGGAAAAGTGAGTGCTTTTAAAAAAAAAAATAAGGATGATTTTAAATTGTGAGATGCTTTGATAACTGAAACCCACAAGTGTGAATCAGGCAATCTATTTTCTGTTCCTAGCTCTATCACTGCCTACCTGTCTGCACTTGAGTGATTTGTTTATGCTAAACATTCTTAAGCTTTTACAATTTTGTGGTTTTCATTTCTTCGGCATCTGGTTTAATATCAAAGTCAACTGCCTTTCAGATTTTGCCTACGTGATTGTAAGTGATCAAAAAGCAGTAATTTAACAAATTATTACATGCCAGCAGAACTTCAGCTAATTAGACATGCTCATAGTCCATTGCAATTTAACACATTTAAACAACCTTCGCTTTGGCCAGTGCATTTTATTATACTTTTATGCTCTGTTGATAAGCCAATTCATTCATGAAGTACTGCAGTAATCTTGATCTTTTGCCATCCCTTGTCCACACTGCAAATAAAAATTGTATTAAGAAAATCTTTATTTTTGAAAATCTGATGTATTTGGAACAGTTTCCATCAAATTTACAACTGAGATAACATGTTTTGCGTATGTTCAAAGTCTTTTTGGCTGACTTGCCAGCGATCTGAATTAAATAAACTCTTCATTTCTTTGCCCAGCAATTTCTGGACTCAAATGCTAGTGCACATATGCAACATTTTTTGGACCTCCGATGAGAGATTTTTATGACTGGCACTTGCAGATGCTGCTGATTCATGATATACTGAGAGCATTCACTGTGTTTCTTTAGAAGACCACACACAGAAGAATGAAAGAAGAACCTTCCTTGTGCTGGTGTGCAATATATACCTGGAGTTGCTTCTGAAATTTTGACTTATAATATCAGGAATTAATGAAAAGCAGAGTAAAATGATTCAGAACAGATATAAACTCATGTAATTTTAGACGGTGAACATGTGCTTGAACTTATTTTTTGAATGAAATGTATTTGCAGATGGCTTGCTTGGTGACAGATAGTTACCTTTCAAAACTTATGCCTTGTATTCATTGAGGTGGTTTCTGCAAATGTCAGTTAATGATTTGTTGGTGGATCTGGCCACATACTCTGTGTTGTGACAGTTTTCCTCCTTAGATTAGCTCGTAAGTCATATGGCTGCTTCAGTCGCTGCACTTACATAATTTTCAACAATTTTCCTTCTCCATCAATAATAAGATGTAATCAGTAGTTTTTTTATTAATAGACCATTAAAATGTGATGGACTCTTGAACTTTGAGTGAAAATACTGTTACATTAACACTATTTTAAAATACTTTAATGTTGTTTCTGTATCTGATGCTAGAATAGGCAAGGCATTGGGTTTTACCATGGGTGTTTCTTTCCAGAACAAAAGATTACATAACTTGAAGAGTTGTTGTTTAATCAACAAATACATCTGAGAGAGCCTTTTTCAGTTTGGAATGGCATGTTATTGCTGAAAAGTAAAGTGAATACTCTCTAAGAAGTCACAGATGCTCGAAGTCACAGGTACTCAGAGCTATAGATCTTTAAAAAAAAAAAATCTTCTAAGCTTAAAATAGACTGCAAGAGTAGTTAATGGATTTTGTGCCCTGTTTTTACCCTCTTTGGGATTTTTGATAGGCTCTTGTTGGAACTTATATTGGCATTCTGATGTTCTGATGCATTTGGAAGATTTGGATGCTGGCTAGATGTCAGCATAACTGACATCCAAATTTCTTAGAAAGCTTTGGAAAGCTCACCTGTGGCCAATTTATGACTTTGCAATGTTTAGTGTAGAGGAACAATGAATCAATGAATTGCTAGTTTGCCAATAAACTGGAGTCACAGAGTGGGAGAATAAGTTATTGTTCAATGCTTTCCACCATCTGCCTTGAATGTAAGTTTGGCTTGCATCCTAATGTTGGCAAGTGAGATTTGAACTATTCTCATTAGTTTTATTTAAAAAATATAAAAGGCATTTGACTGCCTGATGCAGTGGGTAGTAGCAATATGCTTGGTAGTCCTGTGGTGGGGAAAAAAGATAAAAACAAACAAAAAACCCCAACAAAATAGCTAAGCTTGGAAGCCAGCATGTGCTGAGATCTGAAGGTGTTCTTCAATCCCATGACAAAGAGCTTCTCAGGAAAGTGAGAATTGGCCTGAAGCTGTTGTGCACGTAATTACACCATGACAGGAGAGGGTACATATGGTCACCTACCCCTGCGAAGGTCTCATACCTGGGAGGACTTAATACAAAAACATGATGAAGTTTTGTTTAAACTTTTGTGCCAGCTCATGGTATAATTTTCTAGATAGACAACTCAAGTCCTTTTTTATTGGAAATACCCAAAAGCCATAATACAAATAATATGGGAAAAAAAAAAAAAAGGAAAAACAGTTCAAAAGCATTTTTCTGCTAGAGAACTGCACAACCAAATATAGAGATGGTCTGTTTTCTGACGTTGCATTTTTTTTATGATTTCATTACATTTATTCTGTGTCTACGAAAAGTAAAAGCTGTCATAAGTCATACTCCTTTGTGTTAATAGCGTGATGCCTATATTGTAGGCACTATGTAGCACTTCTAGAGTTACGCAGGTGCAGATCTGTAAATGCTCCCTTGGATAGGAAAAGTGATATGTTGTTACGCAAGAATGAATTGAGATTTAGCTATCCCGTCATTAGGACAGACCACGCATTCATCACTGCATTTTGATGAGCCATATAGAAATTTTTCTGTCAGGCAGCACCAGATGACAGCGTAGAGCTGGCAGAAAGCCCTGCCTCCCATGAGAGCTCCATCTCCAACGGAGAGGCTGCTGCGGGTGGTGAGACTGGCTGGCCAAAACCCAGGCAAAGGGAAGAAGCAGCATCATGTCACATAGTGGCTGACCCATATCTAGTGTCCAAATGTTATGTTTAACCAGAGCTTTCCATTGCTTTCACGCTGTACAGCAGTATTATTTTGTTTGGTTATGTTTTAGGACACATATCTGAATAGACTTACCTGTTAGTTTTCTCATTACTGTGGTCATGAATGAACACAGTACCAGATTTATTGTGATCTGTAACTGCCAGAAAATTAATATTAATATCAGTGCTAAAAATATGCCCAGAGTATCCAGAATGTGTAGACAGTGATGGCAGATTTGACAAAGGACATAGCACGGATCTGCTTTCTGAAGGGGTTGCTGGAGGCCTTGCAACGTAACCTGAAGAGCCTGAAGTGGTTCTGGATCCTGTCCTCCACGAAGCTGCATGTAGTCAGCTGTCACCCCATGAGAATGGTTCTCTTGCATATTCTAACCTCCTCAGAAATGTTTCTTCTCTCTTGGACTTGTATTTTTTTTTTTTTTTAATATGGTTTGGTATCAGCAGATTTGTGGCAGTAAGTTCAGACCACAGGAAATCCAATCGGGCAGGTTGGAGACCAGCCAGTTGAGCGCCCTAATTAACAGGAACATGTAATTAAAATTTAAACAGATGTGGCTTGGGCAGGTGGTATTTCCTGAATGCGTTTAGTTGGCTGTGTTTACACTCTGTATGCGATGGATACAAATAAATACTCGATCTGCAACTGCAAAAAATCCTTGGGCATATGCTGAGCAGTTGGTTTGTGTAAGTGCTGTGCTCTCGCCCGGCACCGCTGAAGCTGCCACATCTCAGGTCTTAATGGACTGAAACGAGTTCTGGAATCCTGAACATATGTAAATATTTTTAAAACTCAGCCTGGACAAAGTTTGTGGGTAGGAAAAGAGACATATGCATGGAAGCCTATAAATATAATAACCCCATATGACGTGCTTCCTGCGTTCTTTTTTTATTATCTGCTACCAGCTACTGTTGGAAACTGTGTATTAGGCAAGACAACGCTTTGTTCTGACGCAGCTTTACAAAAAATGTTTTCTGCTGAATTCATTGCGATTCTCAGTTTGAAAACAACTACTCAGCTGAAAAATCAACCCATAAAAATTCCCAAATTATATTTGTTTGTAGTTCTTACCTAAAATTCCAGTAATTGCTTTATCAACAGATTGATTGAATTGGAAGAAAACAAAGGGTAAAAATTTACAGTCAAAATTTGGGAAAAAGGGAATTAGATAACATTTTAACTCTGCAAAACTGGAATTCGGATTGTTTATTTTAACAAACCGTGGAGTGTACGTGATCTCGGACTCTCATTGGAGTACAGACATCAAAAACATCAGAAAGTAAAGGCAAGTAACTCGTGGAAATCTCTTTGAGAACATCCGATAAAGGCACAATATTATTCAGACAGTTACTGTTATACGCATTAATGTTGATTGTAACTTGAGACCGAATCTTAAGTCTGTGGTGGCTCCACCTCTATAAATTATGCAGATTTACAGCCCATTAACTTTGTGGTTATTCCCATTGATTGAACCTGAACAAGTAGCTGGACAAAATATCTTTTTAATGTGAGTAAGGGAATAAAAAATTTGGCTGACGTTATTAAAGACAGTATTGTAAATGGAAATTGGCAATTGCATTGCTATTGATTCCTACTGAGTATGCAGCCGCTTGCAAAAGTGAGAAACACAATCCCCCCAAGGGCCTGGTTCTTTCTGCTGCTTAAATCTTACTGCTATGGATCTCGCTGCTGCAGCAGTTTCACAAAGCGAGTTAATTGACAATTTGTAGAGCAGGACCATGAGGTGTTGGGATTTTTCAGGATGGACTTTCAAACAAACTTAACACGTTTCTGAATTTGTTCTGGTTTAGGAAACACTGTTTTCATATGTTATACTGTTATCCAACTAGTTTGTAGTTAAAATAATTAAATTACCTCTGACTTTAAAGTCCATGCAGCCAGTAGAATTATATGAAAGACAAGTGCAAGTCAGTCATTGGGGGAAAAAAAAAAAAAAAAAATCACAAAAAAGAAATCTTGGTGGTGATGGTGTTTATAAGATTTATCAAAGTAGTCCATTATGTGCTGATTTACTGTAAAATGTTATGTGCTTATAATTTGCAATTTGATTTTAACGTGCTATAAAGAAATTATGGAGTAAATAGTGACTGTGCTCATTTCTTTAATTTAATCAGGTATGTTATCACAAAAGTTTCAAAGATGTGCTTATTTAATTGCAAAGTGGAAAGTAACTTTACTTCTACTACTAAGGAAGCAATTATCTTATTATGTCTTCTTTCAATGCTTAATTGCTTTTATTGAAACGGAATACTACTTGTTGCAATGTGCCGTAACCTTATTGGCCTGGGATGAGTTTCTTCAATTAGTTATTCTGTTAATTTTTCTGTCACCTGAGGGAAATGCAGATATTCTGTTAATGATTGTGTTAATCAAACAACTTTCTGTATTTCTGCACTGCCCAAGTTTATGTCATTACATTACCAGGCACAGGAGAGGAAATGGGAAACTTGTAATGTACTACAGATTGGATTAACTTGTCTGGTTTGTGTAGACTGCTTGAAGACTTATTTTAGATAATTTAAAAAGATAAAATATGCAAGACAATTATTCTAATTGACAGGATCTCTGAAGTCATCTACCTAAGCCCAGTGTTCTTGTGAAGATTTTGAACTTTGTCCACACAAAGTGAATAACCTTGCTGTTGCAATGCAGCATATTTTTTTAAACAGAGGATTTCTGTTTATTTTTTAAATCCTTTGGATGTTGGAATATTTATTTCACCTATATAATGTGATGATGGGTGTTAAACATTTGAATGTAGTATACCATTTTTGAGCCATTTCTAGGCCATAGTAGGTGTTACAACTTCCCTTTTCTGCCTTTTTAAGGTTTTGATGTTACCTAGGCAGTAAGTGTTCTTTTTTTAAAGGTCTGTTGGACCACAGGATGGGGTGGAGAAGCAAGTCTTTGTGCTTGCTTTCTGTCATAAGCTTTCCTTGGTGGAGTTCTCCCTGTGGTTAGTGCAGATCCCGATGGAAGCCCTGCCGGTACCTTCAGCCGCGAGCAGCCTGCCTGCAGCTTCGCAGCTGGGATCTGAACGGCACAGGGCTCCCTTTAAAGCCCTTGGTGGGATTCTCAGATGCCTACGGCTTGCAATAATGGTTTTTAAAAGACTATGCATTATTCAGCCGTTGCTTTTGGTGTGTGCAAGGCAGCCAGGGTATTTTTAAGATTCTATTAGGGACCCTAAAGCATCTAAATATAATTGGCCTTTTTGTGAAGAGAAGGTTGTGAGCAAGAGTTTCGGGCAGTGTCAGCATCTCTGTGATTGCAGATCAATACCTCTGTGATCCTTAGTTTTGTTTTGCAGTCCTGAGAGCTTCACAGACTGGGGGGGGGGAAGGAAGAAACTTCACAAAATTCAGCAAAAGTTCAGCAGATACTCTTTAAGCTTTTTGTATTGTATTTGAATACTGCTTTTTATTTGAATAATGGTGCTTTTTATTTGTGCCCTGCTTTGTTTACATAAGTGCTTGCCTATGTAAGTATGGAAAGCCTTTAGTTGTCCCTTCAGCACATCTGTCCTCTAAAGCAATCTTTAAAATACTCTCTGCATCTGGTATCTTTTGACATTTGCTGTGGAGGGTGGTCCTTCAGTGCTGTCACCATTTTCATCCAGTGGCCCACATGGTAGCAGGTGTTGAACAGTGATACAAACCCAGTGGTACAAGCCCAGACCCAACCCACCTGGCAAATCAAGCCAAAAGAATTTCCAGGCTCATGTCATATGCCTGCCAAGCTGTTGGCTCAGGTAATCCTTCTTTGCAGATAGGAAATGTGAGGAAAGCTTTCTGACAGCTAGCACAATATTTGGGGGAACATTTCCATTTGTTTAGCAAATTTGCTTTGCTTGATGAAATTAAGCCAAACATATAATTACAACCAGTTTTCAGCATCATACCCTCCCTGAAGTCCCTGAAATGTTACTTCAGATTGTGTTCTTCATATTCAGTGGTTGGTTAAATTGATCCCATATCAGAAACTTGATCAGCATCAGAGATGAATTTTGAAACAGTTACTGTGATAATTTCTGCAAGATTTTTTGTTTTAGTTGGATATATTTCCTATAAATATTTTCCCTTGTTTTTATTTCCCCAAAAGCAGTTGTTTTTGTCTTACAATTGATAAGAAATTATTTGCAAAAAAAAAAAAAGTTTGATTTTTTTTTTTAATATTTTGCATGTTCGGTGATACATTATGAATAAAATTAAAAATTATGGACTAATGCATATTAAGGTACAAGTGTCTTTGTGGGAAATAAACTAAAACAGTGTTTACTTTTGTGTTTTTTTCCCAGAGACTTGTTACAGTTCCCTAGAGAAGATGATGTAGACATTGCAATGAAAATTCTGGTTCAGTGGAGCTCCCAAGGCCTTGAAGATGTCCGGCTGGTAAATTACTCTGTTTTGCTTGACCTACCGGGCTCTTCTTCAAACACAGTGACTCTGAAAAACAGCGGTGAATGCTTTTATCCTAGTGGACAACAGTGCAACAGAGGGACCAAAACACTTCATAGCCAAGACTTCCTGTACTCGTATGCAGCTTACTCTGCCAAAGGAACTCTTGAGGTAATATGCCATTTGTTTCTGTCATTTGTGGTGAAATAGAGCTAGAAAACATCAGCTTTTGTTGACCTTAGCTGACACAGTACACGTGGTGAAATGCCTAGCCTTAAAGTAAATATATTTAGGTAAAATATGATGTGGCCAGTCTCAATTCAAACTTAAAAATTAGTCAGACCTGAGCGCTTCATGTATTTTAAGTATCTGAGTTTATTAATTGGCATCTTTTGCTTGAGTGTAAAAATCTAAAAGCTGCGTCAAGAACTACATTTTATCCTTGTTGATGCATATGCAGTACTTGTTTGAGGGATGTCTGTAGGAAGGGTAAGATGCGGTTTTCTGCAGTGAGACTGGTGGGGGTGCTGGGCTAATACCTGGAGCTCCTAAATTATACTCAGGGACCTCACATACTTTCTTCTCTGACAACTCAGTTGACACATCTGCTTTGTTTCCTCTTGAAAACCTCAATTTGTATTTTTATCTTACTGTAGCTTTTGTTAGGAAGTTTTGTCAGCGAAAAGATTCTGCCTGTTGGGATTTGTTACTTGCCAAGTGAAATAAGATCTTGGATTATCTTGTTTTATCCTCTTTACTGTCTTCACTGGCTGCCTCCTTATATTTGCTTTCCAAATATATTGGTGGTGCACAATGGGGCCATAATTTCTCTTTACTTTCCTAGCTGAGATAGTATAAATCTCAATAAATATTTCTGAAGTATAAAAATTGCAATTTCACTGCTAACTGCATTACTATTGTCTTTCTCTTTTTTAAAATGTTGTATGTTATTCCAATCATGAAGGGGTTTTTCCATCATAGTTTCTTTATTGTTTAAAAAATTTATTTGTTTTCATGACTTAGAACACTTAATAGGCTCTATAGGAACAGACTGTGAATGGCTTTAGGTTTAGAGGATACCTCTTCCAAAATACCTTTATCCTTTGTGAGTATCTTAATGTTTATAACATATCAATAACTGAATTTCTAACACTAAAATGCAACTGTTGTGGGTTTTCCTTTTGTTCGTAATAGTATTTGCCCGTAATCTGTATTGATAACATGTAACGGACTGTGAAAATCTTGTAGTAAGTCAAAATGGGGAAAGCTGCACAATGCTAACTAACCCATTTTATGGACTGGACTATTAATATAATTTTGAATTTTGGACTGTAGGAAATAGGAGGACTGGTGGAAAGTCAGATCCTGAAGTCTCTCATCCTGAAGTCCACAAGCTTCAGCTTTTTATTTCTTAAAAGCATTGAAGCTTTTTAGTCCAAGGGATTTATTCCAGAGTAGAAAAGGAATGGAGTTCTTGTTCTACTCTGGGAGAGAGACTTCTCTCCATCTCCTGTTTTTGGGTACCTTGCATGCCTGCTTTCCATATTAAGTCTCATCGTCATTGTCTTCGTACAGCCTCTGTTCTGGGGCTCTACTAACCCAGTAACTGCAGGTTTAAGTTTGTTGTTAAGAAGTGAAATGAAGTAGGCAAGGGTAGGTCCTGGCCTGCATGATGTATGCTTTAACTTTCCCATGGGCTAGTAAAAATTACTAATAAATGGGTTTGGCTTCTCCCATTTGTCACCTAGAAACTCAATATGTAATACTATTTTCTCGTTGTAACTTAATAAGAGTAACTGTAATGAGATGAAAGTGCAGTTGTGATTTTGAGATTTATTTCATGAAAATGTGTTACTAACAAATCCATCAGATTAAAGGAAATACAATGTTCCAAGAAAAATCATTGATGTTATTACCAGCAACACATGTACAACTTTCAGTTATATTTCAGAGCTTTATCTGTGATTGAGTTCTGCAGAAATGAGGACCACACACACTGTGTGTACTCATCACTAGGGGTGTACCTTGGCTTTGACAAAACTCGAAGCCTGTACTTGAGCCAAAGTGACTCTGTGCACATTTTTACAGCTAGATCTTTGAGATATACCTAGCACTCAAAAAACTGGAGATGTTTTATTTTATTCTTCAAAAAATCTACCTCGTGTCCTTAGATGTAGTGTTTGGCCTAGAAGGGAAATTTCCTTTTTTGTTTAGAATATGAATAAATGGGTAGTGATCTGACCTCCCCAACTTTCAATCCTACATGGTAAACTCTACTACTTAAACTAATGGAAGTAGAAAAACTTCAAATGAGAAGTAGCAGGTGGTGGCTGTTGCTGTGTTCAGCCATCAGAGGGTGACTTGATTGCTTGCAGTGGAGCTACATCTTGTGTTTTGAATGTCTTGCAGTGGGTTGTGATTGCAAAATTGTGAGAGTTTTCTTATGAAAATATATTCTTGTAACAGCTACTCATAATCTGAATAATTTTATTTCAAATGTAACACATCCTTAGTAGGAAATTTTTATTGTGTCACATAATGAAGTTGAATTGCTAATATTGCTTGGATGCTACTGCTTCATTGTATCTCATTTGTATATTTGGTTTGCTAGAAGTTCAAGCAAATAAATCCATTAAGTTACTGCAGTCTGGCTACCAGCAGAGCTACAGCTCTACTTTCATGTCAACAAGGTTATTTGTGGAATAGCAAGACTCATTTTCTTTGACCACATGTCATGTCCATTCATCATACGGCCATTGTATATGAGCCTCCAATTTGTGCTTTCTGGTAACAGCCTAAACAGCATTTTTTGAGTAAAAATGTGAGCATTTGTGATCTGAAATCTACTTCAAAATCCTAGTTTGTGCCATTGTGATAGATGGTGCACTTTGCTACTGCTCTGTAATTCATCGAGCCCTGGAAAGGTGACACTGTTTACCCATCACAGTGACAGGCAGGGCAGCGTACAGTTCTGGACAGAGCTGTCTGCTTGGTTTTGAAGTAGATATTGCAGCAGTTATGTAAATAATATATCGTAGACCAGGTCAGTCTGAGGAAAGAAATGACATATGTGAAATATATTTTTATTAAAACTTAAATACCAGCTACCTTTTATAGAGTTTAAACCTTTTGTCTGCTTGATGGAAACAGAAAAGCCACTCTGCCCAGCAGAGCACATACAAAAAGGGAAATTACATTGCATCAAATGTATGCCTTAAAGCAATATGTGTTGTCGAACAGTATCGAGCCAGACTCCGAGTCAGTGTAGTGTGGTGAATCTGAATGTGCTGCTCCTTGCCCCCACGGCGCACGGTGATCTGAGAGCAGTGGCTGCACATGGTGTCACCAGTGGAGGGCTGAGCTGGGAAACTGTCGGTGAGAGCCAAGGACAGGTGTGTGAACCCCAGAGATCCAGTGTCCTCCTTTCAGCACCGTATTGGTAAGCAGTGTCAGCGTAGGTGCATTTTGTAGTCTGTCTGTTAACACACACGGCAGCGGTGTCCCGAGTGCAGAGAAGTGTAAGTAAGGATACCTTAAATTTATTCTCTCTTTGCTTTATGGAAGTGTTAAGGAACTTTTGGCAAACCTAAATGTGCTTTAATATTTTAAACAGAGATACTTAGTGTCCTCTGTTATACAACATTGCCTCATGGTACACTACACTCAACTGCCTCTTCAGGAATAACTGGCTGCTAAGTGCACCAAATCCCTGTTGGTTCCTTTGCTGTTCCTCCATCCTTCCCTTTTTCATGGTGGACGCTCTCAGCAAGCCCAGCAAAAGATCACTTTTCTTTCCTGGGCCTCTTGTACTAAGAGGACTGTGTTGGTTCAGGAGCCAGGGGAGGATGCAAGCACAGCACAAGTACCACCATGTTCCTGGAATGGGAATGCGTATGCAGGCAGGGATTTGATGGTTTCATGGACAGAAACGAATCATCCCCATCTCCAAGGCAGTTCTCCCAATACCTCAGCATGTCTCCCTTATACTTTGACCCCTCCTCTCTGCTTGGGCTCCTCCACTATGTCACTTCACTTCCCTGCACTTGTCCACATTCCCTGACTGGTTTGCCCATTTCCCTATTGAAGGGTCTGTTGATCTGAGGCATTTATACTCCCAACTCAGCCAGTGATATCTTTGATTAGTTTTGGAGGGGCTGCAGGGAGCAGACAAGTGAGAATGCCAAGTGTTTTCCTCTGTCTACAATATGCAGAAGAGATTCTCTACATCTGTTCATAGCATACCAGCCTGCTCCGGTTCATTTGTTTTGGTGACATTTTCTCAGCTAAGTGAGAACCCACCGCAGAGATTAATGCAACCTGAAGCAATATGAGAAATACACAGCCATCTGTTAAGTTCACTCGGTGATCTTCCCACCATTCTTCAATCTTGGCAAGATGGGAATAAGGGAAGCAGGACTCTGATTGTTGTCAGATCCTCTTTCACAAGGATGGGGGCTTGCTCACTTCTTATCAGATACCCTGTTTTCTTGTGGCTGTGCTGAGATGTCCTCTCTCCCCATCCATTCCCTTCTTTCCCAGGTCCTTCACTCAGCAGGAGGATGGGAGTCTTCCTCTCCTCTGCTGGCTTTTCCTCTAACCTTTCCCACTCCTTGCAGGCTCCCCACTTGTGTGCCCTGCGGTCCCCTCCCCTGTCTGCTAGGTCTTTACAGTACTGCAGCACTCTTTCTTTGCAGTACTTGCAGCTTTCTGTATTTCTAGCTCTGCACCAAAAGGTTACCAGTTCCTCTGGAGGGACAATGCATCAGGAAATCCTTGACCCAGCAGCTTGCTTTCATTTGAGTCAGTTTCATTGTGCTGGAAATGTGATTAGTGCACCCTTGTTATCTTTTATCTTCCCTCTAGCTAACGAGTGATAATTTCCTTAACAATATTTCTGAATTAAGATTGGTGTCAGCGGGTTGCTTTTAGGAAATTTTAAAATCTTCACAGGTTATTTTTATCCCTAGGCAAAATTTCCAAATGAGCCTTCTGCAGCATGCTCACTTGCACATTTTTGGATTCCAAAGGCAGATTGCATATAATTCAGATTAAATAATCACAGCATCTCCCCGCAAGTCTTTCAGTCATTTTTGATGGCACTTTGGTACAAAGTATCAAGCTAGAGGGGATCTTGATGCATGTCTGCATTTAATTCTTTTAGGCACACCAATTTAGTTCATTATTATCTTTATTAACATTTTCTAAAATTTCTTCTCTGAAGAGACATGTACTAGCTAAAATAAATCCCTAGCAACTTAAATCAGTTTGCAGATGGTTAGGGCTGTAGTTTGAGTAACACATACACACAAATGAAAAGAATCATGCAACTTTTAGATGTTTGAGAGGAGCTTTATTTATTTTTTATCTATAGAAAAGTTTCTCAGAAACCTCTTCCACAAATAATCATAAATTAGACCACTGCTCTGCATACCAAGTAGGCACAGCAAATCTTCAAGACTATCTCAGTAAGAATATGGATTTTAGAATAGGCTTGACCTTTAAACAGAAAACAACATTCAACATTAACTACAGCATAGCTGCCACTCCATTATAATTACATATAGAAAGCTATGAAATGCAACGTGAAGGTTATATAATTTAAAAATGCAGTCAAGAACTACGGAAATGCTCATTGAAGAGATGTCCTGCAGAACATCCTGTCACTTTTCTGGCATATATCACGTAAGCATTCATAAATAAAGCTGTACAGTTCCCTAAAAATAATAGTAGTTCATCATGCACAACAGCCCAGTTAATATTGCTGTGAGATTTTTTATTATTGAAGGGCAGGGTTTCAAAGATGCAAACGGCTGCTGCTGCAGAGCCTTTGCTGTTTTATAATTGTGTGTCAATACTCTGCTAATATTACACTAATAAAATATCAGCAATGACATTTTAGTAATAATGTCATTAATAATAAATGAGTTTTTTAAAATGTAAAAAAGCAAAAGGTGAGGTATCTTGGTATCTACAGATATAACAGATCGCTGAGCACTTCCATGCCACTGCACAGAATCAGCTAAAGGCATTTTTCAGCAAGGTCTCCGTACAGTATTTGTGAGGGAGGAATCTTGAACCATAAACATTATTTATATTCCAATTGCATGGTAAAAATCTAAAGGATGCAAACACTGAGGGCTTGGGAAATGGACTTGGTGCTTTATTCAGGTTTTAGTGCAAATAAAGTTCCTATTGAAATAAATGGGAATTACGTAGTATTTAACCAGAGTTGAATTTTGTCTGTTAGCAGTCACTGTGAGAGAATACAAGTGGAAGTAACTTCTGTAAATGCATAGATCTCCAAGAAATATTTTTCTCTTTAATTGTTTTATTGTATAATTTAGACCCGGCAAGTTGCAATCTCCTCTGCAGCTCAGTAGATATCTGGGTCGATACCTGCCCAGTTACTCCTCCGTGCTTGTTTTTTGTGAATGGTGTTTGATGCAAACCTGAACACAAAGGTGCTCCAAGTCAAGTGGAAATCTTTCTGCCGAATCACAAGGCACATTTTGCTTAGCTAGTGTCTGCTTATTAGCTCCCTGTAATTTCTTTTACATCTTCTTAGTAAATTTGAACCTACCAACAATATACCTGTGTTTTTTCTGTTTAAGTTTGCAAAATATTCTCCTCAGAGGAGGAATCCCAAGCAAAAACTTGCTTCTGCTGAGACCTGTTTGGTTTGGGTTTTAGGGATCTTTTTATTTCAAATTTATACAGTATTTTGAAGATTTTAAAGTGCCTTGAAGGGATCTTGCTTACACTAAAAACAAAAGCAAAAATTTCCTCCAGCAGAGAGATTATAAAGCAAATACTATCAACTTTAAAAAATTGCTAGGATGAGAAAAACAATGTAAGAAACAACTAGAACTGATATAATGAGAACAATAACAAAACACTTTTGTATTTATAAAATACTCAATCCTTGTTCCTAAAACTACTTCTATAACTTTATTGTTTTAAAAAAAAAAGGTAGTTTCATGGATAAATAATAAAGAACTACTTAAAATGCTACTCCGCTTTGTGGTAGCTATGAGTGACTGTAAAATGTATTGCTTGTTCTTATTTTTTAGTTGATTTTTGAGGAAGATAAACAAGTCTGAAAACCTTCTAAGAAACATTAGCAATACAGAAGCATCTGTAGTTGGAGGCAGATTACATCTTGCCGTGCCGATATATCCTGTACCTGGGAGCATGGCGTAAGATTCTGACCCTGGCAGTCCCAGGCATCAGTCAGTCATCCATCAGAATGTGGGTTAGAATCACTGCAGTAAAATAAATTTAAAAAAAAAAAAAACAAGCAAAGCCAACCAATCAAACAACAACAACAACAAAAATCAAACAACCCAGTTCTCCGACATACTGTACTTGATTATTTTTGAAAATAGAGAAAAAGTATAAGTAATGGTTGTATCTCTTGTGAATTAGAGCTGGCAGCTGAAAAGAATCAGGAGCAACTGTTTTAATCTTTGATGCAGCGTGATAAATCTTACCAGTTGAAACCTTAGTAATGTGTTTTATCTTAAGAGTTATCTGTATCTACCAGTAAAACATTTACAGTCAGTGTTGGACAACATTTTGTCAAAATCTTAAAAATTGATTTCTTCTAATGTAATAATATCAGCTTACTGAATGCTTTTTCTACAGGACTCTTTTTTTTTTTTTTTTTTTTTTTTTGTCTCATTGTTAAAAGCTTTTTTATATTTTTAGATGAAAGTAGCACTGAAAACCCAAAACAAGTCTGAAGATTTCCTGTCTGTGTTAGGATGTGGTAATATATGAAGTCCAAATATAATTTTCTAAGATGACCACTTTGAAAAAGTGGAAATGAGTATTTACTAAAAAAAAACAAAAAACAAAAAAACAAAAACAAAAACCAAACAAAAAACAACAACACAAACGTACATGATAGGTTTTAAATGTAATCTAAACTAGTTGAGAATAAAGCTGCCATTACATGAATAATTTGGTGAGGAGAGATTTTAACAGCTTGTCTGACTTCTTTGTTGAAGAATTTTGGTATAAAAGAGCAAAAGGATGAACTTCTCTAGAGACTGCTTTGAGGAATGCTATGAACCTGGACACAGAGTCTTAACAGTAAGAAAGACCAGAAAATGAAGAAGACTTCTCTCAGAGAAAACCCTTTGAAGCAAATGTCTTTTGAACGCCTTTCAGAGCAGGATGAAATAATGTGCAGCTGTGAGACAGCTGGTGGAAAAAAATATATAAGAACTGGATTATTAAAAATGTTTAAAAAGGAAAATAAAATTTAAAAGACCCCATAACTAACCATAAGCAAGTCTAAGTGTGGTAACTAGGCGCCGGTGGCAGAAGTGCATTGGGTGCGTATGTGAACTGTCAAAGTGCCAGAGCCTGCTCGCTGCCTGGACTAAAATGTCCCGAGAAAAAGCTTTCATTCGGAATTTCACTTTTAAGCTGGTTGGAAATACAGCACTTCTGACTGTGCCCACCAGTTGCAATCCCAAGAGAGAAGTATCTGCTTAGAAATAATAAAAAGAATCATTGCAAACTAAACAAAGCTGAAAAGTACATTGGGCTTCCCTTTCTCTAGAATTAGGCATTCCTAGCTTTTTGTGTCTGAAACGCTGTCTCTGCCGCTGAATACAAATAAATTTCATGTCTAACACCTTGTATAATGAATGCTAGTTACTGTGTTTTTCTCATTCATTAAAAGGACCTTACTGTCAATTAATCGTGAGACATATCCGTTCTGTTCTCATAATTATTTCTTACGTTCCTGTGCCCTGCAGTTCAAAGAGAAGGTGACTCATCAATCACCACCTTGTGACAGGCCCAAGAGTAGGTGTGCATGAGAAAGAAGATGCTTCTAGGAATTTATCTTCCTTCTCCTGAATTATGTTACCATATAGAGTTAGTCTTGTCTGCTCTAAGATTCACTGCTTCACACAGGTGTCTTCAAGGGGCACACAGAGGTGAACAAGGATAGAAGAGATCTGGCAATGGCTTCAACTACTGGAGAGCAAAGCTACTTGGATATGCAAGAAAGCTCCTGCTGAGTTGTCATGCAGGAGATGTTCCTTCTCCTGCAGGTCAATGCTTGCCAGGCACGATCTTCACTTGAGGAGTATTTTAGAGGATGAAGTAATATGAAAAGCTAGAAATTATATTACTAGCAAAAGAATCACTATATAATTCTTATAACCAAAATTTTTATTCTGAATTTTTTTTCATGTCCTTGTCCATATTGTCCTTTTACCTATAAAATTCTTGTCTATTCGCTAGAAGAAAATATTACGATCATGTAATGACACAAACTAAAAATCTAGAATTAGAAATTGTATCAGTATGGACAGTGTTAGGCTCAGGATCTGGTGGGTAAGACTGACTCTTTCAGTTCAGATCTTACCCTGGTGATCTTATTGCTGTTATCTTAATTCCTGTAGAGTTACTTGGCCTGAAATAAACTTTCATAATTTTTCAATTTTCCTTGTAGACAATGAGGGTAATTGCATCACAATGTATAGTGTTTTAAAGTGGGTATCAAAAATGTAAAGACAAATGAAGAAAAATGGAGGGAGCCTCTTCAGTAGATGATACAGCTAAGTGACTGTTTTTAATGATGACCATTGTGCATTCTTTGTTTCATCTGTTGAATTTAGTCTTTTCTGTTTGTTGAAATTCAGGAAAGGGACCACTTCTGGAAGATGGACCATTAAGGAAATTTGTGGTTGAATGAGAATTTATGAGAGTACATACTGTGCTCCCTGTTTCTAGTTTTCTTTTGTTGTTTGTTCAGCATCCTGGACAGGGGGAATCATAACAGGGGAAGAGAAGGAGTTGAGTGCAGATGTCTATAGTAAATGCTAGCTCTGTAATAATGCTGGCTCTGTAATAATGTCCCTAACTGCTCTTACTGAAAACTGTACCATAAAGTACTATTGCTACAATATTACTGAGCACTTCTCTGCTGCTGTAAAGGAGGCTGACCTGGATTCTGGGCTGGAAGATGAGGCAATCTCTGTTCAGATCCAGTTCCAGAGCTCTGGCCAGGCTGCAGTGGTGGTGAAGCTTGTGCATTACCAGTGAAATCAGTTGTATTACGTCAGAGGTCAGAGTACTTCTTCCTCCCCGTCAAGTTGTCTGGATTCTGGTATCCTTTCAGACTTTCTCATATGTTTTAGACAATGTCAACGTTTTTCCATCTTTCATTTTGAGATATGATTTAATGGGATGCCACTGTACAAAGTGAACAATTCACTAGGCCCTTTCCTAAAAAGAAGCAGCTTCTATCCTTTGCATGGGATTTGCTCTCTTTCTCCAGAAAAGGAAGAAGGAACTAAGTTCACAATTTTTTTCTGATGTTCCTGACAACACTTAGCAAAGGTGAATGATCAAAATTTTAAATTTCTATGTGAAATTTGGCACAAATCAGGAAAACTTTTGCCCTCATCTTTGGAAAGACTTAGGATAAAGGCAAGCTGCTGATAATGCTATAGCAAGGGTACCTGGCAGGGCCCTATCCTGAACTTCCATTTAATCCTTGCTGTTATTAATAAAAAAAAAAATTAAAAAAAAGGAAAAAATTGAAAATGAAGGTTAGCTATTCCCAAAATAAAAGATAAATGGTGCGGCCATATAGAAACCTTTAGATGACTAAGCAGAATAGAATACAGTATTGCAATTAATGACCAAATGGCAATTCCAAAATATTGAGTGCATTTTTAAAAACAAAATTTGGAAGCCTGGAACAACAAAGAACTGGATTTTCTTCCTGGTACAAATTTACCTGCACCACGTGCTACATGTGTCTTGTAAGGTATAGGGTCAAATGGTTGAAAAATGGAGATATCTACTTGTTTAATCACAAAGAGCTATGCTGGTCTCACATACAACCTTCTTTATATTTGTCTTGGCCGATCATTTGGGCTACTTGAATTCATTTTTGCTCAGGTATTTTCCTGGTTTTCATTGGTGTCCTTTTCTTTCATCCAAATGTATTTGTAGTTTTAGAATGTATTTTTCCCCAATCCTTCTTCTGAAGAAGTAATTTAGAGACCTATACATCTGTGTAATGCCTTAAAACACTGAAATTCATATCAGATAGGAAAGAAGTAATTTTATTTTTCCCAACTGCATGTTTGCTTCTCCAGGTGTGATAAAACGCTGTTTTACCACCCAGACTCGTGTTTATAGCACTACATAGTTGGACATCTCTCTGATTATGTTCAAGGGCGTGATGTTTGGCCAAGCAAGGCCTAGAAGTATTCTGCGAAATAGCATTTATTATACTCTGGAAAATAGAGTTCTCACTGACATTTCTGAAAGTTCAAGTGTTCTCTTGATGCAGTAAATGCTCTCCTTTTGTACATACACATGATTATCTGTGTCTTTGAGGTAGATGGCTGTTTTGTCTTTCTGTATCTATGTACTTGCAGTAACAACAACGTTTTCAGTGTTTGCGTAGCAAGCATGCGTAGAAATACAGCCAGCCTCTGTATTTCAGTACACTATGTACACACCAGTATGAAAGTTGATTGGGAAACAGGCTTCTCGTCCTATGAAAATTACACTGTTTCAAAACGTGTTCAAAATTGTGGCAAAAATTGGGAATCTGAGAATTGTAAGGCTGTTGTTCTAGATGCTTCTGTTTTAGCACAGCCAGACTAATTCTAAAAATGAAACAGTTGAACAAAGTTGAGATGCTTCTCTCTAGGAAATTAAGATATCAAATCTATTATAAAATTTAGTATTTAAATTTTACTTAGATTCAAAAGCATTTCCATGTAATGTTTCAGTTGGCACACGTATTCTGTCTTTGCTAGACAGTGTCTGCATTCACAGGACGTTGTGCTTATGGCCTGCCAATTCAGACAGGAGATGACTTTCCTTCTCAGGATGTTTAGGTGCGAACTCATGTTTCTCTGGTTTTCACGTTGAGCCTATGAAGAGGTGAAGGGGAGCATGGCCAGTGCCATGTGGCAGCCTCTCCTGCCCAGCTGAGATGGATCCTTCCCTGCAAGAGCTGTCTCACTGGCAGTTTCTGATGCAGCCTGCAGAACCCATTTGTCTATAAAATGCTTGTAGGCACCTTCTGTAAGGTGCCAGCATCTTCTCTAAAGGTTGTAGCTGCTATGGGTTGGAATGCCTGGTTTTTATTTGGTACGTGATAAAAAGGCCATGAAGAGGACAGTCTGCAACCTGGGGGTGTTTGGCTTTCATTGTTCCTGTTTGAGAGTAGCCAGTGACACCTCCCCTTGCTGTCATCCGACCTTGAGAATTTGTGGAATGGATTCTGACAAAATATAATTTCATTCAGAATCTTAAGGTCAAGCCACTAGAATTTACTGTGTACATATGTAGCTTATGATCTGTTTTTTTAAGATGTCACATCACAGCTGAACAATTCTCTTTTGTTTAGTTTATCCTTAGTCTGTGTAATTTGTAAATGTGTATTTGCATGAATAATTAGCCTGAATACGCTAAACCAAGTAGGCTGGCAAGTAGAGTTTCCTCTTAGGAAAGTATGATCAATGTGACTTTATGCTTTTGGGACTAATGCTGCTAAATATCTTTGCAGTTAACTCTTATAATGAAGGAGATATAAATAATATTAAACACGTATAAGAAAGAATCATTAGAATTTAAAGTTTTGCCACTAGTGAGGTGACAAGTAATTAACACTGCTTAATGAAAGTTCGAAGTAATAAAATTTCTGATAGAGTTTTAGGCTTCAAATGATATTGTGTTTTATAACCAAAGCAATGTTCTTAGATTTTTTTTAAAATAAGTATCAATTTAGTATGACTGAAAATAAGAATGTTTTATTTCAAAATACTTGAAAACCTAGAGTTGCATTTAAACCTAATCAGAAGAGATAAAAAAAATAAATTTGTGGTTTGGATATCTCGCTGAATATCATGAATTAAGAAGTTATATTCCAGTATTAGTTTTGCCTTCTGCTAAAGGGAAACATAAAGAACATTATTTGGGACAGAGGGGAGGGGGAACACATGAATGAATTAAAAGAAGGAAAAATAAAGTTTAAAGTACGTGTAGAGGGAGGAGTCTACAGGACGAGCATTATCAAAAGGGAGCCAAGCTATGTCAGCTCAGATTTATCTGGGGCTCTGTAACCATGAAACACAGAAGAGTTTCTTTTCTCTAGGGTATAAAAAGGCTTCAATCTTAATTCAGTCTCCTTTGGGAGTTGGTAGGGAAAAAAAAAAAAACAAACACCACCTACTATAAGCTGTAAAAAGCAAACAAGTTAAACCTCAGTGTCTTTCTAAAAATGGTACTGGAATAGCAAAAGCAACCTGTAGGAGAAGGCTCAGTAGAGCCCAGACTGGAATGGAGCTGAATTAGCTGGACAGGTGGGAAGAGGGAGTATGTAAAATGTCTGTGCAAGACCAAACCCTGCCAAACTGAGGTTAAGGAAAGTTTGGGTTTTTTTTTTTTTTTTTTCTTCCTGTTTTGGTACAAATCGCAGTTTTATCTGTCATTGTAATGTAGCATGCAATTTTATGTAATAAAAGCTAGATGCGAAGAATTATTTTTGACTGTAAGCTGACACTGTGAGTCATATTGAATTACTGTGAAATTTTATCGTGTAAGTAGGAATATTGAATTAAAAAAATAAAACCTCTGAGGAGTAAGGTGCTAACAACCATGAAGAAAAAAATGTCATGAATCTGTTTGAAAAGGAGTGCCTGTAGGTAAAAACCACTAGATATTTAGTGATCACCAAGTTATTTAATAACCCCCCACGCACGTATCTTGCTATGTGGCACAGTATTGAAGTTGTGTGATTTAACTCTGCACAGACATTGTTGGTTGGGTGTACCTCTCAGTATTATAGTGGAGCAAAATCAGCTTCAGTTAATCCAGATATGTAACAGTTTGCTTTTTTTGGTCTCAGACAGCGTGTTCAAATTCAAATTGCACAAATCACTTATTTTTGGCTTGCCTCACACAGTTGCTTGGAAATACACTAGGTCATTATTTTTCAAGGCATAAGATTATTTTTCTCATTCCAGTTTCCTAATAAGACATAAAAAGAAGCTCAAGAATAGGAAATCTTGTGTGTTTAGTCTGGATAAGTAGTGTCAAAATTTGTCCAAGAAGGTAGAGGAATTTACTTTCAAATATACAGTTCAGTCCTTCGCGAGAGAACACAGATGCATTTCAGTGTAATTACTCCAAATTTATCTACCTGATTTCCCAGACAGTTTGGGAATGGCCAAGTGTTATAGGACACAAAACACTGTAAATAATATTTGCTACCGGAAGATGACATGCTTGGATTTTGAGGCCTTATACCATATTTTTCATAAAGTAAATAGAGAGTGGTAAGCTTACCAGGGGATTTCAAAGATAGTGTTGTTTTGAAATTATTGTAAACACTGGAATATGGTGTTTGCTTGAAAACTGAGTTCTAAAGAAAGGAATTTTTGTTGTATAGCAAAAGCAGCTCTGTAAGAATTTACTCTTTCATGTGCACCACTCCTCTCCTGACTGAGAAGTTTCCTCTTAAAAAGATGTCATGTGCCTCAAATTCTTCCCTTTTGTTTCTATCTTGTGTCGGACTAATCTTTATTTTACTAAATGTTGTATTATAACCTTGGTCCTTCTTTCTTAGATCTTTTCCTCTTCTGATAATACTGAGCCTGGGAACATAAAACGAAAAGTCAAACTTACTGCAGTTACACTTGGCTTCAGTGAGGCCTAACCACAAAGGTCTGTCTGATCCTACTCCTGTCGAGTGCCATTACTGCAGAAGCAATCGATAGTTAGGCACGTTAAATCTTAGTTCATCCTTCAGCGCTTCAGTCAGACTAGAGACAGTCATCAGATGCGTGCCACAAAACACTCAAGCGCAGAAGGTCTCTCTGTCCCACTTTGACTATAACATCTCTGCAGAAACACAGTAAGTGTATAAAAGGTGGCTATGGCTGTTCTTGTCTGTGGCGTGCTCAGTAGGACAATGAAGGAGGCTTGGGTGGGAGACAGCTGTGGCTCCCTGATTATCGGAGGGATGCTTTGAGCTGAAATGGGAGCAGCTGCTCCTGTCAGAAAGCGTAGCAGAGTTTACACCAACAAATGATTTGACGTACTTGGGCACAGCTCCGTTATCTCCCCTTTTCTTTCTTCCTTTTCTCTAATTTTAGAGAAGAGCCAGTTTTATGTTTGCAGCTTTCTTCACATTTGTTGATGTCCAGCTTTGATCTACAGCCAGCTTGAGTTTACTTTTATGCTCTGCTGAATGCTGCCTTCAGCCTCAATTTTCAGAGCTGTGCAAATGAATTTTAGCGAAGTGTTTAATTAAAATTAGCCTCATGTCCTGATTGCAGAATGCAGTCTTCTCAGATACAATTTGCAACTATATTTTGGAGTTTTGACTTTAGGCAGGATGACTAGCTGACTTACTTGTGATGGATCACACATCAGATGTTTACTACCTTTATTTTGTGAACAATCTGAAAATAGCAGCTGAATGTTGAAGGGCAAATAAAGGCCATCGACCTGAAAGAAAGAAGGGGCTGTAGTGAGCCTGAGCAGTCATAGAACTGAGGGGTTGATACTTCTAGATTTATATATGTGCTTTTTGGATAAATTGTCTTAATTCTGAGGAATAAGACATATGCAGTATATTGTATACGTATCATTTAATATTTAGTTTTTTCCAATACTTTAAGTTTTTTAGGTTACCCATTTCTGACACACTTTTGGTAGGTAGGTCAGAACTGGCAGGAATATCAGCTTGACTGTGCTGCTGAATGTCAGTCAGCTTCATAGCTGCCACTTCTGCGGTCCTGACCTCCCAGATAATTTGTGCGGAAGCTGTTAATTAATATGAGTCAACAGATTGGCATTTGCTAAAATATATTCATAATTTGAGATTACTGAACTGTGGCATTAACAACAGGTAACGTTAAGAGGAGAAGATTTTTCACCACAGCCATTCTGTATGCTCCTTTGGTTTTGTTCTCTGCATGAGTTTACACCTTTTTTATAAGATTTTGTTGAGATTGCTCAGGACTGACCTTAATGTATTCTTTTAAGAAATAATAGTAAAACTATTTGCTAGGGTGTGGTGCTTTTCTGCCCTGGGATCCCCAGCTGTGCTAGCTAGAGCAAGTGCATTTAAGAGCTACCTCCTCATCTGCACTGACTCCATCTGCATTTTGGTGGTTGTGATAAACAGCCCTTCCTGGGTGTACTAGCTTTGAGGGTTTTTTGGTTTTTTTTCTGTGGGTTTTTCCCTTAATCTTTTTCCAGTCTTGTGTGTTCCTGGCAAATCAGCCCCAATCTGCCTCTTAGCCAGAGTATTGGATGCAGATGTATAATGTGGCTATTAAACTTATTTCCTCATTCAAGTGGACTGAATGATAACAATGTGATATGACAAACATATTTCCATTATTATTTTTGACCTATTTAACTTATCCTTTTTTTTTTGTAATAGCCTCAGCATTTGCAAAGAAAGCAAAGTTTTAAAATAGTATCCAGCATCTTCAAGAGCCCAGCTGCCACCTGCTTCATACAGTAATTCGTACTTCTCCTTTCCAAGACCTATCTTACTGTTTTTCATCCATGACAAGATGAAGCATGCTGTTTTATTCTCTTTCATTTTGGAGATAAATAGAAGAAATTGGGAAAAGATCCTTGACTGTCTTGATTGTGGCATTTTCAGAGTGCTTCTCTTTCCTGTTTTGGGGGGATTTTATCATAGTTTTTAAGATAGAATGTTTTACAACTCATTGAGCATCATCTTGGGACTTAGAAACTAATAAGAAATCTAACATAAAATAATTACTTTTTCTAAAAATGTTTGTTTTATTACCTACCCCTACTTCATTTCATGCATGGGGGAATACTACTGAACTCCATATTGCACATTGCAATTTGTTCCTAAATAGTCGTATCTTTCAAACAGCATAGCATGAAACAATTTGAAGAGTAAGTACCTCATTCAAATGGATACAATAACTCATTCCTTAGCAGTTTCCCAGTTTTTAGGTTAAGAGGATTTACCCTTGCATGTCTAAAGCAAGTACACAAGTGCTCTTTCTCGGCACCTGATAAAAGGATGAGTTCTCTTTTGCTTTTGAACAGAATTATCCTACCAAAGGAAAGTAGTTTATCAAATAAAGGAAGTTGCAGGTGGAGTATTTTGCTTTTTTAAAAATCTGGAATGTGTAAAAGCAGGATTATGTCTTGTTGTAAGCACTTCTAAAAAAGAAAAAAAAAGAAGAAGGAAAAAGACTAGAAAATATAATCATTATTCATTTTTGGAAGTGTTAGGAGTGTTGTGACTAGAACAGGACTTCATGCAACATGAATGGACTGTTAATTTCTCAGTGGATTATTGAGAGGGTAGCATTCTTTGCATTCAATAGAATTCTTTAACAGTATTTTAAAGGTATATGTTTTTTAGATTTTATTTCATGCTAGAAGCAAAGAGTCCAATTAGTTGAGCCCTAATGTATTAAAAAACCCAAAACTGACTACTCCTCGCTCATGTTGCTGTATTATATTTTATGAGATACTGTTATTAAGTAGTGAAAAATATTTTGCTTTTTATTGCAAATTTTACTGAAGTATTCAAGTGTAGAAGAAAAGAAGCAGTAGGAATATTTTTAAACTATTTTTGTAATTCCATATAATTTATATGAAATATAATTTACCTATTAGTTTTTGGACTGTACTGCCAAAATGTTGACTTCTAAACTATTCCACTGGGTTGTTGACTTCGTTTGGGAGGAACCAGGTGTAGTTTTACTCAGGAGAGAAGATTTATTCCATTTCTTTGTCATTTTAAGTGAAATTAGATCTGAGATCAGCTGTGCAAGCGTCCATAGGCTGTATGCGATGTTACCAGGTTCTGATAACTTACTTTAGTAGACATGTGCAACATCTTTACTCTTTGTTCCCCAAAAGGTAAAATTAAGAGTCAAAGATTTGTAATGAGAAGACAACCACTTGCAAGTTACAGTGAAATATAAGTGCACCAGTACCCCTAAAGTTGGGCATTAACAAGAGGCTTAGGTCATACTTAGTTTCAGATAAGGGCAAAAGAAAAATTTCTAATATATTGAGCTTTGACATGTCCTTCATGAGGAAGATGTGTAATGAAAGCTCATGTAACTCTTTGTTGTATTGTACCCAGCTGCTTTTTCATTTTGTAATGACTTCTTACTACTCTCAATGCATGAATGTGTTTAATAGCTTTGACATTGGCGCTTACTTTTAACATTTGGAGCAAAGGACATAGTTTGCGCTGTGTTTGGGGCAGCAGGGAGTCAAGTTCTGGTTCTCACATAATTAAAAAATGAGCTGTGCTTTTGTAGGGCCTTTTATTCAGGCTGCCCTTGTTGAGCTCATACGTTGCCTGGGAAAGACTGGTGAGCAGCTCTTGAAGATGTAGTTTGCATCCATAAATTAACTAAGAACATCCGAGGGCAGTTGCTAAATGCATTAATAATTGTGCAAACATGTAGTTTTGTTGTTTACAGAGCAGTGGATAGCACCCTGGAGGAGCAGCTAGCAAAAATGATGTGAAGAGAAGCAGCACATGAATGTAGATGGGCAGGGATCTCATTTTCACACAGGCATAGCGTAGAAGCAACTGGTTTGATAATTCATTATATTATATCTTTGTGTATTGATTTTGCCTCAGGAAAATTCAGTGTGGTTTCTCTCATATGAATGATGAAAGCTCTGGTTTTTGGTTTGCTAGAGGGTAAGTGGGAAAGGCAATGGGTCCAAAGGAATTAGATTAGAGAGCTTCCTAGAAATTATCCTCAATATAGCCTCACAAGCCATAAGACTTTTGAGACGCTAATACTTATTATACTAAAATGTATCTATTGACATGTCCGTAGGCACAAATTAAGATAGAACCGAGATCTACAGAATGAGGTAAAATGTGTGTGAACTTAAGGAAGTACACTGGTTAATACCCTTTCCTCATTTGAGGAGAACTGCTTATATCCAGAGGCATCAGATTAGGTAAAATATAAAATAGCTTCTGCTAGTATAAAAACTTCTTCACTTGATTTTATCATACTTTTCAAATACGATGATCACACAGGAAAAATAATATCCACCTCATATATTTCAGAAGAAACTGTATGAAATGCAAGATTTTCTTTTTCTTACATTTCAATATTTGGTGTTAAATCTGATGTTTGCCTGTTCCAAAAGTGTTTTGTAACTTTGGCTGACCTTTCTAATGCTTGGTGTGTACAGCACTGGTGATGTGTTACAGACTTAGAAACTTTTAAACTCAAAAGTTGATAAAGTTACATTTAAGAAGACAGGAAGCTTGGCAAAATGTTTGTATGATTTCAACTTAAATGTTGAGGAGCAAACTCAAACAAAATATTCAGATAGAGTTGTATAAGGGTAAATACTTTCCTAAAATACCCATGTTCAGGAATCTAGTAAAATGTCACACACCCTACATATCCAGAACAACTGTTGCTAGAAATTGTACAGTTTGTGTAGAGATGCCCTAAACCAGAACTGTTGCCTTTGGCAATGAATCCATACTTAAGTTACCAAAACTGAACTGAAAGAGAAACTTTTCCATCTTGTACTACTCTTCTTATTTTAATTTTTAAACACGCATGTAGTATTCTTGTATCTCTTTGTGTTTTATGTGAACACTGTGTAGGGATTTAGAGGTTCCAGAATGTCCTTGATAGTGTCCTTAGAGCTTCATAACATTCTGAAATAATAAGGTACAAGGCTGATTATCCTCATACTTGGTCTTCACCAGAATTTATTGCTGTAAGTGTGTGAGAAAGATGCCCCTGGTCATTCTTAAATTATATATATTTTTTATTTTTTTTAAATAATTGAAAATACGTCTTGAAGTATTTCCATCAGTGCCAGTACTTGACATTTGTAATAACTTAGACCTTTACTGCATATTCTGCAGCTGAAGATCTCTATGCTCTGAACATTTCTAATTTAGTTGGAAGTGTCTCTAAATATTTTAAAAATATGTATTAATAGAGAAATTTAGGTGTCAGAGCAGAGTAGTTTGTTATCACTATGGTTATTTGAGTATTGTGCTTGGATAACTGATGAATTATAAGAAAATACTTCAATAGTTAAGGTAAGGCTACTCAGGAATCATATGAGATCACATAATAAAACTGTGTATTGGTAGAGTATGTATTACTGGTGTATTTTCATAAGTGACCAGCATAATCATTCACTCATTTTCTGAAATGCTTTACAAGACTCGAATTCACTTTAAGAAAATTAACAGAAGTGAGTTAGTACCCCTTACACGATTTTAAATACATTCCTGTGAGGGGAAATTCTCATCAGAATCAGCACCACTTATTATAACCACTGGGGGGGGGGGGGTTTCTTATCACAGCTGATGAATTGTGAATGAAACCTGCCAAGATATGAATTTATCTGTCAGACTCAATTCTCAAGGTCTTTGTTTTTACAGGAATTCCTAATTAGGAAGTGGGGGTAAGGTAATTGCAGAACTCTGCTCAGGTGCTTGTACTTCTGCAGACACTTTGTTACTGTGGGAGGAGCACCCTCAATGCACGGTTATAGGCACAGCCTGAAGTTTCTCTTCTCTTTGCAGGCAGAACTTGTTGATGTGCAGTATGGGACCGTGGAAGACTTGATCCGGGTTCAAGCCATTACAAATGTAACCAAAAAAATTGCACTTTTGAAGCTAGGACAATCACCTTTGCTTTATAAGGTTAGTCAAATGCTTGTTGCACTTTTGCTGAATATTTTTGTTTGGTTGGTTGTTTTTTTTCAGTTTAAAAATACCAAAACAAGGACTTTCCCATTCTATCCCAATAAGGCAGGATTTACTGGCATTCAAATTCCTTCTTAATACTAGCCACTTAGATCTGCAGTGCCTTTATGTGTTACAGCTATTTATTTTGCTGCACATCTTACAGTGCCCCAGTAGCACGCCATGTTTTCTCTGGGTGTACTATAAGCCTTTTGGCAAATACAGAAATCCCTGAAAGAAATAATAAAGCATGAGGGGAGAAAAAAGGTAACTGAGATCAGGAGTAGTTGGATCTGTGTCTGCTAAAAATGTACATATAACACTGTGCTGAAACCTTTTGTCTCTGCATAGTTGTATGTCGTACTGGGCTGGCTGCGGTGTAAGGGTGCTGTGAGAGGAGGCGGAGCGGTATGTGCTCACCTGACCTCAGGCTTCTGCGGATCTCTCCAGTCCCGCTGGGCTGTGTCTACAGCTCAGTGCTTTGGGCCTTGCTGCAGATGAGATTGCAAAGCTGTAATCAATAGTGTACACTACAGCAGGACTAACCTTACTGATAATGTTTGTTTAAGAAATGACATCATAACCTGATTTCATCATGATGTAATATAGCCTTGTCCTGTGGAGAAGGTGCTTTTCACTCCTTGGTTCTTTTTTTTATCCTTACCAACTTAGAGGGAAGAAAGGGACTGTGAATTGGAAAATGGCATTTACTTCTGTGGTAAAATATGTAAGCAGACTACGCTGAGATACACAGATAGGCATTTATTCCCCCTGCCATCAATGGTCTGTCACTTCTGTAACATTTCGAGGATTTACTGGTCTGTGGATGAGTTACCACCAGTTCAGAATGAGAACCATGTTTTTCTTCCGCTCCCTCCTTCCTCCTCCTTTGGTTGCAGCAATGTGTGGGATGAGGACTACGTGGGTATGTGTGTGTCTGTTCTTTCTCCTCCAAATCCAGTACTGGAAGAGGATGCAGAGATGGTCACTAGTCCATGTTATGTATGTTAGACATAGACTCAACATATAAACAACCTTTAAAATCTACATGTCAAGTAACTGGCTTCTTTTGCAAGTATTTTATAAACAAAAATGCTGGTTTGGCTTTCAGAAAATATACTAGCCCAATAAATATTTAAACAATTCATTCCCAATTCACAAAAGCAATTATAAAAGAACAGTAACTCCAAATCTTATAATTAACAGAATCAAGATCTGCTCTTTTGGCCATAGGATGCACAATCGGGACCACAACACAGGTTCAGAAATTATGCACTTAATTTTTTTTTCTATAGGAATAATATTTGTCTCAATAAAAATGCCATTTTTGACTGAGTAGCTTTAGCTGTTTGTTTGAATTATTTAGATGCAATCTAATTACACCCGTGAAAGGTCAGTTATCATTGCTGGAACTTGGCTGTTCTGCATCACTTCCACCAAGAGATCCTAAACTGACAAAAACCATGAAATAGCAGTTGGGACTCGTAAAGCAGGGATTTGATAAAGATTCAAAATTTGCTGTAATAGCACTATCTGAAGTGTCTGAGATGGACATTTTACCATTTTAATTTGTGTTCTTGTAAGCACTTACTATGTCTAAATTAGTAAGCAGTGCAGCCTGAAGGAGAAGGGCAAAACAATTGGTGGTGAGGGCAGGGTGCATCTCAGGAACTTTTAGGTTGGGTTGGCTGTAGCCTGGTCCCAAGAAGTAAATCGCCATTGGTGGCTGAGCTATATTAGCCACTCTTCTTGCTATCCCAAAAGAATCCATTTTGCATGTTCAGAGTCTGTTACACAATGTGAACCAAAGTGTGGTACGATCAGGAGATTGCCTTTGAATGCACGCATGGGATCTGAGGTAAAAATACAACTCCCCAAACCTACTTTTTTCTCTTCTGCTCACACAGGTAGGAAATTTGCTCTTTATTTGTTATGTCTTCTTTTTGAGGTTGTAATCTTTTTTTTTTTTTTTTTTTAATATAAATTGTGTCTCTTTGGCTATGAAATAATGGTAAGCTATTAAAAGTATGAGCAAATATGTAGGAAGATATCAGAAATAGATTCTTTTTTCATAAGGAATATTTGAAATGAAAGAGAAAGATTGCCTTAAACAGCAAGTCCTACTGATTTGAATGGGCCCCGCATCTTACCACTGAATCCACTTTTTGTATCTTCTTTTCTCCCCTAATGTTTATGTTTCTGTACTTACTGAGTCACACATTTCTATTTCAGCAGATACTTCCCTCTGCCTATATTTTCCTTATCTCTGTCTTCCACGTGCTTGGTTTTACAACACATTAAAACAGAACGCTTATTCAACAGAGCTATTGCTATATATATATATTTTTTCCCTAGTTTTCTTTCTAATTTCTGTACTTAACTTGTATTTTAAACATTTTAATGTTCTGTAATTT
Source organism: Chlamydotis macqueenii (assembly GCF_036417535.1). Taxonomy (NCBI): domain Eukaryota; kingdom Metazoa; phylum Chordata; class Aves; order Otidiformes; family Otididae; genus Chlamydotis; species Chlamydotis macqueenii. The sequence goes on along the minus strand of NC_141564.1, from coordinate 21,004,481 downwards.
CTCATTATTATTATGTTATATTATACAAGTATCTCACTCTATTTAGGTCTTATCTTTATAGGTCCTGCAATGAGGTTTCATCTTCATAACAGAGTTTCTAATCATGTCTCTTTTCCAGCTTTGCATTTTCCCTCACATGGGTATGCTTTTTGCCCCTCTCTCTTACTGCCATCGTCAGTTGCCCTTTTAATTTTTTTTTCCTATTTTCCCCTTTTGTATTTTAATTTTCCTTTTTAAAATATTTTTTTCCTAAATTTATATCTTGCTTGTTTTTCTCCATATTGAGTCCTTTGGAAAAAGCATGAAAGAAATAGTAAACTGCTGCTGGCGAAAAAAACTCGCCATGAAAACTGAACAATATTTCTTTAGCCTGTACATCACATTAACAGAAAGAAGTATGTGTTGGTAGAAAGCAGCTTGATGGACAAGGGGATAAGGTATTGGAATAAGCCCAACTGATGGAAATTTTAATATTTGGAAAAATAATTGTATTACTGACAGTATTGTTGCTGTAGCGGTTTAGCTTGGTATATTATGGATATTGGGTAGGGTACAAAACTTGAGGGAGGATCAAGGTTGAAAATAATTTGGAGCTTCTACTTTCAAGTCTTTCAGACTGGGCCCATCTCTCATATCTTCAGACAGACCGAAATCAACAGGCAGGGTTCAGAGTTTGGAGTAACCTGGAGTTGGAATATACAGAGAACTGGGAATATGCAGAAAATCCTGAAGTTAATTCACTGTTAGAATATGCAGTTGAATCCTTAATGTGAGTAATTCTGATTAAATTTGGTAAGGTTCATAAATTTAATCTGCTTTGTGAGAACAAGATTTGTAGCAATCTGACCTGAAGTTATTTTTGTAATTGAATATGATTTTCAGATTTTTTTGGAAGTGTTGTATTTCCATTGCACTGAAACAGAATGTAGTACATCATCGGGGCAAGAGGGGCAGTAGCTGTGGCAGTGGGCACATTTCTGAGGGTATTGGCAGACCCACACACACACATCTCCATCCCTTAAGCTGGACCTTTTCAAATAAATAATATGTTACTACAGCCACATTATAATTTATACATATAAAGAACATGAACCCTATCGTTATAGCAGGGCAAAGTATCCAAAAAAGCATTGACTCTGGGAGAAGGGGAAAAAAAAAAAAAACCACAAAACAAAAAAACCAAACAGGTAGAGCTTGCTTTGCTGTGATTAAAAGAACAGATTAAAGAGAGATATGTGTTAATGTATATATAAATCAGAGTGGAGGTTTAGAAAGGGGTTTTATCATTGATATGGCACTATTCAGATCAGTAAGGGAGCAAGACTCTGTAGTCTATTATGAAATCAAAATGGGAGAAAATAATGATAGAAATGCTTCAAGGGCTGGAGCAAGTTATAGCATGGTAAAGACAGAGTCATTTTCAAATGCAACGGAATGGTTCAGGAACGTACTGCTCCCAGCACCTGGAGTGACAATTTCCTATACCAACACAACCTAAGCCTGACTTAGGACTGCGCAGTGACGCACACAGGGAGTGCTCACACGATGCAGTGACTTGGTGTAGCCATGATGCTGGTAGCCTTTGCTAAAGGGTGCAGTAATGAGCAGCTGACCTTAGGAAAAATGTTAAACTCCTAAAGGCATGGCTACTCCTAAAGTGATCTTGTGACTAAGTATGAGACACTTGTAAGAGCTGGATTGTTCCTGAGCAAAGAGGGGGCTGGATTAAGGATGAAGGAACACTTTCTTAAAGAGAAAGCAGAAATGAGACAAACATAGAACAAAGGTGACGCACAACTTCAGGAATTAACTACCACTGAAAAAGGTAGAATGCTTGCTCCCTCACACCTTTAGATTGCAAGTGACTGCCTTTGGGTGTTCTGGCTAGAAAGAAAATTTGTGTTTTGGTGGAACTCAGGTTCTTGAGATCACTGGTGAACTTCAGGAGCCGGTTACATGCAAGAGCTCAGAGCAGATTCCCTGATGTCCCCATAAATGTGGGGGGACATTTTGTGATAAAGCAAATAACTTCTGTGATGTAGAACCCCACCTTAAGAAAGAGCAACTTGAGTTGCCTGCTGTATTTGTAGACAGAATCCTCTTCCAATAGTATAAAATGTGCAGTGACAGAAGGAGTGATGAAAACCCCCTCACTAGCACCCAGCACCCCATCCCTAAAGCTCGTCTGTGTTGGCATTGTGAGCACAGAAAAGATGCCAGAGGAGAGTGTTTTCCAGGGAGAACTGCGCAAGTAGTTTCAATATCCAGCCTCTGGAAATACCATCACCAGATTCATTTTTTGAAAAATGTTGTGAGTCTTGATCATTATTTAGTCTTTTGGAGTTGGGATTCAAGAAAAAGCCATAATTTCTGTCCTAAATTAACTTTTAATAGAGTAACAAAAGCCCTGAAGGCCAAACCACTTCATCTTTAAAATGTTCACATATTAACATTTTTTCCACATCCATTAAATGAAGATGTTGTTCTAATGTGTAAATATCTATATTTATTTTAATAATTTACTACCTTCATAAATATTCATAAAATTGCTTTTTAACTGTCATAAAGTTTAGAAACGTGGATGCTTGCCTGTTTATGCAGAGGTTATTGGCAGGCACTTACGGATAAGGATTTGCTAAATGGAAAATATTAGAGAGTCCCAGAATAAAGGCAATTTGCAAAAAGGCTTCTATTTAATAGCTGTGTTAGTTTTAAATAAGTTTACTTTGGAAAAAGTAATTTCACTTTTCTACTGTCTTGTTTGTTTCTTTCCCTCTGGTATATTTTATGGCTAACACATAACTGTGAAGATTACATTTTAGATCTCAATTTAACAGAGACACTCTCTCCTTCCATTCCTTCCTTCCTTCCTTCCTATATATACACGTGTGTGTGTATGTATATACATATGAATATATATAATACAGTGTGTGCGTAGAAGTATATATATAAACTATATTGAAAAAAATGGGGTTTTTTTAGAAAACTTTAACACTTTATATATGTTGAATTGTTAAGGACACTGGGGTTTTCTGTTTTGTAGGATGGAATTTTTTCCAAGATGCCAAAAGTGTTTATATACCCATTTCCCATGTGAGTGCTATTGGATTTTTAATGATATTATATCCCCTCCCACAGCTCTTCTTGAAAGTTTGAGCCATATGTACAGGCAGTATGGATAGAAGTTATAGAAGCATATAAAACTAGAGCTGGAGATCTGCATCTGAAGGGATCCTCTAATAAGATCCACTTGAATAGCATCCTGTTTCTCACGTTTTCTCTAAGTTATCAACCTTTTCAAATCTTATCTCGATTACCAAAATTCTGGGAGTTCCTCTTGAATAACCCAAGCTGACTTTAGATTGATCCTTAACAATCACATTTGTTCACGCAGACTTTGCTGTTTAGCCAAATTATGTTCCTACAAAATATGCTGCTTCTTACTTTGTCTTCAATGAAATACTCGTTACTTTATGGTCCATTTTCCTTAGCTTTTGAGTTCATAGAAGATTCCTTCCTTCAAGTCAGTTGCTTTTATTGCTATTCTTTATCCTTTTGGTTTTTTTCCCCCAAAAGATTAGGTTTATTTCACTCATATCCTTAACCTTCACTCTCCTCAAACAGCTTCTTTAATCTGTTAGATGCAATCCAATCTGAAGAAGGCTCCCTCTTAATTTCTTTCTCTGCTTCCTATATAATAGAATTCTTTACCAAGGGCTTAAAAAAATTGCTGGACGATAGTCTGTAACAAAAAGCTGTTTATGTAATCGAGGTTTCACAGTGCCATCAGTCCTGTGTTTTGAATTATTCTTTTAGTCGCCGATTTACCTCTTCCTGATACCATGATTTATGGAATGATGCACAAGCTGTTCTGCTCTTTAGTGATTGCTGAGAAAATTTATGTTTATTTTGAAGAAAGACCATGAGTCTTTCTTCATCTGAAAGTGTATCAAATTTAAGAGATGGGTAGACATACTTCTCACATATTATTCCTCCTGCTTTAGCTGATAACAGCGCTTCTTTTCTCTTTGCACAGAAGGAACAAGCCATAATAAGTATATTAGAGAAGCCTGGTGACACTCTGCCTTGATATCATAAATCTGTGTTGTGGAGACTGACAAATCCACCCCCAGCCCATTGAGTACACTTTCCAACTTAAAAAACCAAGTCTGTCTGCACAGATTTATCTCTTAATGCTTCATCTTGAAAGCATATTTTAAATTTTTATTGGTAAACTTATTTTAGAACATAGCTTTAAAAAAATGAAAGTACCCATTTTGATACTGTTTTTCCCCCTCTGTGTGAGGGACTAGGGGAGATAAAATTGATAAATGATACTGACTTGAGAAATCTACAGTTGATGATTTAAAAAAAAGTCAAAAGCGTTACGGGTTTTTTTTTTTTTTTTTTTTTTTTTTTTGCTGATTGGAACCAAATCCAAGCTCTATTGTTTGCTTCCTAGAAGGCTGTTACTGTGACCTGTACCACCTAAAAGTGAAACAATGCCAGTGCACTTATAAATCCAATCTGCATCTGTCTGGATGATTATGAAATAGTTGACAAAACTTGCTCTCTTATCCCTTTAGTCAAATGTGCTGCAGTAAAAGAAAAGTCGACTTCCTTCTTTATACAGTACACATGGGGGAAAGTAATTTAGTCTTGTAAGCAGTAAGAAATTATGTAAGGGATGGGGTAGGAGAAATGCAACTCATGGCTGAAAGGAAGCATAATTGTAGCACAACTTGTCAATATCCTCAAGTAATTAACATTTTAGTTGCATCAGTAAAAGGACTTTTGGTTATTAGTCATTTCCTTTTCGATTATAAAACCCTGGATTTTTTTGAATGGAAGGAGAAATGTGCTATTAACAGAGTAAACGAGGGGACATGTAAGTTAATGACCAAAAGCAGATATCGATTATTATGCATTTCTGATGCCACACAATATTACCTAAATGTTTTGAGATGTCATTGCTGTTCTGCAGACATACTTGTATTCCTAGCAGTAGTTCCTATTCCCTCTTTCTCTTCTGGATTGATGCAGAAATTCCTGAAGTCCCACTGTTAGATCAAACACTGAATTCCTAGCTATTCTACTGAGTACATGGTCCTGTTATCTTCAGTAACACTGAACACTTAATTTCCTCTTGGGAAAATAATTCTAAATATTCATATACTCAATTGGGTGTTTAATTGCACGTTCACTACATATATTAAATGCATCCTTGAAAAATTAGTCCAGCTCCCATTATGAATCACTGTTTCCTGAGGGAAAGGGCTAACCATTTTATAGCAGGTCTGCTCCTTTTAGTGCAATAGGCACAAATTGAGTGAGACAGTAAGTGGCTTCCATTCAAAAATGGAGGATGGCTGACTCATAAAGATTTCATTGTGGGGTCTTCTAAAGCTCTTGTCAGATTTCAGAGGTGTGAAGCCCAAGCATAATTTTCTGTTTTATCAAGCCCTTAAAAAGTGAGTGGTAAATGCAATCATCCAATTTACTGTCTGAGTGCTATGTGCTGATAAATGGTGCAAAGTCAAGTGAAATAGCTTTGCTGTGAGGCAATTGTTCTGAAGCTGAGCTGAGTAAAGGAATCCATTGCCTGAATTTGTACCTCAGAGCCCAAAATCCACACAGCTGATCAGCTACTCATGTGCAGGGCAATGGGAAAGACTTACACACTTTGTATTTCCATCACAAAATTTAAACCTTTTAAATTTGCTCTCTCTGCAGGTGCACTTGCCATACTTCTGCAAGTGGTCTTGGCACTTTGTCTGCTGCTTATATAGGGGGAATTATAGGCATTTTTTTCTACCCAAGCTCTTAATTGAGCTGGCCCTTCAAATTAGTAGAGCTTGGACTTCACAAAAGAGACACTAACAGACAAATTATCTGGGCCTTTGTTTCATCTCGTGTTTCCAGCACATCTGTGTGCTATCAAGAACAGCTGAGAAAGTGAAAAAGAAAATGGAAGATACAGGAGCTTTGGCTGGAGATGAGGAGTGAATATGTAAAATCTCATCCTGCCACAGATCTGTCTGCCTTTTGGTTCTTTGTGTCAGACACTGGGCTAGGAGGAGCAATGCAACCCATGTCACTGATCTTCACAACTTCCCACTTGAACAACTCTGCAAAGAATAATTATAGGCCAGTGCTGTACATGCTGGTTATTTTATATTTTCTGGAATAGTGACCAGAGGAAAAGGTCATCTTTCTTCACTCATCAGGTGTTTCATGAGTACTTCTCTCATTCTGTAGCGGGTTTGAATTGCATGACACATTCTGTAGTATTTACTGGTTTATTATTTTATTTAAAAGAAGGTATGAGTATTGTCTGGACTTTTAATGTTATTTTAGGTCTTTTTTCCTTGTTTCACAGTAATTGCTTCTTAATAATCAGTTTGTTTACGTATCTGTGAACTGATTCGAAAGATACTAGAAGTCATGATCGTCGAACAAAGTACTTACGTAAAACTTCATTTAAGAGATTGCAGAAGTAAATAGTTCTGTTCCTAGAATCAAAGTTTTATTTGATAAAACACGACATCACAGATTACTCAGCTGAAGAATGATTCTTGTGCCTTGTGTGTCTCTTTTTTTTTTTTTTGTTATCTATCCTTTAAAATGCAACTAAATGTACATAGTTAAGGAAAAAAAAAAAGGTTCAGTAACCCAGTGACCCAGTGGATTCTCTGAATAGAAACAGTTTTGAAGTTGGTCCTACAGTTCAGGAAATATAGCCAGATTCAGCTTTTAGTTTGATTTGCATTTGTTCTACATCACTGTGAGAACTGGTTCAAAATTAGCACTTGTGATTTATGTATGAAAAATCTGAATTCTGCCCCTTCAAATACACCTGTAGTTTGCATTGTATCAGAACTTTGAGTAGAAACATGGTCTTGCTGAATGCTGATAGCCAACCTTTTCATTGGCATCAGTGGAACTCTGCTTTTATACTTTGCATTTTATAGCCTATGGAAGTTTTTTATTATTTTCCTTGGGATTATTTGATGCACTCTTTTCAGATCTTCTGTAGTTGGATTTCTGAAACATAGCTAGATAAAATATGTAATGGCTTGTCTCAGGATTTTGGGAGGGTTTTTTTTTTGGTGGGAGAGGTGGGTAGCTTTTAGCATTGTATTTTTTTTTAATTTTCTCTTTGTTTCTATAATGCTGAAGAAGCAATAGAACATGAAAGTAAAAATTTCACACTTGATGCCTGTGCATGAATTTGATAAGAAAAACACCGATTCCATCATTACAAAGACAACTGGCATCCTCTTTACAAGTACAGCAATAGCCACTTGGAATATTTCATTTCCATTGCCAAAACATTAAACTAACCTTCTGTGCAAAAGACAATTCTTCCACAAGGAACATATTTTAACTTAACAGGAAAAGATTGTGCACTTCATTATGAGTACTCAGGCATTTTAATTTCATCTTGAGGTCTGAGTGAATAATTTACAGACAGCAACACGTGCAGCAAGGTTATCTTTTCTGTTTTCTCTAGATCTAGCTCTAAGTGGCAACTTCAGTTTGTATGTCATCCTCCTATTTCCTTATGTTTTTAACTGGGTTTGGGTTTTGCATGTGGTTTTCTGTTTTGTGGGGGGTTTTTTTTGTTGTTGTGTTTTTCTAGTATTGAATTTAGTCTAAGCAATTTTCCAAGAGCAATTAATTTCCCATATTTGAAGTTGGAGTTGTGATCATTCATTTTTATTTTTATTAAAAAAAACATAAACATTGGTTTTGATGCTTTTTGATACAAATAGTCAATCAAGGATGCTACATACAAAAAGATTCCTAAGCTTCCTGATGTTCATTGGGGAGAGAAAACAAAAATTGCATGATCACAGTCACTGGAACCTTAAGTTGCAATTAGTGGGGGCTACTTTCCTAGATTGGCTTAGGATGCCATATAATAACTAGTAATGTTTTTCATTAATAAGTTTCAAATTTCACATCACTTCTACGCTTCAGTTTTTTCTACAAATCAGATGCTTCATCAGATTTAAAAAACCTAAATGCCTACCAAACAAAACCCCCCACATTGTTGATGATGATAGCCTTGTAACTGTAAATAATCGTAGTATGCGCATGGGCAGAGATTTGTCAGAACATTGCACAGTTATGTCTAGATACAGGTAGTATTTTAGATGGAGGACAGAATATTTGCATTTCATGAAGGCTGGAGGAGTGCCTACACTGACAGTCAAACCTGTTATTTATGCTTTTCCACTGTAAATTATTATGTAGGCATTATAAGAACTCCTACCACACAGCCTCAGAAGTGACCTTGAGGTGACCTAGAGAGACCACCCTTTCAATAAGAAGGAAGCATGTTTTTCACTCCTAAGTCAATCTTGGGTTTCCCTAGAGTGGGAACTGACTATATTGCCTTTTATATCAGTATTCAGTTCTGTGTGATGGCTTTATGATATAAAATGTCCGTTGGGGAACTCGCCTGACAACTCATTTCAGTCAAGCCTCCTACTGTGATCTCAGAGGAAATACGATAACATTTAATCCACTTAACCACCTGACCACGTCCCATTCCTGTTTATCATATTATAGAGTATAAGAGAAAAAGGCAAGTCCAAATCTGCTAGTTCAGGTGATTCTTGGATACTACATGTAAGAAATCTTCATGGCAGATTAGAAATTACCAAGTCCTTTGCATCTGACTACTGTAGACATCGCTGTCTCTCAGTAACCATGTGTGCCATCTTAATTTCAGATTCTGTTAGCAATGCAGTTGATCACATAAATGTGTGATATGTTGGATCTGCTGTTACCAGTATCAGATAAATGTGGAGGCTTATGCTGGCTTTATGGGCTCTTGCTATGCCTGGCAATGCAGGTTGTCTCTGCTATAAGGTGCTGTACATGAACCATAAAAATGAGATACAGAGAAGACATTTGGAATGCGTTCAGGGAATTGTGACCTAGCCTCCTTTTTCTGCCTAAGAACTGTATGTACCAGCAGCCCATTCAAGCTGTGTATATATCTTTCTTGTTTTGAAAGATCTAGGGAATAGTGTAAGTATCATATTTCCACAGTGCTTCACACTTGGCATGAAGGGGAGCATCTTTAAAAGATGGCTTTTGCCCTAGCGAACAAAATGGGGTTGGAAGGGTGATACAGAGTGTGATAAAAGTATATAAATTTTCACTACAGAGTATTAAATTTACACTTTGTTCCTTTTCAGTGTAATACAATTCATCAGAAATTAGCTAATTATGAGAGCCTGAGATTTGAGCGTTTGAAAAAAAATGCATGTGAGGCTCTCTTACCCAGAAATTTATTTTGTATGCAACGTTGTATATACAATACAATTTCTTTGCAAATGCCAGTACTGTTTTGTTTCCATCTGCACATTTTTGCATGTACTTCTTTCTGGAAAACTTGTACACTTTGGAAGTGTAAAGTGGGTTTCTTAAATATACTTTGCATTTTTAAATGAGATTTTAATTTATTGATTTGTATTGTTTGCGAGTAGACCTTATTGGTATGAATTTTGATGTGAGAGTTGTACAGATTCATTGACCGTTGCAAGGACTAAATGTGATGTTCCCACTCCAAGTGCTTTATTTTCCTTGAAATAGAAATTTTTTCAAGGCATACAGATTCAGAAAATAAGGATTTCTTCCGACCTACCAAATGTGCAGAATTGTTCAATGCGTAGTGGTGGAAGTGGTAACAAGGGTAGAGTAGCTTAAATGTCCTATTTCTTCATTTTTCTCTTAGCAAACAAGCAGAATAAAACTTAGAGCACATTATTGAATTTTGGGAAAGCCTATATTTTAATGCCAAAATTAATTTGATTGTTACTATGACAAAGCTTATTTCTCACTAGAGAGATAACCTTGAGACAGTGAGATTTCTAGCATTCTGCTCTTGCTCCAGAAGAATATAGAAACACAGCCTGATCTTTAAGCACTTTAAAACTTCCTTTATTTAATATAAAGAATGTATTTAAGTGTCTTGCTTAGTATGTTTGACAGGAACAAGTCCCCTTTAGCAAAAGAAGCCATGTCTGGTGTTTTATTCGGGTAAAACTCTCATATGATGATAAGGTCATGGCCATAGCATAGTACTCCTATTGTTGAAATGTCGTTCCCATAAACTGCCATGGTGACATGCCCAGACAATCACTCATCCAGAATGATCAGCTGCTTAGTCTTCTGTCAAGAAGTTCTTGCTGACCAGAAAAAAGTCTCCACCTGTTACCATGAGAACCTAACATAAGCAATGTCCTGTGTCAGCCTGATATCCTTACCTGACATGGCTTATGCTTAGGGCAAGTGTAAGAGTTACAAAGCCAGGACAAAGTAAGTTTTTCTTTGGTATACCTTCCCCCAAAATAGCAGTTACTGGTGTTGTGACTTCCTGAAGTGGAGAATGTGTCTGGGCTGATTTAATTGTCATCATGAATATGTCGTGAATTGGTGTATTCCACTTCTGAGCCTGTTTATACTTACCTCTACAATATCTTGTGGTGATGAGTTCCACTATCTACCTACCTACGATTTCTTGATATAGAATAGCACATTTGGGAAAACATGTATTTCAAACTCTGGCAATGCTTTACCACTTATTAGAAATCAAAAATGGCTATAACACCCTATGGACAAAATATTCCAGCTATTGTCTACATGTGAACAGACAAGAGTAAATGTCAGAAATCTGAAGGTAGCAGCTACATGCTAAACACTACTCTTCACCCTTTAAGGATTGTTGAAAGAGGGAAGCTTTTTTCTCTTGGCCTCAAGATTAATGGACAGTGTAATAGGAACCAGTGCTTCAGAAGTTTGTGCTCCTTAAATAACACCCAAGCAGGTTCTAAACTTTTTTCCCTGAAATTAATTTAGCTGATGTCTCATGGCCAAGGTCGTATTACATGATGATTTGGTTTACCTGTGAAGATGTTTACGAATACTAGGAGAAAAGACATCTTTAACATTGCTGTAATTATATTCCTTAACTACACTCGAAGAGGGGAAAACAAAATACTCCCTCTGCCAAAAAAAAAAAACCCAAACCAAGTCAAACATATTTAAGGACAGATGTGCATCTTGTGCTTAAAGAGGAAACAACACTTCCTTTTGTATCTTCTGATCTTGACTTCAAGTCTTGACTCTTCAAGTCTTTGGAGTGGTACCATGTTAACATTTCAGTCAATTTGATTACGAATGGCAGGCCTTCAGCTTGGAAATTAGTTTATTAATAATTGGCTTTGGACAAAGCCCTATGTCTTGTATCTTGAAATCCTCGTACATCAATTTCCTAGCTAAAACCATCTGGGATTTTTATGCTGATGGATATAATACAGGATGTTTATTGCTTTATGAAATTTAGAGGAAGAAGGATGATGTGAAGTGATAATGTCACTAATAGGAGTGTGATAATATATGGCTTTGAATTTTACTGCTCTCTGAATAGAACTCTTGTACTTATTAGTAAATTTATGTATTGTGAATGAAGTTGAACAACACATGTAGACCTAAACAGTGTGTGCCTATGGAATTTAATCATTGAATAAATAAGCAATATACCATAGTTTTTGCAATATTAAAGAACAGAAATACATGGAAATGTCATAGGCAAAACATACTTTAAGTAAAAAACAACTGTGTTCTCTGAATTCTTCTCTTTTGATATGTACTTCATCTGCTACTTCTGGAGGCAAATAAAGCAGCAGTTATGCTATTATTAGAGGGGTTTATATATTGCTCCAAGTATCTGCTTATTAGCATTGCATCAGATCAGTACAGTTCAGATCCACCTTCTACACAGTTATCAGTGACCCTAGAAAGCTTCATATCTTCTTTTTGCATCTGTCTCAAAAGTGGGGCTGAGATAAGAGCCTACATCTATCACAGATTTGTGAACTGAGAACGATGGTGTAACTGAGGAAATGGCTTGAGAGGATTTATCAGAATTTGTATTGCCACCTGATCTCAAGTGAGTACCTCTGCTGCCTTCTGGTTGCTAGGAGATCCTTCTTGAAATGTTGTTTCGGAATCAAAACATTTCAAAGAAGCATACAAGATTTAAATGTGGTTGGTTTTTTGTTTGTTTGTTCTTGTTTTGTTTGCTGCATGTAACAGAAATAAAAATATTTTTTATTGACTATTTTATTGTGGAAGGGCTAGCCGAGTAAATAGATTAATGCAAGAAGATTTACGATTAGTTAACAGTGCCTTCTGGAAAACTACAACTGTTTTGTTCCATATCAAAATTGCTCAAGTCTTCAGAAGAAAACACAGCAGTAAGTGTTTTAAAAGATGCCGAGACAAAATAATAGAAAAAAATTGACCTTATTCCTGGAAAGCAGACCTCTTCACTGCTTTATCTCAGACTTTCTGCCCTCATTTTGAAGTCAGTCATAAAAGTTCTTTCTCTGGCTGGGGTAAAATAATCACATCATTCTAATAGGTTTTCCTTACCCACTTTTATAGAAACCAGGAAGAACACGTTGCGTTAGCGCCCTGGTTTCAGTGTGTTTGTCCATCGCCACCTTGTTGACATGGCTTGTGAAAGAAGGGTTGTACAGAGATGGGAGTACTCAGGAGCAGTTACACAAATGCTTGTACTCAAATCCAGAGAAGATCTTAGATGGTAAGCTTGGAACAACATCAGTGACTGTGAGCTGAAATTAGTATAAATGTTTTCAAAGCAGACATCAAAGCCTTAAGTTATTTTCTTATAATTAGAGATTATCTTCTGGGTTACAAAGAGTTGAGCTCTTAGAGAAGATTTTTACTGTCAGGGCTGCCTTTTAAACTCAGTATATTAATGAATGTCACATGAACAGATCATTCTCTCCAGAAATCTTGTTTGAAAGGACAGTTTAGTAGAAGCTTGTAAAAATGCTGAAAGGTAAATTAGATTTTAAAAGCGCTGCTTTAAATATTTTAACAGAACCGCTTAGCTATTCAATGTTTCCTATTGGCATATAGGCTCTTGTTGCAAAGATGGACTCAAATGAATTTGTTTCTCTGTTGGTCTGTTTTTTCTACTTCTACAATTGACTATTCTGTATGTACTTTATCTGATTTACGATTAATCTGTAGCATTTGTTATCAAAAAGAATAATAAAATTTATCTGTATATTAAATATTTTTCCATCTCCTGAGAGAATTGAGTTCACTACACATAAAAGGTCCCAAAGCCTGACAGTTTTAGTTTCTTGACCAATTTAAGTTTACTGAAATTGAGTGTGTTGTGTTGGTATAAAGCTGGTGCAATAAAATGCAAACTTAGACACAGTGATTTCAGTAACTATTAATATTCTAAACCTAATGGATATAGTGGCATTTTCCATAAATAAGCACTGCAAAAGTAAGTTTGCCATGTAACCATGAACTGGCTTTTTTTTCACCTTTTTGACCAGTTACAAGCAATAGTAAGTACAAAGATTAGTCATCACTGCCTATCTGTCACCAGAGAAAAGGAATTCATGAGTGAGAACAGAAATTTCTATTTCTGCTGTTTTCACTCTTTGCCTCATTTGGAAAGATGTTGTATGAGAAAATGCTTGTCTGAACTTTGAACTGTTCCCTGATTTTCTATAGATTCCTGTGCTGTGCTGAACACCAAAGGATGTGAATGTTGTCTTTGTTTCTGTGTCAGACCATTCATGCATTTCATGGACTTCAAGCATAACATTGCGTTGTGCTTGAGATTTTATTTAGATTGGGGGTGGAGGGGCTGTGTTGTTGTTTGATGTTTTTTGTTTGTTTTCCATAGTAAAGTTGTGTATACTTCAGTGACTTGTACAAAAAATTCTGTCTCAAGAAAAAAAAAAGTGGTGTAACAGAAATTGATCGATTATTTATTTCTTTTTCATTCATCTTTTAACCACAGTATTCTGTGTTCATGTCATTTAGAAATCAGTTCAGTGGAGTTCTAGAAGCTGTAAGTGGTGAATCTTTTCAGTTGGCCCATTAGAAGGACCTGTATTTGTTTTTAACATATAAGTTTTAATTTTTTTTTTGGTTTTTGGTCTTTTCTTGCTTTCTCCAAGACATTATCAGAGAAAGACAAAACAGACAAAAATGACTTTACAGTGGCTGGTATCCATGACCTAGTTAAGGAGAAGAATGACAGGAAGCAATAGTGTTGCTAGCTCATCTTTCTTAACCACCCTTGGTATGACCTTGTTTTGGCATTCAAAATCTTTATGACAGTAAGTTGGACACTTTAAACATTTTACAGTTTTCACTCCATTTTTTATGACAAGGCAAGGGCATAATTTTGGATTGATGTTCTGGAACTAATTGTATACTAGTGTTATTGAAGAAGAATTGGGGGTTGTTGGGTTTTGGTTTTGTTTTGTTTTTTAAACTGATGGTGAATGAATGACTTTGCAGTGCTTTGTGACTTCCCAACTAATACAACTGTTCTCATCAAGTACTTCAACCTTAGACCTCCATCACATAGCTCTTTCTGCTGTTTCATTTTGGTGAAATGGGCTGTTTAGTAGGTCATGGGAAGAGCCAAAGCTCTGTTTTACTGATGTGCTGAGTGGAAAACAGTGATAAAGACAGGACCTAGGAAGAAAAAAGTTGTAAATGTTTCTTTTTCAGCTGTTGTATCTTTTGTGTAGGCTTCCTGCAGTTTTGCTGTAGATGCATTATGAAGTGTTACTCTACTTTATTACATATTCCACTGTAGACCCTGATGTTCAATATGAAAGATACGCTCATGATATGTTCTGTGTAGCACAGCTCATGAATGAGGTCTTGTGGAAGAAACTCTAGTTCCTGAAATGTCAGTCATGAAGCAAAATGGAAACTAGCAAAATTTTTAATTTTGGAATTTCTACGGGAGCTTAGGAGTGGAAATTAGTACTGATAATTCATAAAGAACTTTTATTGCTAAGGTTTTTAATAACTTCTTTAATATTTATAGATTTTGAAATAGCTTTATACATTGGGGCACATTCTTTATGATCATTTCTTTTCTCATTCCTGGTTTGTGACTGTTTTTCTAATAAGGAAGATGAATATGTTCATTCTGAGTATTGATTTACTTAAAGGCATGCTAACCAAGTAGTTAAACACTGCTCTTTTCCATAAATGAAAGTAAAATATTCATCAGCCAATTAATAACATGCAGTTTTCGTAGTTGATATATAGATATGCCTGAGGCTTACATATAGCGTGCTCTATATCATTATATGTTCCACTTAGAAACATAAAATTAAACCAAATGTAAATTTAAAAATACATAACAATGTTACATGCTATCTAAAGAGACTGTTATGTTCAAGGTGTTATTTTAAAAGCATGAAACCTGAATATAATATAATATACCCTCAGAAATAGTTGAGCAGAGAATGTGTTTCGTAGGCTAAAAGAAATAGACTAGCTTTTCACAGAATCTTCCAGGATAATAATTGCATGAATAATAAAATAAGTGAAAAGGATTTTTTTTTTTGTACAAGTGTAATGAAAGCAGGTGTACTTTAACAATCGAACAGACGTCCTAAGATGCAATTACTTGAGGCAGCAAATGTGTCTTAATTAAAAATCTATGACTGATTGTTATGTGGGTTGTGAGAACATCTGCTACTATTTTCTTAGACACCATAGAACATCTATACTTGCAGAGCTAGTAAAGTCATAATCCTACTTTTATCTTGGAGATAGTAGGATGGCTTGGGTTGTTTGCATTTCAATATTAATAACTTTTGGTGTCAGTACTGAAAAATATATACTCAAGGTAGCCCAAGAATATCCCAAATACAGGCTACATATCAGTTGAGAAAAGATTGTTGAGAGAATAAAAAATTATGAGTTTACATTGCATATGATGCACAATGAGGGGGGTTTATGCAAGAAGGTATTTCCCTTGCTCTCTACTTACTTCCTTGGTCTTGCTGATTATTTAACTGGTAGTTTTAGAAACAACGTAAGATTTTGGGGCTTTTTTCCACATTGCTGTCTCCTTCTTTTATGTGTACTTTTTCTTTGGCTGGTGGTCTGAGGATATTAAATGTCCAAAGCCTGCCTTGTCTGGAGAATTGTTTGTGGACACCATTCATAAATGCAGGCAATTATGTGGAATTAATGCAGAGGTTGAGTGAATAATGGCAATAACACCCAGAATCCCCAGGAGGAGTTGTAACACAGAGCTAATGTAAATCAAATGCACAAAAGAGGACACATCCCTGGCTTTTAGATGCATGCAAGACACAGACCTCTGCTGTTTACTATGTCTAACAGTGTAGTACATCTTGTATTAATTCTTCAGTCTTTCAGCCCACCCGCCACTTCTCATAGCAGATATAGCACAAGCATTTGAGGATCCCTTTCCTGAGGTTAACGTACAAGTTGCTATCATCTCCTGTACTCTCAGTAGATGACTTACACCACTACTTAGCCATAGGGGTTTCCCTTCTGGGCAGAGGATGGTGGCTGGGGTAATCTGAATGACTTCAGAAGGTTGATGCTTGCAATGTCAACTGAGACGTAAGTGTTCCCTCTCTGTCAGAAGGGCTGCTTCTCCCTTCATCTGAAAACATATACTCATGTTACTGATCGTACTGCATATAACTGAGAAACAAGAGAGTACTCAACTCTGTAGCTTGAAAGTGGAAAAACAAGCCTGATGTGTACTCACTGATGTTTGATTGCTGGCAGCACTTAGGTAATACACTTCAGCATTTTTTAATTTTCTTTTTTTTTCTAAGACTAGTATGACATTGCCTTAAGTTTATGTTGTGAATGTAGCCTTGAACTTAAAAAAAAACCCCTTGACTCATAAGTGTCAGACTATGAGGATAACTCAGTTACTTAATCAGAGGTAAGTATGCCAAAACTCAGATTTACCCAAGTATCGGGTTTGTGACTTCAGTTGAACGTATCTAGGACAAATGAGTAAATAGCTTAAGTAAAACAAAATTATATTTTCTTAATCTGTAAATTTTCCTGCATGCTCTAAGGTTAGCAGTTGTAACGTGTCTGTACTGTGATACAGACAGCAGTCCACTGGTAGCCTGTTGCAGTTCCAGTCTATACCGAAGGCCTAGCAGCTTAGCACTGGAAAAAACACCGTGAGCGATTTCTCCCACTGCCACTGTTGGAATAGCTGGCAGTCTGTTTTGAGGCCAAAACATGGAAATTGTCATCTAGATTTTGCTCAAAATATCTCTCCCTTAAAGAATAGAGTTCTCCAAAATGAAAAATACAAATTCATTTCGGATGGAAGGTAAAGATTAAATGGACAGGCACCGATAATTTTAAACTGACACATTAAATATATAATAGCTCTTACTGTAGTGACAGGTAAAATTGCTTAAGTACACCTATGTACACTTTATTTGTGGTATTATTTACTGCGTATAAAGCATTACCACTTATGAATGTAATCACTTCTCTTTTCGATGACACTTAATGGTTCAATTTGTAACTAAAGAGCTAAAAATAGGAGCTGCTGCTGCATCCGATGGGAGTTCAAGGCCTTTCCTCTGTATTAATGCAGAGTGGGAGCCTGCTTATCACTTTGCTGTAAGGCTTAGGGTACTGCAGTCTGACCTCTCCCTGTTTAACAGCATTGAGTTAGTGTGCCATTACTGCTATGGTTAGCAGAAAACAAGGAGAGAGAAAACACCACAGGCTAAATATATTTTCCTAAACCAGGAATAATGGCGACCCTTGTCTGAGATAGACCCCACAGGCAGTGGCCCCAGCCAGGAGCAGGTGGGTCTGAGTGCACCAATCAGGAAACACTCCACCCCCAGCACAAGCGGGATTGGCCCAGCCTTGCCACACGCGCTGCCCCAGATAATCCGCCTAGCAACCTAGAAGCTTCCAGAAGGGGTGGCGAGGGGCGCTGGGGTGTGCCAGGGCGGGAACTGTCACCTGCAGTGGGGCTGCTTCAGGGCAAATCCGCAGGGTGAGCACTGCTCATTCCATGCAAAGGAAACCGTATTTGCCATAGTGAGGTGCCACAGCACTCTGTGGAGTTGGAGTTTGGTCTCTGAATATGTTCACTTTCCTTGTGAAAGCCCAGTATGGCGAAGTGCAAAGGAAGTAATGGCCTTGTGCATGTGCGAGCCACAAGGTAGCAATGAGGAGTACCAGTGCAAGAGATCCACTGTGAAGCCGGATACTGTAGTATGCAACCAAGATGATGCTAAAAGTTTATCTGCTCCAAGTGGTTTCACGGTGGAGGTGTCTCCTGACTGGGAGCTTGCTGCTGGGTTCGAGAGTGGTGAGGTGAAATGGACTGCAGAGATCTGAGACCTCCCTAAGCTCGAGACTAGGTGCCCTAAATGGTTGTGGCAAACAGTATGGCTGCCGGAACAGTGAAACTGCAGGCTCCTCACCACAGAAAACCTTCTGTGGTTTTTGTGCCCTCCCTGAGGTGCAGCAGAAGGGTGATGTGAACCAGACACCACGGCTTTCTGTATGAGAGCTGCCATGTGCCGGGAGTAGTGTTTGTAACTGCATCTGCTGATATTACCTCATCTTTCTAGTGGCAGGAAAACAAATAATTAAAAAAAAAAAAAGGAAGAGAAATTGGCATATTTGACTCAGGCCTGTGACTGTATTGGCTCTTGCTGTGGATTTTGGATTAAAAGTTTGGCAGAATGCGTAAAATGCAACTAAGGGTCGATTCAGTTTATTCCTGATGATTTGCCAAGTTTATAATTATATCTTTGTGTAATTGTTTTTTGTATGATGAATCTTCAGCTCTATTCTCTCTATAATAGAGTCTAAACATAGACTGAAATAACCATAAACATAATCAGAAACAACAGTTTCAGTATGAACAAGGAAATGCTGTTGGCTTCTTGGAGGTTGCTCATCTGGACATTCATTCAGTCTGCTTGTTTCTTCTTTTTAATGTTTACTGAATATTTAACGATACTTACTACACACACAGTGCTCTTCTACATGCTTATTTAAAAGTGAGTAGTATTTCCTGAAGATGTAGGAATGCAATAGCAATATGAAAGGCTTTGTATTATATACTCATCAAATGATGAAGCATTTTTTCTGGACTGTAAGCAGTTCAATTATTTTGTTTCTGAAATAAATTAACTAAAGCTTATTGAGTCCAATCAGCCCTTGTTTCTAGGGAATTGTAGTTCAATTTCATTTTTAATTAGATTGAACATTGTGAATTTCTTAGCAGTAGTAAGCAAGATCTGGCAATAAAATATGTGCTCAATTTGTATTAAAAGTTCCTAAAATCTAGTACAGAGAACTGGCAGTATATCTGGCTTATGTTTAATTGTCCAAGTACCCTATTGTGAAAAATTCCATTTTTAAAAACTGCTGATGTGTAACAAATTACTTTTCTTTGATAAAACTGTATAGAAGATGAGCAGACAGCAAACAGGAAAAAGTATGGGACAAAACATTCAGTTCTTTATAAGCTTAATACCACATTCAGGACCATGACATTAAAAATGTTGTGCAAGGATTACAGGATTAAACCAGACTGCTTTTTGTTTTGGTAGGGGGGAGGGAAGGGGGGGGGAGAGGGGAAGTCTCAAGAGATCTTTCCTCAAGTACCACAGCTGTCCAGAGGCTAGTGTCTAGATTTCTAGTCAAACTAGTAGACAACAAACTGAATTGTCATTCATTGTTATACATGGATGCTTGGAAACTCTTGATCCAGTTTGAGTTCTGCCAATTTATCGTAGCTCTAATTTATACCACACTTTATTCTTTTTGTTGATTTGAGTTTCTCTCAGCTTTGCACCGTAAAAGCTGCTGCTCTTTGCATGTGTAATTCCCATTGCCGTTTACCTGTCTTGCATTTCCTTTGCTTTCCTTTTTCTTTTGGTTTTTTTTTGGCTATGTAGCATCTTATCCATGTTCAGACAATGCTACTGGACTTCTTTACAAAATGCAGGTACTCTAGACAAGATGGCCATTCTGCAGCTTTTGAATACAACATAGCTTGTAGGAAGTTTAAATGTGATGCTGTCACAGACAGCATCCCTAAGTACGGGGAAGAATTTCCAGTAGGAATTCAGGCAGGCCAATATCATTAGAACATGTGAGACATGTTAGAACATATTGTTGTTGTATTTGGGGATTGTTGGTTGGTTGGTTGGTTGCCTCAGAGGATGGAAAGAGTCAGCTATACATACGGTAATGGATAACTGGTATGTGAGAGATGTCTGTGGGAGGGCTTGTTACGTATGTTTCGTCACATGAGAGCTTACTTGCTCCTCCTACTGCAAGAGTGGTTCTAGTGGGGCTGAAGGGTTTGAAGGGCTCCTCATGGCCACGTCTAGTGCAAAAAGGGAATAAACTCATTTAATACTGTTCAAAATGAACTGTTTAATACTCGAGTTTTAATACTGTTCCAAATTCATGGGCTGGGAGCATGGAAATCTCTGGCTAAATTGAAGCCTATCTTACTTCCGTCCAGTAGTTTCTTTTTAAGATAGTCACAATGAGGAAAAACAGCTACCTTATTCTTTTACTTGTAAAAGCTGGTGTTCATGAACCTTCACAAACCAGTTTTCTTGTGGTTAGTTCTAATTTAAAAGTCTACTGCCCTTGAATAGCACTTATCTGACAGAAGAATGTGGTTAAAAATACAATTAGTGGTAAATTTATGTACAAAGTCGCTCTTACTCCGTCACTCATATGCAATTTTTCTATTACTAACTTTCTAAAATTTCTTACTCTTTCCTCCTGCTTTTCCTCCCACATTCTATAGGACATCCAGGAAATGCAAGAGGGAAATCTCATCTCCTTAGAAATATTTTTTAGATATAAAAGGGATAAAATTCTGAAAATTGAAGATTGGGAATGAAAATTGCAATTTGGAAAGTGATTAATAAAAATGTCTTGAAAAAATGTTAGGTATGCATGTTAGATTTTTTCCACTAATAAGTGCTCTTCATATTATCATTTCTCCAATAGTAAGTACATAAAAGTTTTAAGGTCTTGCTGTGATGCAGAGGAAGTATTTGTTATTTATTGTTCATATATATATATACGGCACTGTATGTCAGGAATAGTTTGTTTAATTCCAATGCAGTATTTTTTCCACTATCTAATACCTTTATGGGAATAGCCTGTCATTGATACAATCACTGTTGTCTGCATTTCTAGCTTTTTGAAGTTTTGTGCAGCTTAATCCTTTTCCCAGTCCTATTTGTTCAATATAGCAGTAGTGTCATTTCTTAGACAAGGACAGTGTTTGAGCTGAATAGGAAAGATGTATTTCTTTTCATCGTCTCCGTGTAGTCAGGCGTTAAACTGACTATGTCCTCCATCTCTTTTACTATCTTAACACAGTGCCTTGAGGATTGAGCAGCAAAAGGCAAAAACCTCTTTAGATGGTGTTTTGCCACAGAATTCTTCTTTTGAAAACTGTCTTTGATTTCTGTGATGGGAAATGTAGAAGCACCGTTAAACCTTAAGTGCAGTATTTAAAAATTACACTGAAGCCAGAATGGAACTTCGCCACCTTACTTGTTAAAAATATGCAAGTTGGAAGAGTTGTACAAAAAATACAGATATGTGTATCTAGGTGGGGTTTTTTTTCTCTGCCAGGAGTGTTGTGTTTCCGCTGCATTTTCCAAGTGCCTTGTATTATAGAAGGTAATTGAGAGGACAGTGGCATCTAATTAAATCTGCGGTATGCAGTCTTATTTTTCTACTGTTTCAGAAATAAAAATATGTTATGTCAGTGAGGTCTTCCCACAGTTTAAATGGCACTTTCCCCTTACTTGCTAATTTTACGTACCACCAATTAGTAAAATGAGATGGGAGTTCCTTTCAAAGCATCATGATTTTAATTGGAACTTCAGTAGAAAGGAGTAATTAATAACTTGTAGCCTGTCCACCTAGTAAAGCTGTATCTCAGATTAATGAACCGTGTCTTTTGCACGTTGCACTACCAATTGAAAAATGCAGTAGTTACAAACTGGTTACTGTTATTTGTCTAATTAATGCTGATCATTGCACTGAAGTGTAATGACAATAGGAGATACAAATTTTTATGAATATGCTTGATTTTAACAGACAATAATATGTAATAGGTACATGTATGCATTTTCATATATATTTGAGATACTTTTTTTCCTCTGAACTATTATTGTGTATATTGTTTATTTTACTAATTATTTTTTCTTCTTTAAAATGTTTTTTAATTTCAATGCTCCTGTCGTGGTTTTGTTTAGTGAGGGTGGGCCTAAGGTGGCAGCTTCTGTAGGAAACTGCTAGAAGTCGCTCCCCTTTGTTCGGGGGACTTGGCCAGGCCTAGGGCGGACCCACTGCTGGCCAAGGCCGAGCCGATTGGTAGCAGAATGTCCCGTGATAACGCCTCTGCAATAACGTATTTAAGAAGGGGAAAACAGAAAAAAAAAGAGACGAGAGAAGATGTGAAGAAGCTGAGCGGGGGCAGAGGCGCAGAGGGGGAGGCGCAGGCCTCATGGGCCTTGCAGGCCTCACCCTCTGGCCTCTTGCCAGGCAGCCGACTGGGCCCGACTCGGTCCAGCCCGGCTGCAAGAAGTAGAAAGGAGATGAGAAGTGAATAAGATGTAAAAAAGATCCTGAGAGACATCTACCAGCCTGTTGTGAGGAACGGCTGCAGACGCCAAGGTCAGTTCAGAAGGAGGGGGAGGAGTAATGCGGCTCCTGGGCAAGATTCCCCTGCAGCCTGTGGTGACAACCATGGTGGAGCAGGTTGTCCACCTGCAGCCCATGGAGGTCCACGGAGGAGCTGAGATCCACTTGGACCCCGTGAAGGACCCCGTACCGGGGGAGGTGGATGCCTGAAGGCAGCTGTGGCCCGTGGAGGGCTTATGCTGGGACAGCTGTTCTGGAGGGACTGAACTCCGTGGAAGAGATGACCCACGACGGAGCAGTTTCAGGAAGGACTGTGGCGTATGGGTGGGACCCCACAACAGAGCAGGGGAGGAATGTGAGGAGTTCTTCCCCCGACTATGAAGCAGCGGCGTGAAACAACGTATGATGAACTGACTGCAACCCCCATTCCCTCTTCCCCCCTGTGCCGCTCGGGAGGGGAAGGTGGTAGAGGTAATGTTAAGCTTGGGAAGAGGGAGGGGTAGAGGGAGACTATCTTGTTCTCTGTCTCATTATCCTGCTGTTTGTAGTAATAAATGAATAGTTTTCCCCGAGTCGAGTCTGTTTTGCCCGTGACGGTAACTTTAGGGATTTTCTCCCCGTCCTTATCTCAAACCTTGAGCTGTTTTTCCTTATATTTTCTCTCCCTGCTCTCTCGGAAGGTGGGGGGAGTGAGAGAGAGACTGCATAGTCTGGTCCTGATCAGGGCTGAACTACGACAGCTCCCTACGTATTATGACCTTGAATATAAAATTCTGGATGCATTTTTGCATGAATTACCTAGAAGGGTCACAGAAAAGAGGATGGCAATTATATACAGGCAATTAACATATAAACAGGAATATACATTAAGTTTTTATTTTATGAATGCGTTGGTGTCCGGGTTTTATTGTGTTAGCACCTGAATGGGCTTCTAATAAACAGTGCAATTGTGAATCTGGATTTAGGAAGAGGAAGACTTTTTCTGTGAAGTCGCATGGAAGAGATCATATGCTAGAATAACAACATGATCCAGTAGGAATTTTGCTGTACTGTCAGTAGCTGACACTAAAAGGCTTCTATTGTCTAATGACCTGTGATGTCATTTACACTAACACAGACATTGTGTGGAATACGATTTTTGTAATTTTGTGTACAGATTTTAGTATGCTGCCCTCTGAAAAAGAACCCAATGCTTAAGCGTTCTGTAAGTGCTTGTAGGTAAAGCATATTTAATCTTTTTAATTAGAGTTCTGTTACTTTCCCCCCCTCCCCTTTTTTTTTTTTGTCCCCAATAAAACCAGTGATAGTGGGAAGAATTACTGATAATGAGAAGCTATTTTAATATGTAATTGATAGATTGATATAATCCACAGTTACCTGTGTCATCATTTTTTTTCTGATGTGTTCATAATCATCGTTAACCATCACTTTTAGGAATATACTGTTGTGATGCACCTCAACAGTTGATGATGCGTTACTACTTTATAAATCATTTATAAACAGAACTATTACTGAGAATGAACTAAAGGGAGAGAAAAGGTGCCATGCTCATCTAATCGTCTTTAAGCCATTAGGGCCTTGGCGAATCAGAGAAGACAGTGTGTTCAGAAGCATTGAGAGCATAGTTTTGGAAGCCCTTTCTTAGCTAACTCTGCACTCTTACTTGCTGTAATCCGGGTGAGACCAAAGTGTGATGTGCTCTTGTGCTCTCTGCCCAGGAAATGATAGCTGAAACTCAGCCCCAGATGTGGCTTCCAGGAACAGAACATGAGAGAGTAGTGCTGATGCAGTCAGGCTTTGTTTTCAGCTACATACCTCAATATGCATGTTTTTAACCTTTCTGAGGCTCTGTGATTAGCGGGTAACCAGTGCAATGTACTGGTTAATTCTGGACAAGAATGAAGCCCGATTACCTGAATGTTCTTGTGCTTTTCGATGCTTAGGAGGTGCAAGGATAGTTTCAGCTGTGAAGAGGAGACCAGGGAAAAGGTCTTTGCTCTCAGCTGAAAGATAAAAAATACAGCTTGACACCAGTATCCGCTGCATTGTTTCCCTGTTTATAACCAGTTGTTTCAGGACAGCTCTTCTGCATTACAGTGGAGTTTCATATAGAGAGGCTGTAGTCACTTCTCTTTGGGAGGTTTGTTCCTGCGTTCAGATCACTGACATAACTGCCTGATGAAGTGTTCATTCAGGCACACACGAGCCTCAGTGAGATGAAACACGAGTCAGCTGTGAGAGTTCGTGGCTCCCTGCTTCTTGTTGCTGCTTTTTTTTTACAGTGAAGTATTGTGCTCAACTTCCTTATTTTTGACCTATTACCTGTCTGCCAGTAGGTTTGTGGCCGAAGCCCAACAGTAAAGCTTGGCTCAGATGTGAGGTACAGACTTGGTCTGTGTTACCTATAAGCCAGTGTAAAAGACAGCTGTTTCCTATGCAACAGTCAGAGATGGTGCAGTGAAAACTGAGAAGTAGCTTTGAGTTTTCCTCGTAGAGTGAAACCAAGTTCTTTAGACTATTGCAATCTGCCCATATAAAGAACTGGTTTTGTTTACCCTTCCAAATCAGTTACCTTGCTTTCCTGTCCAGAAACTTGAATTATGTTATTAGGGTGCCGTCCTAATGTATGTGAAACTATTGATGTTATATAGTTATTGCACTTTACGTTCAAGCAATTATTTAAGAACTTCCCTGTGTAAACTAAAGGCTTCCAAATTCACTAGTCACTACATAAAACAAAAATGATTTTATTCTTAAAAAGTCTTTTCACTACTTCAACCACCTCATCTTTAAAAGGCAATTTAATGGTGCCTTGTGGTGTGCAGAGTTTACAAGGCTAATCTCTCCCCAGTTACATGACAGAGACTTTGATAAAGCAGCAAGTGTTTCATGTTAGATTAAACTGAGTCCAGAATGTTTTATGGGGTGATTTAATGGATTGAAATAGTTACTGGTTTTTGAATTACTCTAAAAATTGAGGATTTAAGCAGCAATAAAGAACAAAAGGGTTAACAGTGGGCACCAACGTCTGTTTTCCTCTCAAGGTTTCTGCTGTTTGCATTTTATTCTGAGATGCTTGTGGCTTTGGGAGAGGGAGGAGGCGTATGCCCAAACTCATAAGGAGCAGATTCTGTTGTTGGTTGATTCTACATTCTAAGGTGCTCCATTCATCTGAACAAATGTATACCAATTTACCTGAAGGACTTAATCTACAATCTTTAGCCAGTAGAAACTGTTCAGTACCTTCCTCAGATTTTTTTTTTTTTTTTTGTGCTAGGGCACTTAGTGGATATTAAGGTGTTGAGTTATTTAAGATGAAAATGGAAGCAACAGTACTCATTTATTGTTGTCATAGTCGTGATGTGACTGTTGGAAAGTTAAAAAGCAGCAATTATAGCTGGTTTATAATTCACATGTACAACACAACTTCTTACTAGAGATTGTAGCTATGGCAGCGGTGGTTGCTGCACTGTGTGAATAACAACCCTGTAGTTACCTTCTCTCAGTGAAACAGAGGAATTCAATAGTGATTTTTAAGTAGAAAATTTTTAAAACTCTCTACAAAAAAAAAAAAAAGAGTGTGTCTGTGTTTCCTGGCTTCTATGCTATTAAATAAGATTAGAGATTAATAGAAAGATACTCGGTATGGATGCAGGAAAAGAAAAGACAATTGTTATTTTAAATCCTCCCTGTTACATCATTTAGCTGTGATGCGTCCTGCTTTTCCCATAGTATCCCTGCCCCTCTTATTGTGCCATCAAATCCTGACTGAATGGCTGAATATGAACATGAATTGGAAATAGAACAACACAGTGATAAACAAACCTACCATTTTGGAAAGTTTTATTCCTGCCTTAAATTTAAGGTCTGTAATATGTCTTTAACTTTTTATATTTTTAAACATCTGTGCTAGTCACTTATGCTCTGGCTCTGCATGCTCATTCGTCTGAAGAGAGTTCTCTCAAAAACACTCCCTGTTTCGTCTAGGGATTGCTTGTTTGCATAGGATATGTAAGATTACCCAAGTGATTCACAGGTTCACTTGCATCTGTTTGTCTGAATTCAGACTATAGTGTCAAAAACTTGACGAATCACAGTATTACATGCATTTACTTATAGAAATGCAAATAGTAGACTACTATTTTTATACATTTCTTTCTTTGAAGAAAAGCAGAACTAAACATCAAATGCTTTTCAGGCTTAAACTTAAAGCCAAATATTCGTATGATTTACGTACTTGTAAAGCCACAAAGAACTATGCGTGAGCATTCCTGAAAACCAACAGCTAGGAGAGAAATTTTATATATATATGTTTACACACACACAGAAGAAAAATGAAGGTTTAAAAGACAGAAGAAAGACAGTTGAACTGAAAAACAGTTATAGAAACAAGTTTTCACGTGGCTACACTCATATCTCTTTGAGTAAATTACTGAACCATGGCCAATACCTCATCTGAATATAACCTCCAGCATACTAGCGTTGTCTGACTGTCACAAGAAAAGAGGTAAAGATGCAACACTTGCAAATATCAAATACCATTGTAATGAGTCTTAGGACTGCATTTCCTCAGCATACTACATATGATTTAAAAGTGATAATTCTTTTTGTCATTAGGGTTTGAAGGTAGCTTTTGACATTTTCTCTCTACAACTGCCTGAAAGGAGGCTGTAAGGGAGGTGAGTGTTGGTCTCTTCTCCCAGGTAACTAGTGATAGGGCAAGAGGAAGTGGCTTCAAGTTGCGGCACGGGAGGTTTAGGTAGGATATTAGGAAAAATTTATTTACGGAAAGAGTGGTCGGGCACTGTGGAACAATTTGCCCAAGGAAGTAGTGGAGTCACCATCCCTGGAGGTATTCAGAAAACGTGTAGACGTGGCACTTCAGAACATGGTTTAGTGGACACGGTGGTGTTAGGTTGATGGTTGGACCTGATGATCTTGGAGGTCTTTTCTAACCTTAAACATTCTGTGATTATAAAGCCTCTATCTCAATGATAATTAAAATAAATAATAATGTGTTCTTACATTATTTTTGTTAATAGTTGCCTATGTTGTTTTATTCCCTCAGCTTTCTCTGTTAGAAGATTCAGGGTTTGGTGGAGTTCTTCTTTACGTTGATCCTTGTGACTTACCAAAGACTACAGATCTTGTTGATAAAGCTTTTATGGTTTCCTTGAACAGTGGAGGAGATCCGTCAACACCTGGTTATGCCAGTATTGGTAAGTACTCTTCAAGGCGTATTCCGTTAATGGACATTTAATTCAGTCTAGATTGTAAGTGTGGGAGTTAAAACACTAAACCAAATCCTGCTTGAAATAGAAACTCTGAGTAATGCATATGACACTGTCCTGCATGATATCCTTGTCTCTAAACTGGTGAGATGTGGATTTGATGAACAGACCACTCAGTGGATAAGGAATTGGCTGGATGGCCACACTCAGAGAGTGGTGGTCAATGGCTCAATGTCAAAGTGGAGACCGGTGATGAGTGACGTTCCTCAGGGGTCCGTATTGGGCCCAGCCTTGTTTAACATCTTTGTCAGTGATGTGGATGGTGGGATAGAGCGCACTCTCAGCAAGTTTGCCAATAACACCAAGTTTTATGGTGCCATTGACACACTGGAGGGGAGGAATGCTATCCAGAGGGACCTTGACAGGCCTGACAGGTGGGCCCATGCAGACCTCATGAAGTTCAACCAGGCCAAGTGCAAGGTCCTGCACATGGGTCAGGGCAATCCCAGGCACAAATACAGGCTGGGCAGCGAATAGATTAAGAGCAGCCCTGAGGAGAAGGACTTGGGAGTGCTGGTGGACAAGAAGCTCAACATGAGCTGGCAATGTGCCCTTGCAGCCCAGAAAGCCAACCGCATCCTGGGCTGCATCAAGAGAAGCATGGCCAGCAGGTCAAGGGAGGTGATTCTCCCTCTCTGCTCTGGTGAGACCCCACCTGGAGTACTGTGTCCAGTTCTGGAGCCCCCAACATAATAAGAAGGACATGGACCTGTTGGAGAGGGTCCAGAGGAGGGCCACGAAGATGATCAGAGGGCTAGAGCACCTCTCTTATGAGGACAGGCTGAGAGAGTTGCGGCTGTTCGGCCTGGAGAAGAGGAGGCTCCGGGGAGACCTGATAGCGGTCTTCCAATACCTAAAGGGGACCTACAGGAAAGATGGGGAGAAACTCTTCAGTAGGTCCTGTGGTGACAGGATGAGGGGTAATGGTTTTAAAATAGAGGGAGGTAGATTTAGACTTGATATAAAAGAAACATTTTTTACGCTGAGGGTGGTGGAACACTGGCACAGGTTGCCCAGAGAGGTGGTGGGTGCACCGTCACTGGAAACATTCACGGCCGGGTTGGATGAGGCTCTGAGTGACCTGATCTGGTTGGAGATGTCCCTGCTCCTTGCAGAGGGGTTGGACTGGATGGGCTTTAAAGGTCCCTTTCAACCCAAACCATTCTGTGATTCTATGGACTCCATGTAATGCAGCATGGCTCAAAGGATGGAATCCAGTCTCAAAAGTTCTTTACTCTAAACTCTTGGTGCAAAGTCTTTAAATAATTTATTTTGTTGCTTTTTATATTTGTATATTCACACACTGAACTTTTATTCCTGCTTGCTTATTCTTAACTCATAAAAAAAAAAAAAAAAGAGCTGCAGAGTACTAATCCAGTGGTTTCTGAGCAGTTTCTATGAGATCTCTCCCCACTGAAAGAAATATTCTTCCCTTCATTCCATCTTCCATATTCATGGTATTGGTAAAGGAAACTTCTGGTCAATAGATGCAAGTACAATGTGATCAGAAATATATATTTAAAAGATTTAAGGAAAAAAATAATGTTTAGATTATCTATAAGCAATTACCACTTGAATACGTTAATTTAGCCTTGTATCAATTCTGTCTGGATAGACTTGATTATCAGTTATGCTTTTCTGAGAACATATATTTTCAAAGTATGGGAAACAAATGATTCTAAGGACCTATGTAGTCTTTTATAAGTTTAAGGTTTTGTTTTTTTTTTTTTTTAACTCAATGTTAACAATAAGTAGAAGCAGCAGCATATTTGACTTGTTATGTACTAAAATCTCCATTCTGGCAGTTCAGTGAATGTGTGTTCTGCTTCTCTGCTGCCTTTTCAGCTTTACAACCTTTTTTTACTATCTAACTATTTGGAAATGTATTAAGCAGCAGTCTATGAGTTTGTGACAAGGCTTTATCAAGAATATTTGGTCTGGTTACTAGCGCAGACATCTAAAGTCTGACTTGAATTGGCAGTAAATCAACTGAGGCAATGCTGAGATACTTCATGACTAGAATGGCAGAAAATAGAAATATTTGCCTGGTTGTCAAAGAAGGGTGTTAGCTATTCTCAGCATGAATGCCTTGACAGCTCAGTGGGAAAGAAATTGCACATTTTCTCAGTGTACCTGACCCAGTGTTCTTAAAAGTGCCCCGGGATCTACAGAGGTAAATGTAACACTCTTCAAGCTTTATTCTTGCTCATTTTGTGGTGCTATTTGAAAAAGTTTGTCGCTTATCTGTGTGACTGACTCCTTAATGTTTTATTTACCCTGCATGAAAAGTAAAGCTAATTAAAACAGATACACCAACATGAA
Organism: Chlamydotis macqueenii; assembly: GCF_036417535.1. Classification (NCBI taxonomy): domain Eukaryota; kingdom Metazoa; phylum Chordata; class Aves; order Otidiformes; family Otididae; genus Chlamydotis; species Chlamydotis macqueenii. Next base: position 20,974,311 of record NC_141564.1, on the reverse strand, counting down.
GTTGCCACTTCAGTGTCTAAATCTTATGCATTGGTTTTGTGTCAGTAAATGATCGCATGGGCAGTGTGCATTCCAATCTCCAGTTTGAGAAAAAGAAACTTAATTATATCAATAGTGGTGATATCCTTGTTAAGTACATTGATGGTTTCTGCTAGAACCCTTAGTGTGGCTTGTCTGTGATTTTAAATCTCTGAGCAACATTTCTAAGCAGGAAGAGACTGTCATGTTCCTAAAATCATTTATATTTTCATCATTGAATGCAATGATGAGCTGGAAAGACCTCAAAGGAACACTTGAGGAAACTCTTTTTTATGGTTCTGTCACTGGAAAGTAGATCAGACTGAAGTAATTTCTGTGTTTCTGGTGATGATTTTCTTCTCTAGAGACTATGAATCAATTTGGGCAGAGGTAGTTTATGCCCGGGACAAATATGTCCAGAATGCAGACTTTTGCCTGAGGGATGCACTTGCATGTAAGGTAGTTAAACTGACTGCATGTAGAATGAAAGCGCCAGATACCCAGGGTTGCCCCTGTCACTTTGATTCACAGAGTATAACATACACTACAAGAGATTTTATTGGAAACTCCTGCTTAAGTTATTGGCATATCTTTGCTACCATCTGCACTTTACACATTGCCAAAAGAACTGTTACTGTTACAGTCCCAGGGACTGCTCTATCACCATTCGCCCTTTTACTAGGAAATGCCTGGTAAGGTGAGTGTTCCAAAGTTACTCTTGTACCAGGTAAATGAAAGGTAGGAAACTTGTATTTTCATGATGCTGCCTATGTTTCTCACATTCTTTTAGTCTGAAAACAGATTTCTCTCTGGCATCAGGGCATTGGATTGCTTCAGGTTTTTTCTTGAAAAAAAATCTTCAGCAAATGATAACATTTACAGATCTCTTCTCAAAGTTGACAACACTTTGAAATGGAGTTTATGTGATAGTTCTGAGTTCTCATGAGGTTTTAGCTCAAATCTTCTGTTTCATGATTAAATGCTGCACTTCTGCATATGAATTATTTTAGAATGTACAAAAATAGCTTGAGGGTGGGCTTGAGATGCCTATTATCTATGAGTGGAATTTTTTTTTTTTATATCTGTTTAATAGAGACGGGAAAAAAAGTAGTGATGTGGAAAGGGAAGTCAGCAGCACTTACGTAAAAGTTTCTGCGGCTTTGTTTGATAATTTAGTTCTTCTATTCTTAATAGTCTCCCAATCTATGTTGTATCAGTCCCAAAACAATCATATGTGCCTTTGTGAGCATCAGTTCTCTCTTCCTGATTCTGATTGCCAAAGACTAGTGTCCTCCATTTTTAGAAATATTTTTTCTGTCTTCCTGCTTTTGAAATGAAACAGATCCAGTGGGTGGGACTCAAGCTATTAAACATATAGGATTAAGAAGCTTGAGAGAGAGAAGATTTATGTGGCAAAAATTATCCTGAAAATAAAGTGTAGAAGAATGGTGTAAAACTTGAGTGACTTCCCCCATCTACTTTTTTTTTTTTTTTTTTCCCATTTGGACTTTTTTCTTGCTGCACTTACTTTTGCCTACCTTTGTATTGCAGAGACATATTAGATTTTTCCATTACTATACTTCAGAGCCATTTAAAATCAATTTTGTTTCCATGGAGGAGGTGGCTCAGTAAACAAAAATATGGATAGAAACTATTTGTCAATCCTAGTATGTAAATAGAAAAGTGTAACTGTGATAAGCATTAAGAATTCTGCCCCTGAGATAAGATACCTCATAACGGAATCCCTGTCTGCAGTGTTGGAATAGAAATTATTTCATCAAAAGGTCAGACAGCATCATAGAAAATACAGTGAGCTTTAAAATGCTGGAATGTAACAGCTATAAAATACAATCTTACGCTATCAGTTGGAGTTTCAGGTGTAACGTTTTAGAGAATTGTTACACAGAGGTTATAGCAATAAGGTGAAGTAGTATATTTGGAAGTATTCCATGCTTCAGGTCATTATTAACAGCTGATCATGTAAGTCAGAATACAGAGATTTGGGTGAAAAGCCAGTAACATGGGGAAATGCACAGTGTCCCTAGAATTGTGAATAGTGAACACTGCAGGTAGAGGAGTTGACATGAGCGTTCCTCAAATATTGCTAATAGGATTTGATTTCAAAGGAAGTGACAAGAAAGACAAGGACTTGGTGAGGTTTTGATCCACTGCAGGACACAGCTGAGCCCATTAGCAAAGTTGATGATGCCTCAGAAAACATGTTTTAGAAAGGACAAGAACTCAGGACAGTCAACAGAGTGAAACTAAGCCTGGAAAAAGGCAGGGTGGTGGTGCTATTTTAATCTTTTTGGTTTTGTTTCTCACTATCCGAATCAGTTTTAATTGGCAATATTGTCTCTGTTTTGCCATTGACAGTAACTGATAGGTGATCTTTGTGTCTTTATCTTGACCAATGAGCTTTTCCATCTTATTTTCTCTCCCTACCCCATTGAACAGGGGAGTGGGAGCGTGGCTGGGTAGGAATCTGGAACCTGGTCAAGGTTAACCCAGCACGATGTGTTCTCCATGTTCTGATAAATTACAGCAAAAGTTTTGAACATCAAATATACATCATAAAAAGCACATAGCATTTACTTGTGTAGTCAAGTGTCATTCTTTGAGCTTAGCCGGTTCTTCTGCAGTGAATACAGGGAAATACTGCTAATATTTGGAATATGGGTGAGTACATACATGCTGTGATGGAAAGGTATGCCTACTTTTTTTTTTCTTTGGTCAGCCTTGTGATTCTGTATGTTTATGTGCTTACTGCCTTTTACCCGAGTTAGTTCTTACTGTCCTTTACTTCGTGTTATTTTTATTCCTCTGAAGCAACTAGCTGAGCAGAAGTTAACTAGAAAATAGAATATTGTGTGACAGTTTAAACCATGCACATGCAACATGTGTTCTAAAAAGTTAGTTATAAATCATCAGGACTTTTTACAAGATGTCCTCAGCCCTGATTTGTCTGTTTTGTTAAAGAACAAAACACAGTTACAAGGATTGTTTTTCTGTGCTTGCCTTTGCAGCTGTGGAAATGATCCTGGTAATTTTTTTATTTTCCAAAATTTCTGTTTACTTTCTGCTAGCAACATCAGAGAAATGAAGTATGAAATTGGTGTAAAATGATTGTCTGCATTCAAACTTCTGGGGTTTTTTTGTTTTGTTTTGTTTGACTTTCCTTATGGGCAGACTGAAGCTGGGAAGAAAGAAGAGTTTACAGTTTCATAGTTTAACTTAAGGGTGTGTGTATGTATTTTACATATACTCTTGATAATTTTATTTTTTATTTATGACATAATTTTGGTGATTGCCATATAAAACCCTCACACTTTACCAACTACACTACTGTATCTGAATATACTGTGTTATTTTCTGTATTAAAAAAAAAACAAAACTGTGTTAATGCAATAGAGAGGTAAATCTTTAGAAAATACTGGCTTTTGAGTTGTGAGCACAGTAAGTAATAACTTAAGCAGATTTTAAATAATACCTCTAGCCCTAAGGGTTCAAAAGGTATCTAAATCCATGATCTGCCTCTTCAGATTTTGCAGGATAGAATAAAGCAACTAAATTTGTATTTAAGTACCAAATTACATGCTCTGAGTTTGAGTTTTGTGGGTTTTAACTTTTCCTCCTGTCTGGCTTTCAATTGGTGTTGCGTGTGTTTAAAACTGAGAAAATCAGTTGGACATCAAGATATTTCTTGCTCATCAAGATATTTCTTGCTCACAGGTTTGAGCGTGTGGACGTCTGTATTGTATTTCAGATATCATTTTGTTTTCTATGAAGATGCCTATAACTTCATTTTGGGGGAGGAACTAAATTTTAATTGAAAATGCAGTGATCTTGTCTGTTAGAGTATTGGAAGAGGAGAGGAGAAGTTACTGCCAATGGTACTGTAATAGCTTGCTAGCAGTATTTGTAACATTTGACTCTTGCAAATGCCATACTCAACCATATGGTCAAAACTTTTCTCGATTTCAATAGAAAATTATTTAAAAAATGTGAAGTTAAGAGAGTAGTGGAATATACAAGTGGTAAATACTACATTATTTTACTCACCTTGTAAGTGAATTCAGCACATTTAAATCTTTTGTGTAATCATGATTGAAACTAATCCTGCCATAGCTTTACTGACATGGTATTTCAGCTCAACATAATTTGTGTGAGCGAGCTAATTTATTATGTACACATAAACCAGAAACATCACTTTATGGCAGTAAGTGTAGCTGATGTATTGGAATCTGCTACTACAAAAGCCTGGGTGCCTGCAGACTCTAACTGGAATTCGGTGTCTTTGCGTGGGCTGAGAACCTGGGATGGGGAGCTGCTTATACAGCACCAAGGAGTTTTGTGAGCACTCCCTTCCCCTCCCATGTACCAGCTCCTGGGAGTTTATGGGAAAGGCGTTGAGAAGCAAATGACACCCAAGACAGGATGTTGAGGAAATACTTTACTAGATGTGTGTGTGTGGATGAGGAAAACAGTTAGCTGTGTTTGCAAAATTAGAGGGATGAATAGTTGTGTGTTTGCTCATTGGCAATATATAATGATCATTTTTAAGAGCCAGCTAAGCTCTTAACTGACTGTCAGCTAGAGATCAATTTTATGGACCACTTGCTCTGTTGCCAGTCGTTTGCTGTTTAACACCATTCTCTGCATGTTACTGTGGTTTCTTTTAATCTTGGATCTTTCACAGCCTTTTCCAGAGGCTTCATTGTGTTTCAGGTGGGGCTTGTTTTCTTTCAAAACCCAATTAAGCTAGTGTTACTTGAGATTTTTTTCATCTACCAGATAGGCAGGAAAGTTTAGCAGTATTTGTACATGAGATCTGAGTTGATAGCAAAAACGTGCATAGAAACCAGTACAGTCACTTCCAGGTTTTTGCTAACTGCAGCCTGTAGATACATTTCTTTGTTCACGGCAACTGAGACACTTGCTTAGAGGGGTATCAAATTGCTGGTGGTACCTCCCCAGTGCAAGCAGGTAACAGTGTCTGGGGATCCAGAAGGGGCTTAGAGCCATAGGTGTTACCTTTTAAGTGGACTTCTTTTTGAAGGTTCCAAAACTGTGGTTGTAGTATTACAGTAAAACAACCTCGGTGTCCTAGGCCTATTTTTCCTGTGTTTCTAATAGTTGAGTGCAATAATCGCCGTTTTTCCTTTCAGGTGATATATGGTACATTCTGAAAAATTATACTTGTCAAAATTTAAAAGACTGTCTCTTAATATGACTGTTCAGGCAGCTTAGATTTAAAACCAGATGTTAATTTTCAATGAAGAGTTAAATTCATTTAAAAGTAATACTGGAAGACAGAATATGTTTGTGAATTTTGGCTGAATTTAGTGTTTAATTTTGTATGCAGAAAGGGGATTTTGAAAAGCCATTTGTTTCCTTTTTAAATTTTAAAAAATTGAACTTTTCCCTTCTGTTTAAAAGTTGATGAAATATAGGGAAGATACAAAAGCGTTAAGTGATTGAACATTTTGAACATGATGGGCCCAGTTTGGTATTTGTTGTGCCTTTTGCCTAATTTATTTTGTATATACAAAGCAAATACCAGTTTTGGAGATGACTGTGTTTTACTGGAGCGTACTGCTAAGATGACACCTCAGGGTAAAAGGCAGGCATTTCTGGTAGGTGGTACTAGTTATTAATACTACTCTATGTGCCAGAAATACAACTGTCTCAAAGTAAAAGTTTTGGTCAGAGTCAACCAATAATTTTGGCCATATAGAAACTAAAGTGAAACATGTCAGAACCAGCATGATTGTGTAGCAGTTTAGGTACCCCTCACAGGAAGATAGAGCAGATAGGTAGCTATATACGTATAAATAAAGGAATTTTATTTGCTAATAAAGCTTGGTTAACTTTCACATGTATTTGTGCATGTAGGTAGTTTATCCTCCTAGGACTCCTGTGCACAAGTTGGGATACTACACTGCAGCTCTTATGCATTGCAGAATTAACACCTGCAAGTGCACCTGTGTAGTATCAAGAGCACCATAAAGTCAGCTGGCTGATTGTTTAAGCAATTAAAGATGTAATTAATTTTATAATGGAATTTTTTCTAGTGCAGTTTGAATACTGCAAGCAAGAAAAACCGTCTTTAACTCGACTTGATCTCTGTTCCAGCCCAGTGCTTAGCATATTCAGCAGCTGCGTAAAAAAGATAATAGTACCTCTTCCTGCTTTCAGACAGGTAGAAACTCCTCCAGAAGAAAACCTAATCATCTTAAAATGGAGATGTGGAAAATACTTGTACATTACATAAATATGTATTATCATATTATATAGTACAGTTTTGCAGGACACTAAAAGACATAAGCAATTCATCACAGTTTAGGTGTGATGAATTTTCAGAAGCATTTTCCTTGAATTTTTCAGACTTTTTTTTAGACTTGCATTGTTTTCCTTCCCTTCAGAGATAGAAGAATGCTCTACCCAAGGGAAATGAGAAGAGGGGATGGGGCAGGGGATGGAGAGAGAGTAGCTATTGTAATGATTTAGTTGGTTGGCTAATGACAACATAAGTGGTGAAGGAAGCTTATGAGATAAGAGGGTAAGCAGCATGTGTACATCAAATGTGGTCAAAACAGTCTAAATATACTGGAGGTGTGATTTCAGTGACAGTGCACTCCAGAGCATGATGTGTCATGGAGTGGCTGGAATGTCTCTGGTACTGATGTCAGTAAAGGGTTCACAGCCTTTGGCCCAGGAGAAAATAATTGCAGAACAGTTGGGCTTGGAAGGGACTGTGGAGATTGTTGAAGGACAAGGCACCTACTCAAAGCAAAGTCAACTAGAGCAGGCTGCCCAGCATGTTGTCGAAGTGGGTTTTGATCATCTCCAAGCACATGCCACAGCCTCCCTGGGAAACCTCTTCCAGTGCTTGACCACCCTGACCATAAAATAGCTTTCCTTATGCTTAAGGGGAATTTCATGTTTGTGCCCATTGTCTCTCCTCCCTTCACTGAATAACACTGGAGAAGAAACTGGCTCCATCTTCTTCCACCTCCTGTCAAGTATTTACACACATTGATTTCCGCAAGTCTTTGCTAAAGAATAAATAATCCCACATCTTTCAGCCTCTCCTCGTATGAGAAATGCTACAATCCCTTAGATATCTTCATGACCCTTCGCTGTGCTTTCTACATGATGTCCACATCTCTTCTGCATGGTGAAGCCCAGAACTGGACGCAGTACTCCAGGTCTTCTTTCACTAGTGCTGAGTGGAAGGGAAACATTCTTCCTAATTGCAGCCTAGGATGCTGTTGGCCACATTTGCTGCAAGGGCACATTGCTGGCTCGTACTCAACTTTTTCACCAGAAAGCGCAGGTCCTTTTCTGCCAAGCTGTGTTCCGGTCAGTCATCCCCCAGCGAATACTGGGGGAGGCTTATTCCTCCCCCATGCAGGACATTGCTTTTCCCTTTGTTGAACTTCATGAGATTTCTGGCAGCCCATTCCTCCAGATTATTGAGGTCCCTCTGAATGACAGCACAGCCATCTGGTCTATCGGCCACTCCTTCCAGTTTTGTATCTGCTTCAGACTTGCTAGTTGTCTCATTGTAGAAAGCTATCAGGTTGCTCAGACATGCTTTTCCTTTGTAAATCTATTCGTACCACTGTCAGTGACATTCATGTCCTTTATATTTTTGGAAATTATTTTCAAGATTATTTGCTCTATTACCTTCCCGGGGACTAATGTAAGGCTGATTCCAGATACTTCTCCTTGAAGGTGATAGGAGTGATACTTGCTTTCGCCATGTCCTCATGAACCTCTTCCCATCACCATGAACTTTAAGATTTTTATGGCCTCGCAATGACATTTGTGAGCTCCCTTATGACTCAGGGTTGCCAGCCCATCAGGGCTTGCCCTAGTAGATGAGTTTACATCTTCCTCTAATCTCTTCTCTGTTAAGCTATTTGTTCTGTCTGTCGTGCTTCTCAGCATCGCAAGCTGCACTTGTTACTGCAGTTTAGATGCTGAAGGGTAGTGATAGATGAGGTTTCTTAGATATGGCAAAATGTAGCCTTACAGAATGCATTTGGAGCAGGGAAGTGGGGCATTGTCTCAAGTGGTGTTCCGTGCATAAGAGGAGCTTTCTCTGCCTGATTAACCTCCACTGGATGGTCTTTAGGTGTGCTGTTAGGAACCACTGCAGACATGTTGCCTAAGTACGCTCAAATATGGCTGTAGACAGAATGACTCCTTTCTGTTAAGGGACACTGAATTCATATCCTGTTGCAAGACTCCTTTATGTAAGAGACTGCATCAGTTTTGATGCATAGCTGCTCTCTCCTTTCCTCTACTAAAACTTAAAACGATCTCATGTTTGTTCTGTAAAAGCATGGAGCTTCATTTTTGGAAAGGAATAGTACTGGGAAAAGTATTTGAGGAGGGTAGAGATGGCCATGTGCCAGCCATACAATACAAGAGAATTTCAGAAATGCGTAAGAATGTCCATAACAAAGAGGCAGTCACAGCTTACAGAGCTTCTTTCTTCAGTGCTTTTGGAGTAGTCCTGTGTGCAGTGATGCCAGTCAATATTTGCTGTGTGATGGGTATGGTGCCAGAATGAGAAGCAGTGAGTTTGTTGCCAGATGCTTTTGTTATCTGACATGTTTTTCATGTGCAAAACTAGGCTATGAGAATGATTTGAACAAACCTTTGAAACTTTGTTAACCGTTACAATTTCAATTAGGACAAGTATATGCACAAAATGTGTGTAACTTCCAGTACCTCTTCTATGCTAATTTTGCATAGCTGACAGGTGGCTCTGTTGAGTTAATGAAAAAAAGAGTGAAGCCTCTTGGGTTATTTAAAACCTCATTGAAGTAGTAGATCTTTTAGAGTTAGTGATATCATGATTTGTGTATTTATTTAAAATGTTGTGCTACAGGGACCACCCTTTACAAAATAAGTGATGAACAAATGCTTGTGCTGCCTACTTGTAGGGTAAATTCTTTTCCTTTAGCAAATGTCAGCTAAAGCTGACATGTGGTGACAATCTAATCCTTTCTGGAACAATGCTCATAACAAGGAGACTAATTTTAGAACAGCTGGTCTACTCATGTTTTAAAATGCCTAGTTTTGGGAGTTTTTTCTTTATTTTCAAGCAACAGCAGTCTTTCGACTAGTCCACTGTGCGATTTCTGTCAAGCCTGGTTTTATCCAGGACTTCAAGGGAACTGTGACACAAAGCCAGAAAGTCCCAGGTGGATTTTTTTCTGACTTCTGTTAAGTTATGGATTTGTTTGGGGTTTTTTTTGTTCTTGTTGTTTTTTTTTTTCTAGTAGAAGAAACCTTTTTATATATCCTAATAATGCTTCTTTATTCTACATGCTTTTTATTTTTAATAACTGTAATTTATCTGTATGTAATCCGTCAGGCGGTTGGACTAGATGATCATTGTATGTCCCTTCCAACTGAAATACTCTATTCCTGTTCTATTCTATCCTACCTACAGTAGGTTCAGTCCTATCCAGTTTCCTACATAGATTGAGAGAAAAGTTATAGCATGTCAGTGGCATGTGTTTTTCCGTGTATTTGTACCGACAACTCATGAGTTCTTTTGTTCCACACTGTAATCTTTGATATTCATTACTACTTCACTTGAAAAGCAGCAGAATTGACTGCTTCAAATCTCTACAAATTATGCCCAGGAAGCTACATCAAGAGTATGTTTATTTTAGACACTAAATTTTCTTACCTTTTCCTAAACATTGTTTAAGGCAAAAGTTTACACTTTATGAGGGTGAGGTGTTTACCACAAGTCCTTCTAATTTGTCTGATATATTAAATGCCTTAATTTCTCACTGGAAAACTGTTTTACATTTTGCAATAGCCCAAGTACATACTGAAGAGTCAAGTCTTAAATACACACGAGGCTATATGCTCCTTCTTCCAAATTCTGACTGGGAAAAAAAAAAACGTGTTACATATAAATAGTATTTGCAAAGATTGCATCATTGTACTTAAAAAAAAATGAAAAATACTTCAATGTTTTGGTTAACAAAGATTAATCTTTAGAGTAAAAATTTCAATAGACACCCGTCATTCCTTTTTGTAGGTGAAAAATAATGGAGAGGTGAGTAGGACTGGAGATGCAGTCTAAAGTTCTGCCCATTTAAAAGTTTTTAGGACTTTTCAGTTGGCTTTAGGGTCAGAATTCAGTCAGAATTTTCTACTTCTAAGTTACTGCAAGGTCAATTTAATAGAGATAAAAAATGTCACATTTGTGTAGCTGGTACAACAGCATTTCAGAAAATATTTTGAAGTTGGGTGTTTGGGAATTAATTCAATTTGCCAATGCATGTCCACACATCTTTCTCTGCTGTCATTACCTCTACTTATATTTTTTGCCCATTATCATACAGAGCCTGTCTTCCTGTTGGACTAGATAGTATTTTTTATTATCATACTAACTGATAAGATTTAGGAAAATCCCCCTGAAATACAGAGGGAACTCATTCTTTCTCCTTTGAAAAAAGTTGTTGATAAATACAGCTGCCACAATATATCTGATTTTATTTTTTAGCCTAATATTCAAACACTAGTTTGTCTATAGTTCACTTTTATTTTTCATGCACACCTATTTCACCACTAGCAGCGTAACATATTTCAGACTATATTTATCCATCCATCCATTCTTTGGTGGGGTTTGCAGTATTACTTCAAGAATGGATAGTAATCTGTAAGGCCTGGCTAACCTCCTTTGGTCTAGTTAGTAGCAAAACTACTGTCTAAATTAATTTCTGTTTGACTAGGCAAAATTTCAGCTGAATTGTGCCCTTCCTTATACTGCTTGCTTGTTTGTGTTTAGTTTTGTTTTTTTTTTTTTTCCCAGTAAGCATTTTGAAGACATTATCAAAGAAAGGCTCATTTTAGTCTGTCATTAAGAATGACATTTTGCTATTTATTGTCCATTACTTGTTATTTATTGTAGACTAAGCCCCACAGTTATTTGAAAGATAATCTTCTGTTGTCAGTAGGAGTATTCCCTGTAGAACTAGCAAGTTTTCCCTGCTACACTTGCTACTTTAATCTACATCTATACTCAAAGAATATTATTCCTGTTTTGAAGAGAAAGTTAATGTCATTCTAGGTCTTGGGTATTTTCAAAAAACATTCATTTCTTTTGCATGAAAATATAACTTCGGGTAATTTAATGGTTTTTTTCTAATGCAAGAGCAGCAATTCTTTTGTTAATCTTTATGTAACTTTTGTGTTATACTTCTGATCTCTTTCTTTAAACATAGAAAATACCTGTCAATTGTTTTTTAGTAAATTATCAATTTTCATTCTGAATTGATGAACTAAGGTAATAGAGCAAAGAGAATTACCTCTGCTTTTTGAGATGCGTGTAACCAGGAATACCGTTGCCAAGTTAGGGGTATATTATAGCTGGTAGTGGTGAAGGTTAACTGCTTTTTGAAAACGAGTGTTCCTCAAAATATTTCAGGCTAAACACTAGGCTTCCAGTTGCATTTTCAGTATCTTGACCTGAATATGTTACTGTAAATATTTGTTCAGCCAGTCATAAGCAGGTGTAAATTGACTGCAGTAAAAATGTGATAGTTTATTCTAGTAAATAATCTGGTCCTGTGACGGTGAACATACATTCAGATTGTATAGCTCTTGTAATGCTAGCTATGTGGTGACTGTGACTTGAGTAATGGAACATCTTTCACATGCCCTCTCCATGCTTTGTCTTGACCTACATTTTCAGTTCATTTTAGAGGCTAACAGCTCTTAGAATTGCTTCGTCAGATCAAATAAAATTTGCATGAAATTTAATTTTGTTTAAAGTAGATTTGTAACAAAAGTAATAGTCTCTCCTTTTTCGCGTAGTAAATTCTTGCTTGTTTCACAGCATTTAATATATTTTCCACATAATTATTGTATCGATGTTTGTGGAAAAGCCACGTATGCAGTAAAAGCACAATAAGAGAAGATCAACTCTATCTACAGACTAAAGTAGTATTTTTACCCCTGATCTGTTAATACTTAATTATTACTTATTTACTGCAACGGGACTGCAGGCAATAAAATGAAATTATGAATTGGTAACCTGAAATCATCTTAAGGAATACTTAAACTTTGGCCTTGTAATGAACAGTGATGGACAACTAAACTGTTCAGTCAGTTCTGTCTCACTGACTTAAATGCTGTCGTACAGCACACCATGTCTGAGAATAAAATGTTGTCTGCAGCGAGTGCGTGGCAAAAATAATATTGGATCTTTGAGTGGCTATAAATATTTTTTTCTAAGCAGAAAACAGGTACTTGAGGACAAATTGGAACTTTCTTACAACACTATCTGCAGGAAATAGTTTATTATAAAACTGCAAATGCTCATTTGCACACTTGCGTGTACCTGTGACAATAAAGAATGATGTTACATATTGTAGAGGCAATAATGTAATACATCAAGTGTCACTGTAATGGAAGAGTGCCAATGGAATTTACAAATGTGGCATCTATTTGTTTCTACCAGTACTGAGAAGGAGATGAAATAACATGGAGGTGATGATTACTTGTGACACCTTCCTTTTATGAAAATAACTGCTATAACCCCTGTTGTCCATGTGTTCTTTTTGTTTGTATTTCTTTCAGTGAACCATATTTCTTTATATTTATTTGTGGTTTTGCCTATCGTTATGATGGAGTCAAGAACATCTATTATCTACTGTAAAGTTATGGTGATATCTTACCAGCTTTGTGTAACTTCAGGCCAAAAAAAAATAATCTGTAGAACGGAACTGTGCCAGTAAAGTAGCAAAATCATAATAGAGGCAATGTTGAGACTTAGATTATTAAACGTATTTTGAAATAAGTGCTGAATGAACTTTACAGTAATAATTAAGTGATGTAGAAGAGTAATGCTGTGTCTTTCCCCTTGAAAAAATCTTAGGTGAGGCTTGTGTTAGTACAATGGCACGTCAGAGCTTGTTAACTCTACTTATAGGTAAGATTTATTTGCCCAGACTGTACTATCCAGAGACATGAGTGTGCTGCTTCTAGTTCTGGAGCAGTCGCTGTCAATGGCAGCTGGAGGGTCTGTGTTTCGTGTGACGTGGGGTTTGTGTGTGTGTTCACGTAGGCCATAATAAAGTCTATTTAGGTAGCTGTGCCATCACACAGTCTTGGTTATTGAACCGGAAGCCTGTAAGAAGTTTTTTTATTATAAGATCCAGATGCACACAAGTTCTGAGTCCCAAATACTTTTAGAATTCATGTGTGTTTCTGTATATCTAACTTCAGAGTCTTCTTGATAGATGTGGATGCTGAGGATCTTTGAAACCTTCAGGTTCCACTGTCAGACAGGGATGGTCCTTGCAGATATGACAGAAGAATAGATTTTAACAGTAAGCCATTGAAAGGGAGAATGCTTATTAGCACTGGCCCACATTTATGAAGCTTTCAAGACACCACCATTGCAAATATCTGTAGCATTGGTGAAAAAATTAAGGAATGTTGTGCTTGATACTGACCTGTAGCACAAACAGCTCCTCTTGGTACAGTTTTTGCAAATAGTTTGATTAGTGTTTCTTCTGTGGACCTGCTTCTTTTTAAAGAAGAGGACAGTCTTGGTCCATTGTGATTTCAGTATGTGAAGACAATTCACTTGCTGCAAGCTCTTTGCAAGAACTTACAGTATAGTAGTGACAAATCTAGAGCATCTTCTATAGTGCATTACTATATTCTCCTCCAGTACTGTCTTTATAACAGCAGAAAAAAGAGGAGAGTTGCCTTGTGTTCAGTGGTTTAGTTGAGGTGCAGCTTCTATGAAGAGTAGGATTTGCGTTTCTATCAGTCTGTATATATCCTATATGCTTCTAGGTATCATTTAAAATTCATTAAACTTCAGGATAACAGCCAAAATGAAACTAGATGTGTATTGATTTTTTTTCCACTGCTTTTTTTTGAGATTCGTCTAACCTGTGCTCTTTACTGTAAAAATAGAAAAAAAAAAAAAAGGATTTCCTAATTTGCCTATGACCTGAGCGAGCTCTGCACGTTTAACACTGTAAAAGAAACAAAGGGCAGTTCAATGCTGCAGTGTCCTAGTCTTGCAGTAAGAAGTGAACTAGGAGGAGTATGTTATTGGAGGGAGCTGTAGAGGGTCTTGCATTTTTGTTTCTTTTAAAAGGCAAAGGGACTGAAAATGGATAAGGATAACACCCATATGTTAGTTACAAACAATGCTTTAAGAATGCTTTAACAGTGCTTTAAGAATGGGAGAAATATATAAAACTTCTCTGCTTATATTTTGCTTCTGGAATGTAGCAGTTTGGTTTTGTTCTGTAAAGCTTCTATTGTGTTTTACATTGATTTTTCATTGCTCTAGAACTGTATTTTCTTTTTGTCTAGGTTGTTTTATTTTCTTATAGTGTTTGGGGTGGTTTTTTTTTTTTTTCAGATCATTATCTTTTTAAGAACCTGAGATCACAAAACTCCACTAACAGGTTACTGACAGTGGATACATTAGTTTATCATAGAATCATAGGATAGTTAGGGTTGGAAGGGACCTTTAAAGGTTGTCTAGTCCAACCCCCATTGTTTATGTGACTATAAACTAGTAAAAATGTTTTTTTTAAAAAGTATTTACCTTGGAAAATAATTCCAACTATCATTTTTCAAAAATGTGTGTAGGAATTTATGCTTATCACTGACATACCATTTAAAACATGACCTTAAATATAATATTCTGAAATTATGCTGCTACTTCACCAGAAATTATTTTAGGAATTGTCTTATTTTCTTTTTTTTTTGTTTGTTTGTTTGTTTCTGATCTTCATAACTCAAATTGTCCTTGAATTTCGGGGGTTTTAGCCTAAACATTAACTAGCTCCTCAACTCTTGTTTCAACAAAATGGTTTCTTTTGCCTGCGCATCTCAGGTAACACAAGTTCAGATGTGGAAGTTACCTCAGCAAGGATGCAAGGCTTCTTAAAAGAGGTGGTTCAGGAATCACTGAGGGCCAAGGACTCCATTCTGAGTTTTGAATGCATACTCACATACAATGTGCTCTTGTGCACAAAATAAAATCCAGTTCTCGTGGGTGTTTGTAATAGCCTTCTGGAGCTGAATACAGCAGTTCAGTAGTTAGCTTGAACATAATAAAACATTGCAAACACATAAGCAAGTTATTAAGTAAGTTAAATACCAGTGTTTATATCTCTGAGGAGCACTGCAAATAGATTATAGTTTATTTGTCTCTGTTCTGTAATCCAAGAAATGAAACAATACATGTTAAAAGGATTTCCATAGATTCAGAGTTTTAGGATTTTCAGAGCATAGCTCTTTCTCTGCTCTGTACTGTAAACAGAATTAATTAAGGATCTTGAGAACACCTATATCTTCATTCTAGAAAGCTGTCGTTTGAGCTTGACTTGCCATGATATTTTTTCTTCAGTAATTGTAATCCAATTATTGATGATACGTGACTAAATATATCTACTATATCTAATCTTGCAGGTGAAAGATTAATAAATTAAAGATGAACTCAGAACTTGTAACACTTTCATTGCAATCTGGTTTTTAAAAACCCTGACTCTTCCTCTGTGTATTTAAGTGTACTTATATTTGAATTGGCTACAAGGCCTTCAGAGCAAAATGCAACCAGATAAGAGGGGGTTTTTTAACTGCTCATATACCTTTGATAAATATAGTCAGAATTTAACTTGAGCATCACTGCACTTCCAGTGGCATACCAAGTCAAGTGGTAGTATACTTTGAGTTAATAGAGATGCGTTATTAGTATATTTATCTTCTTTTAGAATTTTTTTACGTTAAGATCTGACTAGTAAATTTAACACTGCAGCTTCTTTATTATTTATTTAATTAACTCTGCTAAAACAGAATATATGTACTAATTTTGTATCATTTTCAGACAGAATGTTAGAAGCTTTCTTGGTTTTAAACTGTTCTCTTGAGTTATCTTAGAAAGCCTAGGAAAAGTTACACCAATGTTATGGCACATCAGGGATGCTTATTACAGAGTAACAGGAGACTGTTAGCTGGGTACTAATATTTACTAATGAATTGTTTTGCTAGAAAGAAAAATAAACAAGCATCAGTTTGTATCTGACACCCTGGTTATCTCAGATCCCCAAACATTATGTTTTTAAATCCAGCTACTCTTAAGTGCAGGGTCTAAGTTGTGCGTTGGAAGTTGTATTGGTACTTCAGGTGGCTTAAGCAGATGGCTTTGATTGCAGTGCTTTTGTAGCATCTTGGAGAGACCTGGTTCAGATAGCAGTGGCCCTGATAGCTTAAGAATTAATAGTCCAGAGTATACCACTGTCAGAGTATCCGCATCTCTGCCTGTTCCATTTGCTTTATGTGGAATTAGGGTCTGCCATCTGACATTTCCAGACTGCTCGGTTTTTTTAGAGGCAACAAGCAACCTTCATATAATAACTGGACAGTTCCCTCTGTTTGTGTTTCAGTCTTCTCTGGTAATTTTATATGTGACTACTATTTTTTTAAACAGGGATTAATATCGTAAATTTTGCAGATGATGCTGTATTTGCAGTTCAGAGGTCCAGTATGGAAGCTTGCTAATTTCTGTGAAGAGAAGCTTAACAGATGGCAGTCAAAAGAGAAAGTAAGGGGTTGTATAGTGGTGGGGTCTTTTTGAGTGAAATGCTAACTAAATATCTATAATTATGAACGAAGATCTTGAGAAATATTTTGCTTATAAGAAAACAAATGTCACAAGGGCGAGCTACAGAGCTGTGCAGAATGGTAAGAGAAAGCAATCTAGGCCACTGATTTGACATTCATTAACGCAGTATAGAGACAAAAAGGAGAAAAAAAAATAGAATCGGGTACCTTAATACTAGAATACTGCATGCATAGAATTACTTTAAATCAGAGTATTTATACAGAATAAAAGTGAATAGCTCATATACTGCTTCAGAAGTGTTCCAGAATATCAACTGAACTCTAATTGTTATTGAGGTTTGAGACAACAGAGCATATGTAAACCAAGAGTTTTTACATACAGTTTGCTACAGCCCTTGCAGGAAGGAACCAAAAATATATGCAGAAGGCTGATTCACTGTATCTGCTGTGATTCAGGATTTAAAATAATAGTCCTTGGACTGACAAGTGGATTCTTGTGGCTTTTGATTCCGATTACACGATTGTCTGTATGCAGGCATCTGTCTATTTGCATCCGACTTGTGATTAACATCTCATTTCTGATCAATCATTACTCAACTATTGTATGATTATTATAGATTTACCAGTTAGTTCTTTTGTAAACCGTACCCTACCACTGTAACAATTTATTTTTTTTTTCCTGTATGAGGATTATATTTTCAGGCTCTGATTTATAAAATTTAAGGTGAGATGATGCTTCCTTACAAATCAAAATACAGGCTGTTTCTTTAAAAAACAAGAACCGTAGAGAAAATGGAAATTACTTTTTTTTTTTTTTTTTTTTTAAGCTACAAGTAGCTTTTTAATTGATATGCCTATTTAAGTCTCATTCTGTGCCAAAGAACAGTCACTTTGTGTCCTAGAGGACCAGAAGCTTCTCTGTAATTGTGGCTTGACAATATATCGGTTTGGGAGGAACTGGAAGAATTCCTGCCACCCTATCTACCTACTATCTACCCTGCTTACCTCCTACTCTGCTGATCTGTCTGCTAAGAGCACTGCTGTGATATGTGTTGAGGAACTGATCTAGCTTTAAAGAACTTCAAGAAAGTTTGCTGATCTGGTTTGTATTGTGGCCACTGAAACAGTTGTGCTGGTACGATTAATGGTGCTGCGGTGTGGACAGAGGAAAAAGTAACAAGCCTTGGGAAAAGGAGGAGACTTCAAACCCTTGGGTAACCCCATATGTCATTAAACTGAAGCAGAAATGTGACTTTCCATGATTTCAAACAAATATGGAAGAATAAATCAAAGATATATATTATTGTAAGAAAAGCATAGTGTACCGCAGATAACATATGCTGTTTTATTTTATGTTGTCCACCAAATATATACAGACAGCACGTGATTCTGAGTCATTGCAGTGTTCATTTCTTGCTATAAGCAAAATAATTGGTATCCTAAACCTGTCACTTTCAGTGTTTTCCTAGAGATTTTCTATTTCCATTCCATTTCTTGTAGAGTGTTATAGGGCTTTTATTATTTTTAATAACAATAAATCTCATTATTGTGGGTAAACAGGGCTCCATGCTTGTTCATAAGGAGAACAATGATGGCATATGTAACCTGAAGTATATTCTAGCTGCTGCAAACGTATTTCACCTAAAGCAAGACAGTTATTTTGCTATTTGTAGTCTTGATCATCACTGAAGGGAAGGAAATGTGTGTCAGTGTCTCATTTCCATGTTTGTTGTTTGTTTTGTCTGTGGAGGCCATCAGCAGCAGAAAAACAAGGTTTATTGCGTGAGGGAACAAGCTATAAGACCAGCCCATTAACCCTTGAATGTGCCAGAAGCTGTTTAGTTCTTGAAGTGGTTAACAAAAAACGTGATTAATATGGGAGGTGCTTTGTGCCTTACGTGACAATGTGACTTAATGATCCCATTATTGATGGGGATACCGTGTTGATGGCTACCATGATGCAGGAGGGAGGGAGAGAAATTTTTGGTTCTGCTGGGCAAACATAAATTCAGCTGATTAATACCACTTATTCCCTATTCTCATCCTTGCATCTTCTTCAAAAAGCATGGGAAAGGCAGTAACCAGCCAATTACTGTAACTGGCTATAAACTGGAGAAAAGCTGCTTGCCCACTCAGAATACAAGAGCAGCTGCATTGTCATCAATCCTGTTTTTCTCCCTCTGGGCTGCTACCGTATAGGAGAAGGAAACCAGTATCAGAAACTATGTAAGGTCTGACTGGAATATGACACTGCAGATTGGAAAAGGCAGTTATAAAGTCTGAATATTATAACTGTCTTTTTTAAAAGAAACACAGTTTACTTACTTTGGAGGTAAAAAGCATTATGCAAGCAAATGTAGAATGCTTATGTTGAAGACTGTCTATGAACTATA
Organism: Chlamydotis macqueenii; assembly: GCF_036417535.1. Taxonomy (NCBI): domain Eukaryota; kingdom Metazoa; phylum Chordata; class Aves; order Otidiformes; family Otididae; genus Chlamydotis; species Chlamydotis macqueenii. The sequence goes on along the minus strand of NC_141564.1, from coordinate 20,955,262 downwards.
TTATAAAATACAAAGTATGGAATAGCTTTCATGTCACTTGCATAGTATCTTTCTCTTATATAATTTGATATTTTCAAGATTTTTGCTTTCAAAAAATATTTGAGGGAATGATTGAACCTCACAGTAGCAGAGTGTGGAATCCACTGATGTTTTCTGTGTCCGTTTCAACAAAGCAGCCCAAATTAATCCGTAGCACAACCAAAGTCAAGGGAGTAAACTTGATCTAGGACTGTAGTTGACCCCAGGGTACGTGGGCAGGTGGGACACACCCAAGCAGCTCTCAGGCAGAGACCAAAGTATATTTTTTCAATGAAAGTAATAACAAATTCTATAATGTATTTGGCACTTGAATTCAACATGTTCTATAATATTTCAGTTTTAAGAGTCACCTCTGTAAATCTTAGTACCTCAGTTTGATTTGTGTTTTCTCATGCAAACACACATACGTACACACTTCCCTCCAGATTCCAGTTTTAGAACATCATATAGTTAATAGTCTGGGGTATATATCTTCTGGGAGCAACAAGTAGGTGTGTTTCAAACATAGACTTTCAGATATAGGATGGATAAAGTAGTTTTACTCTAAGAGAAAGATTTTTTTTTTTTTTTTTTTTTTTTTAAAGAGTCCAAGTGTGTGTCTGATGCATAATGTTTTGGATTGTGCAGTAATTCAAACCATAAGAACAATCACTTCAATTCAGTTTTGCTGAATTCCATTTGGTTAATACCTCTACATATTTTAGGGAAATTCAAAATATCAGTTAACAATAAATTTGTTGTAGAATTATTTTATCATACTATGTTTGAATCACCAATTTACAAAGATTTAAAGTTTAAGTAAGAATTGTGGTATTTATTTTTGCAGTCCTTAAAGATATTTAGTATTCAGTTTAAAACTCTGATAACACGGTTGTGGCAATTTGTGGTCAGTTTTTGAGTGTTTCCAGTGTTTTAGCACTGATTATTTCAACCCCGCACCCTTACGATGTCAAGTACCTATGTTCTTAAATTTGATCAAGGTAGAAGATGCTAAGCAGATGTTCTGGTATCAGGAATACCTCAAATAGAATCCAAAATTAAATAGCAATGTTTTGAAGATGCTGGTTTGAATTATGTGTGCATGCAAGGAACAAATTGTGCAGAAACTGAAATATATGATTACCGGATTTTTTTAATAAGCTTATTTTTGGAGTATTGAAGGCTTTTTTTTTTTTTTTTTTTTTTGGTCTTGTAACCCATACAACTTCTGTCAACCCTCTTGAATCTCTACCACCGCTATCAAAAGGATGGCGGGTAGGTTGTTTGTCACATGGCCCAGGCTGCTGTGGGTCAGTGGAGAGTTTCTTTCAGTTCAGTAGTGATATAAGCATTTGCTCGCACAGGAAGACTAAGAATTACCTGGTCCTTTTTCCTGTGCTGCGTTCCATTGTTACAAAGGCATATGTTACTAAGACGTATGTTTTAGCTATTTGTAGTATGTGAAAGAGTTGTTCTTTTCCTAACTTAGTGGTTACACGGTTGTACAATACATAAAAAGGAAAAAAAATACTTCTATGTCAATTGGTGTAGAAGTGTTATGTAATTTTGCTTTATTTTGGCCACTTTTCTGTCATTTTAATGATTAGCCACTATACAAAGCTAAATGAAAAGAGGGATTCAAAATGATTAGTGTTCTGAAAAGTTTTTGTTTGTTTGTTTTATTCTTGCCATTTTATTAAATATTTTTCAAAGGGAACAGAGGAATTAATGAGATAGTTTTGCATCAGTTTGTCAAAGCAGTTTTGCTTTTACAAAATAAATGTGTTGCTTTTTATTCTATTTATCTTAAAAAGAAACAAGACTGACAGTATTTTTAAAGTACATTAAGTAGGCGTTAAGAGAAGAGTGATTTGCACTAAAACAGGAGAGTGCCTTTTTTTAATCTTTCTTATTAGTTAAGCGCATTTTGTTGAGAGGGAGAGAAAAATATGACAGTGGGTTCTAGAAGTACTTTTTCTTCTATCAGCTATAGAATTTCTAGTTTTATTTTTAAGGTCAACAGAAATCTGTTTAAGGAGATAGTCTTGGGTAGTAATACCCACATTTGCATCCACTTCATTGATGAAATGGGATGTAAACAGAATGCAGGGAATATACTTTGTGTAAAGCAAAACAGAATCTCTATTTTTGTATGTATCGGTAAATGTATGCTCTTGTTAACTCTTGGGAGTTTATCACAAACGGAGTGGTGTCTTTGTTTTTGTTCCAAACTCTTTCTATTAAGAGTTGATGTCATGAGCATGTGGACTTTTTAAAAAAGTGTTTTTAAAGAAATGTCTTTATCCATCACCAATGTGAAGAAAAATTTGAAAATGTTTTCCAGATGTTTTCTGAGTACTTTCAGTAACTTATTTTCTTTCTAGGTGATCCTAACTGCTTCTAAGTTCTGTATGTTGCACTGCTGCCTTTCTCACATGTGTCTCAAATCAGTACATAGTTCTAAGCATCCCTTGTCCATTTGTGAATCATAATCTTGAAATGCAAGCTGCCAGAATGCTGTTGTAATTGGCAGGACAGTTCATTATTTCATGCTCCATTGCCTGTAAAGCTGCACTGAAAGTCCTTAGTTGGGGCTGCTGTTAAAATCCCTGGTTGCAGAATTTCAAAGTTCTTCTTTACAAAAGAGAAGCAAATGTTTTTATCTTCCTCTCTATTACTACCAGTGGCTAGTGAAGCAAAGGACTTCAGAATTGACATATGTTCCACACTGTAATTCTGGTGCATAATTCATAGACAACCGAATAGAGACATAGCAGGAAACAGCTTGTTACCTCTTCTACTCCATGGACATCTGCTCCAAGTTCTGCTCTTTTCTTGAGTAACATTTTTCTATACCAGTTTTTTTTTCTTATTCTTGCTGATATTTTCAGCTCTTACCACTCAAGATAACTCTCTAAGTCCAAAGTGATGGTCTTTTCCTTCCCATTAGTAAAATCTATTCTGACTTCCATTTTAAGAACCATAGGGCAATCTGCATCACTTTTAATACACATATTTAAGAACAGTACGCATAAATAAGAATACCAGTTTTCATGAAAAGGTTACTTTGTGGAATTGTTCATTGGAAGAGCAATGTGCAAAAACAGCAGCAAAAAAAAAAAAAAATCCATCTTGATATTTGATGCACCAGTGTGACAGTGCAATCCTTGTCTAGCAGTGTTAATTGAAAGTGTGAAGACTTAATTGAATGCTGCTTTTTAAGTAGGAAGAGTCATGTCTGCTATAAAATGCTGATCATAGATAGTATTGTAAGCAGCTGTAGTTGAAGATGTAACAAAATAGGTGCTGCATAGCAGAATTACTACAGAATTACTATGATTAACAGTAGTGATGTGGTTTTGGTACCTAGAGCCACCGGTCAGCTGGTGGAGTCTCCCTGTAGTAGGCACTGCACAGTCCCTTTTCAGTCTGGGCATGGGGTTAGGTGCAAGTCAGGAAAAACACAGATAAATGAATTTTGCAGAGAAATAAATCATTGTGACTAGCTTAATGTGAACCAGTGGAAGCCTAACAGCTGTTGAATGTGTCAGAAAAGTTGGAGGAGAAGTTGTGTACAAGTTCAAAGCACAAATGATATAAATGTCTGTGATGTGTCAGTTTTTCCATCTTTGGTTTTGTCACGGTTAATACAACATCAAGTGTTGACAAAGGGCAGTACAGAAGATACACTGAGAATGCATAAATGGAAGAATACATCTTCCACAGAAATGCATGGAACTACCGGTTCACTTCAGGCGGTTGAATGACAGAATGATGTGATTTGACAAAATGCACTTTATTCTGTCTTTTATGCTCTAATTTATTCTCCTAGTGTGCTGTGAAGTCCTGCTTGGAGTGCCTGTTCTCAGCAGAAAACTGTTTTTCAAATTTCTATTAAGCTTAAGGTGAAAAATTAATGAGCCGTTCAGTTCAGATATTTCAAAACTAATACTACTCTATTATTAATGCAGCAGGAAGTCAAAGATGTGGATATGTACAATTATGGTTCCATGTTCAGTCGGACTTTACTTTTTCTCCATTTTTGGGGAGGACATCATTAAAACAGTGTTTCAGGTCATAGAAGGATTTATTTTAATGAATATTATCAGTAAACTTTCTAGACAGTTTTAAATATTAACTTCTTGTTTTAGCGAATCCTGACAGAGGGTGGCTTTACTAAACAGATAATTATGAAATACAATATTCTGTCCAGTCTTTCTCGAATTTGGAATTTAAATAATAATGAATAGAAAGTTGATTCTCATAGCACAAACTTTTTAGGGAAAAATAAATAAAAGCCTAATTGCATAATACTGAAGAAGCTATGGATTAAGTAATATAGTTTTGATGAGAGAATTATGATATTGTGATGAACTCTCTTATATTTCATGTGCTCTGATTTTTCAGCCTTGACAAAAGTAGTTGAAATTATGGTAAAATTGTACTTCAACTCAGAATTGAGTGGGATACGGGTGCACAAGTTGTTACTGTTAAATTTTCCCAGTAAAAACTTTATAGAAATGTCAGAATATATTCCCAGTAAAAGAAATTTAGTGATAGAACATTATGAAACACTGGATTACAAGTGAGTATCACAGACTGGGTAGTATCAAAACTGATGCTCAAGGTTTGTGCCTGCGTTGACGAAGAAATCCCAAAACACAGTCACTGTGAAAGTAGGAATGTAGTTCTCACTTTCTATGCAGAAACTTCCTAAAGATTGCCTGTTCTGTGCTGCTAAAATTAACTTAATAATTGATTAGCATATTTTTATTCTTACATTCCAGTATATTCTCTAGAGTCTTTCTTAAATTAATTGTGAGTTTAGGCCTGGCATGATTAGATTGTTAGGCTTGCATAGAGAATTGAATTCTGTTTCTGGGAAGATTTTCATGCTGTAAAACTAGATTTCGTTACAGGCAAAATCTCAAATTTAAATTATTCTCAAAGTGTTTGTTGTGCTCACACATCCTGAAAGCACTATGGGCTCCAAGGAGTCTCGCATCCAGCAGGGAAAGAGCGAGCAAGAACCTCACAAAGTTGTTTTGATACGTTGGTTTCTTTATGAAGTTGAGTTGCACTGTTTCACAGTTGGTGCAGGACCGAGCCCATGATTATTTAATATCTGAATGATTATGCTTTAACTAGTAGCCCTGGAAATCTCCAGATTTTCCAGTGTGAACTGTATTTTACTGGGAAGATTGGTCTTGAATCTTTCACTTGAATCCTGATCATGATGTGGATAGCTTTCCTCAGTCTCCTAAAAAAGCTACTCTCGTGGCAACTAGTAAATGGCTAGCAGAGAGAAAGCAACTCTTACGTGCTTCTTTCTTATAGCATTTTTTACTTATTACTTCCAATACTACTTTTTAGTAAGTAGTTCAGCAAGTTCAGTTACTACAAAATCATATAGAAATCAGTTCTGGCAAAGATGTCAAGAGGTCACCTAAAATGTGGTATTTGTTTCATAGAGGTCTCAGAGGCCTTGTGTTCTGGATCTCTAGTTGGAAATTTGGAAATGATCCAGTATGGGCAGGCATATTGGAAGGCTTTTAGAGTTTTGCAGGTTGTTCTAGAGCTGTGTTCTGCATTGTGCTATGAATGTCTTCTCCTTTTCCATGAGGGGCTTTTGTCTGCAAGTGTATTCTTGTTTTCCATGGGAAGAAATCATGTTTTTATTAGGCTAGCTGAAATAGTTGAGCAAAACAGACAAGCATTTTGTTTTGAAGTACTTCAGAGCATTTCCATGTGCAGTTTGCCTTTTTTTTTTTTCCCCCAGTTCTGTCAGCTAGTCTCCCAAAATGTCTCCTTATCTCATCAGAAGCCTTTCTGTGCTTTAATGTTGGCCAGTCATGTGTATGGAAACTCAGGTTCTTTGTGTTTTTTTTTTGTTTTTGTTTTCCGATTAAGGGGAGATTTTTAAGTTTATATGAGTTTGCTGATATTATGAGGTTTGTGCTGTGACTTCCTAAGATCTTAAAGCTGTAGATGAAGTATTCTAATGCTTTCTGATCTGTACCTTTCTCCACTTGGCGTGTCTGTCTGTTCAGTACATTCTTATTCCAGACCTCCTTCAGCTGAGCCTTCAATCTTCCATCACAGAATCATAGAATCATAGAATCACATGGTTGGATGGGACCTATAAGATCATCTAGTCCAACCGTCTTCCCACTACCATTGCTGTCACAGCTACTAAACCATATCCTGTAGCTTCTCATCAAGCCGCCTCTTGAACACTGCCAGGGACGGAGACTCCACCACCTCCCTGGGCAGGCCGTTCCAGTGCCTTACCACTCTTTGAGAGAAAAAGTTTTTCCTCAAGTCCAATCTAAACCTCCTCTGGTACAACTTGTGGCCATTTCCTCGGGTCCTGCTTGTTGCCTGGAAGAAGAGGCCAAACCCCTGTTCATCACAACCTGCCTTCAGGAAGCTATAGAGTGCAATGAGGTCTCCCCTGAGCCTCCTCTTCTTCAGACTAAACAATCCCAACTCTCTCAGCCGCTCCTCATAAGACTTGTGCTCCAGACCCCTCACCAGCTTTGTTGCCCTTCTCTGGACACGTTCCAGGGCTTCAATGTCTTTCTTGTAGTGAGGGGCCCAAAACTGAACACAATACTCAAGGTGCGGCCTCACCAGTGCCGAATACAGGGGGATGATTACCTCCCTGCTCCTGCTGGCCACACTATTTCTAATGCAGGCCAGGATGCCGTTGGCCCTCTTGGCCACCTGGGCACACTGTCGGCTCATGTTCAGCTGAGCATCAACCAACACCCCCAGGTCCCTTTCCTCTTCACAGTCCTCCAGCCACTCAGCTCCGAGCCTATAGCGCTGCATGGGGTTATTGTGGCCAAAGTGCAGGACCCGACACTTGGCCTTGTTGAACCTCATGCCATTCAGCTCAGCCCAGTGATCCAGCCTATCCAGATCCCTCTGAAGGGCCTCCCTACCCTCAGGCAGATCAACACCGCCACCCAACTTGGTGTCATCTGCAAACTTACTGAGGGTACACTCAATCCCCTCGTCTAGGAACACCTCTGCATTTATAAAATAAATTAGAGTCACCTTAGCTGTACTGAACTCACTTTGAGTCAGTGAGATGATCAGATTGTGCTCTTTAAAAGAGGAAGATGTATATTATAATTTTTAGGCTTTTTGGTATATGCAAGGAAGCACATCTCATCAAGTTGCCAGTGACGTGCATCCTCTGTGTTGTGTTTCTTGTCAAAGTTCTCACAAAAGCTTGTTTGTGTGGTAGCTCACTCCTTAAACAGTTTTGGTGCTAAGTAGCACAGCTACTTTAAACATTTTGACATCCCTAGCAAAATGAACAGCCTTATCAGTAGTTCAGTGCAGACAGATACTTATGCATGATTTCAGGCTGTTTAAAGGTCTGCTCATCCCTGTAAGGCTGTGTTCAGTTCTTACTTGAATTTGAAAGTTATTGCAGGTCAGTAATTCTGTTTTTCATTGATTCTTTTAACTACACACCGATTTATTTTGTTGTGTTTACGTCACACAGAATGTGTTTTTGTGGCACATGTTCTTGAAGGAATTGTTTTTTTCAGTAAGGTAAGTACAAAATAGCAGCCACTTCTCTAAATCAGTTGGTCTAAGCTGGATTGTAGATACGTTCTTTTTTTTTTTGTTTGTTTGATTGATGCAGAAGAGAAATCTGCTAATTTTCATTTTCTTAATTGCTATTTTCTTTCTGTCATTTAAGATGGAAGCTACAGACAAAATCGACTGAACCTCACAACACTGTTAGTACAACCAATTTCTGCAGTGCTTGCAAAAAAACTCATTTCCTTACCTGAGGACACTGTCCAAAAAGATAGGTGTATACCGCTCCAACTGCCAGCTACAGGTAATGGTTTTTAAATAATCTTTTCTTCTAACTAGGAAATGTTCTTCAAGGACTACCATTTTCTATAACCATATATAACTAAGATGTAGCTGATTATGTTTTGCTGAGCTGCTTTCTAGAAGAGACTGTGAACAATCTAGAAATTATGCTCTCAAAATCTGATAAATGGAAGTTTTGGTTAAAAAAAAAAAGTATCAGTATAAGACATTAAACTCTAATTCTTAACAGTGACTTGAAAACGTATCTCTGTCTAGATACCATCACTGGGGAGATTTTGTTAGCGCTGCAGTGTAGTTTGTTAGACCTTGTACTACTAAGTCTGATTTTAACATTAAGGTGCCGGTAGCTGTATTAAAGTTACTGTGTGTCTTTTTTCTGCCTCTGGCATAATAATACTATAATTCTAAATTTATATGTCTCTCTCTTTTCCTTAATTTGTATCTGCTATAGAATAAACAGTGTATTGTTATCTGAACCTTCAGGCACCTTTTCCCCCAAGTGTCACCAGGAAAATGGTCATCATGATAAGAACAAAAATACCTTGAGTAGAGCTACACGTAATGAAAGAATGCATTCAGAGTATCTCTTCAGAGATAATGCCATTAGCAAAGTCATACAGATCGTTGCTTGAACAAACTTATTGCTGATGTGAGGGGAAAAAAGTGAGAATAGTCTTCTAGCAAAGCTACTGCACAGTGTTTCAGTGAAGGAAGGAGCACCTTCCAGATAATGGTCCAGATGAGATGCATGTATAAACAGTAATTCTGTCTTGATTTTTGTTTTGTACTAGTCTGTCACCAGAAAAGAAAATGCAGAAAAATTGATTATTTTATTACAATGCCTGTGTAAATTAATTGATTTGAAGCAGTGGTCTTGGAAGGGAGGAGGCAAATTAAGTTACCCACTGTATCCTGTGCTAAGTACAGTGATGAGAACAGTAAAAGCAAGTTTTAAGGGCAACTGTTGTACTGTTACATGTGCTGTATCACTTGTTCATTGCTTTTGGAAAGTTATTGTGGAATAGGACTACAATACAAGTCATAAAAAAATGGTTGAATAATCCTATGACTTGTGTTAGCATTTGTAGTTATACATACTAAAAAGAAAGGCAGAAAGACCTCATGCTTCATGGCTTAAGCTGTTGTGATTAGGCAGGACTATTGCTCTCTATGCATGACTGAGTCTACTCTGGAGATGAATTTATCTTCCCCACCAACAGTAGCAGACAACAGCTATATAAATGGGAAAAGGTCATTTTGTAAGAAGCAAGTGCTTGACCATTCCTGGTGAGGTATGAAGCTTGCTAGTATTGTAGGAGTTTTCCACAGTTGAAATTACTAAAGGAAAGTATGAATTTGAGCTGGCTACACTCATTTTAGTAAGATAAAAGGCTGTACTGTATCTGCTTCCCAAAAAGCTTTGTGTGGAGGCTACAGGACAGAATCACCTAAAGGGTAGCTTATTCTGCTTTTTCTGTGACAGGTGTTGCATGTCTGTTTTGTTTCTCTGAGAAGGCAGGAATTCTGTGTGGTGGAAAATTTCTGGAAAGAATATTCCAAGCTAGCAGTCTAGTAAGAGCCGATCCATGTCCGACGTACTCTGGGTGAATGCAAGCTTGTGTTTGATTTCATGTGAAGCTTCTGAACCACAGTAATCCATGTAGGATTTTTTAAAAGTATCTTAGTTTATTGGGCAAGTAGGGTTTATAATAAGAAGCCTTACATAATTATGTAAAGCATGATGATATATTTTGCCTTTAAATAATAGTGCAACTATAGGTGTGCCAGAGCATGTGGTTTGCTGAAGTCTTCAGTAGCAAACTTAATGGAAGAGATAAAAGGACTGGTAAGAAATCTTGTACAACTATTTAATAATAATAATAAGAGCTGAAGAGAAAGTGCTGAACAGAGCAAAGCATATGACAGCAGTGAAAACTGAATTTGCAGTCTTCCTGTTGATCTGAAGAAGCTTAAGAAGAGAGATTTCACTTCTGACATAGAACTCATCACTTATCTGTCAAAAGACGTGAATGAGCAATTCAGATGATTGGTTGGCTTAACGTTTGTTAGAATAAAATGATCATCGTTCTCTCATCAGTATGTTTCAAAAAGCTGAACAGCAGATTCATCAGTAATGATTAAACATTTATATATAGTTTTCTCACATTGCCTCTTTTTTCCCTTAGCCTTGCAGTTTTCAAGAGTCATAGTGTGACAGAGGGAGTGGGAGGATATGGAGAGAAACATCTGAGATAAATCAAATGCTTAGAACCTACAAAGAGAATAGTGAGAATTGAAGTTATAAGTTTTATGTTAGTTGAAGTTAGTAATGAGATTTTATTTAGTATGATGCATTGTTGTTAATTCTCATTAATCTGAAATTCTGTGCTTCCATGATCTTTTTGTAAAAAGTGGGCAATTAGGAGGGATTTAAGAGTAAAGTTTTGTAGAGAAGCTGTAGACCTCTGAAGCTTTATTTTTTTAACAGACTGTTACTAGGATATTTGCTAGAACATTGTGAAGATTGACATAAAACTAAAGCACTCCTATAAACATAAATGAAGAAAGCCTTGCTGTGTTGCAGTAAACTTTTTGTTGTTTGTTATCTGCCAGTCTGTAGATTTCAATGAGGTGCAAATCACAGTAACGCATAGAACAGTTTGGGTTGGGGGGGACCTTTAAAGGTCATGTAGTCCAACCCCCCTGCAAGGAGCAGGGGCATCTCCAACCAGATCAGGTTGCTCAGAGCCCCATCCCACCTGGCAGTGAATGTTTCCAGGGATGGTGCATCTACCACTTCTCTGGGCAGCCTGTGCCAGAGTTTCACAAATGCTTTTGACATCTAATCAAATATTTAGCTGACTGATGTTTAAATCCAGCCGTATTTCTCTCTTCGTCTCAATCAACCAAGATCATTGAGGGTGTATTATTTCAGAAAATATCAGTAGAGTTATAACATACACAGGAGATGATCCCATCTCTTATGAGCTCTTACTGCCTTTTGCTGTGATGTAAGTGTAGCAATGTGTATTTTAACTTACAAAATAGTAAAACCAAAGTATATATAGTTTAAGTAACTTCAATGATATCAACTATGTGAGTAATAGAGCCACATATGCAAAGACTCCCAGCATTCTGCTACTGCCAATAAAATGACTCTGATTAAAATGCTTTTTAGATAGAATCATTTGATCTATTGTAACCTTTTTTAGCCTAGAGAATACAGTCATTGATCAGTACTGAATCATCTTAATGACTGCAATGCAAAACTTCATTCTAGGCTGCAAACAAATCCATTTCCTCTACGAATAACAATCAGAGTGGATCAGATAACCAGAAGTGACTTGCTGTAAAGGTTTGTGGCATAACATAAAGAAGAATTTTTGTAAGACTTCAAGCATCTATTTTACACAGTTTCACATGTCAGATGGTCATTATACTGAGTTTTATAGTCAATTCTGATCATGTGAAATTTGAATCATGAGTTGTACGAAAGGACTAATTGGAAGAGTCCTTTAGTTTCCATATTATACAATCATTATCCAAGACAAATAAAGTTCTCTGCCAAGTGCTGTACTAGTGCAAATCAAGCCTGTCGTCTTTCCAGTCAGAGGAAGGGCATGAAAAGATAAAGGAGAGAGATAGATTATATATTTTTATATATATATATATATATGTATGTATGTATCCTCCTATTAGGCTACAGCCTTGTGATGCTGTTATATGTGTTTCTCCTTCATAGCTTGCTGCCTGTCAGAGAAAAGTAAGAGTACCATATTTAATAAACTCTGACTGTGCTGTCAAGCACTGATATCAACATGCAAACAATCCCATAATTTCTAAGTATTTGCACTATGCTGAACGTAAATCCAAGAAAACAAATAGAGAAAGACACCAGCATGTTGTGTGGCAGTGCATGTTACTGTGTCTACCCAATTTGAATTCACTGTGCATAACAGTAGAAGTGTAATGATGTTGTGCAGAAACTGCATACTGGCATTTTGAAGAAGTACCTGTTAAATAGAGAAGTCGGATATAATACAGACATAGTGTATATTAAGACTTACAAACACTTCTACTAATACTGTTGGATTTTCTTTTTGTGATTGTTTTAAATTCTGTTCTCTTTTAAAATAGCAGTTCACGAAAGAATTAAGCATAAACAGCGTGAAGTTTTGCGTTTTTTTTAATACGTTCTCTCTACTCCTACCTGAAGCCCTGAGAGCTTTTCTACCATAATTGTAACTGATCAAGATATATTTTCAGAATCCTGTTCTGTGTCATTATGTTTCTGTGTGATGCTTTGATTTTGATCGCTGTAAAGCAGGTAAAGAATCTCTCAAAATAGCGTGAGATTATGGAATTCAACTATACAATAGGAAGTATTCTCAACATTCATACCTATCTTTAATACTGAGTGTGACATTTGTTCTGTATCACATTAGGGCATCCCAGTTTAGAGCCCTCTTAAAGGACTTTATTCTAGACATAGCTTATTTTCAAAAGCTTTTCATCTGAATAGATTTATTGTTGGATTCCTTATTGTAGGTCAGAAAATATGATCAAATAGCAAAAAGTTTATTCATTAAGCTCTTCAGAGCAAGACTGGGCTTGAAGACTTAGGGCTTATGAATATCTATTTAAAAAGGAGACTGTATACTTTGGTAGGCAACATAGTTGTTTAATCAAATATCTAATAGAGAAACAAATCAGAGATATTAGATTTCAAAGAGACTGAATCTAAATGGTGTATTGTTTAAATTAAAAAAAAAAACAGTAAAAGCTTTTTGTTACAAGAACATATGTCTAGGAGTTTAGACACATTCCTGCACAAATAATTTCGTAATTCAACAACTCTGTACATTGTCAAACATACATTGATTTTTGCATATGCAATTTGATAGTGTCACACAAGATTTTTTTCAGAAAAAATATATATAAATTATTAGGTATATACTATTTCATAAGTTTATTTACTTTTGCAAGTATATAAGTTATGTTGTGTATATAGTATTTTTGATATGTAAGTTATTGTTACATAAAGGCCTATGATGTTCACATTTCTTCATTTAAGGTTCTATGTTTGAACTGAATTGAAAACTGATTTAGTATATAGAGTAGATAAGGTTTTGCACTGCAGTTGACATGGTGAAATACTGAGAAATAACAAATATATTTTTCGCAGTCTGGTAAGATTTCAAAAGCTCATTAACTAGGCAGTCTAATATAGTAGTAGCAGTTTGGAATTTTACTCAGTTATTCTAGAAATATGTGTAGTGAAAATGGAGCATTTCTTCCAAATTACAGAAAAATCTGCTGTTACTTATGTTTTAATGTATATTTATCACAATGGTGTATCTAACAGGATATTCCAAGTATTACATAACGATCCTTATTATTCCATGCAGTATCACTGATAGAACATAAGAAATTTGACATATTTGATTATTTGTTATATGAAAATGACTTATGATGTTTCTACATTGAGTGTTGTTAGTTCTTCTTGTATCATCATATTCTGTGGTATTTGATATTACTTTAAATCCACAAGTCTTGGGGCAAAAAAAAACTTTATGAAAACTGTAGATTTCATTATTTTAAAAATTATTAGCCTTCAAGACTGTCTGAAAAGTTTGGTCGTGTGTGCTCAAAAAGTTAGCACTTGAGATGCTGGAGCCTAACGTAAAGTTTTTGAATGACTGGAACAAGAAATCTGTTCAATGTAACTTTATCCTGACTACCTCAGCTGAATTAGTGCCCCTTATGTAACATGGCCATGGGTTTTTTAATGATGTTTGAAAGCTTTACTTTAATTGTGATTTCAGTCTGATGTATTTGTATTCAGGTGTGATTTATGTTGATTTGAGCAGGAATTTATATTCATGTTACAAACTGGATTACTCAAAGTTATTCAATGTACATTGTTTTTGCAGCCTTCTGAAATAACTTCTGGTTTTATGACCCAAGAGCTGTGTTATTGAAATATATGAATTCAGTTAGTACTTCATGCTTCTACACTGGAGTTAAATCTGCATGTAAGGAAATTTTGTATATGAGTAGCAAAAATCTTGTCAAATTAGTTTTGTTTTCAAACCTGAGTCCCTAATGACACTGTTTAAAATCCAGTACTCAAAGGAATGCTCAGAAAACTGTCTGATTATTGGTGTTCAGTATGATCAGAATTCAGGAATTTAACCAACATGTTTGATAATTGGGCTTAAATTTATACTCCTCTATGTTGGCATGAGCTTGGGATAAGGTTAAAAGCAAAAAAAAAAATAAATAAAACATACATCGTTTTTCAGGCTACATGTAGGAGTTTTTGCTAATCTGAAGTTCTAAAATTGTTGATCAAAGGAACAGGAAATAATCATGCATTTCTAAAATGAACTGTGTAATTGTGAGAGCAGAGGGTAGTCATTTGATATAAGATAATTTACAAATTTCAAGTAAATAAATAATATTGGCAAGAAATATTTTTCTATTCTTCTAGCTCGCAAGCGCTTTTGGCTTACTCAAAGTGTATCCCAAACAGTGTTAAGATAAATATAGTCTCCTCGTAGTTTTCCAGAGAATACAGGGAAAAAAAAGAGGGAAAGTAGTTGAGATCTGTAAAATATAGCATTAGGAAGAGCAGTTTGTTGCCAGAACTGTTTAAAGGGGATTAAATTTCACTTCTGCTGTATACTCCAAAGAGTGCTTTCAGCCTTTTCATCTGGTGTACTAAGCCTTTAAGTCCAAGTCACTTTAAGCTGACTACTGTGTTACATGACGATTAACTTTGAATATCTGGTTCCAGAGTATCTGTATTGCCAGAAGTTATTTTTTTTTTATTTCTTTATTATCAGCTGAAGACTGGATAGGTGATGTTGATTAAGGAAAAACAGTTAAGTCAGTTGTCTTCAAAAGGATTTATATTCTCTTTGTCTGAGGTAGGACCTAAAGAAACATATAGCTATGGTGTTGTAGGGTTAGAAAAGGAAAGGAAATAATTTTTTGCTTGAAAATCTTTTTTAAGCACAGCAAATTGGCTCTAGAATAGTTGTAGGTGAGAAACTACAGCAAGAATTAACTTGCATAGTATAGATTAAATTTAAACTGCTTAATCAACATGGATGCCATGAGCTATTTTCATATGTTTTAAAAGACAAAAAAAAAAAAAACCCATAGGTGACAGTACAGTGCTGGGAACCTGTTGTGGTTTAACCCCAGCCAGCACCTAAGCCCAACAGAGCCACTCACTCACTCCCCCTCCAGTGGGATGGGGGGAGGGAATCAGAGGAGTAAAAGTGAAAAAACTTGTGGGTTGAGATAAAGGCAGTTTAATAGGTATAGGAAAAGCTGTACATGCAGCAAAGCAAAATGAGGAATTGATTCACCACTTCCCATCGGCAGGCAGGTGTTCACCCACTTGCAGAAAAGCAGGGCTCTGTCTCACGTAATGGTTACTTGGGAAGAGAAACCCCATCGCTCCAAATGCCCCCTCTTCCTCGTCCTTCCCCCAGCTCCATATGCTGAATACGGGGGGTCATATGGTGTGGAACATCTCTTTGGGCAGCTGGGGGTCAGCTGCCCCAGCTGTGTCCCCTCCCAGCTTCCCGCGCACCCCCAGCCCACTCGCTGGTGGGGTGCGGTGAGAAGCAGAAGAGGCCTTGGCTCTGTGTGAGCCCTGCTCAGCAGTAACTAAAACATCCCTGTGTTATCAGCACTGTTTCCAGCACAAATCCAAAACATAGCCCCCAACCAGCTACTGTGAAGAAATGAACTCTACCCCAGTCAAGACCAGCACAGAAACCTTTGGATTAATATTTTAATACATTTTTTTGTAATTCTAGAATAATGTCTGTAGATTGATAGAACAAACACGATTTGTAATCATATGGTGTTAATAAACCTTACAGTAACGTACAGCTGAAGGGCAAAGTTGATTATGACTCAAACCCCAATGACAGATCAAAATATTAAGGTACTGTGGTTATTGCTAAATAGTGTGGTGTGGTTTATGTTTAATTAATTGTGTTTGATTTGCATTTTCTTTACTCTTGTGTTCTAGCAAAACTAGAGTTGTCACATAGAGGACATATCCATTGTTAACAAAGAGTTTTTTGAGTAAAAAGTAGGATAATTTTTTTTTTTTAAAAAAAAAAAGAAAATACTAGCAGTTGGATTGTTTTGGGTTTTTTTTTCAAATATCAATGAAGACTAGTGAATGAAAATATATTGAATTTTGTTTTAAGAGAATTTTAAAGTAAATTTACTAGATGAAGTACCAGCAAATGAACCTTGAAGAACAGCATCGTAGAGATGTATTGTTTTTATTTTACAAGTTGCAGTAAACTCCGTACATGCTTGTTCCACGCATCTCAGGAAACAAAGCCAGGAAGCAGTTAGAAATAAGTCTGTGGGAGGATGATAGCCTGGAAGATAGAGAGCAAAATGATCCGTGGATTATTTTAATTTTGGTCTGTGACAGTTGGGGTGTAGACATTGAAGGAATTCTGGCTCAAAGATGTCTTTAAACGCAGGTCTGCGTGGGGTGGTGCGGTACTCTGGACGTAAGGGAGCCTCCCTGCAGGTTGGGATGGCGCAGTGGTTATTGTCAGACAAGCGCTAGCATTTAAGTTAGAGCAGTTTAAGACATTTCCACTTTTCTCAGATAGAAATTACGACCTTTCAGATGAGATGACTGTTAATACAGTCTGTTATAATGCAAACAAAAAGCGTTAAAGGCATCAGCAGCTCCCTGTAGTTAGTTGTTTTCTTTCCATTGCCACAAACTGCAGGAATTGGTATGGTTAGCGTGTCCCACCTGGGGACAGACTGAATGACAGTAATTCTCTGCAAAGGACAGTTTATTTTTTTAAGCTCTTTTGACTCAGACATTTACTTTTCTCTGCCTTTATCCTGTGCTGCAGTCTCAACTGGCATAGCAATACTGGCAAGTCTCTTATATATTGTCAGGTTTTGGAATTTTTCTGCCTTTGTATTTAAGCCATTTCCCGGGTTGATACCAGCTAAGCCAACAAAAGCTGTCCTGTGTTGGCATAAGTTCACGAGTATATCACCAAAGGCTCTGCTGGCAAAGTAATTAGTAATGCAGAGGTCTAACTTTTCCCATCTGATTTACCATAGAGGGTTTTCTCCAGAAGAGTAGTGTAATATAAACCACATATAATTTTGTGATTGTTACTGAAAGATTGACCTGGGTGAGGGATTAGGTGAGAAAAACCTATAAAGATTAAGACATATTCCCTTATCATAGAGTTATGTAAATCCTACTCTTTTGAATTTAATTTTTTTTTCCTTTTGTATTCTGGCAGCTTTTGTTGGATGAATTGAATGATCTTTTAACTCAAGGAGTACAGATCTCTTTTGAGCGTCCAGCTTTGAACCCCAATGCTAAAATGAGACTAAGAAAATAATGTAATATCTCATATTTTAATCTCTGTTTCCTTGTCAGTATCTTTTTTTTTTTTTTTTTAGGTTTTGTTTTTTTTTTTTTTTTTTTTTTTTTTTGTATGTGGGGGAATTTATATATGTGGCTTGTAGATTTCTTGTCTGGATAAACAGCAGTTTAACAGTTTCTTTTTTTTTAATCTTTTAGCAGGCAAAAAAATAGTCAGTCTGAATATTCAGTCGGTCACAGCTTACAAGACAATTTCTAATGTTATTGGATATTTAAGAGGAACTGTATTTCCTGGTAAGTAGCCCTTTACCATTTGTATCAGTTATTTGTTTCATGATAGCTGGGAGTCATAGCTGGGACCAGGGTTCTATTTTGCCAGATAATGTACTAATGCAGAGGAAGGAGACAGCCTTTGTGGTAGTCATGTTGTGATTTGATTTATGACAAAACAGACCGTAAGAGTTAAACAGAGAATGAGCTCAAGGAGATATTATAGTTACAACAAGCATATTTTTACACAAGGAACAGGAATTACATGTAGGTAGTAGAGAGTATTTTTACTTTAAACAAAGTAACTATGTCAGTGATTTTAATTTTAGGGCGTGCTGTATTGCATGATTTGAATTAACATGCAAGGTGTCTACACAACTTTAGAAAAGGTTTGTTTTGTTTGTTTTTTTTTTCCCTAATGTTAGCATACTTTTGAGATAAATAAAAATCTGTGCTTAGAGTCCAGAACATCCCTATGTAATTCAAGTGCCTCACTGAAACCAAGGTGTAGGGCAGTGTGATCTCTGGCTTAGTTAAGGATCTAATATCAAAAGTGATCATAGCGTGCAGAAAAAAAATCTGTGACTAAGTTCTTAATCACACTTGCTGCAACCTTATTTTGTATTACAATCATGCCTTAAGCTACTTTTATACAAGTCTATGAATAATTATTACTGTTCTCTATGTCTAAGAATTAAACAAAGAGAATATAAGTGCAACTGTGACGTAAACCACAACCTCTCTCCCTACTTTGATGTCATATGTAGATAATACGATAATTAGTAAATCATAGGAAATAAAATAATTTTTAGTTTATTCTGTCTGTGAGTGAACATTTCTGCAACGCGAGTGAACACTGCTGCTGATTACTTACATAGTGCCAAGTGTTGTAGACCCAATCCAGTTCCTAATGTGCAGATGGCATCATCATCAAAACATCATCACATTTGCCTTGATAATACTTTTTAATTAGGTTCAGAAAAAAGGTTACAAATTTATCTACAGTGCCTTAGGAGGTGGGCCAGTCATTTCATATTTTAAGTGATGGAATGAAGAAGGTGGAAAAGATTTAAGTTTATTCCTGTTAGTGAAATGACTCAGTTTTGTGTGTGCTGAATGCTGTACTTTTCACCAGAAAAATTGGGGTGTTTTTTTTTTTAAACAACATAGAAAACAAGTAGGACAGTGAATTTAATTTCAATAACGGATTGAATTTCCTTCAAGAATTTGAAATTACTAGTCTGCTATTGTGAATGTTTTGCAAATAGCTGTCATGGAATTTGAAAGGGAGAAACTGCCATGTTTGGACATACTGTCTACTGAATTGTGAAACTAAAACAAGATAAATAATAAAAAGCATGCATCAATTTCTGTTTAATAAATTCTTTACCTCCTCTGTACCCGAATCTTCCATCTTGTTACTGTATTCTTAATAAGAAGCTAATTTTTAAAGATATGTTAGTATGTGCTTAACTTGAAGAATTTAAGGATATAAAATCAAGTGAAGTCAGTAGCACTACCCTGATGCTGACAGTTTGTTCCATGAATGTCTTGCTGAACAAAGGCCATAGCAACTGGCTTCTAATTTAGGCACAAGTTAAGCATGCAATGCACCATGGATAACATTTTGTAAGAATGAATTTTAAACTGTCATTTGTTTCTCTCCTCTTCCTGGACCTGGGAGTGCTGGTTGACAGCCAGCTGCACGTGAGCCAGCAGTGTGGCCAGGAAGGCCAGGAGTATCCTGGCTTGTATGAGGAATAATGTGACCAGCAGGAGTAGGGAAGTGATGGTGCCCTTGTAGTCAGCACTGGTGAAGCCACAACCTCAAATATTGTGTTCAGTTCTGGGCCCCTCCGTACAAGAAGGACATTGAGTTGCTAGAGCATGTCCAGAGAAGGACGACAAAGCTGATGAAGGCTCTGGAGAACAAGTCTCATGAGGATCAGCTGAGGGAACTGGGATTATTTAGTCTGGAGAAGAGAAGGCTGAGGGGAGACCTTATCGCTTATTGCTAAATTCACACACCTGAAATATTCACCTTTAAATTTCCAGAAATTTAGAAAGAAAGCAAAATTTATTTATAGTTCTTAATATAAAAGACTGGAGAGAATCACCAAGTGTGATTTATTTTTTGCTTAAAGGCTTCCTAACACCCATGCAGACAAAACACATCTATGTAATGGATCTTATTTGACATTTCATCTGAGTAGTAACAATAAGCATCTGAAATCCAGCCAAGTTATTAAAAGATGTAGGAGCAGAGGAAATATGATAGCTGGTAGCCTTTTAAAAACTGAAAAACGTAACACTGATTTTGTACCTTTGTTTGACATGGTTGAAAATGAGATGTGTAACAAGAGAAGACAGTATAAAGTCACTCACTGTTAATGATAAATCCTTGCTGTCCAGCTCATCACTATCCTGAACACTATCCATTCTTACTGCTTTCAAAAGTATCTGGTGGATATTTTTCTCCATCTCTAGTCCTTTCTTTGTCTTTTTTCTTACCGTGTGACCACTTTCTCTACATGCTTCAGCAAATGGTTATGAGAAAGGACAGCTGCTGCCCCTGTAAGCATGACTATCATTTCTCCTATGTTTTTCCTATAGTCGTTTGCTTCAGGGTATTGCCTCTATTCAAGAGGGGGGGATGTGCAAAGATGTAGAATTTCGAAGGAAGTACCAGCTGTTATGTTTTAACCTGTTCATTCACCTGACATCTCCTGCAGTAAGTTGCTGCTTGTAGCTTTCTTCTCCATCAAAATGTCCTATACTATTTTATGTAAGGTCTCTTTCCACTCGCCTTCACATACACTGTTCACAGATTGAACAGAGATTGTAACATGGGGCAAGTATTGACCCTCTGATCACCTTCTGTTGGTGGCACTTCCTCTAATGACCTAGAAGCCTATAAGCCCATTCATTTTTTTTCCAATTCCTAACATCAAGTGAGTTGCAGATCCTATGATTTTTCACTGTCAGTGCAATATGTAATTAAACATCTCATGTTGCAACACACAAGTTGCAAAATTATGTGATTTAGATTGCATTTTGTTACATTAAATTATTATATGCACTTAAATTGACATTTTGCATTTCTACTTTAGAAATAAATTTTTATTTACATACCTATACATCATCTGAAGAAGTTGAGTGAAAATGTTGTACAGGTACATAACAGATCTCCTGTATGTAAAGCATTTTTCAATCCTTATGAAACAACATTGCTATATATTTTGTTGAACAAAACTGGTAACAGTCCAGTTTGATAGAGAATGATATTATAATCAAAATATGTTGGTGTTCAGTTAAAATTATTTCTAGGCAGCCATCATTCCAAAAAATACTAAGGAGTAGGTATTTAATTTTATAAACAATACAAAAGGTGGACATTTTACCACCTATGTGTTGCTACACTCCAGGCTACTGACAACAGTGTAGAATGAATCCCTTTGGATAAAAAAAAAAGAAATAATTCTGTCAAAAAACCAAAATGTTTTGCACTTTTTGGAGCCCAAATGACACCGAGAGATTGTTGTGGATCTAACATCACTTGATCACTATTCTTCTGTTCTCTATCGGTATCCTGAAATCTGGAAAGAACACCTCTAAAAGTCTAGATCTGGACCGGAAAGAGACTTCACTAAATATCAGAACACAACAAGTAAGCAATCCTTCAAAGAGGCTTTGGTTGTAAATTCATCTCCCACAGGAGGTCTTAATGGTTTAACGAGTCATTCAGCATGACTCTGCTTAGACTTCCTGACACACATCAGTCACACTAGTCATTGATGTTGTTTCATGCCACATCATCCTTTTGGGATAAAATAATGTTCTTTACACTTGTTAATTAGTGTGTAGATTATATATTATGCCCTAGGAGATGAAGATTTCATTTAATTTGTCTAAAAAAAAAAAAAAAAAAAAGATGTGGAGGTCATCTTCTGAATAACTATAGGCATGTTCTTTATTTCAGGTTAAAATTTCTTGCTTTTCATTTTATAAAATACTTTCTTCCATTATCATCAAAGTTGCTAGGTCTGACTTACCGTTTCTGTATCATTCATTATCTCTATTCCTCTGTCATGTCTCCTCTCTAAACCGGCAATCCAGGTCTTTTCAGTGTCTCCTTACATGGAAGTCTAAGTCCTGATATATAACCATTCTGGTTACCAGCTTCTCAACTGCTGTTTCTGCAATGTCTTTTTTGAGATAGGGTGGTGAGCACTGAACGCAGTCTTCCAGGTGAGGGAGTACTAATACTTTGTGTATTTTCTCTGTGTTTCTCATTGTACTACCACGTACTTTGTTTTCCTTTTTGAACACTAATATGCATTGAGGATAGAATTACCTGCTTTTTCATTTGTGGTTTTTTTTCATAGCATTCTAATGTGAGCATGGAACTTCATTAGGTTATATTTATGACGAAGTCCTGGCTGTAAAAACGGTGTATATCAGATTTATAGTAAGGGAGAGCAAACAAAGAAGGCAAAGGCACAGGGATTAAATTAGGAAGGTATATACATGTATTTATTTACTAGTTTATTTTTAAGTAGTATTCACTGTTTTATGTATTTATATCATATAATTGTCTTGCACATTATCATATAGATTTTTGTTGACAGCATTGTATTGTATTAATGACATTACAGACTACTAATACGGTTCATCTTTTAGGTTTTTAAAATTCTTTTAGCGATAGTATCCAGAAGAAATTAGATTCTCTTGTCTGTCTCTTTTTTCACATTTCAGACAGATATGTCATCATTGGTAGTCACCACCACAGTCTGAATACTTATGGTGGACAAGAATGGGCCAGTAGCACTGCTATCATCACAGCATTTATACAAGCCTTGATGTTGAAGGTTAAGAGAGGCTGGAGACCTGACCGGACCATTGTTTTCTGCTCATGGGGAGGAACATCGTTTGGGAACATTGGTTCATATGAATGGGCAGAGGTAAAATAGTTTCAGAAGGACTCATTGCAAGAATTATTACTTCTGTAGAAAGCATGGAAACAGTATGAAATTATCACACAGAAATTATGGTGCGTTAAGTGGTCTGTGACATCTATCTGTACCCCATAGCAAATGCAGTGAAAACATGTATAAAGGCAGTTCCTGTGGAGCAGAGCATGTGTGATAGAGATGGCTGTGAAGGTTGCACGTACAGCACCTTTATGAGCTGATTCTCCTCCCTAGTTCAACAGAGAACGGTAAAAGAGAGCATTTCCAGAGTTTGGGGGACAGGGGAAAACCTCAAAAAATTAATTTATAGGCTTACTGTGGGGAGAGCTGAATCAAGAGGACAGTGAAAGAAAAGCAGAGGACTGTACTGTGGTTTACATTAATTACATAAACATTTCAACATCTCCATGGCTAGTGCTGGTTGACTTTTCACGTATTTGTGCTAAGGAGTTAGATACAGTCTGACACAGGCAATTCCTTGGGCTCTTACTTTCAACCAAATAGAAATCAGCTTATTGGAAGAAAATGTCTCATCAGAGTATTGTTGATTATATATGATTACAGACTTCAGTTGATAAATTAAAGGCATAGCTAGCAGAGAGATTCATGGCTGCTGAATTAGAAGAGTAGATAAAATGAAGAGTTAATTGTTTTTTATCATGCGTGACAAGCGGCTGGCTCTTGTTGAAGTTTCATACTTTCAACATGATTATTGTTCAGAAACAATGTGGAGTGAAAAAATCAATTTGAAAAGACCCAGGCTGGAAGCAAAATTTGTTTAGTTCCACTTCAAGTCAGCTTTACATCAGGTGTAATTGCGTTACACCCCTTCTGTTCAATATAAAGAGCCACTTCATGCACAGAGTAACTCATTACTGAGAAGGCAAAGGGGATCTTTTTTAAAAAGAGATAATAATTGAAACAGTTTGCACATACTATTTTTGTAGTCTAAAATATAAGAAAATGAAAAAAAACTGTGAAAGCTGTGCAATTCAAACCTGAATTTAGTCTCTAAAAATATGAGTACTTTTAACTGTTAATAATGATTCCTTTTAAAGTTTGTATTCTGCCAGGCGTAAGTTTAAAAGGCATTCACGTTGTTTCACAGTATGTAATGTTTTCATTTTTGGCCTTAGAAGTGTAGTCATTTTTAATTCCTCCTAGGCGTGTTTGCATTTTGTTGAGATGATGTGTGAAATGGAATTATAACTTCTGCTACATAGAGAAATAACACTAAGATATCCTTTGAAGTTCTTAACACCATATTGTAAGAAGTAGTATTTAAGTAATACTTAGGTAATCACAGAGGACAAAAATGTAGGGTGCAGTTTTTCCCTAGAAGGAACTGAAAGAAATCTTAATTATAATGATGCGTAGTAATAACCATTGCTCTACTTGTCTTGTAGGATCTCAAGAGAGTTCTGCAAAGAAATGTTGTGGCTTACGTTAGCCTCCATAATCCGGTCAGAGGCAACTCAACTTTACACCCTGTTGCATCCCCTTCTCTTCAGCAACTGGCAGCAGAGGTTAGAAATAAAATACTTCATTTCACACATGGTTTATGAGGTTATGTGGTTAACCACTTTGCTGCTGGTTGGTTTTGGATAACTATAGGTGGAGGTTGTTTTGTTTAAGTTTTTTTTACTAAGTAAGTAGGTTAAATTTAATATAAAAATTACAAGTTGCATTAAGAGGTTGGAAAGCGTAACTTATTTTAACAGCTCATTATACCAAGTCTCACCGTACTTGCATGCCCTAGAAGTTTTTCACCTTTTGGCAGCTTTAAAGTAATATATTTTTATTCTTTTGCACAAAGCACATTTTTCTCTTCTTAATCTGATCTTTTCAGACTGTTTCTCAATTTTCATTTAAACCTGTATATTTATCAGATGTAACATAACACACAGGAATAGTATTACTCAACTATAATAAATACTGTCTAAAGTAAATATGCTAGGTTTAGTGCTGAGCTGTGCCTTTGTAACTAGTCTGCAGTCAGAACGTTCTCTAGTGGTGCCGGTGTAATTGCACGTAGGCTTCAAACTAATGACTTGATTGCCATTTCTGAGGTTGCTGAATTTATTAATATTTTTAATGAATTTAAAACAATATAAGGTACATACTAAATGATAAAAAACAGTTTTAAATGGCGTGCATAAAATGGAGTTCAATTTGACTTTCATAAAGTGTGCTTTTTAAAAGATTTTTTGTCCGTAATTTGGCCATGATAATACTAATCGGGTTATTCTCATGTTTCTTTGACTTGCCACTGGAGTATTTGCTACTAAACATTGCTCAAAGTAGCATCTTGAATTAATGGAGTTGAACTGAAATTGAATTAAATGGACTGATCTTCCTTGGCAATTGTTATCCAAGAAAGTTAGTAAAATGGTATCAGTCAAATTGCTTCTTAGCAATGTTTTAACCGCTTCTGTCCAGTGATTAGGTAGTAATTTTCTCGTGGAAAGGATCTGGTTTATTATGTGTAAGTGTTGTGCAAAATGCAATGCAAAATAATTGATTTCCAGGGATAAAAAGGCTTTTATTTGTGGAAAATCATTTATGTTATATATGTGAGTGTACAGATGTTATGCATATATCAATTAAAATTTTATTATAAGTTTTAGCTACTGTATTTGCAGAAAGTACTATTCTGATAGATTGCTAGCCTTTTGCTAGCCTGTTGGTGTTTGCAGTCCTATCTCCATGAAAACAAGTATTTGCCATTTAAGTGTATAAATTTGTTATATTAGATCCTTGAACTATTTTGGTTTTTTCTCATTTTGTTTCTTTGACTTCACTATGTTGATCCATGGCAGTGATCTGAAGAGACAGTTTCTTTATTATCTATATCTCACTTGATTAGGATTTATTATTTTATTCTAATAAACACTATATTAGTAAGAGTGTTACAATCATGTTCTCTGTTTTGGAGGGAAAGCAAAGAAAATGTCTTTTTTTTTTTTTCACTTCCACTTGACTTCTGTGGTGCAGCAAGGTGTGGTGTTCTAATATTTTGTAATTTTTCTTGTGTTAGCAAGTGTGCCCCGTCCAGTAGTATGGACCCAGCTTCTCTTAGCAGTCCTGCCTTGCACCAGTTCATTAGTTAACAGTCAGTAAAACATGACTAGAAATTCATTTTTTTCATCCAGTAAACACCCTTCATCCTCACCTCTGATTTGTTAATGTCTAAGCTTTAATATTGAGAATTGTATCCATTCTGCATATTTACCTTCAAGCCCCATTTAAAAAGGACAAATTGCATGCGAGGTAATCTGTATACTTTAATTTTTGTAGGATGGTTATTTGTCATTAATGCAACTGTCATACAGTTAGTGACATTAAAAAGATGTGTAGAAATTATTGCTTCCAAATGCTGTCTAGATTTCTGAATTCATGTCGAGTATATTGACAGTGATGCAGCAGCCCAGCACAGATCTTCATTTGTTCCCATGGGTACTCACAATTTGCCATGTGTCTAGAAGATTTTTCTCTGCAAGACTGATCTACTCAT
The DNA here is from genome assembly GCF_036417535.1 of Chlamydotis macqueenii. Classification (NCBI taxonomy): domain Eukaryota; kingdom Metazoa; phylum Chordata; class Aves; order Otidiformes; family Otididae; genus Chlamydotis; species Chlamydotis macqueenii. The sequence goes on along the minus strand of NC_141564.1, from coordinate 20,929,221 downwards.
AAAGAATATTGATATTACTTCACGTACTTGCCAAGAAGACAATGTAATTGTAGATTACCTCAAAATTGTCATAGTGCAAATGGGATAAGAGGTGTGTTTTTGGAGCTCATCTCATATTGAAGAAATTGGGAGTCCATTCACATGAGATTCTTGTTAACAGGTGCAGGTTGCGAAGAAGTTCTTAAAAAGTCCAGTGAGAGATAAAGATCATTTTAATTTGGAAGAGTAATTCTCTGAACATAGGTTTGTTAGAATAGAAAATAAGTTGAAAGTGGAATTTAAAATTAATAATATCAATCAATTTTAAAATGAAAAGAGAAGATAACCAGTCTTGTTTAGTTAGGTAGAAACTTTCCATAATTTGTGGATACGTGGAAGATACAGCACTGTACCTTTGGATTCACTGGCAAAACTCATACTTCCATTTTTAGATTTCACAACAAAAGATACCAGCTTGCATTATTTTTTTCCTATTCCAAAACAATGTTGCAACACTGTTTTAAGCAGGGGGAGACTAAAACCTGCTCAACATTTGCACTAAGGACAGACGAGTTTTTTTTCAATGCTCACTGTCATGCTAAACTTGTGGGCACTTCATCACAGTAAAACAGAGGAAGAATGTTTTCCCAGGGACGACGAATAGCTGTTAAAAATGCCCACAAAGGTTAATTGTTAGAGTACTAGGGAAAACAAGGAAAAACTGTAGTTTGTCCTGCAAAATAAAACTCAAGTAGAAATCACACTAAATGCAGAGCACTCCATGGATGTTACAAGGACCATAGCTTAAAGAGAACTGTGGAGAAAAGGCAAACTAAGATAGGAAAATGCATGCATCATTGTATTAACTTCCTTAATGTAAATATGTGGCTTTTCTAAAATAGAATTTTGGACATTCACTAATCACTGCAGCTTCCAAAACATTTTTTTTTTCTTAATTTCTGGAAACAGTAGGAAAAGTAGCAGGGAAGTTTTAGCTGAAATGTAGTTTGTGTGAAAATTCTAGACTTACTAATAAAAAGAAAAAATCACAACTCTGATGAGTTGTCTGCTATGTGAGATCTGGTGGTTGGTTAGAGTATAGGATAAGTACTTGGCTAATTAAGAGAGACCATGACTTCTTAAAGATGTTTTATGTAAAGGGATTACATCTTTATTTTATTTGCAGGTTTCAAAAGGGAGCTACATAAGCAGCCTGCAAATAATAATTTTATGTGCCTATCAGTGTGATTCAGTGGGATTCTGGTTGAAACACCAAATTATATGAAGCAGCTAATTTAAATATTTGGATTAATTAAGCAAAGAGAAATTCAAACAATTCTGAGACCTTGACATATTTGATTCAAATCTTTTTTACATAACTATGCTAATTAGTGTCCACATTGACAAGAGGGAAATACTGCCAAGTTATATTTTTGCCTACTATTATTTTGTAAGGAAAATGATTGTTAATTCTCTTGCTCAGTTAGTGAATCACCATTTGTTGGCAGAGTGTCACTGGTAAATGTGGTTGGTTTGATGCTGACATTCATTCTCTGTAAATAAGGCCATTAATAAATGTTTCTATAATTAACATTTCACAAGTAAAAAAGTTATTATGAAATATAAATTAATTGCTGTTTTCTTTTAACTGATTGTATGATCATTGCTGATCAGACTTCAGGTCTGCTGTTATTGCTGAATCCGAGAAAACAAGAGCTGTTTAAAGCTGTCAAAGAATGAGTTGAGCACTTTCTGTATCAGAAATTAAAAATGACTGTACCAAGTATTGTTCGGTGCTGTTTATCAATATTTGTTTCTGTTAATGGAGTAAATGGTGTAAAACATCTTTACATTTAAAGGTGCTGTTACTGACAGAAACCTCTTTCCTTTTTGAAGTAGAACCGAAGAGAAGCTTCTGTTTAGTGCTTGTTATTATTTCTTGATTTAAAAAAAAAAAAACAAAAAAAAAACAAAAAAAAACCCCCCAAAAAAACTTACATTAATGTCCACATCGATTCTTTTCTTCCAACTTCTATGTGTTTTCTAATATATTTTGTTTTACCTTCAGCATTTACAAATGGATCTCCAAGCTTCATGTTTCAGTAGGTTGTGAAGAAGAAAAAAGTATTAAAATATTACTTGAATTGCTTGTTGTATGCCATATAACAGAAGATTATAACTTCACCATGAATTTTCAGTCTTCACCTACTACTATTTTCAGTGTTCTAATATATTGCTGGTCTTACTTTTAATACTTGTGTTAAAAACAAAAAAAAAATAATCTCTTGAGAATCAGACATTTATGCTGTGAACTCCTGTCTCAGGAATTCGAAACTAAATTAAAAGTGAGCTGTTAAGATAGACAGTACTTCATTGCCAGCTCTATTAAATCCATGAAGATGCTTCTGGAGACTTTATCCAGATTACAGTATTAGAAAAGTTGACTGTCTAAATATTCCTTTGCTTAATTTCATCTTACTGCTCCTAGTTATTTCCCTTCAGAACTGACTTTTTTTTTGTGATGATGGAAAGACATTTTCATAGTGATAGAAAACCTTTCATGTAGAGAGTTTAAAAGTAAACTTCGAGTTCTTATGAAAGATGACGGGTTGACAGCTCTGGATATTTTTAATTTTCTACATAACCACAAGTCGTTGAAAAGTTTCTCTAACTGATTTTTTCTAGCCATTATTAACCATGTTGTTGAATGAAATTGACTTAATAACTATAAGCTATACAACACAAACAGCACATAAAAAAGAGAAGTATGTGCAAAAATGAAGTGTGTGGTAAAATAAGCAGAAAAAAACCGAAGCACCTTTAAATCAGAATCTGCAAGACATTAGTATAAAATTAAATGAGAATTAAGAGTATGTTACATCATTTAGCTCATAAGGAGCTCAGACACTTGTTCCTTACTTTTGCATGTGACAGATAAATAATCAAAATTTTGTGCAGCACAACACACTTTCTAGTTTGCAGATAATCGTGGAAACAGATGCATCTGAATAATGAAAAGCAGACCATTTATTTGTCATATAATAAAAAGTGAATATTTTATGTAATATCATACATATTCAACCTAGCTGAATGTATTAGATACCTATTTTTTTAGTAGTAAGATATGGCCTAAGTATGCTAACCTCATATTTTGAGAATGGGGAGCTTTACAGTGCTCTTTGACATGCTGGTACTCACTCTATCTGAGTATGTCTTCTAGCTGTGATCATTCTTTAGATAAACATGGGAATGATTATTTTCTGAAGCACGGTGACTTAAATGATTTACCAGTATTTTCTGTCATAAAATTATATGCTATTTCATATGGTCCTAATAAGGTCACATGTTGAGAAGTCAGAGAAATAGGAAGGACAATAGATTTGCAGAAACATGGGAAGTTTGGTGAGGTTTTTGTTGTTATGGTGTTTCTCCCACAAAGAGTAAAAATTTATCTGTAGAATCCTAAGCCAGTAACTGACATGGAAGAAATGGGCGTAGTAAACAGCATGGAATTCCTGCTCACGCTGATAGATTTTGAGGTTGGAAGTTCTCTTCCAGCGTGGGACCTTGTCATGCACGCATAGAGGACTCTACATGTGTTTTAGTGTTCAGGTTCACCTGCATGACCTGCAGGATCCGTCAGACATGCTCAGTAAATCTAGTGGCAGTGCACATGTCAGTTTAGTGGCTGTGATGTCTGAGCTCATAATAAGCTGATTTTGTTTAGGGCTTGATCGTTGGAATTATTCAAAATTGACTTAGAAACAAAATTATAACTTGAATGGTTCAGAAATCAGCTTTAAAAACATGGTGATGGTTGCTTCTTACTTATATGCCTGTTTTTAAGTACCCAGGGATGCTTACATCTTAACCTTGTACATTTGCCACCCAAAGTGTCTCTTAAGTTTCAGTGCTGGTATAATTACATTACTTATGTGAAAACAACAACAAAAAGTAGTCTTTTCGGGCTATTAATTGAATTTCTGTATGTATTCTGTAGGCATAACTATATAAGAAATACCCAAATGTGGGAAGAGGGAAAAAAAGCCGAAACAGAAACCAAAACACCTGACCAGTTCAGTGCCAGTCATCCAAAGGCAAGCGAAAGTTTAGGCATCTTTGTTGGCAAGAACTTAGTAAAAGCCTTCAATGAATTCTTTGGATCTAAAAGTTTGTGATGGCTAAACTATGCACGCAAAATAAAAAAGAGAATGGTATATAATGGTTCAAAATTGTGGAAGAAATGGGGAAAAACATCCCATAACCCTTTAAAGCTGTCATGACTTGAATAAACAGAAGCATCAACTTGAACTATTCTAGCGGTTCCCTGTCCATTGATTTTTCATACCCTATTCATCTGTTCACCACCAGAATATTCTGACGATGATGTCTTGTCCAGTGTGAAAACCTACGAAAGAGGGCTGGAACAGAGGTTATCAGGACACTTCATAAACTGGAAATTTGAATTACCAGGAAATTTCAAAAGTAATTTCAACCCAAAAGTCTCTATATTTTCCAAATTATTAATGAAGTTTTAATCAGTAATGTAGTTGAAATGCATTTTTGTTTAATGAGTCAAAGCAGCATAATTCCTGTAATATTACTACTTCTATTTTTAGGTGCACACAGAATATGACTTCCCTAAATATAACAGGGAAAAATTTTATGGCTGATGAATTGTGATGTCAAGAAAATAAAAAATACAGGAAATTGTTTTCTTGACGTTTCTGCAGAACTTTCTTGGCAGCTAAAAGGTCATACAGTTCAAATCTCTGTCTCTTGAAAGAACCTTGAAGGTGATTTCAAAACCTGATTTGTAGCCTTCTGTTTTAAGACTTGAATGCTTAGGCTCTCTTTCAAGAAGAGCCTTCTAATATTTAGGAGAGATACTAACTTCTCAACTTGATATCGTGTCTTCCTCTTCTTGATCAGATGTCTTATTGTATGATTACTTCAAGAAGGTTGAATGTTCTATCTTCAGTACGAAATCTGGCAATAGAAGAAGGGAATATTCTACAAACAGACACGAAAAAAAAATCAAGTTGAAAACTAGCTTCCTCTCAGTTTTAACACGTTCAATTTTTTTTCTCTAAAGTGAGAATCATCACATTTAATTTTAGTTGTAAAGATTTTTTTTTAAAAGCTGCAGATCTGGTTTTAATTTATTGCTATTGATCTTGGGGTTTTTTTATAGGCTTTTGAGCTCTCCTAGATAATTGTTGCGTTCTGTGTCTGAATGGAAAAGGAAAATAATATTTATCATTAAGATTAATAAACACCTCATGGGTTTGTGTGAGTGGAAATTGAGATAATCTTCCTGCTGTTTCATATGGTACCAATGTCTTTGATGGTCAAGGAAGGGATTTGCTATGTTCTGACTGAACAGAATTTTCAAAATCACCTACTATTTTGGTTAATGCAATCTGGAGTCCTAAAATGTGTCTAAGCATTTGTGCAAACGTTATCCTTAGTTTATCTGTATATTCTACCATTTATAGTTATTTAATAAATAGTCTGTTCTGAAATCTCAGTTATATTCAACTAGCTTTTAAAGTTTCGGTCATTAAATTGACAAGAGTCAGGTATAATTTTTAAAATCTTCTAAGTTTCACACATTTTCATTTCATACTTTTGTCAAAAAAAAAAAAGAGATTGAAATTCAGTAGAGAAGTAGTAATTTAGGCTACTAGGCAACATACAAAAACTAATACAAAAAGGAAGTTGATTTATTCTTTTAAATTGGCAGTAGGATAAGAGGAAAATTTGTTTAAGGTAAGTAATTTTAACTCTGAAACTATAAAGCTGTAGTCTACCAAGTAATAGCTTATGAACAAAAGAGAATATAATGTTATATGGAATAGGCTGACATGGTACCTGTTGTATATGAACTCCATAGTGGTATCGTATGTTTTAATTTCTGTCTTTCGTGCTAATTACAAAACATCTTCCTTTATCTTAGATTCATTATTTGAAAAGAGCTCGTCTTGGGTGGTGTATTTTATTTTGCTGCATTTGTACTGCTTATGTAGCTTTGTGTAATGATTAGATTTTTATTTTAAAAAGTAGTGGTAATTAATCGCAGTTGTCACTCAAAATATTTAATTAACTCCAAACACCATAAAACTGGCATAAATCTTATTTACAAAATATCTTCAAGTAAGCTTGTAAAACAGTTGCCTGCACAGCTAAAATGGAACTGATTGTTCAGAATTGAGGGTGCTTTGGAACCAATTATATTGCAGTAGATACTTCTTTGGGGCTCTGGGAAATGCTGGGGGCGGGGGTGGGGAATCACACAAAATCTTTTTCTCCTTGTAAATTAATGGATCATTGTTGTAAATGAAACTACAAAGATGTAGTTTGCTTGGTTTATTTTTTTTTTCTATAAGTGAGAATTTTATTTTACCGTTTCCAAGCATAAGGTGTGATTAGGTAAAATGTGCGTACAAATGAGTATGTAAAGCATTTTTGATTATACAGAAACAAAACTGGTAAGGACTTCAAGCAATCACTGATCCAACTCCTCATCCTGCTGCAAAGATAAGTCTCCTTGACGTGTTTCAGCTTCCAGTCTACAAAATTCCACAACTTTCCCAGATGATCCCTGCTTGTCTTCTATCACAGTATTACTTGGAAATGTTTTTTTTACTCTATTCAAGTCATCACAGTTGAAGATTAATCTTTCTTGCCCCTTTCTTCCTCTGGTGATCTTTGTTCTTTTTTGCTGCAACCTTTTTACATATTTAACAAAAGTTGTCATTGTACAGAAAATAAAATTTTACACTTTATACTTCACACTTGATATATCAGCTTCAGAGAATCAACATATCTTCCTCAAAATTAGTATGAAATTTGGTGTTTGAAATTAGTTGATATGTATCAGACAAGCAAGTGAAATCTGTTAAATCCTGGCTTTGCCAAAGAATCACCACTTGAGGCACATTGCACTTCAATGAATATTTTACTATGAGCTAAAATGGCAGAAAAATATACGTAGAGTCTAATCAGAAAAAAAATATGAAGAGTCTAATCCGAAAAAAAAAAGCAATAGAAATACGTATTTCATTTTTGTTTGTTATATATCTGAATTGCTGTTAAAAACAGTATCCTGATTGGTTATCCGGTGATTTAATGCCTCTTTAGAACTAAGGGTATTTGGAATATAGATATATGTTTGTAAACCAAAGTAGCTGACTAGCAAGTGAACCTGGAACCAAAGGTATTTTAATAAACTGAGCTTAATTAGTCTGAAAACAGCACATCTCATCCAAATACCTTCTCTCTTGTTTTTGAGTTTCTTTTGTCAAACATTTTTTTAATTCTCACTTATGCATAAATTTCAGTTTTCCTTTTAATTCTCCTTAGATATTTTTTAAAATGTTAGTCCCTAGGTGTTATTTTCACAGTTCTGGGGCGTATCTCACTTATTCTGCAAAATGGCTTTGTATTTGCGGGTTTTTTCAGTCTCATTGTTCTGATAATGGAGAAGAGGTTGAGGATGGAATTCTAGTTTCACTTGTATTTCTATAAAATGTTGTAACCCTAGTGATTTAAGTGTATTTTTCCTGATTTATACTGTTATAAGACAGAAGAGAATTGGGTCTTGACTTCCAATTTATCTCCCTGTAAGAATGATGGAGTTTTCTGCTTCAACACTAAAAAGTATGGCTTTTATTCTCCATGAAAAGAGCATTACGTTTGTATTGACAGAGCTACTGGAGGCATCTGATCTTCCTCATCAAAAACTGGTTGCCTTTACTATCAGCTAATCAGAGATAGACAGGTGACGCTAGTTATCTTGTGAGGGATGAAAGAAATCCATTTGTTTCAGGAGAAGGAAGACTAAGAGGAGTATCATCTACACCTTATTAGAATTCATTGCATCTTTCTTTTTACCCAGCATATGGTGTCCTTAAAGGCCTGCTTTTAACTTCATGTTTTTTCTCCTGAATTAGTCTCTCCTTGTGCACGTGAACAGTTGAGACGAAAGCCAGATAAGGTAGATGATGTGTGTAGGTGTGTGTGTTAACTTAAGAGCTATCCTGGTGGAAACAAGTGTAAAAGTATCTCTTTTACAGAGAAGAGAGAGCAGCGGTACAGAGATACTGAGTGGCAGGTAATCAAAACAAGCACTTTTAAAAATCATAACAGGGCAGCCCAATTAGGTTTCTCTGTCAGGCATTTCAAATGATTATGTACAGAATCGATCAGTTCAGTGGTTCTGGCAAGTGCATATGGCAGCTTGTATTTTTAGGTAGTCAGTTTACATCAATACCACATTTTGTGCTACAAAGAGATTAGTAGTATATTGTTCTATGTGTTGTTCATTCTTGACCTTTGTATTGATGCCATACATGTGTTTTGCTGTCTTGCACTCTATATTGAACTCTGCATTAGAAGGGTTGAGGTTTATTTTTTTTTTCCATGTCTTCTAGTTCAGCATGATTGGCTCAAATTATAACCTGTTTTTCAGTGTTTTGGTAAGTCAGTCAGACTGCGCTTAAATGTGTTAAAATGAAGCACTTGAAGTGAGATTTACAGCTCTAAGATGTCATCTGCATTGCTATTTTTGATCACAGTCTTTAAAAACCCTTAGAAATCATATTCTTAGAGAAAATTAAGTGCTGAAATTTCAAACTAGGCATGTTATCCAATGCCATTCAAGAAAGCAGCAAATTGATTATATTTATCACTATTTCCGTATTGTGTCAGCAAGCAGGTACTTAAAGAAATAGAATACTTAATTACAAATGACTGTCCTGAGGAATGTTTTTTGTTTTAAATATACTGCTCATTCAAGAGCAAGTAATTCTAATCTCTTTTCTTGTGACTTTTCAAATATCATATATTTGTTAATAGACTTATCAAAGTGTAATGTATCTCCCTCAGATTTATTCAATTTGCTTTGTTTTCATGGCTTTCAAACTACTGTTCACAAGAAAATCTGCTGTTTCTCAAGAACATCAGTGTAACTGATGGACATTCAGCACTTCTAAAGAGCTTAGCCTTTTCTTTTAGATGGCCAAATCAAAGATGTACACTGAATGATAAGCAGCAGTGTATACTAGGGATTGCCACAGTAGGAGAATTTGCTGGTTTTCCACTAATGCTTTCTTACTCAGTGAACCAACAGTAGGTGAATATGGAATCTGTATCTTATGGGGAGTGCAGAAGCACGGTGCACTTTTGAAATGAGAAATCTCCTTCAGACCAGTAGAACGAGTTATTATTTCTTTGTGCATGTGAGGTTTAGCTCCAAAATACCCTTCTTATTTGTTATGTTTTAGTGAGCTATTATTAGTACAGCATTGGAATCTGGCTGGAAGGTGATTTTTCTTGCATAGAACTGGGAAATAGTTAGTGGAAATGAGCAGCTGATTTTTTTTTTTTTTTTTAATTGTATCTCTTCTAAAGATGTACAGGAGGAAGATACACTAGAAACTTTTGATCTTATTTGGTGTTAACTGTGTTAAGGATTTGGTGCTTTGGTGATTTAAGCTCAGATTAACATTATTCTAAAAAAAAAATTGGTTAGTGTAAGGAAGCAACTGTATTTTGCATTAGTTTTTACCACATTACGTTTTTCAGATTAACTAAAAGGAAATCATAAAAATTAGAGAATAGGTAGTTTTGTCAGTCTTGCTACGTAAAGATTAAGTTTTAAAATTTGCATGAAGTCTGTAATTTGAAGTTATTAAAGAGCTATGGCATCCTATGAGGGAACTGAAGAGGAAGAAAGCTGAAGAAAAGAAAGATGAGGATCTGTAGAGTCTCTAGATCCCATAATGCAATGGAGCCCAGAGTACCAAAACTAAACTGTAAGGTAAATGAGCTACGTGCACTGTAATATACAGAGACTAAGAGTGTTCCAGAAGCTAAAAGAGTGCTAAACCTGAATCAGCATAACAAAGAAGTGCAATGACTTGTGTAACTGTAGATTGATTAGTTTAGGTAATAACCCAAGATAAAATAAGGTGATAATTGCTTTAAACAGAATTTAGAAAGGGGGTTAATTAATGCCAGTCAGAATTCTTTCACAGAATACGACTCTGTCATCAAACTTTTTTGTTTAATCTTTTGAAGGGATGATACGTTTATTTTATAAAGGTAGCAGCACAGACTTTTATAGAACATCTTGTGTGGTGCTCTATGGGATTAATAACAACAACGATACTTTAGGACACTAGTTCAGTCACATGGATTACAGATTTATACAAGCTGATAGATCTTCAAAGGTATTACCTGTCAATGGAGAATCATCATTGAAAGGAGATTTTCCTACCAGCATTTTTCAGCCAGCAGCACTAGATTCAGTACTAGTCAACACCTGCAATATTTCCTGGATAGAAAATTGCTACTCTTAAAGTATGTGAATGGTAAAACATAAAGGGTAGTGTAAGAATCAAAAACTGGAAAATAAAATAATACTAATTCACATGTGAACAAAAAAGCACTATTTTAAGGGTGAGGACAATGAAATGTTAGAACAAATTACTTTGGAAAAGATATCTCTTATTATCTTTAGATATAGATTGGGGCTTTTATTTGTGTGTGGTATTCTTTACTTGCATGAAAGCAACTGATCTCAGTAAAGAATATTCCTTTTTTAAAAGAAAAGAATAAGGTAGACAATAGAATTTGACTTCAGACCCAACAACAACTCTCAATTGTTACAGAAAGAATATTATTAAATGGAGCTATGTTCTTACATGTGACTTCTGTTAAGTACCAACCATACTAACAATCAGTACAATGAAAATCACGTCCTAGAACTTCCAGTCTGTTTGTATTTTGAAAATGTGTGTGTGTGTGTATGCATACTTGATTTTGTATCTATGAATAATACTTGTGAGCTTAGGGAAACTGTTCATATCCATAAAATTATTTGCATATACAATTATAGTAGTGAGGCCAGAGATGCAAACTGTGGAAGATGGAGTGCACAGAGAAAGATTTAATATTGAGGGAAAAAAACGAGCTTGTGTTTATGTGATTCAATAGCTTTAGTCCATTAAAAAATACTGGGCTGTGAAATAATTTTTTTTCCACACTACTGACTAGAATCTGCCCCTTTGAAAGTTCATGTAGATACAGTATTATTTAGTATTCTCAAAAATACATATATGTGGCTTTCGTTAGTCTTCCTTACCCGATAAAATAGCTGTAGATTGCACTCTACTGGATTTGTCAATTTGTTCTCTCGATGTGTGCAGTGTAAGCATTTCTCTTCCATACTGTGCATGCATTGTTTCAGAAAGTTTTGTTTCATGATTTGATGATGTTTTGATGATCAGAATCTCGAAGATTAAAACCTTAAATATAATGTAATACATCTTTTTCTTACGTTATATTGTGCAGTAGTTAGAAGCTATGATTTTTCAGTGTTACAGATCTGTACTAATAAATTCTGAAATAAAATACACTATTAACCTTTCTGGGATTTGCTTGCTTGTTGTGAAAAAGTAGTGACATGTTGCTGGAGCCTTGTGAACAGTGAAACTCCACCTTTTTTAAAATGTAATCTAAATTAATTTTAGATTGAAATCTAAATTTAATTTAATCTAAATTTTAAATTCATTTTTAGTCCTCTAGTACTGAACATTACTAGAAATTATAATGACCCTGTTTAATACTGTACATAGGTTTTGGAAATGTCTCAGGTAATAACTTTTTAGGGTGCAAAGAGACATGTAATTTGAGTCTATGATGAGTTCTGGTTAATAGTTGACTCTTGTGTGTTTTGGTGAAAATCTTTTCTGAGTTCCTTGGACTAGATCAGTGAATCTGGCTAAAATTGCATTTTATTCGATTAGTTGAAGTTGTTTTCCCAGGCCTTAATATTTCATAGCTCTTGAAATCAAGATCAAGTGAACTTCTGTGGAAACCAGAAAGAAAAAGTAATTTGACCATAGTGGCACTAGTGCTTTCCCTGCTCTAAACTTTTTTCCTCGGCTTTCGTGATTATTATTATTTTCCTGTCCAGTACAGAGGCCACACCAAGGATACTTAAGTATGGTGTGAGTAGATAAAAGTTGGAAGAATTCAGTCAGGGAAAGCGTCAGAATGTTACACTGTCTAAGTGAGGGTGCACCGTGGTCTGTTTGTCCTAACATTTTTTTGCACACTGCTGTGGAAAATAAAATAATCTAACATTTTTTTGGATCATTTATCTTCCACTGGAGCCTGGAGACCAGCATTTGTGGTGCTGTCTGACACACTGTAATAAATATGCTCTGTGATGATGTTTCTGAAAAATGCGATTGAAACAGATACTTGATATCTTAAGTGGAAGTACTGTTATTATTCAATTTGCTCAATTCCCACTGAAGTCCATGATAATTTTTTTTAATGGAAAATATGATGGTAGTTTATTGACCTTTGTGCTTTGTATGGACTAATAGGAGTGACTTTCCATTTTAAAGAACAAAAAATCTTTTTTTTTTGTATGTGACTGGGAAGGGGAGTGATTTGTTCATGCATAGTTGCCGTTGAGAAGTTTAAAAGTCAGACCAGAGGTTTCAGGGCAAGGTAAAGCTTTGCCAGCAGTAAATTACTTTGGCCTTGTTCCAGAGTGGTACTGTGAGGGGAGGTTTGCAATAATTTACCAATGTGGCAAGGGAGTTCCTCCAAAGTATTGCATGTGATTTTCTTTGTTCTGTTACATTTAAAAAAAAAAAAAAAAAGGTTTATTCATTTCTGTGTGTTATAATTGAACTTACTCTGGTCTTTGATTACAGTAACAAAACAAATTTTGACAGCAAATTTCTGCTCCACTTTAAAAACTGGTTGTTTCACTTGTTACACCACATTTGTATATGTATTCCTTCTTACTTGGATGATGTGCTGTTATGGATCTGTCCTGCCTCTGCGTGTATTGTTAGAGGTGTGCAGTGTAATTCAGTAGTTTCTTAGGTTCCAGAAAATAATTGATATGATGTTGGATATTGGAAGTGTGAGGGGAGGGGTACAGAATATGTGGCACTTAATATGTTCATATGGGATAAATGACATAATTTTTTTTTTCTAGTGAAGTGCTTTAGATTATTGAGTCCATAAGTAGCAGATTCTAGATCTCAGCACAGTGGGACAATCCACTGCATGGGGAAGGGGTAGCAGGGTGACTTTCACTGGGGATCTGATGCATCTGTTGTTCTGAAACAGCTTTATGGTAAGGTACAGAAGGATGTCTGGTGAGCTGATGTGCACTTTGAGAAGTTGGTTTGTTTTTTGTTTTGTTTTTGTTTTTTTTTTTTGCGGGGGAGTAGTGCTGGCAAACACTTCTGATAGAAATACTCCAGGAATTGTGATGAGTGAATGCTGTGATAGTTTGGAGAAATATAAATTAGAGTAGGTACAAACTGGTGCATCCGTATTACAATTAACTGTAGGCCTAACTTCTAACATTAGGTGCTGCAATACCAATACAAATTTTGCTCTGTGTGTGGTTTTCTTTGTTTGGGGGTTTTTTTTTGTTTTTTTTTTTTTTTAAATAGCAGGATAGAATGTTGGGGAACTTTGAGCCATGTGATCAGCTAACCGAGAAACACCGCTGCTGCAGGTGTGTACCATTCGTACTAATGGGGCTAGCGTCGATCGTTAGAAAAATCCACAGATTTACTTTCATAGTGGAGTTTTCTAGGTAAACTTTAGTTTACTTTTAGTGGAAAGTATTTAGCAGAACCTTTCTCTCCTGATTTCTTGTCTTTTCATGCAACCATATTGAAGACCAGTGAACAGTATTTTACTGCATATTCATTTGACATCCAGCCTCTCAATGACTCTTCTGTTTGAGACATTTATGAGATCTTGAAATAGGATATATTATAACTCTTCAAATATTCGAGTGAGTGTATCTATATATCCCCTTTAGAGGGACAAGTAACTTCTCTTCTTTTTCTTACTGTAGGGTATGGAGAAACAAGACTCTAATCTTACTGGCATGAATTATTTAACATCCATTTGGAGGATTTGAATGATGCATCCCAAAATGAGTAGTGTGGCAGAGCCTGATCGTTACAGAGTTAGACTACGCTGAAATGGGTTCACAGTCTTTTTGTCTCTACATATTATAGAATGAGAATGCCTTTAGGTATTTAGAATTATGTACAAGACACAGCTATTTCTGTGGAGTATAAAATATCAACCATTTTAAAATGAGGTCTTGTTGTCAAATCCTAATCCTCTTACCTACTTAAGCAGTGTTTTTATATTACCAACAAGTGTTTCTAGAGCACAAAACATTAGGGAAGTCATGCAGTTCTTATCAAGTCCCAATTTATCAGTGTTTTTTACTAAAACTGATTAATGTGCATTTTTTAAGCCTAGGTTTCACAGTATCTCAGTATGTGTGACAACTAACACTGACCGATGTTCTTGCTGCTGAATACCTGGAAGAAAAAACTTGAACACTGTTAAGTCTAGGAAAGTACTACTTTTTACTTACTCTAAAAACAGGTAGACTGTATTCTTTAATTTTAAGTGCAACCATTCTGTGCTCAAAAATAGTTTAAATTAAAAACGAAATTTAAAAATATAAGCTATGAAGGAAAAAAAACCACCCAGTGTTTTCAGTGTATTCGGAACTGGAAAATTGGATGTGGAGACAGATTCCCTCTCTTAATCTAGTATTCTCTTTGCTGGGTGTTTGTCAGTGTAATACAATCTTAAGCTCTTTTTTGAATTTTGCCTTAAATAAAAGTAATACACTGAATACTGAGCCTGAGCCTCTGGTCATGGAAAATAAGTCTTTAAAGTTACTTTACCTGAGGTGCTGGAGAGCTTGCCTTTATCTGTGTTGATGAAAACATATGGGAGAAGTTTTGATGCAGTACTTCTCTGGTTGATGAGTATAGGAGTCAAAGGTAGGTGGATACTTTGGAGAAATACAGGTACAATAGCTCTGTTCTGTAATTTCTTAATTACTTTTGTTAAATCTTGTAATTTTATGTTTTTAAGGTACTGAGATTTTTGGAACTGCTGATGGCATTCCAATTGCAGTCTTGTCACTTATATAATCTGTGCTATATAACATTAGCTCAGAATATTTGATTGCTCTGAAATTCTCTTATCGAATGGGAACATACCTGGTTGATTTTTACCTCCCTTAAAAAAGCCATTAAAATTCCTAGCAGTTTTTACTGGGTGTTGGCAACAAGTATTTCTGAGTTAATGAGGCATATGACTTCAATTTAGGTGTAGGAAGGATAAATGTAATTCAGTATCATATAAAAAGCATCAGGAATCAGAGAGACTGTCAGTAGATAAAGTTAAGTGAAGAAAAAGTCCAGTAAAGGAAATTAAATTTACACTGTATAATTTTTTACTACCTTGCTTTTGTATTTATTACCAGCTTGATGTAAACTTTGGCTCTAAAGTGTGATTCAGTCCTGTGAGGTCGCATTTATTACAGAGACTTTACACTGGTGGTCATATTAAAAAAAAAAAATAGAACAATGATTTCAAAACATGCAATGCTGCTTAACAGAAGACAAAGCTCTGAACAAGCAATACAAGTTTATGCTTGTCTCAAGTTTTGTAGCTGTACACTAAATAAAAAGAGTTGAAATTTATAAAGTACTATGACATATAACAATGTATTTAAATATTTCACACCAAGCACATATATTTCTCCATCTTCCTTTTATAACCACTGGTATTATAGTTTCCCTGTTTTATTAGGAAGCCACCATTAAAAGGCCACAAGTATTTTACACTTTTTTGAAGGGTAAAACTGGAGGTTTAAGTTTGACACATTGTGTTGCATGGTTAAACTGAATTTTTCTTGGTTCAATAGAAATCTGAATACAGTATCAGAACTAGGTCTTCGGTAATCTTGGTTTGATCTGACCTTTTTTAAGCATTGTAGTTGTCACAATTTTCAGTTTCCTTTGCCTCTCTGGGTGAATAAGGTCTTGTCTGTCATGCAGGATACCTGCATGCATTTTCAAAGAGCAATTCTTTTAAAGCCATGAGGTTTATCTAAGAGGCAGTTTTTGCTTGTGGAAATACAACATTCTTTTCCCCACACAGGCTAAAAAGCAGTTTACTCTTGGAATTTCCAGGTACAGTGCTTTTGTGTAAGAAAATCATGCGGGAGGGTTTTAAGGGGCTGATGGTAATCCCTGGCAGCTGTAGTGATCCATTTGAGAATCACCTGCACTGTGAAGGGTATCAGAAGAATATAAGATGATGCGAAAATCTTTGTCCCTGATGTCTTTAAATAAACAGTAATTCTTGTGGGAGTTGTTTTTCCCTAGTGACAAGATAGTCCTCTCAAAGAAATGTGTGTGCATACGGGAACATCTCTCATTTTACTGTTCTAATCCTAAAGAACCAAAACTAGGGAAAGTTTCTGAGAGTTACGTGCATCTTTTCTGTGACTGATTTTGCAGTGCTACAGAATAATTTCACTAAGAGTCTTCATGTTGCCCTTAAAGGTCAATTAATAATGTTCAGAATTCAAAAATCTTCAGTAAAGCTTCATACATGTTTAAATAAAAATACATGTAAACTGTAAGAAAATAATACCCGAGAAACTAAAAATCCAAAATTTTTTTCCTCTTTAATTATTTTATTCTAAATATAAAATTAATTAAGCCAACAGGTTTTAGCCACTCTACCTCAGAAGATTTCTTGGTGTAGTTTTAGTCATATTTATCTTACTCAGAACACTTACAGGCTTGGTCTACAGACTGATCATTTTTTTCAGTGTTTGTACTTTGTTATAAACAAAGTACAAACACTGAAAATGACTAGAATGAGCTAACAAGTGGAATAAGTGTCATCAGATGAAGCTGTTCAGTTGTGTTCAATGTCTCATACAGCATCAAGAAGTCAGAGAGCGTTCTGAAACTGGGTTATTCGTGCTTTTTGAACTTGCTGACGTGGACAGAAGAGATGTACAAGACATGCACAAGCATGGAATTGACAGCTTTTTACAATATTACTGTCTACAGGAGAACATTGTAGTCTACTTATCCCTTTTTTAGTATTTTTATTATGTCCCTAATGTAATGGATGTAATCAGATGATTGCATTGTGTGTATAGGCAAATATGTTACATCAGTGGTGTGTAACGTTCAGGCTACTTAAACCACAACTTTTCTGTGTATATAACATATTAATTATCATCAGTACATTTAGATTTGCTTTTCTTTTTCTCATGTAGTGGGTGCAGAACAAATGAGTGGATATAATTTAGTTTATTTACATACTTGAATCATGACAGTCTGACAAGGCTCAGAATTTGGAAAATGTACATTTAATTTCAATTTGGTTGTTTTGCTCTGTGGTGTTGGGCAAGATTGAAATATTAGGCACCTTGCTTGCCTTTAGTTGATTTGAAAAGTACTTCGAGGTCTATAGGGGAAAGTGCTGTGTTAAATCTCCCTAATAATTTTATAAACAGCTGTTTTGCATTAATAGCAATATGTATGATCAATCAGCAAAGACAGAGAGCAAAGCAGGATGTTTATAGCCAAAGCAGCCAGTCAGATGGGAGAAAACAGAGGACTGTGCTTGCCATAGAATGAATACAATTCCTAGAAACTTTTTTTTTTTTTAATTAGATTTTGGTAGTTGGGGCAAGCAAGCAGCTAATAATATTTTTTTAAGAGCTGTCAAACCTTCTTACTCTAATGATTTGTTTGTCAGAGCATAGGAAAGTTTTGTGGACGAGACATATACTTGTGAATCCGTTACTCTGCAGCTTCTCTGGCCTTTCCTACCTGTTGATGATGATTTAGCATAACACATTTGAGGTAATAAAGATGCTAATCTATTGCTTTCTGCATTTTTACATGGTCTGTGATTAATAAATTCTGTGGCTCTTTGTTTACGTAATTTTACTTCATCTAGATTGTCTTATGCTTCTGCTTCTAAAATGCATTTGCCTTGCACCAGTTACTAACACAGGTGGTGATTCAGCTCAAGAAATAGAGGTTGACTATTCATGAAGAATAAGGTTCCTTGCTGTAGTTCTGAAGCCAGGATTACTGACACGTTGTAAGAATAATTGGTCATTCTTTATTTGTGCTGTTGAAAACTGCTTAGACATTTTAATCTGTTTCCAAAAGTTGCTGAAGTTTTAACTTTATCTGGAGTCACACATAAAGGAAGGAAGGTAACCAGAACTAACTGGCAGGTGCATGTCTCTAGGTGGAAGGTGAACTGTTGAAATGGCCAATAAATTATTGGTTTTTTAATATGGGCTTTTATTTATATCAGGATCTTAACACTGCAGCAAAAGGCACCTATGAATGCTTAGATCTAATTAGTGGTAGAATAAGGTGTACAGTGAAGTACCACTTGATTATACTTTAGATGTGTCAGGTCTATTTTATGACATTAATCCAAATTAAATATATTTAATGGGCCATATGGTACTCTTCATTTTCTCACATTTGTAATATAAACCTGTAACATGCTGAAAACTAAAATGAACTCTAGAGAGATAAAATTACTCAATTACGAGTAGTATGTACGTCCTTGCACCGACATGAACCACTCCTTGATTACTGTTTAACCACATGGCTTGATTTCCTTCCAGTCTAAATGGAGCGTTTGATTGACACAGCGGAGACCAGCCTGAGCAGCTGAGTGATCTGAAGAGTCGTATTATGTACGTTTTACTGTGAGGCTAACCAGCTGAAAAGATGTAGTTTGCCTACTCTACAACAGAGTTAGTTCTTACAGAGCGTGTTGCTGATAATTTATTCTAGATGCATTTTTAAAGATTTTTTTTTTTTTTCCTAGAAAAAGCTCACATTTGAAGGATCATTAGGTAGGACCTGACTGCAACTGGTGAAGTAATGCATAGCAATTAAACGTTTTTTTCCAAACTGGGAACTCACAAATTGTTTTTGGCATATATGAAAGGAAAGATTCTGTGGATTATCAGAGTTGAAATTAATCAAATTATTAAGTTATAAAGAGATTTTTTTTTCTAAATGAAGCCACTTGAGATTTAAACATGCAAAAATAGCAGATTAGTTGGTGGAGGAAGAAAAAAGGAAAGGGAAAGCAGAATGCCAAAGTGATACACAGTTACTATTATATGATGATTGACAAATTATTTGGCACTGAAGAACTTTAAAATGTTCGTAAATCCTCTGTTTCTGGACATTGGCATTGGTGTAATCTCCTCCCCTACCCATGTCAATTCTATGGCCTGCATCCCCTACTAGTCTTTTACTTAGGAGCAACCTTCATTTCCTAGAAGCAGTAGTTTTTTTCACAGTCAGTCTTTCATCTCTGTTCTCCACTGATGCCTACTTGGCTTGCAGTAAGGATCAGGCATTCTGCTGTCAAGCATGGAAGCTGTCCTGCTTGTCATAAATTGCAGTTACATCTTTGGGAGGTGATCTTTTCGTGGTTTCCTGGCTGTTGCATATTGAAAAAAAACTTGGGACAGTGCTTGTACATTTTGGTAGGAGAGTGTTTCACATGATACAAGAACAGTATTTCCAGTTGATTAACTAAGAGGACTCTGAAGTTAATTTTTGTGTGAGAAACAGTAGTATTTAGTGCAGAATGAGTGAACAAAGTTTTAGGATGGTTCTTCTAGGTAAGGATGAGGAGGGAAGAAAATGAAAGCAGCGACTACTAACATAGTCACTATTTGTGGGTAATAGTCCTATAAGCAGATATTTGTAGGTATGGCTTCAGTTACGTGTCTAGCTGCTGGGTTTAATGCTATAAATGCAGTTGATATTAGACTTAATGAGCGTTACATCTACATGTGAAACAAAAAAATAAACATAAGGCTGAGCTGCCTGGACACTAGCAGGCAAATCAAATAAAGGAACTCCATTCAGTTGTATAAGCAAAATAGTTTAATCCCATTTGAGATTTGATATACTTCCTTCCTACAGGTGCTGATTCAGTAAGATACAGCTTTCCCCTGTGTCTCGCTGTAAGTCTGTGTGAATGCCTTGCGACATCTCAAATGGCATTAGACACTTGTATTTAGGCAAGCAGACAGCCCAAAATGCCCTGCCATCTAATTACATCCCATCTCCCATTATTCCCATGCGTGCCTTCATTCGTCTGCATGCTAAGACTATCTCATTTTTTGCAGCTTATTCTAGGAAATTGTTCCTCAATTTCTTTTCTTACAACTGTACCACAGGGGTGGAGGAAGAGGCTTGCTTTGATTCCTTCAACTTCTTATTTCCTTTGATATGTTACTGTACGTGAAATATGTGGCATGCTGTGTGGTGGGCTGTTCTTGCATTGACCGAGTTAAAAGCTGGCCTCTTAGTTTAACAACACTTCATTGATGGAAGGTTTTATTAGTTGTAGGCCGTTATTATTCTTTATCTTAAAATCCGTTAATTTTGGGAAACATTTCATTTGTTTAATGAATGCAAAACACATGACAAAGTTTGCAGTCATTGCTGAAGACTCCATGTGGAGCCTGCGTAACAATAAAAATAAATTGGAATAGAACGATATCTTGCACATAAAGCATTCTCCGATATTAGTGCAATGTCAGTCGTTATCAGGGGCTTGTGTGTCAGAACAGCGAAAGCTGAACAAAGCACTTAAAGTCTTAAGATGTTAGCACTATTTAATTGAGCGTTGCTGTCATAAAAATATAAATCCTATACTATGAAGGATGGTGATGTAACAAAAAGTGCTGTGTCTCATTGTACTCTTAACTGAATCCGTAAACATTTCATATGTAAGCTTTCATACACAAAATATGTGTCATTGTTACTATAGTGAGGAAAAAAGTAACAATCTATTTTAATAGAAAGGAATGTAGTAAAGTGTTTTTTTAGGGGCAGAATGCTGGCTAAAAGTCACGCTTGGGTTTCAGGAAAAGGAAGGCCTCTCTTTTTTTTTTTTTTTTTTTTTTTTTCTATTTTTTTAAGTTCCTGGTATGATAGCAGAAATGATGATTGGTGTATATTCAGAATTAACTGACTCTACCATCATTTTCACCTCTTAGAAAAAAATACAGAAAGGGGAACAATTATCAAAAGACTCCGTTTATTAACTGTGTCCCTGCAGTATCTATGACCTTAATTGCACTTTTTTTTTTTATGAAACCTGATCTGATGATTAGCTTTCTAATGTTTTTGATACATAGCTAGCAATTTTGGGGTGTACGTGAGATGACACTAAAGAAAAATGCCTTAGAACTCTTCGAATTTCATATTTACAGTTACACCAGTTGACTTCTCACAGATTAGATTAAAAATTTCTGCCATTTTTTTGCTGTGTGAAATGCTATTCATTGCAGGAAACCTTGTTTTCCTTTTCTGTTACCCTCTATTATTCCCTCTCCAGTTGAGAATTCCAGGTATAAATTCCAAGTCCACACTTGTACCTCCAGTCAGCAGCTTACAGTATTCCTTTTCTGAAAATCCCGTAACAAATTCTGAATATGAATACATAGGAGATGATGAAAGGTTGATGTTCACTAAGTAGAATGAAAGGTATAAAGATTTAGATTTACAGAGAAAAAAAAAAAGGTATGTTAATTTGCTTCCTCCATTTCCTTAGCTCTGTGAGGCATGTATTAAGATTTTGGTGATTCTTACCACATTTCAAGATACCTCTTCTATCGATTACTTCTTGAAAATTAATTCTGGATAGTCACAATAGTTACATAAATTCTTACCCTGAGTAGATGCAAGAGTTTTCCTGACATTGTGTTTACTGAGAGCTAGGATCAGGTCTTTTTAGAAAGACAAGACCCTTCCATGTGGTATTTGACTTGCTTAAGGATCATTGACTGCTCAGCTGTTTGTCTTTTCTGATACTGAGTTGTTTTGTCCAACAGTTTTATTGGTATTAATTTGGTCATTTAACTCTGTGATTTCCTTCGGTAGGTAACTCTGGGTTTTTTGCTTGTTTCAGAGATTTTCCTATTGAACCCAAAAGCTGTTTTTCATGTCATTCAGTAAACTTTTAAACATTAAAGGAAGAACAGACTACTCATCATTTATGAAACTTGACCAAATGTATTGGGCAGTATGAGGAAAACAGGAGACAGTCTAATCTACACTGTAGTATAATACACTGTCTGATATTTGAACACCTTACAATTCCTGAAAGGAGCAATCACTTAGAAATGGATCTTGTGTGCATATATATGCATAAAATATAAATATGCCTCGATATGTGATATACAGTGTTTTTCACTGGGAAAGATTGTAGAAGATAAAATATGATTATTTAAAAACAACTTTTGAAGTGAGCATATAGTTTGGACTTCTGCTGTTTCTGTTGTAGCTTCAGTTTTTAGAAAATAAGGTGACAGACTTTATTGAGACTGTTTAGGTAGAAGGTGGTTTTTATGTCTTTGAACAGCCACACTAATGTTGTTAAATGTCTTCTCAATATGACCGAAACCTTCTCAAGAATGGTGTAAAGGAGGAGTGAAATGCAGAAACGAAAGTTCTAGTTAGGGATGCCTTCAGGTTTTAAAACTTAAAAAAAAAAAAAATCTCTTAATCTAAATCTAAAACATCCTCCCAAAGCCCTGATTTCAACTTTTACCTGCAGTATTTTAGCAATTGTGACTTACAAATTACTCCTAATATTGATGCTACATTCATGTTTCTTTTCCTTTTTTCTTTTTTTTTCCTTTTTTTTTTTTTTTTTTCTTACTATGCCATGGAGAGCCAGAATTTTGGCTGCTGTGATTCACGTTGTTCCATGGATATCTTTAAAGAGGACAGTTTTTACTAGAGGTGGACTGCACATACAGAAGTGATATTTTGTTTCTGTTCTGACTGTAATTCTCAGTCTTTTTGGACAGACCTTGCACAACTGTAAATGTATGTAAGAATGGCAGGAGCAGAAACATTTAACAAAGTGTGGTATAGCCACCTTTCAAAAATACTTATGGAATGGAAGCTATTTCTTGAAGGTATTTTGAAATAGTTTTCTGCAAGAATCTGCAGCCCTTATTTATGCTGGGTAGATATGCAATTGCATTCTTCATAGCACTGAAGTGAAACTGTGAAGCAATAATTATGCTAATTTAAAAATAGAAAAATACCAAGATTTGTCTCTTTATAACTCTTAAAATATTTTCCCGCTAACCTCAGGAACTTTAATATACAGAATCTGGTGTATTTTAGTATTAACGGAGAACTAATCTTTACACTGTTCTTGTAGCAAGCTGCTAATTCAGTAGGTAGGTCTGAGGAAGTTATGTTATACTATATAAACTGTTAGCTAAGTGTAAATAATTCCTAGTACTTCAACTTCTTAATGTTCTTAAAAAGAAAACTAAGTAGCCAGTTTGCTCTAATAGATGTTGAAAGCCTTTGCGCCTACTGTTTAAGTGTTTAATTACCTAATGTATTTGAAAGCTTCACAAGTATGCAGCACTCAGTCTTGGGCTTGTTTTCCAATTTTCATCTTAGATTTATTGCAATTCTGTTGCTAAGATTTCACCATTAAATACATATGTGAAAGAAATACAAACATATCACTGACTAGAATTCTTTCAAGCAATTTATCCAGAAAATGTGTATTTATGTATCTTTAGCCTTTAAATTGTTTTACCTCTTAACTCCTGCTCTGCACTTGCAGCAAACTCTTTACATTGTCTGCATTTCATAGACCATAGATACCTTGACCATGATTATCTGATTCGGCTTTTTGCTGTTAGAGAGCATGCCTGTTAACTGAATAAAGAATTGATTCATTGGTAGCCATTAAAGATCTCAAAACGTGCTTCCGAAAGGTGCCATGATGACCTCCGATCTCCTGCCCAGTATGGGACATTTCATATGCCTACCAGAGGCTGCTTCTCTTGCCCCTCCTACCATTTCAATTAAATACAGTTTTCATTGTCCTTTGAAAGACTCGACTATGTTGCAGCACACTCTTCGTTCTTTGCTACGTCCAACCCCAAAGACTGCAGTGTATCTCAATAGAGGGTGAAAGGTTTGTAGACTCACTGCTAAGTATGCATCAGCTAATATCTGTTTGCACCAGTGTAAGTTCCAGCCTGTTTTTAAAATGCTTTGACCCAAAGAATGCTGTGTAAATGAGATATTGATAGGAGTTGTTAAGAGTCTGGTTGCAAATAAGTAAGTAGAATTTTTGTGTTTGCTTTTTCAGAGCCAGAGCTTCAATTGTGTTGAAAAGTCTAAATGCCCAAGATCTAATGTGAGTTCTGTGCAGATACAGGGAGATTCCGACTATTTCATCAACCATCTTGGAGTACCTGCCACGCAGTTTTCTTATGAGGACATCAAAACATCAGAGGTACTCACGGGTAAAAATGGACAGACTGTAAAATAGCAGAAAGATAGAATTAGATTTTCTCAGGTTATATCTGTACATGACAAGTGTGTTGTAGTGGAAAGTTGTCTTCTGTTGGTACCTTATTTTTATATCTTCAGAGGATTACCACAGAGCTTAACAGTGACTGATTTCATAGAGGTATGGCATTCAAACAAACAGGTGAAAGTTTAGTACAAATGAAAAGCAAAAAAAATTTGGACATAATGTTTAAAATGTTAACATTACTGATAGCATTATAGATTACATACTATATAACCCAACTTTTCAAACTATTTTCAACATAGAGGAAACAAGTTTTGATGTGTAATTTTTTTCCTGCACTGGGATGAGACAGTCTTCAAAATGAATTTTATATCCATTTTTGTACTGTGGGCAAAATATGACTCGAATATATACGTTGGTTGTAAAGATTTGTATAGTTGATTGAAGTCTTCAAAACACCATATTCTTTTTCAGTCCATTGTCCTCCACAAGGTAAGTGGAAAGAAGAAACGTGTTATGCTGTTTGGAAACAAGGTTGGAGCTGGACACAGATAAACTGTCAGGAAGGTTTGTCCTTCCTCAGCCTTCACTACTGTGGGTTATATTTGCACCTGGACAGCTCAAACTTTCCCTCAGTTGGTCAGCTGAGGATCAGGAAGCCTGGCATTAGTTATTTTAACACACAGTGGTCATAAGAGAAGGCGTGTGTTTTCTTGTAAATGTAAGAATGCATTGACTTCATATTCCCCTCATTTCTTTTCTTGCACTGTGCTTACCTGCATATGTGCACATCTTTCCAAGTTCAAGAGCAGAGCTGAAGCCGAGTTGAATGGGAATGCTTGCTGGCATTGCATGCTAATATGCTTCTATTACACAAATGCAAAACAGAACAGAAATGTGCCAGATATTGGAGCATTGTTGTGATGTGGCTGTGTAAATTGAAATAGATTAAGGCAAGAATTTATATAAATAAGGAGACTTCTAAACATCACTACACCTATTACACAAATTATTCTGTTTCGTATTAAACACAAGGCAAAGGCTGTAAGGAAAATATGAAGGCTGAAGATGTACAAGTGCAATGTTTATGACAGACTTGCAGTCCAGTGTAAATTTCTGTTGACACTTAGCCGCTATTCCACGTAGTTTTAATTGCAGATCTGTGTGTACAGGATCTATAGAGCATGAGAAAGAATCTGCAAACTTCAGTATATCAACACAATAAGTATTTCCCAGCAACATTTACAGTACAAACACTGAAGGTTCCCTTAGCTACTGTCTATTTCAGTCCTTCCTGTTCAGTTAACTTTGCAGATGTACATTTTTGTCTCAGCACAATGCTGGAAATGACGCAGAAATATAATTTAAATCCTAAAAGAAAATATTTTCGTATTTGCTTAAATACAACACAGCAAATTTGATTCTCTATTGAAAACTCACCTTTTTTTTCTTCCAAAATAATTTTCTAGAAATAAACTCGTAAGTATAATATGCAGTCTTGAAGTTGATGTACTGCATCCTTCAGACCATAGATCTTCACTGCATGAGATCTATTTCATGTGAGAAATAAATCTACCTGTCAAAATGTGTGAATTTCTGTTGACAAGAGGATGGATTTTATCTGAAAAGTGAAGTTACACAGAACGATTAAATTTGCATTCTTTGCTGTATTTTTGTTATTTATTGTACAGATTATTTACGGTCCTTCAAAATGTAGTCTTATTGTCTCTCCTAGTTTGCTGTATTCTACCAGACAAGTATTTTGGTTTTTGTTTACTGTTTATTGGGGATTATGTTTGTTGTATCAAACAGGGGTAGTATGGGAATTATTATGGGTAGACAGGAATTATTATGAGTTTACAGCTGTATTAATAAACATGCTAGAAATTCCTCTTATGCAGCTTGTTGACTGAAAATAACCTGTTGAGTTGCAGGCAGGTATTTCTGCTTGTTTGTTTCCAAGCCATTCAGCTTTTTTGAACTATGCCTCAGCTTTGTCAGCTGGATTGCAAAACAAGATTTGGATTTGGAAAACCAGATTTCAGAAACAGGATGTTTTGACATGCTTTTGTAGACTATCATTTGAGCAGGTTGGTTTCCTTTACTGTCTCTTTCATTGCTGTGACCTACTCAAGAAATTATCTTCTTTTGGAATATACATTAGTTGTTTGTTTTATCCACCTGTCAGACAGGATGCAGTGTCACATAAAACTGATGCTATTCCACACTCAAAAAGCCCCAGACCTGTGCCATGTAGTCTGCCTACAGAGCAACAGTTATAGGTCAGCTTTTAGAAATGCATTTCTTACACAGTAAGTGGAAGTCCGCAGAGAGGAGGTTGTAAAAGCTTTTCATTGGCAGGTGCTTGAGGAGTAAATAAGGGGAAATACAATTTGTAAGAGGAAATATTCAGACCAGAAGAGTAAGTAAAACTGTCTTGTTTGAAATTACCTAATACAGTGAACCGCAGCCTCAGGGAGGTTAAATCTGTATGGCAAATGCCTGTAGTTAGGTCTGTGAGCTTGTAAAGTGCATGCTAGGTGTTCAAGCACTTGTATAAAAATGCACTGAGTAAAATGCAGCTAATTTATTTACTAGCAGAAAATACACAGCATTTTAGTCTGCCAGTAAGAAGTGAATTTTGAAGAATTTCTCAAGTGGAAAAAACCATAATATTAACCCAAATTCCAAGCTTTCTCTTGCAGTTGTTGTAGAAAGCCTTCCTCTCCTCCCAACCTCTGATGCACTGGGTTTATCTCCACATGAGGGTCACATTCTAATTTTTCATGTATTAGGACAAAGGCTGATCAGTTTTTCCTAATACTGCAGATTCTCTTACTTTGAGAAGTCATGCTCTTCAAGTTAATGATTAATTTACATCCAAGAGGCCATGTAGCCTCCAGAGAGAGAAGTTATGTTGATTTCACATCTGATTTTCTCTACTGCTGAAAGCCCATGATTATTTTTTAAATTATGGCTAGATGATTTCTGATGTTATCTGTATATCGTTCCTCCTTCTCGGCACATCCTGTTACATAATGATTCCTGCTTGATAACACAGAATCTTAAATGCCTTCTGTGATAATGTGGTAGCTTACATCAATGTTAGCATTATCGTTTTGTTTTGAGAAAAAAACAAATTACTGCACATTATTTAAAAAACTCTGCCCTCTTTTTTTTTTTTTTGTTATTTATTGATGGGCACATATTTAGCATTAAATATTTTATGGTAGCTGTCCAAGTTTGAGTATGCAGGGCTTACAGAACATTTACTTTTACACCTAGACAATAAAAGTTGTTTTCCGTATCTTCACTCATACTTAAGTACAGACAAGAAGTATAAAAATTACCTGTCACATTATTCACCAGCTAGACCAAGATAGTGTAATACCATGGACCACTAAGCTAATTTCGAAGAAAAATGAAAAGAGATTTCTTTATAGAAGGCATTTGTATGTAATATATGTAGAAGAGTTTAGAATTTTGACAGTTTGAGATTGTATCCTCTTTAGAGAGAATGCATAATGATTTTTATTTCTGTTGAAATATGCATAGCTTCCTGAAGGTAACTTTCAACTTTCATTACAGCCCTTAAAAGTGATTTTCACCCACACTGGTGTAAAACAGAGGCCACTAAATCTTAGCTCTTCAGTGAATGTGGCTTCTCAGTTGTTTTTACCATCTTCCTTCCTTCCCCCCATCCTGCTCTTTTTTCCTCCTTTTTTTATCACTCTTTGGGGAAACTTACTACAGTTTCTTGATTTCAGTATTTACATGCTTAGGATGATGCATCATGCACTTCTTTCAAAACAAAAGCTTTCCAAGTTTTCTTTGTTATAAGAAAAGACACAGAGGAGCTCTCCTTGATGGAGAGAACTTAGGGTCTACTTTACTAAAAAATAATTCCCATGTTGCATGCCTTTCTCTCTTTCATGTGCTTGTGTTAGTGAGGAGGGAGGGCTTAGACAGTATGGAGTGCTCCTCAGTGCATCTGGCTTGTGTCTTTTAAAAAGTGAAGGGAAAACTTGTGTTTATACTCGTTTTTCCTGGTGTCAGTGATTAGGAGAATAATATTTTTATTATTTTACTGTATAAAACAGTCCCCAATACATTGTCTTCAGACTGCTTGTGAAGGTAGGTCCAAGAAACCTGTGCGTCTTCCCTTTTCTCACTCACAGGCTAGACTCTCTTTATAATAGCTGCTTTTGTTTATTCATACTATAATTCTTCTGACCGACGTATTTCCTCTTTTCTGCCCGTCCTTAGCATAAATTAGTGCTTTTTAATTTCTCAGTACATTCAGAGGTTACTCAGTGTAGCACTCACCAGTAATACATTAATATGTTAGTCCATCTGTTCGCTTGGATGCTAATTTAGTGGAATTTGGTAGTGAGAGCATGCTGAAATTGTTAAGGTTAATGACTCGGTGTTTTACAAGACAAAATACATTTGATGTTCAATTGATTGCTTGAGTTATTTTATTGAATAATATTAATATTTAGCTACTTAATTTCATGGAAGAGCATCTTTGTTATTCCACTAATGTTAGTGAACTGATGACGTCCTCATCAGTTGGATACCTTACTTTGCTCCAAAACAATCTGTTTAGTCTCACAAATCCTAGTGCTTTGAAGTCCCAAACATTCCATGATGCATCCAGAAGGGGAAAATTCTTTACAGAAACCTGCAGTACAGTAACAGAAATGCTCAGCTTTTTTAGCATGAATGCATGTTGCTGTAAACTCTGTCCTTGCAGATCCTCTTGTAGGCATTTCATTTTCTTGGAATTGACTGAGGGCTGTTGAAAGTCAATGAAAGACAGCCTGGAAGTTAACAGAGTCAATGGAAGATGGGAAAAAAAAGTGAGAAATTTGCTTAGACAGCAATTATTGCTTCTGTTTGACAGCCTACTGAAGCATCTAGTTACTGAAAACATGTATTGTCTAAGGACAGAAAACACTGAATTATGGGTCCTCCCTGGAGACGTAAATGGCATGTTGCATTCAAGAGAACGTTTTACCATTGTTCTTCTAAGTGGCTAAATTCAACAGGCCAGCTAAAAATCTTTTGGCAGAGTATCTGGAGTAAGTATCAGAACTTCTTTTGTGTCAGCAGATATTAGTAGTGTGACACTCAGCTTTGTCTTTTAATACAAAAATCAAGATCACTGGACTATCAAACAATTGACTTGAGTCAATGATACATTCTCTCAAGTAAAATTTGCAGTCTTTGATATATCTTATCATGACCATTAAATAACTGTTTAATAAGGCTTTTGATAAGTAATTATTGTCTCTGAAGATGTTATTGTTGTTCTTAGCAAAAGCCTGTTCTGATTCTTACTGCAAAACAGTGAGCCTCCTGCCTGCACAGTATCTGTCCAGTGGATAAATCAGATTTCCTCATTCAGTGTAAAAAATAGTTTTTTAAAGCTCTAAAAATAAAACATGTAAATAGGAAGCATCAAATTAGAAATAAAAGCATTGTGCTTTATTATATTTGTGATTGAGAAAGATATTGTCACTGTGATTCGTGGCTTATAGCAGGACACTATTAGGATTATCTTGTTGGCAATCCATGTTTTCTGCCTAATTTGAATGCTCACAATTGATCATCAAATGCTACAAAATGTTCTTGCATCCTTCGCATCACACATCCAAGAAAAGTTATTCTCTCTTACATGTAGTGAATCTGAACTGAGCCTCCTGTTTCTGACCTTCTGAAGGGTTGAGAAGGTCCTCTGTGAGCTTCTAGATTTCTGGCTTGGGCTGCTTCCTCCTACTTGAAGTGCTCATTCTGCCTTCAGTTTAAAAAACGTCGAGGAATTCCTCTTGAGAGGAATAAAGCTATGCAAGTATCCTGATATCTTAAAAGTTGCTTTCTTTGTGCTGCTGTCTGTGAATGTGTAGCTTTACAGTGATTATTTCAATTCACATACTAATGCAAGGAAGAAAACACTGAATTAAGAGAGATGAGAGAAAAGTGCTTATATTCTTTTCCTGTCTGATGACTGCTGGCTGGAGTTTCTCTGGCTACAGTTGAGTTGAATAATAAAATACATTGTGCAGCAGTGTTCCAATTATGCCTCTTCTGTTTTCTGTGTAGTCTGATTTGGCAGGTGTTGCTTGTTTTGTCCATCATCTGGTGACATCATAAGGTCAGTGTACATCTTTACCAGAAATTAAGGCAGAAAATAGACTTGTTTTTCTTTCTTTTTTTAAAGTTTCTTCAGTAAACTGAAATGGTAAAAATACCAAATAAAAGCCTCTTGTCAGAAACTCCTTCTGACATGCCCATTTTCACAAAGTAGCATCATTCTCACTTTGAATGAGATTTTGACACACATTAGGCTGTAGCAACTGCAAAACTTTTCTTTTCTAAAAATAATTTGAAGGCGTACACATTTTATGTCTTTTAGTTTCATTTAGGTAATAACCAGTGAAAAACATGTGAAAAACATCTTTGCTTTATAATCTCTTGTGGATTTTCGGGGGCAATATTTGATTAGACTTCAAAAGCATTTGTGAAACTCTGGCCCAGGTTGCCCAGAGAGGTGGTGGATGCCCCATCCCTGGAAACGTTCAAA
This sequence comes from Chlamydotis macqueenii, assembly GCF_036417535.1. Taxonomy (NCBI): domain Eukaryota; kingdom Metazoa; phylum Chordata; class Aves; order Otidiformes; family Otididae; genus Chlamydotis; species Chlamydotis macqueenii. Next base: position 20,898,401 of record NC_141564.1, on the reverse strand, counting down.
GCCAGGTTGGATCGGGCTCTGAGCAACCTGATCTGGTTGGAGATGTCCCTGCTCCTTGCAGGGGGGTTGTGCTGGATGGCCTTGAAAGGTCCCTTCCACCCCAAACCATTCTGTGATTCTGTGATTTGCTAGAAAGGGAAAATCAGCCTGCTAGTGAGATGGAGAGTCATGCACTCTCTTCTGTGATATATTTGCAGCTTTATGGGCCTTTATTAGTGAGAAATCCTGTATGCCATACATTAATGCCTAGTGTTATTCCATTGATGCACTTTTACTTGCACGTTGGAGAACCACACCTTGGCTTTGATATGTTCTATGCTAGATAATCCACTTTTTCAGTAAGTCTATTTAAAAATCTGCTTCAGTCTACAGCACACTCCCAAACTAAAAATGTTCCAGATAGCTGATGATAAGCCATATTTTAGTCTATGAGATACCCTTTTCCATTAATCTTTTTTTGATCCTTCTTCCAGTCAAACCTCTGGTTCAATCTCTTGTACCCTGCCAGGGAAAAAAAGCAAATGGAGAGGAGATGGTCTTTTAGCCTAGCTGAGGTGAAACACCTGTTTCACAAAGGAGCAAAATTGTATATTTGCTGCCAAGACACCGTATGCCAGTTGCTTGACTTAGGGTAAAATGGAAGAAGGAATTAATGAGAGGCTGCAGTGCAGGTTTCAGAGGTATTTTTTGCTCTGCTCACTGCTTTCTCTTTATCTTTTCTTCTGGTGGGGTTTTTTTCTTCATGCTATGACAAATTTTTGTCAATGGTTTTGAATACAGATGCAGACAAGTCCTCATACAATTTTAAGCCTCTGGATTTCTGGGTAATAGGTTTGGGCACTAGCATAACTTTATGGCGTGTGCTCTGCAGAATTCAACTTCCCCAACTAAACTTGTTTCCCAGGTTGGACAGGTAACAGATTGTATTCTCAGTCTTGATGTAGCAGAGGCTTTATTGCCCTCAATTTTCCTCTACTAGACATTATTCTGTGGTCTATGTGAAGAAAATAAACAACTTTCTCTTGTCTCTCATCCTTCTTCTTTTGTATTTGCTTTGCAGACTTCAGCAGTGTTAGGTTAGCATGTTTATACTGTTTGGCCTACCTGTACAAATTTCAGAAGGATTTTTACTCTCGGTGCTTGCTCTCTATTGTACCTTCCTAAGAATCTTCTACTTTTGTGCGGTACAAAATTGGTAGCACAAATAGTGCAAAGTTCTGAAGGGTGAAGCTGACGCAAATGTGGACAATACTGCCAAATATCATCAAGGGTAAAGTCAAACTGATTAAAGAACTTCAGGCTAAAGACTGTGGTTTTTCCAGGTGGAGTGTTATTGCTGAGTGGAGAAACCTCCACTGCATGTTACTTTAAAAAAAAAAAACACAACGTTTTAGAGGTATTTGTGTATTATTCACCAGGTTATGGGAATATTCAGCAAGTAAGAAAAATCTATTCAGGTATGGAATGAGAGCATATTAAGGAATAATTAATTGCATAATTTGAGTTTTCTAACTGGCAATTTAACTCTTTCTAAAGTAATAGTCGAGAAGGCAGGAGATACTGTTGTGGATGCAGCATTGACCTGACCTAGTAAAGAAAATTGTTTGTTGTATGTTCTTTTTCCAGAAAAAGAACCCTTTCCAGTTCTAAGAGAGTACATGGTATTTTTTTGTAATGACAGAAAAATAGATCTATAAAGTATATCTTGGTATTTACTCTGTTTTACACTAAATCACCCGAAGTGCTGTGGGATTTTATTCATTATTTAAAATGCATTGGTTGAAAGTTAGCCTATAAATTCAAGATATGCTGTAAGACAGTACACAAGGGATGGCAAATTTACTACCTTTAGAAGGTGAGCCATTCTATTAACTTAATTAGTTAAGAAAGGATAAGATAGGTTAGGAAGATGAGTCTAGTAAATCAGAAGTTAATTTTACTGCAACCGTCCGTCATAAATAAAGAAGAGTAGCCTGGGTTTGGGGTTTTAAGGATTTTTTTTTTTCTGCATATTTGATCCCCATTTAATCAATTCATAAATCAATTAATTACTGTCACGAGACCTCAGGGCAGCAGGAAATTGGGTTCAAATTAAAAAGAAAAGAAGGCAATTTGTTTTAAGATTGAAAGTTGAATGTTCGATCGAAGTTTAATCAGAAGTGACCCATTACTTGAAAAGTGGAACGTCAATGTCTTTCTAATTTCACAGAATGCTTCATTAAATAAGTATTGAAAAGATCAGGTTAACTGATCATTCAAAAGGAAGATGAGACAAAGGGGAATTTTGGAAGCCTCCTTCCATTTTATGCTTTTTCATTTCTCCTCTGAAAAGCTCGTAGAGAAACCAAATCATTACACTGTGAATTCAAGAATTGTTGGCCTGGTCCTTTCAAGGTTGTACAGATTGTGTGCTAAAAACATAGTTTCATATCAGAAGAGCTAATGTTGTTAGTGCATTTAGATAGCTGTGTACCTACAGAACAATTTTCAAAAGGCAGCACATTCAGCTGCACTTTGTACAAAGTGGAGGTGATACTAGTGCCTGTCTAGAAGTGAAGGTGTATGAATTTAGTTTAGGAAGTGAGTATGAGAGAGTATGAGGACAGCAACTATAGGTGTAACTCCTACTGTGGGTGAAAAGCATGAAGGAATAATAGAGTTGGTTTTAGTGCTTTTTGGATTAGCATGTATTTTTCTTAGTGTGTATTTATTTGAAATTTGTTTGGCAAGTTGCTGTTAAAAAAATCCCCAACACTCAGTTGTTATTGTGAGCTTGCTGAAAGGATAAATGAGGAGTCCAATTCAGTTTCTCGCTGTTTGAAAGTGTTGTTCTTGCTGTTAAATGCTGAGAGGTATTCTTGGAACATCATCTAGGCTCATATCTCTGCCACATGCTCCCTGGGATAAAGAGTGGGCTTCTGTTGTTTAGAAAGTTCATGCAGCTTTCTCTGAGTGTAGTGCCTGAAAGACAATAAAAGGCAAGAGAAACAGAATGTGTTTGCCTTTCTAGTAGTTCTTTATGGAAGTGTCTTAAAAAAAAAACCAAACAACTGGTTTTTTTTAAGTGCAGACCAAGATATTTCAGATGTCAGCAAGTTATTGGTTGGTGTGAGAGGGAGACAGTAATAAAAGTTAAAAAGACCCCCTAACGTTTCAGTGGAGAAGGAATTGATGAGAAGAGCAGTGAGCATATTCATAATCTGAGCACAAGACATGTTTAAAAAAACAAACAAACAAACAGACCCCTTTTCCTGGGGACCCTAGGTGGGACTGTGCTGAGTTTGTTGCAAAGTGGAAAGTCACTGAAGGGTTGCTGGGCTGAGGAAGAACCTAAAGATAATAACTCCTTGTGCAAAGAAACAACAGGCAAAAGTTATTTATAGTGTTTTTTATTTTGTTATAGTTTTTCTTTTTAACAAAAACTGCTGTCCTGGATTCTATTCTCATAAAAAGCCTGGTTTTAAAGTAAAATAAAGTTTGTTTTTTCAGGTGTTTGCCTCCAGGAAGATACCAAGATTGATCCATATCACAGCTCTAGCTGACTTGGGGTTCAGTGACACCACTCACTTGCGTAGTTCAAATGCTTACGATCTAGTATTTCTTTGCATTTAAGTTGTGTAGGAGGAGCAAGACCTTCTGCTCCATGAAGGCACCTAGATTAAGAGAATGGGTATGAATATATACTTTCAATGTTTGTGTCTCTCGCTGTTGAATGTGAGATGAGTGTAGGACAACTGGAAACTTAGCCTCTGCTCTGCAAGTGTGTTTCTAGAGCAGGGTGGGATAAAAGCTGGTTAAGCAGTGTTTCACTGCTCCACAAGCATCTGATCCATCAAGTTTCAGATTCCAGAGAAGGAATATTTGTCTAGATGGAGCGATAATCTGATCTTGTGTAGCAAATCTAATTCAGTAATCATTCCCTTCACTGACTCTCAGTAAGGTACTCAAGAATGAATATAAATAATGTAACTCTTTCCAAGTTATTGATTGCAATTATGTGAATGATGATGAATAGCATCAGCACCACCGTAGCAGTGTTCCTCAACCTCCCCCCAATCAAATGACATGGCTCTGTAAACTAGTGCACAGACTTAAAACAAAGATAAATAGATATTATGAATTACTCTTGAAGTATGTATTTTATCTTTATAATAAATGACTTCATGCATCGTCTCCCTGAGATCTAAAAAAAAAAAAAAGAAGTTTTCTGAAGGGAAGAATTACTTCATTTATAATTCTGATACTTCTGTGACGAATTATACAACACACAAATGCATCACTGAACACAAAAATTTGTATGAGTTCATGCTGATTTTTTTTTTTTTTTCCCCCAAGAAAGTAGTGGGAGCTTACTGCCAGAAATAATCTTCTAGAAATGCGTGGAAATACTTATAGGATATTGATCATGGAGGCATTGATATCTTAAAAAAAAAAAACAAACAAGCAAAATTATCAGCAACATGACGTACCTTTTTGAGACATACCTTTCACTGAGTTTCCTTGAACATGCCTATGAGACTTGTCACACTTCAAAGAAGCCTAAGTCAGCTGTGAATATACAAGCTCGGGAGGTGGATTGAGCATCTGTAGGGAACTCCACCTAAGTTGAGTAGTTTTGAGCAGAGCATGTATCACGTCACTGATATATTTATGATGGGTTTGTGTCCCATACTTGTTTGGGAAGAGAGCTAACGGTGCTGTGCCCAATTAAGAAGTAGCTCTTGGATCTGTACGATATATTGCGTTGTGTAGTACAAACATAATTCCAATTCAGCAGGCATGTGTCAGATATCACCACGTATCACCATGTATCCCCCGGGGTACATGAGTAAGAGACTTACATTGCTCGTTTCGAGGAGGGTAGGGTTTTTACTCCAGTTCTTTTTAACTCCTTTTTTTTTGCATTGAAGTTAATAGCTCTTTCAGCTAAAGTACTATTTTTCTTAAGTCATTTTATGGCTTAGAACCCAGCATGGGAAAGAGCAAAGCTCAGTCACATGAAAAGAGGTTGTACAAGCCAGAACAAAGCATCTATTTTTTTTTCTCTCTCATTTTCTCACTTCCTGATGTTTAAAACAATAAACCATACAGAGTGTTTTTAGGAAGTAAAAAGGTGGTGGAGTGCCAGCCTTACGAATCAATCTTGTTAAAGCTCACATCAGTTTTAATATTTTTTTTTTAACCAAAGCTTTATTTGGCCACTGCTCAGCATGCAATCTCTGAATGCAAATAACTTTGACTGTTGAAGAATGCATTGGGCATCATTACTGGGTTTAATGCCCCTAAAAAGGGGCTTCACTTACTGTGAGTACAGAGTATGAGTCTATTTTTTTGAGAATAAGGACAGAAGTTGTTGAATATCAGTATGTATCAAGAGGAGGAAACTGGAGAAATGTTAGTCTAGTAGATGTGGGAGGCTGGTATTTGAAAAGAACGTGCTTCCAGAATGTTGCCAGTATTACCTCACAGTCTGGGAAATAATCTAAACCAGAAAAATTATTAATCTTAAATACAGGCCCATAGGCTTCTGTAAATGTTATTTGGAATTCAGTCTGAGAAGACTCTAGGCATTTTTCAAAATTATTTTCATAGAGATGTAATCGTATTATAATCTCACAATGTTTTGGGCATTTCTGAGCCAGGGATATTGCCAGTGTCTTATTGCTGCTAGCACTATTATATACGTAAATTCATAGAACATAAAAATTACACTCAGAATTGTCTTACTGGATCTTCTGTAAAGCTCCAGATCTAGCATATATAAAATGTTATAATTATGAATCTGGCAAAATATATTCATTTCACGAATCACGCTCCTCTGTTTAACCTTTCTTAATGGATACATTTTCTTATATTCTTTTTACTGTTCCTCTCCAGAAAAAAAAAAGCATAGTGACATTAAAAGATGCATGCAAAATGTTAGTTCTAGGACTAGCCTAACATAATCTGAAACTGAATACTTCCCTAGAGATTCTGCCAGGGCTGTCGAACAAAGGACCTGACTGGTTTCCCAGCACTCAGATGTGAATACAGGCTACAAGGACGTATGTTAATCAGAGGCTTGTTGTCCCTCTGTAGTCCCCCGTCTATCCCTCTGGTAAGCCTGTATAATTCTACGTGGCACACAGTGCATTGTACTAAATGCGAAATACAATAAAGGGCCTTGCGGCTAAACACAATAATGTATTTAGGTGCTGGCATCCAAAATTAAAATCAAAACCCGGAATAAGATTCATGAGCAAAGAAAGATTTAGGCCTTCCAAAAGTAGATACAGACTATCAGGATACTGAGCTTAGTTTACCTAGAGCTAACCAGAATTTGGCAGAAGGTTTGAGGTGAAGTTTTGTTCCTCTTCAGGACGTAGGTAAATGTGGTGGGTGTGTCTCTGCTTATTCGTGTGTCGGAGTTCACTTTGAAGAGCATGTTTAAAAGAACTGCTCATACTTAGTACATTTTAGAATGTCATGCATTACCACGCATTGTCACCCATGCATTGTCACATCCTCCTGCTGATCTCTGAAGTAACTTTGGCCATAGTTTCTGTGCTTTTGTACTGAACTCATTGCTGTTTGTGAACAGTGGGTGTATTCAAAGTATGCTTACCAAATTGAGCATGTCGGTCCATCAAAGGGCCCCTCTGCAAATATTTTTATACCAGGTGAGGATTACATGGGTGCTAGGTTCCTAGCTTTTCCGAAAGGAGCAGTTCAGGTCATGCCTAAAGAACAAAACTAGAGACACTCCACAAAAGCAAGGATAATTTTAGGTTGTGTGTCTCAGGAGTTGTAGGGATGTAGAGAAAGATTTTTCTTTTCAGGTTATTTTCTGGATTATTATACCAGGTTCAGGAGCATATGTTTGAAATAGTTCCTGGTTTAGGCATCTGTGCAACTTTGAGGTTTGGAGTTTTGTTTGTATTGTTTTGCTTTTTTTCAGTCCACACCTGGGTATCAGTTTGTTGTTTCCTTGTGACAGCAAATATGCAACCTAACTTCTTGATTTCTTACGGTACAAGAAGAAGCAAACATCATCTACAAATAATATATTACGATTACCTGTTGTTGAAAGGAGTGGTCAACCTAAAAGATATAATTCTAGGGAATTGACTAAAATCTCATATTATCTAGATAGTGTTACTGTATAGAAGTAGGATGGTTGCAGAAGATAAAAGTGTATTCTTTGATTATTGTGTTTACCTTTCTTCTGAAGACTAAATCATAACATATTTAATAAAATGTCTGATTGCTGCCTAGCTCAGAATGAAATCTGTGTGGATATTTTTTCTCATGCTAGGCTAAATTTTTAGCTGCTGTGGGAAGCATAATTACAAAGACGACTGCCATTCCAGAAATAAAGTCATAAGACGTAGGATTTTTTGCCTCTTTCAGGGACTTGAAATCAGTTAATTAGGTCAGTGAAATAAGTTCTAATAATCGGCAAAACTTAAGAACAATTTGAAGGGTTTTTAAATCTTTGAACAAAATCCAATAAGTGTTTGAAGGAGGAAATCAATGTGGAATCCTAAAAGACTTCTTGTTTCTTTCTCACAGAATTCTAGCTTTCTCTCTGAAGCCCTTTTTCCTGTACCTACAAGAAAAACTGAAGAGCTGGATCCCTTCTTCAGGCTGCATGAGACCATTGCAAAGGTAACAGAAGTGGAGATCTCCTTTACACATACTTTCTTTCACATGACCAAATTTGTGTTTGTTAGTAATTCTGAAAGATAATCTATTTTTTCATGTGAATACTTTGAATGTAGTGAAAGTTGTGAAGGTTTTTTCATTGAGATTCACCTTTGGAATAGTCATTACTGTTATATTGGTCCACTTGTGCAATCAAAACACTTTTATGTGTAAATGCTTAATTTTATGTGATTCAGTTGTATTTTCATGGTTCACAATAAACTTATTGGCGTAAGTGCAGGGCATTGAGCCCCACTAGATGGCAGGAAGAAGTAACAAGTTTGTTGCTGTCAATTTTGTCAGTGAAGAGGGCTTGAAGGGTACCTTCACGTGCACAGGTACTTGATTTTACGAGCTCTCACAATGTGCTCACATGGGAGGAAGGTGTGACCATCCCATGGTTCTAGTGAGGGCATGTTCCCAAAGTTAATGTCTTCTGACTCCCCTCTTGTCGCTCTAATATAATACTCCCTCTATGTTATTTATTAATAAAATCCAAATTACTCCTTGCTCTAAAGTGCTCTTTATTCACTCTGTCCACTCAGCAAGCCCTATTTCTACATAGAAACTTGACTACAAATGAGTCTAACTTAATGGGTTTGTACACTTCTGATAATTGGATCTCTTATGAACCAGAGCTATGTAAACTTCACAACCAGATTTCTTTATTCGGAGCTACTTCTTTTGGAAAAGCAGCTGCTTTTGAAACATGACTTTTGGCAACAACAAAAATAAATTCACAAAGATCAGCAATGTGCAGATATAGCATGTAGGTGGATCAGCATCTTTGGCAAAATAGACAGTGACTGATCTTGTGGTTTTTAGGGCTTTTCTTGTTTGTTTGCTTACTTAAGTTTGTTGTTTTGGGGGTTTTTTTGTTGTTTTTTTTTTTTTTTTAAGAAGCGCGTGTTCCTAGACATTCTTTTGAAGCTTGTCAGAATCTGACAGTTAAAGAACAATCACAAGATAAGTCTTCTCTCAAACCCTTTTAATGGGATTGACGGGTTTTAAGCCATCCTTGATGCCAAAGTGACTGAAAAGATTATCAAATTTCTTCCCAAAGGCTGAGGGAAGTAGGTTCATTGAGCACTACAGGTTTTTTTTTTATAAAACTTGAAGATTGCACTAGGATACGACTATGTTTCCATTTGCTTTTCAAACTGTAGCCCAGGATGCTTTTGTAAAGATGAATAATACATACAGCAGTGGAGTGAGTTCCCCAGCTGGTGATTTTGTCATCTTTGTCTTCACTTAATTGATCTTAACGTAGTTCCTGAATAGCTTGAACAGCAAAAGCTTTTTACATTTCATCTATTGTTTCATCTTCTTTATAGTTAGATAACAGTGTTGTTACCTCTTTGTTCACTCCACTCGACCACCTTTTTCTCAGAGTAACTAAGCGAGGCATTGTCTTTCCCTTCTCCTGCGAGATGGGCTTTCCTTTGCCCCTGCCTTTATTTTAGGGCTTGTCATCCTTCATATGGCTATGTGTGGTAACATTTATCCAGCTTCACACGTCACCTTTTCCTTGGTAAGATCTTCTTTCAGCCATGCACTTGATTCTAGTGGCTGCATGTTAGTGCGGACAAGCTGCTGCATAGGTAGTCTGAATTCCAGAGAGTCATCTTATTTTAGAAATTTTCTTTTTTGAAACTGATACTGGTTTCCATGCTTTGGTTCAACCTGGAAGGTTACTGAGGATTTGTTGTTGGTGATGTTTTCTCCTGTCTCCATTACTGAAACTCTAAATATGTCTTCTCTATGCCGCCCCCATAGCGATTCTCAGTTCAAGTCAAAGGAGATACAAGTCTTTTAAACAATACCTGTTTTACACCTTTCCATTGTTGATCAGTTATCTATGGTCAACGTATGAGCATTAGCAGAATTCTACATATTATACTGTGCACATGAATGATATATGATGTTTGGTGCTTTGATGTGTTTTGCTTCTAGTAAAAAGTGGATTATTACAATTTTTTTTTGCATTTATCAGTTTCTTTATATGCCTGATGGTTGTCTTTGAGCTAGTATAGTTAAAAATAAATAAGATAAATTTTTAAAAATACAGAAATGTTATGTATCTTGAAATACTATTTCATCTCGTATCTTGGAAAACAGAGTTTTGTTGACTTTTATAAGCAAGCTAAAAGGAAAAACGGTTGGATTCATGAGACTAAAGAAATTCTGGTGCAATTCTCTGAACACCTCGAAAATCTTACAGTTTGAGTAATCAGAATTAGTTTCTTACTGAAGTCTTTAAAGTAAAAATATTACTTGGATATGGAATTTAAAGGAAATGCTATACATTTATGTAGTTAACTAAACATTTTTAATGCTATTCCTTAGTCTGAAATTTTCATATTTTCACTGTGATACTCTGGACAGATGAGGTCAAGTTATATCTTAAAAAGATTAGAAATCTCTAACTTTTTATTAAACCACTAGTATGTGCAAAAAAAAATCCATAGTGAGAAGTTAGCTTGTAGTTACACTTTACACTCCTCAGTCGGGACTTAATGCTTCTCAACAGCTACGTGCCAACTGACTGTGTGTGTGCTCCATTGCAATTGCAAGTAAAACAGATCTCGTAACTGCTTTAGAAACGTTAACTTTTAATTTCAAAATACTTTTCACCCGAAACTGGGTTTTATGTTAAAAGAAATTAAATATTCAAATATAATATATTAAAATGCAGATATTTTCATTGGCTTTTTTTCTCGGAAATAGTTTATGAAAATATTTGAAACTAACTTTTTAGTCTTATTTGAGAACAGTTGTATTTTGATTAGTTTTAACATTTTTCACGTGTTGAAAAAGCTATATTCTGACCTTTTTTATTCAGATACATCTCTGGTCACTTTACCATTATTTATCCAAATACTAAATATTCGAATCCTTACTTACAGAACTAGAGGAGTACAAAACCCTGTTAACCAGCTCTAATGGCTTTGAAGACTATGAAAATCTTTGTCATTTAGCAAATTTTCCATGATACTGCATTATAGAAGTTCAAATTGTAGTAAGTTCAAGTTGAGGAAAGACCTGTGAGGTTTTGGAGATACAAATCTTGGAAAATTGATAGATTATTGTTGTCTGAAGTTACGCAGCATCCTGCCATATCTGAGCTAAAGATTTTGTGAAATCTATCTTTCAGTCTTGGTAGCAGAGGCATGCTTAGTGTTCAGTTTGATGAAACACATTTGCCACTGTGTATTGCTCACAGTGCGCTTTGCTTGTTTGGCCACTGGGGCTGGTGGAAAAGCTTATGCTGGTTTTGGCAGGAAAGTGTTTGGGACCTTTCATCTGTTGAGGGAAATAGGACTTAAATTTTTTCTGTGTGAATGGTTTGATACTATATATCAATGGAAGAATTTCAATGTAAATTTGAAATTTACTTTTTTTACATGAGGTTCAGTGTAAGAACAAATAATCAGCTAATTGTGGCTTATGCTCTCTAAAGACAGCAGTTACCTTAATTTCATGAACACTTTGGAAAGGAGGAGATTGCTGAATGTGGCAGGTAAAATGAATGAGAAATGTGCCGCTATTAAGAAGACAGATCTGTAATCTGAGTGTTTAAAAGATGTAATTTGTCAGAACACTTGTCAGATCAATTTATCTTAGATCTTGTCACTTTAAAGATGGATTTAGGGTAGATTGCTGCAAGGCCTAGGCTGATCTAGAAGAATCAGAGAAGAAAGGGAAATATGTCGGTTTCCTAGTGGTGAAGAACCAGGAGATTCATTATAGCAGCCTGTTTCATTACAAAATTTAGTGCTATCTTACGTGAGATTTGCAGACCTTGTAATTTGAAGTGTGTTTTATAATACATATATCAAGTATTAAAATGGAGAAACGTGTACCTGTGTGGCAGAGAATGGATTTTCCCACCAGACCAGAACTTGAGTGAAACTCTGTTGTTATCAAATGCATGCTCAGAGAAGTATGTGTTATTTTTCAATAAGTTTCATCAGTGTTATTCAGTACAGTGTTTTGTGGTAACTAGTCAATTGGACTTATTAACAAGTTTGAAAATACTTTCGTGTCATTAGCGTAGCCTCATGAGACTGGGGTGGTGCAGTTCTAAAAGCTTTAATGGCAGTCCCCCAGCAGGCAGTGCCACTGGGGCCACTTACCTGGTATCAGCCATGGAGTAATAATAATCTTTTATTGATTTTTACTTTGGCAGGCACCGAAGTGTTGAAAGGTATGCCAGAAGTGACATAATTGGTTTTATGATGAGTTACGGGTGCTGATGGATAACTCTTGAGAAAATTATTAGTGTTCCTGATCATTCGATACTTCAGTTATGGAGATGCATAAAGTAGAACTAACTACCATAATGCAATTAACTCCTAAACATTAAATGAAACCACAGTAGAGAGGAGTGTTTCCATTTCCAGGGGAAACAAGTTGGGTTTTTTTTGTGTTACATAGTGTAGTGTTTCAATTTTTTTTTTTAAATATAAACACTTCTAAGAGGATGACAGGCATATTATTTTCTTGAAGCAAATGAAATGAAAAGTACTGGACTGCAGTACTGTTGGTAAATGAAATTCACGTTTTGACCACAAATAAGGTGCAGCATAGGTATGCTGATTTGAGGAATTCTTTAACAAGATCATACAGTTCTGTTCTTTTGAAGCATGGGACGTACATATATTCCCATTTACCCATTGTCTAGTCCCATTAGTTCTCTAACACAAGCATGGGGGATACCCATGCATCTTGGCAATGCAATGATGTCTGTACCTTTGGTAGTTCCTTTCTCTGTGATCTCTCTAAAAATCAAAATCAGTGGTTTGGTGCATGCTGCCTGTGCTAAATATTTTCATCTTCCTGCATGGTATCTGCAAATATGTTCTATTTTTTGTGTGCTTCTGTACTGAAAAAGCTAAAAGTAACTATGAATATATAGAACACTGATTTATGAGATTGCCATAGATTATTGAAATACTGAATTTATGAACCATAAAATAATACAGTGCATCTAAATTAACATGAAGGTTGCAAACCCTTACAGTCCTAAGGACTGAGAGTGCGGATTTTGAATCAGTAGATTAATACTGTGAAAAACAGTATTAGTGCTGTTTCCTTGCAGAGTTCAAAATCAAAACAAAATCTCATTCTAGTCAACCAACTTGAAATATCTTTGCATTTCGTTGACGCATCTGTTGTAGTTTTAGCAGGGATGCAATCCCCGTAATATCAAGTGGAAACACTTTCGCAAACCATGTCCACGTTGCAAAGTTTTACCAGAAATATTTCTGCCAACATATTATTACTGGCATAGCTGTCCCAGCAGAGTACATTCACATTCATGTGGTGTTCCCACCACAACGTGCCCTTTTTGCTATCAGATTGTTCTTGAAAAAGCCATGTGGTGTTGTGCTTAGGCATCCCAGTGGCCTCTGCACCAAGGCAGCTGTGCATCTGTGTTTCCATCGCTGCATCTTCCTTTTTCATGTAAAAATTTCCTCTGTGTAGAGCTAGAGGATTTGGCAGATTTGTCTGAGATTTCCGAACAGCAGAGACAGAATATTGCTCCAATCAGAGTTACAGCATTAAAGTGTTAAAGCGCTTGTGCAGCACATGCAGAACAAATCTCAGATATTCAGAAAGCAAGGCTGATGCACTGGAGTATATTGCATAGCCAAGCCAAGCCCAGAAAACCATTTATCCTTGGAAGGCCCAGGCAAATATATGGTGGCCTTCCCCTGCATCACTGTGTGGTTTGATAACAGGAAATTTTTGCCATATGCCCTGATTTCCATCATGAAAATGTGACAATTTAGAGTGTCAATTTTCACACGCAATTTCTCCAGTTAACTTTCTTCAGTGATGTATCCATTTTGGTGTGATTTTTAAAATTTCTGTCTTGAATCGTGTATGTTGGATTTTCACATCATTTCTCAGTCTCTTCATCATGATACCTCCAAAGATATGAGTTCTACACAGACAAACAGAACTCTTGTGTCTTTTTAAAGACAAATTATGTTATGATTTTGTACTTTTAAAACAAATTATCCAAGCCTCCAGCCAACAAACAGGGATGTGGAACAGGGATAGGTGACAGAGGTGCTGAGTGAAGTTAACATAACAGAAGCACGGTTCTCAGTGTGTGAATCCTAGAATGGTTTTGGTTGGAAGGGACCTTTAAAGATCATCTAGTCCAACCTCCCTGCAGTAGGCAGGGATATCTCCAGCTAGAAGCTGAAGTGAGAACCAAACTGACGGACCTGATTAATTTCCGTATTTGAGACAATCTACTGTTGATACTGAATTTTTCAATGTGGAGTTTGACCTTGTTTTGAAGACATCATAGTTGTATGCAATATCATTCGGATGTTACACATAAAAGCACCTGTATGTTTGGGGGTTTTTTTTGCCTGAGAAATAGCCGGATGACTTGGGGAATCTCTTGATTTTTTTTATTTTTTTTTTTTTTTTTGTCCTCCCACAGCTGGCAGCATTCATGGTGTTTCAGCAGCTCTCATCTGCCATAAGGTGACATAGCATCACAGGTGCAGCGTAAAGTGCCAATTGCCACGGAGTTTCTTTGTAACTTAAATGATTTGCTTTACTGATCAATCTCTCATACACTGGTTCTGACTATCTTACTGGTGTTTATGGCTTAGTGGTATTTGAGGTGTGCAAAGCAGAACTATATTGTCTTTGGTGACAGTCTGACTGAATTCACACAAAACCAAACTTGTCCGAATTTTTCTGCAAAGAAGCACAGGCGTATTTCACAGAAATGGTTTGCTTTAGCGCGTATTCTCTTAAGCACACAAGTGAGAGTTTTTGTTTTACCTTTAGCCTTCTTGCATGAAAGAACATATAATACAGTTCAAGCAGAGGGTAAATACAAACCTGCTGAAAACTCCCTTCTGACAATGTGTATTTTATTGTGCAGCTATTGTCAGCAGCAATAAAAACAAGAGCAAATCTGGTGATAGAAACTGGCACAGTAACTTTGGGGATGCTGTGTGAGTAGCCATGAACAGGGAAGTAAGATCATTCAAAGAAAAAAAAAAAAGCTGCTGGGATTTTCTCAGGATTAGATGCGGAAGAGGTGACTTTGCTGCTGAAGACATGAGGTGTTCTGACAGACAGTCATATTGTGTTTGGCCAGACAGCATATTCTCTATCTGCTCTAGCCTAGTTAGGGTAGATGTTCTTGGAAATTTTCAGTAGTTCTTTGTTCCTAAAATCAAGTAGCCTCAAGGACTCTTGCACTTTATACTTGAACTCTGATAGATAAAGACTAGGTAATAAAAAAAAAAAAAAGCTGAAATTGCAGAACCCCTGTGTCGTAGTTCAGCCCCGATCAGGACCAGACTACGCAGTCTCTCTCTCGCTCCCCCCACCCTCCGAGAGAATAGGGGGAGATGATATAAGAAAAACGGCTCAAGGTTTGAGATAAGGACGGGGAGAAATCCTTAAAGTTACCGTCACGGGCAAAACAGACTCGACTTGGGGAAAACTATTCATTTATTTCTAAAATTAGCAGGAGAATGAGACAGGGAACAAGATAACCTCCCCCCACCCCTCCCTCTTCCCGGGCTTAACATTATCTCTACTACCTTCCCCTCCCGAGCGGCACGGGGGGGGAAAAGGGAATGGGGGTCGCGGTCAGTTCATCACGCGTTGTTTTACGCCGCTGTATCATCGTCGGGGGAAGAACTCCTCGCATTCCTCCTCTGCTCCAGCGTGGGGTCCCTCCCATGGGGCACAGTCCTTCATGAAACTGCTCCGGCGTGGGTCATCTCTTCCACGGGTGCAGTCCCTCTAAAACAGCTGTCCCAGCGGGCCCTCCACGGGCCACAGCCTCCTTCAGGCCTCCACCTGCTCCGGCGTGGGGTCCTCCACGAGCTGCAGGTGGATCTCTGCCCCTCCGTGGACCTCCATGGGCTGCAGGGGGACAACCTGCTCCACCATGGTCTTCACCACGAGTTGCAGAGGAATCTTGGCCAGAAGCCGTATTACTCCTCCCCCTCCTTCTGAACTGACCTTGGCGCCTGCAGCCGTTCCTCACAACAGGCTGGCAGACGCCTCTCAGGATCCTTTTTACATCTTATTCACTTCTCATCTCCTCTCCACTTCTTGCAGCCAGGCCAGGCCGAGTTGGGCCCAGTCGGCTGCCCGGCGGGAGGCCAGAGGGTGAGGCCTGCAAGGCCCATGAGGCTCGCGCCTCCCCCTCTCTGCCCCCGGCTCAGCTGCTTCACATCTTCTCCTCCTTTTTTTCCTGTTTTCCCCTACTTAAATACGTTATTGCAGAGGCGTTATCACGGGACATTCTGCTACCAATTGGCTTGGCCTTGGCCAGCAGCGGGTCCGCCCTAGGCCCGGCCGAGTCCACTGAACAAAGGGGAGCGACTTCTAGCAGTTTCCTACAGAAGCTACCACCTTAGGCCCCCCCTCACTAACAAAACCACGACACCCTGGTAAAAAAAAAAATTATGAACCAGTTGCGCTGTCCAACACAACTTCACTTGGTCCAGTCAGGTATTAAAATCCAACCCCATTCCACCACCACCCTGAAATTTTCCACGTCTTTCCTGGTAATAACTCCTTCAAAATGGAAGAAGTGTTACAGGATAGAACTAATTCAATTTCCTCCTGTGCCATTCGTTCATGAAGTTGTGGAAAGATGTCAAGACTTGAATATGCCAGGATTGTTTCTGGGCTTCTTTTTGAGTGGCTGGAATTTATTGTTTTCAGCTTGGAGAACTCTGGCAACCATGAAAATACCAAAATAACCAGGAAAATGTGGCTCCAATAAACAAAAGAAACTGAATGAACAAGAGAAGAGCCATCCTTAGTAGCACAGTTTGTGTATAAACCATTCCTGTGAATTGTCTGTGTACAGCTCTGACTGTTCAATTCTCTGACTGTCAGGAGAGAATGAATTCTACATTGTGTAAATCTTTTTAATATTGCAGCAACATTCTATGTTCTTTTGAAAAAGTTAGCGTTGGCTTCTGTCAGAATGTTTCTTAACCAGATTGCTGTTTAGAACCACATAGTTCCTGAATTCCTCTTTTAAACCTAAATTTTACTCAATTGTTCTCAAGATTTTTCTGTCAACTGTCAGTGAAAAAGGAAAAAATAGTTGCGTCGTTTTTCAAGCTAGAGTTGCAATCTCAGTGAAGTAAGCAAATACATCTCAACTCCATCTGTTCCAGTCAAACACAGGATAAACATGTAAGTTCATACATAATGTATAATTTTAAATCTTATGATAGAAGCCCAAGATTGGTGTTGTTTATACATCTTATGGAAGATATATTTTACTCCAAATTACAGCGTTCTGAGTAAGCAAAAGAAGATAAGGTAGGAGTTAGAGGAAGCATTGTTTAATGTCCATTTTTTAAATGAGAAAATGAAATATCATGGGTCAGAAAATGGTTCTTAAAATAACTGAGCAATGACTTTATCTCTTCACCTGAATTCATCATTAACTTGCAGAATCGGGTAGTTTGTCTGACACTGTAGACAGACTGGGGCATATTTCAAAGCTGAAGCTAGATTTCTGAAGTTGGAACCTAGCGTGCATTTACTATTTTCTGGAATTTTAACTACTGGCTGTGGCCAACTGGGCAGTTTTCTACTATGTACTAAAGCCATGTGAGTGCCTGTGTTAGTGGGACTTACCTGACTTGGAAAGAAGTTACATTGCCTGTGGCAATGCCTTCATTTACAGTGCCGTATTTTGGTTATGTTGAGATTTCTAATTGGACTGCATCTCTAGCAGATTATGAGTGCTGCATTGATGACAGATTCTCAGCAAGGATGCCCATGACAGATGTCTTTTTTTGTTTGTTTGGTTTTTTTTTGTTGTTTTTTTTTTTGTAAGGGATATCAAATAATATAACATATGCATGCATTTTTGAAGGAATGTCAACATGTATGTTTATATTCAAGCACTGAAGTCCAACATCTGAAAAAACATATCCAAAGTTTGCTACTCTAATAGACAGGACTATGCCTGGGGTTATTAGAATTTTCCGCTGTAGAATCATAGAATGGTTTCCCACTATCCTGTTCTTCAGACAGTCACTGGATTTATCAGAGTATAATTTTATTAATCCATTCTTTAGAATCAGTACTACCATAGGCATTTGTTATTGGTTAGCAAATACCTCATCTGCCAGAGATTCACTGTTTATTCTTGGCTTACACGTACTGAATTTGGTGGCTGTGCAAGGAAGATGAGTTTTTCTTTAAACAAGACGCTAGTATTCTAGAGGAACAGTTCCTTTGGGTACTCTAAAAGTATCTTGTCTGTTGTATTAGCTCACTGTATGAGCTCTTTTCTATCTTCAGATGTTTTGACAAAGATCTCAAATCAGACAATCCTTTGCCCAGAATGTGCCTATTAAAACACTATGTTTCCACTAACAATAATGTAGTAATGACTTTTTTTCTTCTTTTTTTTTTTAAATTTAAAATAATCCAATTTCTGTATGAGTGAATATGAGGTAAAGTCAGTGGAACTTAAGTATCTGCTTAAGTGCTTTTTAACAAGAGATGGGAAGAGTTGCTTAAGTACTATGAATTAATTGGTTTTGCAAACAACTTGCAGAAGTATCTGGGGAAATACAGCTGCTAAGATGTATGTTTATTTGTTCATTTTATTTTTTAGACCTTACTTTAACCTCCTTTGTTGTACAATTGTACAGTGTATTATTGACATGTTTTGTCTTTTATTCCATGGCATAGCTACAAACACATTGGAACTTTACAGATGCTGAAGTTTCCTTCATTCAGTTCTGAATTCAAAACCAGATTTTCAAGAGTTTAATTTCCCTTAAGGAGTTTAAAATGTCATTTTTTCCCCCAGGAGGCTTAGCCCAATCCACAGTGTTTTAAATCTTGACTTTAAATGTCAACACCTATTTTAACATCAAACTGATAGCTGAACTCTGTTGGAATCATTCTCTTGGTGCTCAGCATTTCTTGAGATCAAGAGAGGGCAATGTAAGACCAAAATCAGATGTCTTTAGAGTGGATAGGAAATGGGTGTCCTGGAAGAAAAGCTTCTGAAAACAACCCATTACCCTCTGAGCTGGGGGATGCCTGCAGGAACCTGATAGTAAAAATTAAGCACAAACTTACATCTGAATGAAAATGGTTCTCTTTTCTTGAGCGTTGTAGCCTGAATATACGTTGTGGAAACAAGGACTGCCACTTGTCACGCAGATTGGTAGGATACAAATACATGCTTCTCTTTTTTTCATTATTCTCTTTCCAGAAGCTGTGAAACTCAGATTCTTTCCTGCATCTTCACTGCAAATATAATTCGTAACATTTCAAAATAAAATGTTTAGTTTTGTTCTCCTTTGTTAATACAACACCTATTTGGGAATTAAATTATAAGCCATACTCTGTATCCCATCAGTAATCATGCAGTACTATGCCATGTTGACACTGCTGCGCTCGAGAGGAGAATTCAGTCCCAAAGCTTAAAAGGAAGCAGAGGAGCAGTCTGAAGACAAAGGGCTAAATACTTAAATTTATGCAACTGAAAAATTTGATTAGGCTCAGTGGAATAAATGCTCTGCTACAGAAGTTTTAGCTATCATAAAGAAGCAAAAATGATCAAATCAAAATAAAAAGAGATAAAGTTCCTTTTTCTCTCTTTTATTTTCACTTGAAATATGGAGAACATTCCCTTGTGGGAGCGGAGCTTGTGGATCAGCATGCTATGACCTTTGATTTTTGAACTTTTTTCTATGATGACAGGATTTGACAAAATAATTTTTTTAATAGAAAGTGCATATGTAATGTAAGAAATCATATAAATATTAAAGTAAAAATTTATATAAGTACTTAAAGAAATATGTAATAACCTTAAAAGTTTTACTGTTACACATCTTGTTTTTAATGTAATTTGTTTACCTTACTGTGGAAGAAAACTATTGGAATGTAAGCGTTCAGTTCAACTTTTTTCATATTTTTAGAAGTGTCTCAGGAAAAGTAAAAAATTCTTAAAATAACAGGAAATACTTGCTTCCACTTGTCTTTGGTACAACACTTCTGATTTACTACGTCTTTCTTTCCTGTCACCTGTATTCCATCAAATTCCGAGCTGAATGTCAAGTTCTTAGCACCTGCTACTGGAATTGGATTTTTTTTAAAGACTTTGAAACTAATGTAGTAATTAAGATCATCAGAAGTATCCCTCAGTTGAACATTGCTGACTTTATAGTTTCACTGTTCCCCTAAGCCAATCTGAATGCTACCACAGAGTGACTGGCATTAAGTTCGATCTGACTGAAATGTAATAATTTGGTTTTGTTGTTGGTTTCGCTTTACTGGTTTGTTTTCAGCTCTCAGATATGATTTGCAAGCTTTAGTGCCTGCATAAGAATGACAGTGGAAGTGCATGCAGAGAGTAGCATAGAAGCAATTACTTCGACAATAGCCTAATTTTTGATAGGCTTTGAAATTTGAACTGAAAGGGTGTTGAAATTGGCCCGAGGAAGATGAGTTCTTTACGTACACTGTGGGAAGTTCATTCTTAGATCTGCTTCAAATACGTGCCTTAAATTTAAAAAGTTGTTTACGTGTTGTTTATTGTTGTTACTTCAATAGAATTGTAGAAGCATCATGGCTAAACTTGACGAAAATTGCCAATTTTTGAGAAAACTAGAGTGCTTTGTGGCTGGAGTGTTATTCTGAACTTAGAAAGAAGACATGTGAAACAGACTACAAAGCTTTTTGTGAAACTCCTTATTACATCTGGACTTTAGGAACTCACTGTGGAAGTTCTGACTGGAATTTATAAAACCTAATTAACAGTTAATGTGTAAGGGCTGTATTTGTAATTTTGATGCTAACAGCTGAGACCCAAAATTATGATTCAGAAATAAATCTATTGCTTGTACCCTTAAAGTGCGCAGGAAAAATGTCTACATCAAAACTTTATTTAGGATTTTTTTGTTAAGATTTGCCTATCTGTTACCGTTTTTGTAAATCTCTTGCGGGGTTTGCAAACATGCTTTAGGATTAGTAAATCCATTTGGACAATATTTGCTGAAAATCTAAGGGATATGCGTCACTTGGCTGTTAAAGAAGTATATGTTTTAGTGAAATTCCTAAAAATGTTTTGCCATTTTAGTGTTGGCAGTATTCATGGTCAGTTAACGAAAAGCAAACTCTGAGAAGGCAGATTTGAATCTCCTGATTTAGTTAAGTAACCATTTGTCGTAGTTCAGCCCCAATGGGGACCAGACTACACAGTCTCTCTCTCATTCCCCCCACTCTCCGAGAGAATAGGAGGAGATTTGACAAACAAGAGAAAACCAGAAAAAAAAAAACCAAACACATGGGTTAAGATTGAACAAAAAGTAAATTTAACAGTAATGACAGAAGAAAACAAGAGAGTGATGGAACACAAATACAGTACAATAGCTCACAACAGATCTCCACATCCAGTCTCTTCCAAGTAGCAGGAAACCTCCCTTCAGCACCCTCCTCACTTATATACTGAGCATGATGTCAGATGGGATGGAATAGCCCTTTGGCTAATTTGGGTAAATTAACCCCGGCTGTTAGCTAATTAGTTAACTATCCCAGCCATAGGGGCTACCAGCTTCAGTTCTCCACCCAGCTCAGGTAAATATTAACTCTGTCCTGGCCAGAACCAGGACACCGTTCGGGTTGTTTACCATTAATAAACTTGTTTCATAATGCAGGTTTATGTGTTGCTCAGTACCTAAAGAAAAATTGGTTGCTATGCTCTGTGTTTAAGAAACCCCTGTTTTAGAGTTAAATCAAACCACAAATCTGGTCACACTTCAATTGTTGAGTGGTTTGCTATTCAGTTACTCAGGCTCTATGTTTTTGTTGTGCTGTTCATTTTTTTTGCAAACTGTGTTGCTTACCACAAGCTATGGTTAAATGATCACAGTTTATTTAATTGGGGAAATATGAAAGACAAATCAATATCAGGTTTTTAACAGACAGCTGTATGCTCAGAGGTGTATTGTTTTGGCTTGAATGGCGCTGCCAGCTAATTATTTTCTACAGCCATTTTATCAGATACAAAGAAGAGATTACCCTATATAGTCATTTGAAGTTTTTTTCCTGTTCTGTTTTGGGTAGCCGAGAAGAGAACTGTAACCAGAAGGACTTTGTTCATGTAAATGCCTTCTGCTATGCTTTCACCTAAGACTTTTCACAAGTCTGGAAAGGGAGTGCCAGTGAGTTTTGAGCCAGCTTTGTGGAGTCTCATGATTTATAAGCTGGGTACCCCAGCAGTACATGGTACGTGTTTAATAATTGGCTTTATAAATATGTTTGGTCTAAATATCAGCATTAACAAGCTGTTACAAAACGAGAGCTGAACTCTTCATGAGAAACAGACTTTATCACTACCTTTTATTTAAAATGGCAGCAAAATGAAATATAGTTAGTTTACCACCTGATAACACCACATTACATGAGGTGGCACCGCATTCATTGGGACCACGGGACACAGTGCTTAAAAGTTCCTTGAAATGGCTGTGTCCCTCTTCGGCTCGCTCATGTGAGCTGCCTTCTCAAAGGAAGAGCCGTGATCCTAAAGCAGCGCTCTGATCTCAAGCGATCAATACTTTGTATTTTGATATTTAAAAAAAAGTTTCTACAGTCTCAAATATTAACAGTTGCCATTCCTGACAGCTATATTGTAATAAAACAAGACAACATCATAATGAATAAGAGATTGTAAAATTATATGAGCACATTAAAACAGGTCTGTCTCTTAGATACAGTGTGCTGTTTAGCTACTATTGCAAATACAATAAAAACATAGCTACATGAAAGAATGCGAATATGGGAAGTATATCTTTACTACATGATTGGAAAGAAAACAGTAAATTTGAATATAAATGAATGTGGCCTGCAGAAAAACCTGAGATAAATCACCAGAATTTTGGAATTTTAATAATTTTCACACAGGCAAGAAATGCTTTAAGATTGAACATGAGGCCTGTTCTCCCTGGCCAATTCAGATTTGAATACTATTTGTCTTTTGTGAAACTGTGATCCTAAAGAAAGTACTTCTCAGCTAAGAAAATGACACATAAAGAGAAATACAAGTTGGAATTATTGACTGACCACCTTTATATGGCACAGTTAGATCTGAGGGTAACAGCAGGGTAAGGTTAGGCCTTTATATAGATATTGTCATGTCTAAAAGTGATTAAGAAAATGGGGCCACATAAAGATTCTTCTTTAACTGACATACATGACATTTTTCGGAAAGTGATGTTCCAGCCAGTGCAATCCTTTTGATTGACATATCTAAAGAAAATTTTAAGCTTTTTTCTTCCTTTTTTCTTGAAGTAAACTGAACAAACTTGCAGCTGACAGGAGCCTTACGTGAGATCCCAATGAGACAGAGAGAATTAAACATTTCTTTTTATGCTGAAGTACTAAAACAATAATGACATTATATCATAATTTCCAAAATAATATAAAATTACAAAAACCTGCTTGTAACTCAATAGGTATTTTGCATAACATGTAGGACTGAATGCTGAGTGTTGAGGATATGAGTTAATAAAAACTTTTCGGACTCCTCTCTTTTTTTCTATTTTTCACACCAAGCTGGGAATCTTTAATTTGTATTCCTGTTATCTTGCAGGAAAAAAAAAAAAATCTGTCCACAGTAAGATCTAACAGGACAGCAAGAAACAGGTATTTGTTACATGGAACGTTTTTCTACTTATTTCCAAAGTAACAATTTTTTTTCTAGATAAAGTGTATTACAGGTATTTGTTCAAGTACTTTTCTAAACCAGCTTATCTCAGAAACTGTATGTTCAAAATGCTTCATTTACATCACTGCATTTGAAGTAGAGCATTATCCTAAATTAGTAAGTTATTTGCTGTTATTTGCTAAATCAATCAAACCCATATAAAATAGCTAAATGTGGAAAAAAAAAGTAAATTAAATACTAATTTGATTTTGTTAAAGTAACCAGTTAAAAAATAATCAAAATTAAGAATTTCATTTACTTCAGAATTTTAAAACATCCTTCACTGGAAGGATTTTTGTTTGAACTTTTCTGGAAAAATCAACAGAAATTATAGATAATTTCTTTTCAAAATTTCACATATTATATTTCACTGGCAATGCAATGTTGAGATGATTTTTAGTTACCCCGTTAAGCATATTACTGTATTTCTTTGAAAGACTCTTGTTCCACTGATTTGTCTGTTGAAAATTGGATCACTCCTGTTTATGTCTAGAGATCTGAAGGGATAAAACTCCATACAGAAATATTACTGCATTCTTCTCTACTGTATTAGAAGTAAACAAGCTCACAAAACACAGTCATTCAAGGGAAGAAGAGAACAAGAGTATGCTAGTATTTGTTTTGATTATGAACTTTCCAAGTACTTCTAAACATGAATACCAACCCCATAAAAATGCATACATCTGTGCAGAGTATGTCCAAAACAAGATAGTGTTTGACCTGCACTACACAATTACCTCTTAGAGCACTTTCTCATCACACCTGTGAAAAAAACACAGAATGGGAAACAATGAGATAATGTCGTAACATCCATTTTTTATAGCATGGACCATGTTTATGTGGATGCTGCCACATCAAATAATACAGTATCACTCTGTAACATATTTGATTACAGTCTACCTCAGAGAGCATATTTTTTTCCAAATAACAATATGTAGTTAACAGATAAGATGAATTTTTAATGAAATAATTCCATTTAGAATCTTGTTTCTGTTTATCTGGCACATTTTTTAATTAATCTGTGTTTGCTGGGGAAGGCTAAAGATACTCTAGAGCCATTTGCTTTTTTTAGTGCTTTTCTAGTGAAACTAAAGTAAACAAAAATAAATCTCAAGATACTTGGGATACAGTCGATGTCCAAATATACAGCAAGTGCTCTTATCTCATCATACTGTTAGAGTTATATTGTCAGTCTCTCATTGATGAGCCATCAGAGAAAAGATTCAGCATCTTTTTTTTTTAAAAAGCAAAACTCTACCCATACCTGGAACATGTTATTTTTCTCCTGTTCATGCCTGCTGACAGGCTCCGCCATCGTTGGTTTTCCAGACCACAGTGCAGGAGAGTGAAGGTACTTGGCTGATGCACTTCAGCCCACATGAGCGTAGCATTGGAGATGTGTCCTTTGAGTTGGGAGGTCTTGACTTTTGACTTACTCAGCTGTCACATACTGACAAGAGAAATTGTTTTCTTGCTTGCTGGAGAAAACAGGTTCTAACATTGGCAGAAGCACCCTAATTCTGACAGGCTTTGGACAGTTGTGTTGTAATTACATAAGGGAAGACAAGTAGCTACATGGGCACATTTTTAAGAACTGAGCTCTAGTTCCAAAATAAAGAGCTATAAATCTGTGTCCCGTTTAATATCTTATGCATTCCACCTGTCCAGAAACACATGATATGTTAGTGGTAACAATTTACTTCTCATCTTCCATTTTTATGTGTGATAAATTGCTGGTAGGTTTTCCTTCCTGAATGGACTTTTAAAAGCAGAAGAGATCAATACTTAAAAATGTATAGAAAGTTTTTAAAATGGCAAGCCCTTAAAAAAAAATTAAGAGTGCATAAAGTTGTTTCCTAATATATTCACCAGTAGTGAAGTGATGCTATTTATGGGCATTTCTCTTTGTAACTCTACCTGTCCCAGGTCTCTAGGGGAAAGTGAAGCTGAAGACTAGGAGTGATTTCTGCGCAGGACTTGAATGTGGTCATTTTGGTTTGGTTTATGTTGATGGAGCAATGCTGACTGACAGATTCTAGTCTTGAGCACAGACCTCGTATTCCCAAATGGCCAGAGCTAAGACACTGAACTTAAGTGAGTTTGTATATGGTCTTTCTACCAACTTTTGAGTTTTATTTGAACACATGAAGCAATTCAAGCTGTTTGGAGAGAAGGTAACCAAAGCTTAGTACCGACAGATGAAAATATAAATGACTTTGAGAGTCCTCTTTAGTTCATTGGAATCTTTATTAGAAAAAAAAAAAATAGTGACCATTTCTTCTGCACAATCTTTGCTTGAACTTTTTCAAACTACTTGAACTTAAGCGAAGCAACTCATGCCCACACTTTTCATTTTGGGAGTGTATGATTTGCCTGCATTCTCCAGACAGCAGAACAAAGTAAAGCCATTGGGAAGTATATACTGTGGTAAAATTCTGCAGTCTCCTCTGATGCCTGACTGTGTTTCTTGGACTATTTTTACCGTATTTTCCATAGTTCTAGTGGACTTTCAAGCTTCCATTCTTATACAACCACTTGGATCTTAAAAATTATTAAACTGGCTTTGAGAATGAAAAACTAGCAACTTTGAAATTACTGCCTGTTCCACAAATTTTAGCTTTCATAATGTCTCAAAGGGCAGGAGAACTAGAAATCTTGCTTTCAGAGGTCGTGTCGGAAACACTTAAAATGATCTTGAGTCACATAGTTATAACAGAAACATTTTTAATGCTAAGAAATAAGCTCTTGCTCACTTTCTCTCAATTTGGCTGGTTTACTCTTTAGTCCACTGCGACTGAGTTGAGTTGCTTTTTTTGCAAAGCTTGGCGTTTTTTGGTGATTGAGAGAAAAATGAGAAACACATCCTGTACACTGCTAAACAGCAACAGTAATATGTTTATATTTTTTATAAGATGTATTGAACAGCCAAATCCAAAGCGCATTGAAACTGAATGCAGATTGATAGCAATAGTATATGATTAGGTTTTGCTGACCCTTTTTTTAACCTCTGTATGGTAAATAAGATCACTTTTCTAAAGAAGCAGATTGTGAATGAAGTAATGACAATATCAGAGCTAAGGTTGCCTGGTGCCCACTCACATCTTTGAGCCAGCAGTTGTTTTTGAAAGATTTTTCTGAAGGTCAAGTTCCATTTTGAGAAGTATGGTACTGGCAGATAAGCGGTGTGGGATCTTGCAGGCTTGCTGACTCTCTCTCTTTAAGTTTTTAGCTTTTCTTAGTACCTGCCATTTAACCTCAAGTGAGAAAACGCGTACTCCAGTTAACATCTCCAACGGCCCAAGTAAATTTTTCTTAGCAGACTAAAAGCCAAAATTAATTCTTGAAATGTTTTAAGATGTTTTTTAAAGTCAAGTTTCAGTCACGCTGTCTTTGATCAATAAGACAAAAGATACAAGACTGTATGTTAGGAGTTCTGCTGATCTTGAGTGTTTAAGATAATGCTTGTACACAGTAGATGACTACACACAGTTCTTTTTATTTGCGTTAGTTTAGACATACTTTGTGACATACCATGCTGCTGACTATCTTTTCCCTCAAGTATGAAATCAGAACAGAAATAAAATATCATGCATGAGATACTACAAATCATTACAATAACTCATGCTAATTGAAATTAGATTTCAGGACATGTGAATTACTGCTAGTTGTTAGCTTAAGATAAAGGACTTGGAGGTCATTTAGTCCATTCCTGCCAGTACAGTACACTTACTTCTTTTCTTTCTAGATTATACTGAACTATAAAAGAGAAAGGTCTTTTGCTGCTTTGCTTGATAAACTGTTCCACACTCCAGAATGACTGCTCACCAAGTTTTTTTCCTTCTCTTATTCAACAAAAAATAGTTTTTCCTTATTTATGTTATTTCACTTTTGGTTGTTTCTTTTAATTTTTACTTGCAAACTTGAATTTCCTGTAACTACTGTGTTTTTAATTCCTGTGGTAAAAGAATCCTTTATTTTGAGATCAAAGACTTCTGATATATATTTGCACTTTTATTATAAAGTACAGAATGATAACTGAATGAATAGGGTGAAGGGTCTTTTAGACTAGCAAGACTGGCAATTAAAAAGGCTTTTTTCATTACTTGCAGCATAGCCTATTCTTTTTGTGTTAAATATGGCTTATATTATAATTGAAGATTAATAATCACTAACAGCTGCTGGGCTCATCTAATGTAATATTCTGCACAAATAAAACCCTCTGTTTAGATGGTACTGGTCTCCTCCTTCATCTCCTCTTTTGCAAATCTCAGTTGTTACTTGAGCAGAATAAGCAGAAAAAGCAATAAACTCGACTGAAGTCATATTGTTAAACCTCTCTCTCGGGGACGTGTGATTTTTGTGCAGGGGAATGCTGGAGGACTGAAGATACAATAAATAGCATAATATTCTGGTCTAATCTAATACTGTTTCTAGTGTCTGCTGTTCTCAGTATGAAAGTTTTAAACATTTGAGAATGGACAGACATGGAGATGCCAACATGCTGTCTCTTGGGACATCCCTCCGGATGGTGGACTGTTCCGCTCAGCGGTACACAATTAGCAACTCCTAGAAACCATGAGATGTAGAGTGTCATTTCAATTTTTCTTGTTTCAGATATTTTAAGAGGTCAGTATTCAAAATGAGAAGTGGAGTTTAAAAGGTGTTTAAAAACTTCCAGTTTGTTACTTGTTTCTTGCTGCTTTTCACTGAGTGAATTCTAAAATCTATCTTTTTCATTAGGTTTATAAATGAAAACTATATTTATTTGTTTATTTAAAATCCAGTATCAAATATGCATTCTGATCAGTTCCTCACCCCAGAAATGCTCTGTATCCTTATTAATAGATGAGGCTTGGATGAACATATTGTTAATTATGGTTCAGAAGCTGTTACAGCATTATGGTATACCCAGGAGATCAGAACAGTTTCTGTAGGTCTTTTTAGTTTTTCTGAATATATCAATTAAGAACTTTAAAATGTGGTTTGTATTTTTGATGTACAATCTAGACAGTGCAAAATGTTCTAGAAGTTCACTCTCATATCAAAACTCTTGAAGATTATTTACATTTAGTTTAAAGCTATTCAGAGTACTTCAAATGCTTCAATGTCTTTCTACTGCAGGGGGCAAAAAAGAAAATTCTTAGAGTCTACAAAGTCTTAATTTATTTTTAGATCTGAAAAGTCTAATTTTATCTATAATTGCATCTGTCTTCAATTTTAACACACAGAACTTTTGAGATGAGTTTTTCTCTAATCTGGGTATGCGAGTACACACACACGTGCATGCATATATCACTTTGGATGCTGTCAGCACTCCCACTGATTTGTTCACTATGTATCAATGCCATATTCTGCAGTACTTTTCCAGTTTCAGGGACAATTTAGTTTGAATTTTACATAGTATGGGGAAATTATGCTGAGTACACACTGATTACAGTATGCTGAAGGACATTGTTAAGTATTTTCCTCTGAGACATTTTCATTCTGTAGTATTTCTAAAAATCCATCCTTTTCTCCCTGGCCGCGTGATCAAACCACTTGTCTGTATTATAATCTTCTCTTGTTTTGACATATTTGCCTTGCAAGTCTTTTTTCTTCCTGCAATCCATCTATAGTGTTGTTGCCAAAATTATCTTTCTCAGCTGTCCTTTTAGTCTTGCCATCTTCTCTTTTAGAAATTCCCCCGGCTTCAGTTTATGTTGTGCAGCAAATTCCAACTTGTTTTTCTAAATCTTTTGCCTTTTTCAAACCCCTTCTCTTCCACTCTTCAATCTCTTCAACAATGTCCCTTTCATCATCTTCTTCCAGTATGGTCATCAGATCTCCATCCTTATTATGACCTGTGAAGCAAAACTTGTCTCCATGTCTGTTTGCCCATGTTGAGATCTCTGGTGATGAACTCATTTGTTCCAGAAGGTTAATCTAAAACTAAAGACAAATTAGCGTTCAGCTAAGCCAAAGCAAAAGCTCTGGAATCAATAGCAAGACCAGAAGCTGACAAAAATATGATGCTTTCCGAAAGGTGAGTCCTGAGCTTTGAGTTATTCTTACAACAAGGTTTGTCAGATAGTCTCGAGGAGCCTGTGCCTTTCATATGCTATCTCCCCACTTCTTTGGTTCTATCAGATAAGCTTAAGGTAAATGACAAGCCTTTTGGTTCAGATGTCTTTTGAATTGTTTTCTGAGACATGTAATGTATTTTTGGTTCTTAGACACTGATGATGATTATGAATAATAAGAGGTAAACATAGATTTTTTTTTTTTTTCTTCTTAAGTTATCTGCTGTCATTTGAGCAAGTAATAACTTTTCTTGCAGTATTGGAAGATTGTACACTTTTACAATGTGTTCTCTATTTAATATTTGTTGTTGCTATTGTATCACACTGCCTTTATCATTTTAATACAGAGCCCACATATAGATAGAGTGCAGTGGAATGAAATGGCCATCATAATTTGACAATCTGAGTAACAGGTGTATTATTACAGCCCCGTACATGGTAGTAAATCTCAATTTTACCTTCAGATAGTTTGAGTTTTATTGCTAGGGTGCCTTAAGAATTTTGAGGGCCATTCTATAGCACAGGACAGTCTTCTGAATTTTATTTCTCTCTTTATATAAATTTTCTGTGATGAGAAACATTATTTGTTAGATCTTTATTCGTTGTTGTTCATGGACAAGTTTGAAAGGTGAGGGAGTTTCTTTTTCAGGTAAATTGGTAGCCTCAGGAGCGTGTCAGCTAATTATAAAATACTTCAGTAAGTTCATCAAAGTGACCTGAGATTCCCTAAGGCTCAACGAGTTTGTCAGACTTGGCATTTTCCCCAAGCCTGCGGGGAGCTTGCTCAGTCCCAAACCTATTCATCTTTAATTAATGTTTTCTTTTTAAAATAAAACAACCAATCTTCCCCCTCCTTTATTTGTTAAGTTATACTATTTAATTACAAGAGGAGGTATGAGATGTCCTTTTGAGATTAAAATTTCAAATTATTAATGTAAGTCAAGTGATTCCTACTTATTCTATGTATCTTGCACAGTATACATTGAAGATTGAGTGTTCTGATTTGAGAAGTACTGTGAAAAATGCCCAGAAATTGCATCTTTAAATGATGATACCAGTAAGAAGCTTAAATACCTTTCTGGCTTGGTAACCACCATGTCAGTATATCTAAGAACAGAATGTAACCCTCATTGAAGTAATTGCCTAACAAGGAAATTGAGTCTCTTTGTGGGTACTGCAGTATACCTGGTGTCTGGGGGTAGCCTCAGTGTATTATCCATCTGATTCTTCCCTGCTGAAGTGGAACGTGTCTGTTAATGTTTATGGCTCTTTTCTTTGAGCTATATACTGCAGAACTGTGTATTTTCGGCTTGCCTTGGATCCTCAGCACTGTGGTTCACTAGTGTCTCTCCCTCAGGGCTAGTTTGTCATGTTTAATGAACTGTCAGTGCTCCAGTTCTCACTGATGAGGGTGACCTAACTGGAAAAAATCTGAGGTACCTTTGCAACAAGAGGTGGCAAGAGAGAAAAGAACAGTATTTTCTTTCTGTAACCATTAAATATCTTAGCCTTCCTGAGTTTGAGAGGATGGGGAGTCTTTAATATGTAATATTCTCATTAATCTTTTTTTAATGCTTATTCTGTTTAGTCTATGCTGAATTGACTCTCCAGGTTGTCCAAGATCTTCAAGGAACCATTGCCTCAACCCCTCATTGACACTTTTCTTTAGGTTCTTCAGCTCCTCTTTCTTACACCCATTGTTTCTGGCTCTCCTCAAATCTTGTCTGTCTTTCTCTAAGGACTGACTGCTGCCTACAGTACATTCTTCTTTCAGTATGGCTGCTTAAAAGACATCATAATAACAAATAACATTCAGGAAAAACAGAGTCTAGTCTAAGGTTCCCATTACAACATTTCCTCATCCTCTTCTTACAAACCTCCATAATCAGGTCTGACTCATTTTGAAGGTCATGCTATGCAATGAGTTTTAAGGATGGTGGCGTATTAACGCATCTCAATGTCCTGATATCCTGAGAGTTAATGGTGAAAAAATGTATAAATGAAATGGGGATAGATGAGGAAAAATATAAAAAAAAAGTATTGTCACAATAATGGAAGAAAAAGAATAATGAACATCAAGGAGAATGACTGTTAGGTACTGAAGCAGATTATATGCATTATTTTAATTAAGAGTGCCTAATAGTACATATGATTTCCTTTGAATAATAATTGCATGCTGATGAAGTGTGATTAGAGACTTTTTTTTTTACGAGTTCAATTAAATCAAATCCATTTCAGTAAAAGGGGAGTGATTAAAAAGATGATATCAAGGTCTAAACTGAAAGCTGTGGTTGAAGCTTCCTATTGCAGACTTCTTTATTACTGCACTCTTCTGATTACTATTATCTAGTTTTTAACAATGCCACAAGTTTCAGACTGAGTCCTTCAGATTCAGCAGAAGAACTGGCTTTGCAGATCAAATAGAAACTTAGGAAGTACTTGCATGTCCTTGAACGTATGGTCCTAGGATTGGTCCTAATACAGGAAGATTCTTGGTTCATGCATGTAACTTGGAGCATATGAGAAGATACTTTGATTAATTAGGACTGTAAGACAACATACTGTTTGCTAGGCTGATCTGTATTTCTGTAGAGTGCTTGTGAACCTGGCTGATTAAATGCAGGCTGCACTGCTGCTTATTTTATTTGCTAGTCATTACTGTCTGACTTGCAAGGCTCATAGACCGGCAGGACCCAGCCAACTGTCTGGCAGCTGTTAACAAAATTATCAATTATCTTACTGGGTCCTATCATCTTGTGCTTTGATTATCCTGTGCCGTGAGTAGGGAGGGCTGGTTGTGCTAACATCCTGATTGGAGTCTTAAACGCTTACATAAGTCAGGGAAAGGCACTGATATTCATTAACTAGTAGCAAACACAATGAAGGCCTTTAGTA
The DNA here is from genome assembly GCF_036417535.1 of Chlamydotis macqueenii. NCBI lineage: Eukaryota > Metazoa > Chordata > Aves > Otidiformes > Otididae > Chlamydotis > Chlamydotis macqueenii. Next base: position 20,866,013 of record NC_141564.1, on the reverse strand, counting down.
GCATGGAAGAGCATGATGTCCAAGCTGTTAATCACAGCACTCTGTTTTCATACCAGTACACAGGAATCTACACTAATATATCTTGTCTGTTATTCTGAGATGATATTTGCCTATCTTTACTTTAAACTTTCCTTTATGGCTTAAACCAGAAAACATACTTAAGATTTCTTATCCTAAAACATGTGCACTGTTAGCTGGCTGCATGTTTTATCCTTTGAATTTCTGTATTAAACATGCAAATAAAGGAAAAAAATAAGCCGTGTAGTTTTGATTTAAGGTAGTGAAGATCTGTACAAGATGCAATTTCTGTTCATGATCGTTGTCATTAGAGATCTTTGCCTCTGATATGTGGAAATAAATTTTGCTTCATATTTTATCCTGTACTTCTCTTTCTACCACAAGAATAGCTGAATCCATTTCCTCAGGACTGCCTGTAACCAGCTTCCGGCAGTTAACATTGCTTCTTTGAAGAGGATCTAGCATGGTTTCCCCCTCCTCCTACTATACCTGAAGAGAGTCAGCGAATGAAAGCATTTTAAAGGTCACTTTCTATGCAGTAATGGTATCTTCGTTTATCGGAATGGTATATGCAAATAATTCAGCTTTAAAGCAAAATTTTGTATATTTGTCACTCTCAAAGTCTGCAGCTGGTAACCAGAGCAACCTGGCTTTAAAGTTGGAGATAAAAAAGAATTATTACTGGAACAAACTTTTAAAGTTCTTTTTAAGAAATCTAGTGTGAGGGTTTGTAGTGATGTAAAGATTTGGATAGTTGTGATGTGGCCACTCAGAGCTCATGAAGTGCAGAAGAGCATTCTGTTACATCCTTTGGCATGCTCATAACTACGCACGCTATGGAAAAGTCTTAAGTGACTAACTTTTTTTTTTTTTAACAAGACGCTTGAATCTAGCCACCCTTCTAGAAGTTAATTCGACACTTTCAGGTAAGGAACTGTGCTTGAGAGTTAACTACACGGCTTCCTGTGTAAGCATTAACCCTGTGTATTCTGCACAGACATAAGGTTGCTCTGCCTCTGTCCCAAACCAACCCAGTGGAATACAAGTTCATTTACACAGTGCCAGGCCTAACTCAGTAAAGTTGAGTTAATAATGCCTGGTCTCTGCTGCTACCTTAACAAGAGCGTGAAAACTGCCGCAATGGGCCAGACATCAGCCAGGTTCTCGGACTCTGAGAGTATAGATTTATATACTTTTGCTACTCTAAGTGCTGTTAGCCAACAAATTATATTTTGAGCAGACTAATCATTTAAGAAGATACTTTGGACCTTAATTTCTTGGTGCTTCAGAATCTCATCATGAGCCATGTAGAAAGTGAACATGTAAATAGAGATGATCTGTACTCCAGACTGAGTGACTCAAGCTACCAGACTTCTGGCATGTCTTCATATGTAACTTTTGGGACGCCTAATGCTGTGTGCCACAGCAATACAATTAGTTAAGTGTTGTTTGCTGTGCAGGGGCTACCTGCAAAAAGGGGGAATCCATGTTTTGTTCACTAGCAGTTTGACTTCCTAATAAGTATTTTCTATACAGAGAGTAAAGAAAACAACATTAAATTATAGAGGGGGGTATTGAAATATGTTTTTAAATATTTGTAAGACCTCATACTTTCCTTGGTCAGAAAAGCTCTCTGTTATGAATTACTATGCTCTAGTTCACCTACTGTAGCCATAGCCTCGTCGTACTCTTTTCTCAGAGAGCCCTCTACTGACATGAAATACAGTATGTTAGATTGAGTATCAGATGCTGCAAAACACCGTTTGACCTGTAGTGTAAACACGTGCCCTGGTGCTAAGGCAGATTGCAGTAAGAACAAAACCACAGACAGTACTACTGAATTTTTGAGAAGTTCTGAATTTTCAAAAGTTGTTAGCTTTAGTGCAAAGCAAACATGTTTGTGACCAGATTTATATTTCTTTGTGTGATCGAGGGAATGTGGTTCTTCAGGAAAACAGAGGGTCAAAGAACTGGCTGTTTTCTCGTGCTCCAGTCTCAGACTTTTCTTGTATGAGTCAGTTAACGTTTTTGGGTGGTTATGAATATAAGAAAAACAGCTGTGTAGCCTGATTATGCAGGAAATTTTTCTACAGTAAATTGTATTAAAAATGCTTATTAATTTATCTTGAGTCTCATGATTACTGCCATTCGTCTAGTAATACTAGGTGCTGAAATTATGTTATTGCCAGGGAATCACAGATTTCATTTAAATAGACTCAGTTTCTCATGCTTAATTAAAAAAAAAACCCTGATAACATGAAGAAAGTCACGAGGCAGGAGGAGCACAGGGGAAAACCAGCAGAAAGCAAATTCAGGAAATTTGCCTATATTATCAAAAATTTTTATTTCATTTTGCAGGGTGGGGAGGTTGGGGAAGGCTGATTATTTTAACATTTGAAATTGCCAATTTTGTGGTTCTGAGAGTGAATCTTAATATGTGCAGAGATTTGTTCCTTATTTACATGAGTGTGGACACTGAAACCATTGTTTATATTTGGGTTAATATTGAATGGTCTCAGCAGATCACTCTGATCGTCAGTACATGTGGACAGAGAGACCGCTTGATGCAAAGAGATGAACACCTGCGATTAGACTGTGCAACAGCCATCCATGAAAGTTAAACCTTTTCATTCACCTTTACAAGAAAAAAAAAAAGAAAAAAAAGTGTTAATTTCAACACACTGTTATTGGACACCCTAAACAGAGCAGTATCTTTCCATGCTCTTTCCTCATCCATGAACCCCATGGATAATGTGTGAAGGGAGAGGTGCGAAGTGTGAGGACAAATGTGACTCAAAAAAAAAAAAAAAAAAAAAAAGCCTTATGTCAAAGGAAGCTTTGATTGTTTGACCCTTACATACAGAGGTCTGCTCAATCTATAGTTGGGTATCTACACAGGTCTACCACACTACCTTGTTACATTCTTTGCTTTCTAGTACAAGTTGTCACGGTTTTGGTAGATTAGCTGCCGTGTGTATGCTAGTTTTCTCTAAAAGTGCACAGGTATCAGTAGGGTAAAGTGTTGTTAATATTCATAGAATAAAATTACATAATAAAAACCTGAAAAGTAGAGAATGCAGGAAACAAGACAAAGTATTTTGCAGAGTATATGGCTTGAAATATAAAGGAGTTGTCGCTGCACAGTTCAAGTTTCAAGTAGCTGTGTCTAATTCTTTCCGGCAGGTAAAATTGGAGTGCAGCGACTACTAAGGAGCAGTGTTCATAAAAGGATAAACATGGCAATTTATCTGATTTTTTAAGTTCTATTGTTTGTAACTTGGCATAGGAAGAGATCTGAGATGTCTGTTTAGATTTTAGCACTCTTAATGGAACTAAAAATGTCCTAAAGGCTCAAAACTTACACCCACTGAGGTCCACACAGCGCACAAGCTAGATATAGCACACGGTTTCAAATTTCACTAGACATAAAAAAAAAAAAAAACAACACAAAATTGGCATGCGAACTTCTGTCTTAGAAAAACTGCCTGCACACTATATGCTGATGTTTATTCTAGCAGATTGATCTCTATCATGCATAATATTTTGATATCTTCATATCCACTAAATATGTTTTAATTTTATTCATCTTACAAATTTCTCACTATATGACAGAATGGAAGATGGGTTGCCATGCCTGTGTTGTCTGACAAGCCAGATAACATTTAAGATGTGTCCCTGCAAGGTGTGATCAATAACTGTATGCCTCAAAAGCAGAACTGAATCTGTACAAAAAAAGACTTGAGTGGAGCCTTTCATGTTTTTGTATTCGGATTTTAAGTATTTATTTAAAAAAAAAAATTGCCTGCTAATAGATGTGCCTTGAGTTGTTAGTAGGCAGCTTGGATATTTGAGGAACCAAGTTTCTGTGAAAACTGAGTTTAACTCACTGAAAAAACAGGTGTGACATACTCACCAGAAAAGAATTTCTGTGATGAATTCCCCCTCAGCTCTGTTTTAGTTGGTTTCCATATCTACATTGTAAAACAACTAATCTCTTGGAGAGTGGTGCAGATCCATGCACTGCATGCAGTCCCTGAGAGCTGACTTCTGTAGTGAAATTAAGTTCATAGGTTGAAGGTTGAATAATTGCAAGAAGACGTAGTTCCTGGGTGAGTAGGTTATAACACTTCGGAAGAGAGAAGAACCTATGGCTTCATTTGAGATGTGTCATGTGATACGGAATAATCTTTAACACCAGCACTTTTGGAAGTCTGTGGGGTTTTTTAGCTTTTGGGATCTGTATGGTGTCAGGGAGGTAAAGGCAGGGACAGTAATTATTTCCTTCCTACAAAGATGTTTACACTGTAAGGTTAAAGACCTTGAAAAAACATTACCTTGGTATAAACCTATCTTGAATATTCAGATTTATTTTGCAATGTACAGTATAACTCTCCAATTATTGTTATGTTTTATATTAATATTTATCTCTAAAGTAATTGGAACTTCATTAAATATGTTTTAGTTCACTGAAGAATACTCCTCCCAAAGCCAAGTGCAGTGGAAATGTTATTCGTTATTTTTTCATTTTAAATTATATAAGAAAAGCATTTCAGAATCAGTTAGCATTTGAACTATAAATTTTTTCTTTGATCTTGATAATTTTGCAAGTGTTCCATGAATTAGTGTGTGTATTGTGTGTGTATTATTATATGTAAATGTTATTTCAGAAGTTGTCATTAGCGTTATAACCAGTTCAGTATGGGAATAGAATCAATTATGCTGCTTTAACATTTCACTTTATGAGAAAATTGTTGTCTTTACTCTTTGCTAAGTTGTTCTTACATTTAATAATTCAATAGTCAGTCTGAACCATTTTTCAACTGGGAAAAGGGAGCAGAAGCTTGTCTTTATTTTCCATGTATATTCTGTGTTGTACTCAAGGGAATGGTATATCCAAAAATAAGACTATAAATAAGAAATCAGTAGCCTTTTCTGTCTTACTGCATTATGTGGGTTTGATACATGCTTCTGCAGCATTATTACTTACTCTGTTCAGATCAATGCTCTGAGCTTTCCTTTATGTGATTGATTTCTTCCAGATTAGCCTACAAAGTACGTGATTTAATAAACACAGTTGTTACCTGTTTACTAAAGCAGACATATCTGCAGTATTGCATACAGAGATACTGGAAATTTTCCAAAATGCTTCAGTCAGTTGTAAGATTTTGATGGTGTAACTTTATTTGAATAGGAAAGAGAAAGCAACTTTAGTCATACGTAGTCAAAAGTGAAATAAAATTGCTTGTAGGAAATGGAAATAAGGCGAGAACTTATAAAAATCAAACCAGATTCTGTAGGAGATAAGGATGAAAAAGAAAGGTACTTACCCGGGTATTCTTTTTCATGCCATTTTCCTACCTCAGAAAAGAAGCATTTTTTCCATATTTCTGTGTTCTTAGACATTGTAGTAACAGATTGAAAAGTATCAGTAGCACTGTATGGCTGTTCACAACCCTCCATAAAATACTCCTATGAATTTGTATCTTGCACCACCTTTAGTGAAGGTTTTTCACTAAACCTTCAGAAATGGGGTGTCAGGAGAGAATTCGAATGTTTGTTGTGATATATTACCATTTAGGTTTCAGTGGGTTTGGGCTCCATATAGAATGTCTCCTCTTTAATTGGATGTGATTTCATTGCCACGGTTGCTTTTCCACAGCAACTCACAGGTTGTTAATGTTTTGAGCAGCTATGTCTTGAAAGAGTTTCATGCAGGACAAGGAAGGATTTTGCATGGTATTTGGACATTAAGAACCAGATTTTTACAGTTGCTTGCAGCTAGATTGTATAAACCTGATTTGGATTCAGTTTTGTACAGATTTCTGGTTGCTCTAACAATTTTTTTTTTTTAATTTCTACACTACCTCTCTGATATTCCTAAGACCAGTGTTTTCTAGTGCTTTTCAACCCAGAGACTTTAGTGTATCAGAGAGTGATCAGAGAACATAATGGCCTTCAAGCATTAATGGCCCACGCACTTGAGAAGTTTGGAGAGAAGTTTCATGAAAGGTTACTGTTTAATATTTTAACACAGATGTCCAAACGCAGTATTTTTCATCTTCCTTCAAGTTCACTCTTAGCTCTGTTTTTTTTTCTGATAACAGTCTGCAACGTCATTATACCTCCCTATTTTGTTCTCACTGTATATATGGTAGGCTTTTTTTTTCTTCATGCCTTTTGCAGTATTGTATTCTCTGGAGGTAAATCGCAATGGCTTCACAGTATGTCTCTGCTCAGGTGTAGGCTGCAGCCTGATATACAGCGCATTCCCTCCATCTCTGTACCGAAATTAGTCTGTGGCCAGGTCAAAAAAAAAAAAAAAAAGTATTTCTTTAATGCTTTCTTAGAAATGTTGTTGGAATTCTATTAAACTTTCTTCAGGAAACTTGTATTTCTGATATTACTTTGTTTTCATCCACTTCCCTGGGAGACGGTTTTCCTTTTCAGTTGCTGTGCTATTGTTTTTAATATTACTTAGCGTTGTTGTCTTTTCCTACTACTTTGTATTGTGGAGTTAAAATGCTACTTTCAGCACAGCAACTGTCATAGCGCTTTTGAAGGATAGATATTATTCTAAGCCCCTCAATGCCTTGGGAAGTATTGTACAATATGATTCTATTCAGTCCACATTTTTATCAACATGATCACCATCACCTGCAGCCATCATTCCATTTTAGAGCACAGCCCTTCAGGTATTTTTTCCCTTTCTGCAATATCGGAGTATGAAGAAGATGAATGAAAGTTTCTTGCATGTGTTTGTCAGTGTGTTTTTGTAGCTCCTATGAACAGTGATGGACTTGGCAGCCTAGAGACTGAAATCCTCTGTTTAATCACAGGCGAGGTACAGTTCCACAGAAAGACACGTTTCTATACACAGCCCCTGTAGCATGTCTAAGCCTTGAGCTGGAGAGTCTATCTTCAGTAAGTGGAAAAAAGCACTCAAGCCAGTCAGTCCCTGGCCTCATCTCTGGAACTGTTGAAAAGAAGCTTTCATGGCATTGAATTTAATGACAGGTGCTAATGTCTAGTCTGAAGTGGACTGAGAATTCTCTTTCACTCATTTGGGAATTTCTTTCTGTAAGTTACTGAGAGAATGTAGTGTTCTGTCCAGTTTGGAAGTTGTATGTCTGTGTACGTCAAGTTGACACATCACTTCAAAAGGCGGTAGGTTTTCAGGTCAGCGTGCATTAGCTTGGGGTTTGATCTGAAGCTCAGTATTTTTTTTTTATTATTTTTTTTAACTTATGTAAACTTTCACAATCCAATAGCTAAAACTGAGGCCCTTCAGAGACTCCTGCAGTATTAAGTACTGCACAGAATTCTTGTGTGGTCATGAATTGTAATCTCTTAATGTTTTTTAAATGTTGTGATAGAAAGGCAATGCCATATTCCTTTTCACAGAGGAGTGTTTATGGGGTTTTAGTAATTTTTCTGTCAAAATCCAATGTGATGAAAGAATGTGCTATTCCAAAAGAAGTGCTGGCTATTAAATCTGCTAGAAATTATTTGACTGTTTTGTGGGTCTTTTTTGTATTTTTCAGCTAACAGGACAAGTGACTTTGCAAATTGCCAATGAACCGGTTTTGCCGTTTAATGCCCTCGACATCGCGTTAGAAGTTCAGAACAGTCTTAAAGGTAATTTTTGTTAGAGGAATATTATTCTCCATTAATACAGAGAAAAAAAGGAGCATCTACTCACTGGTATGGATCTTCAGTTTCCACTTGAATGATAGCCAGTGAGTTTACTACTTAGAGTCTCATTATATAATGCTAAATAAACCACAGGTTTTGTTGTTAAATAAAGCCATAAAATGTTTACATTGCTTTTGATGTTACTCTGTCAGTTAAGGAATAATTACTGTTAAAATCTCAGCATTGCAAAGATAACATCCTCTGTGACTGAACTTGATTTTAATTCCCTTCAAGGCTTTGTTCACTACAAGCAAGAGAGGGCTTCTAATCCTGTCGCTATTTGACTCGTTAATTTTCAAAATCTTCTTTCTTGTTCGCTTATTCCACTAACTCACCTTGTTGGCAGAGCATGCTAACTTTTCTCCTTTTTTAGGTGTGGCAAAGCATGATAATTTACCAATACATATTGAGTTGATTAAGCACTGAGAGCCTGGAAGCTCTGAATTTGAAACTGACTGTGGTGTGTTTGGGACAATGGATTAGGGTCAGGGAGACAGATGAGAAAGTTTCTAGTCATAAAGTAAACAGAAGTGACTGCTAACTTGGAAATGATGCAGCTATAATTCTCATAGACTGTGGATTTGGCACTGTTTGCTAGGTGTAGGATGAATGCCTTCATATGAGACCACTCCATCAAGACTGTGGAGCCATTACTAATATTCCTGTGTTGCCTTCTCATTTCTGGTGCTTTCTATTGTCTTGTTGCCTTTTAGGGCTTGATAAAAGAACAAGCATTCTGCAGGCATTTTGTCCAGTGTTGACAACAGAACCCAATTAAGCCAATAGCCCTTGGCTTGAGCTGTTCAAGATAACACAATTAAAGAGTGCAGTTGTGCATTCCCTTTGCTTCTGGAGGCTGTTCTTTTTCCTCTTCCCCCCCCCCCCCCCCCCCCACACACAGTTGGTGGAAAAATGTTGATATATTATAAGGAACTAAACCCATTGTATCTTACTGAGATGTTCTCTTCTACTATCGAGATTGAAAAAGAACAATAGACCTCCTTATTAGTTATAAGAAGAGTATCTATCTTAGCTCCAGTCTTGAGAACTAGGGATGGAGAGAAGTCTAGGTTCTAACACTGTGCGGTGTCACTCATCCATATAAGCTTTCTCTTTCAGTATCATCTGTCTTCTTCCTCCCATTCTGTCCCTTTTCCCTTACAGTTTCCACTTTTCTCATCTCTTAGTGTATTTAAATGAGATCCAACTCTCCTTCTTTTTCTAAGTGACTAGTTGAAAGTAGGATGGATATGGAAAACATCTAAGAAGCTTAGTCCTTGGAGATGAAATCCTTTGATAATTTAGCTGCTGAACTCTAACATAATTCCTTGAATGTGTACAAACTGGTATTCTGGTCAGAATTCAGTGAACTTAAAAGGATGGTAAAAGGTACAACCCTGACAAGAACCCCCATGAAATTTGAAAGACTGCTCCATAGCATGCTCTTAATAGGAACTCACAGTGGAAAAATGTGAGATAGGTAAAACTATGTTGTTATTTCCTCCAACTATGTCTCTTCTACAGATTACCTGTAGAGTGCTAAGGCCTTTCAAAAATAACTTTTCTATTTTTCTATTTCTTTATATATTTATGGAACTCTGAAGTTGATCTGTTAAATAAAGATGTAAGTTCTGTAAAATCACACCAACACTTTACATACAGTTTAGCAGAATGTGAGATCTTATGTCAAACTTAAAGATTTTTTGCAGTCTTGAGGTGTTGCCATCATTTAATTTACTCCCTACAGTATAAAGTATCACTTTTCTGTCATACACATTCATAGAAGTATGATACCTTTTCTTTAATCTTTGCCATCCATCACTGTCAAGACCTAGGAGTCAGAAGGCTAGCATTGGTCTAGGATCAGCGAGCATCCAAAAAGACAAGTAATTTTAGCTTTGTTGTGCCATATAAACGTTGGTTTAGTTCAGCCTAAACGCAGCAGGGAATGATTATCAAAGAAAAAGTGTGACTCAGCTGGTATTCCTTCAACTGAACATGAGATGTCTGCTATTCTTCCTTTTTTCTTTATTTGGAGTAACAGGGAATGTTGATTTAAACTGAGTTTTTCCCTCTAGCTTCAGTTAGATCATTTATCTCAACCACTTCAGAGGAGGGAAAATTATTTTCTAGGTTGTAAGGCCAGCAGGATAGATTTTCTCCTAGCTGTTCCCTTCAGAGTTTTGTTTAATGACTTCTCATTACTTTCCTGCCTTGTCTGTCTCTAACTTCTGTCAAATAACAGTTTATTTTCATTTTGGAAACCAATGACTGGTCATTTTCTGTTTAGATAAATAAGAAGTTATATTTTTAACAAGACTTACGAATTTCTTCATAAGATTTTATGTTGTCTTAGATTTCCAGTTCAAAGGTGCATTGTCTTAGTAAACTATTTCTTTCTGCAACTTGATGCAAACTGTAAATGTAGAAAATGTGAAGGGAAATCTGCCCCGATCGGGACCAGACTACGCAGTCTCTCTCTCGCTCCCCCCACCCTCCGAGAGAACAGGGGGAGATGATATAAGAAAAACGGCTCAAGGTTTGAGATAAGGATGGGGAGAAATCCTTAAAGTTACCGTCACGGGCAAAACAGACTCGACTTGGGGAAAACTATTCATTTATTTTCTAAAATTAGCAGGAGAATGAGACAGGGAACAAGATAACCTCCCCCCACCCCTCCCTCTTCCCGGGCTTAACATTATCTCTACTACCTTCCCCTCCCGAGCGGCACGGGGGGGGAAAAGGGAATGGGGGTCACGGTCAGTTCATCACGCGTTGTTTTACGCCGCTGTATCATCGTCAGGGGAAGAACTCCTCGCATTCCTCCTCTGCTCCATTGTGGGGTCCCTCCCACGGGCCACAGTCCTTCGTGAAACTGCTCCGGCGTGGGTCATCTCTTCCACGGGGTGCAGTCCCTCTAGAATAGCTGTCCCAGCGGGCCCTCCACGGGCCACAGCCTCCTTCAGGCCTCCACCTGCTCCGGCGTGGGGTCCTCCCCGGGCTGCAGGTGGATCTCTGCCCCTCCATGGACCTCCACGGGCTGCAGGGGGACAACCTGCTCCACCATGGTCTTCACCACGAGTTGCAGAGGAATCTTGGCCAGGAGCCATATTACTCCTCCCCCTCCTTCTTCACTGACCTTGGCGTCTGCAGCCGTTCCTCACAACAGGCTGGCAGACGCCTCTCAGGATCCTTTTTACATCTTATTCACTTCTCATCTCCTCTCCACTTCTTGCAGCCGGGCCGGGCCGAGTTGGGCCCAGTCGGCTGCCTGGCGAGAGGCCAGAGGGTGAGGCCTGCAAGGCCCATGAGGCTCGCGCCTCCCCCTCTCTGCCCCCCGCTCAGCTGCTTCACATCTTCTTCTCCTCTTTTTCCTGTTTTCCCCTACTTAAATACGTTATCGCAGAGGCGTTATCACGGGACATTCTGCTACCAATTGGCTCGGCCTTGGCCAGCAGCGGGTCCGCCCTAGGCCCGGCCGAGTCCACTGAACAAAGGGGAGCGACTTCTAGCAGTTTCCTACAGAAGCTACCACCTTAGGCCCCCCCATCACTAACAAAACCAGAACAACGACATGCTAGAAGATTTGTTCGTTAGGCTTAATTTTGTGCCTCTGGGATCTGGTTCAGCCAGTCACCTAAACATGCATTTTATTGCCTGTTGGACTTTCTCACAGTCTTGACATCAAATTGTACGTGTAAATACCAGAGTCACAGTTTGGCAGTCTCCTGGATGTCCTCATGAAAGGATGTATGTGTCTTAATATTTGTTAATACTGCATCTATTTATGTTTCCAAAGAATTTGGAATGTGGTGGGTGTCTGTACAGTTAGCTCTGTTAAATTCAATAGGATGTTACTCAGCACTTTATAAACCATTTCTTACATTCAGGGTAGGCTGGATGGCAGGTTAGAGGGAAATGTCATCCACAACATATTTATATCTGGCTCGAGGCCTGTTCCTCAAAAAGATGGAGAAGTGGCTGTTAAGCAACATGTGTTCTCTCCGTTTGCACACACCAGAACTCTTGGAAACAAGCTACTGCATTTGGGTTTACCTGAAAGGAAAGGTGGTGGCTGAAGAGGCATTTATTTTTGTGCATCTGCTGATGGTCTGATGTTTAACAGGAAACCTCATGGTCGTAAATGTTATAAGATGGGTTCCAAGAGTGAAATCCAGGTCCCCGTGGCTGTTCAGGCTGTTATCTGTCTGACCACAGATGTGATATTTTAGAGAAATCCATAAATAGGTGACAGTTAAAAATATTGTCATTAACTACAGATTGCAAGTGTGCGGTGTTTCGTACATTTAAAATCAGGATCCACTGTAGCTTGAATCAAATACAAGAGTATCTTGCTAGGCTAGGCCTTGCATGCTATGAAAAACCAATTTATCTTTTCAGGTAGGGCACAGACAGGATGTCAAATCTGGATTATGAATTATACAAATGGTTCTTTTAAGCACTTCTGTGAAAGTATTTTGTATGTATATGCAAGTACAAATTTATCAACGTTTGTATGTAAGTATTCTGTATGTATATAAGCATTTTTATTCAAAACATATTTGTATCATGCACTGAATGCTTTTAGCACTGTGCAGTCTGGACCTTCTCCTTGTAGCCTGTCTTGCAGTGTATTTGACCCTCTTTGAAACTTAGTGTATGTTAAAGCAAGCTTCAGGGACTGATGATGGAGGTGTTAAAGTGTCTCATTAGGATCAAAAGCCTTTCTGTTCCTTTGCACCCGACTGACTCAGCAATAACAAGTTTAATCACAACGTTTATAAAAATAAAGGCAACCAGGTTTGATGCTAACCATGTCTCTTGCTTAGGTGCTGTTTGCTGTAGAAGCTGATATCATTTCAGTCACTGGTCCCACCTAGACTTATGCAGACCTTTCAAAAATTGGTATCTGTTGCCTCAGCGTTAGATTGTGGCTGCGTAGCACTAGGCACACATGCTAAGATTCCCTACTTGTGGCTTTTGTCATAGGCTGCTGAAGCTGGTAAGCAAGTCACATAAGCTGTAAGCCATCTCTAATAGGTACTGGATGAGAGAGGCCTATGAAAACAAATTAACTAGGAGTGAGATTTTGTGGGTTTCCCTCTATAGAGAGGGCAGGGGCTGTGATTTAAAGCTCTTTGGCCCTTTCTTCTCCCTGGAATGGATGTTTTACAGATGTCACAGCAGCTGAAGTACTTGGGGTGATGATAGTAGGCAGTGCTAGCAAAAGTTTAAAAATAATCTGGTTTTTGATAAGCGATTTCCAGGGAAGTCTGCATGACTTTCCACAGCCGTGGCTCAACCCATACATTTCAAAACATCAGTCTAAACTCCCAGTCCTTAGAAAAATCAATACAGAAATGTATCTCTGTCATTTACTTGGTGGCTGCATACTCATTGACTACAGCTACCTGGTAGTCTTCAGCTTGGCATCATTTTACCTGTTTGACCATATTTCCCGGATCATTTAGGGTGCTTTTCAGAGTTACTTTCTCCATCTGTCTGTAATGTTCAGAAAGTTTCCTTCTTTACTGTTCCCACTCATTATTCTTGACTGATACTGAGCTGAAAAAGGCAGCAATTAGTTATCTGTATATATGATAGAAATACCTTCCTTGCTATAAAACACTGACATCTTGTCTTCAGTATCCTTTCAAGGATGTTATATATTAGTACTGGCAAACCTTTCATCAGCCTTTAAGAAAAATCATGGAAAATGCATTTTTCATGGGCAAAGCATTTGGTACTGAAAGGAAAGGATGAGCATCTATTCTGTATCGGTAGGCCATATATGTTTCAGCAGCTCTGTACAAAGGCATTGATAACTTCCTCTGTATTGACATTCATAACAATAGGTCACAATATGCCTTTGTAATGATAGCCTCTTTGAAAAGAGACTTCTTGCAGCAACACCAGATTAGTTTGCTTGGGCAGTAGCAGTCATGCTAGCCAAATTGAAGCTGATGGCAACGTATTCTTTGCACTGAGGATGCCCATGGATTTGTGTTTCTGCCACCTTTAGGGTACTTTCTACAAAGCTTTCCCATTCAGATTTCTCACTGCTGGGTCTGATCATCCAGTTTTGCACAGCGTGAAAAATCTCCCTAGTGAATACAACAGCATGCCATAGCTGATTGCGAATGTGCAAGCTAATCAAAACCTGAAGCAATTTCCCTTCTTTCTTATATGCAAACACATGTTCACATGCATGGAGAACAAGCGTCATGCCTTAAACTGCTGATCTGTCTGTGTTCATTCTCCTGTAGGTACTTGTAGGCAAGTACATTCATACCAGAGGGCACAAACACAATTTAAAAATGTTAAATCTCTAGCAGTACTTTTCATAAGAGCAATCTGTTACACAGGGAAAGGCTATTATATTCAGTGTCTGTAAAAATAAATATCTATTTGGTGTAACCTGTTTCTGAATAAAATCGAGTTACATTTAGCAAGGGTAATGAAATTCAAGAGTATGCATACTCTCAAGTCACTTTCTTGTACTTGCAATTTTATTTATTTAACAATAGAACAACTAGCTTAGGTGATTCATTATGATTCATACTGGAGACAAAAGGACAAAGAATACATAATAATGTGGCATTGTTTTCTGTTGGGTGAAGTAACACTTGCAGGTTTTGTTTATTTTCTCTGTAGAAGCATCACAAGATGTTTAAGACATTATTAGTTAATGCATCTTTTTAAGAATCATTTCCCCTTCCACTCCCAGCTTCTCAACTTGAGAAAAGCATCAATCACAATTTCCCTTGGCAGTGAAGTTCAGTGTGTTGCGGTACAAACTACTGATGCCCTTAAAGCTGTGTCCTTACTTCTCTGGGTAAGAGACACTTCCATAAACACTTTGAGGTTTTGTACTGAAGTATTAAAAAGGGGCCTGGATGTTTGTTTTATAATGAGTGCTGGTTTAGAGTGATGTAAAGAGTGTTTTTACTTAGGACTATAAAGTGTAGTTGGTTTAGGGGCAAAAATGTATGCTATGGAGAGGCAGTGAGAGCATTTACAGGATTTTCATGTTTAAAAGGGTGATCTGGTTGGGTCTTCATTTCCAATGAAGTATTTCCAATGATATGCTTATCCCTTTATCTCACCTTCCCTATTGAAAGGTATAGCTAACATTTACAATTGTTTATATAATTTTCAGAACAAGAATTACAAGTGTTGTATGTTACTTGGAATATTAAGTGCTTTGCTGAAATAGAAGGATTCTTTGTAACAGGGTGAATTTAAACCTTTCCATACTGACACAAGTCCTAGGATAAGTTATGCACAGTGCCTGGGTTACATGCATGGAAATGGCAAGTTCTTCAGCTGCACAGGGTGTTTGCCTGAGAGTTGAAAATTGAAGATACTGATATTTTGCAAAATATCCCAAATGTACTCAGTTTATATGCTTGGAGAATATCTTCCTGAGGCCTCAGCCTAACTTAATCAGGCTTTAAATTACTCCAGACTCAATCAGAAAGATGCCAGTTCTGTACATCAGGGTACTGCAGTGCCTGTTATCCATTCTAATTCGGGAAATGTGGATTGGTCAAGAGCCACTGACAAACCAACCTTGTCTCAAACCAAGACAGACATAAACCATCTTCTCTCACTCCTGTTCCTACAGGGAGCTTCTGTTCATTGTTGAAATTCATCTCGATAGCTCAGGAAATCTGACAGTTTCTCTCACACCAGCATCTGTCTCTCCATGTATTTTGAGTCATTTCATGTTTTGCTGGATTGAAATGTGTTAGCTGAAAGACAGGAGTGGGGATCTATGAACTGCATTCCTTTTGCTGAAATGCATCCAATAGCAAATCTCTTTTTTCATACAAGAGGGAGAATATGTCATATTGAGACACTTCCTTTAATTTCCTAGTTGTACCTATTTGCTTTTCTGTTCTTGTTATATGCTCACCTTTCAGACTCCATCCATAAATAATTTGAAAAATGAGTTGACGTTCTCCATTTACTATTTCTCATCTCTCCATGTATCTATTAGACAAGGAACGTTAGTATTCATTTAACTTGTGTCTTGAACCACTTTGTTGGATTAATCGTCTCAGTCACTGAGATACTGAACTCGCTGAGGTTTGTACATTGAACTAAAGGTGAGACACCTTCTGAAGCTGAATGGTTTCTTTTGATTAAATCACCATTTAAAAGATCTAAGGATAGTTTATTTTCTTATTCTTACTAAACAGTGAATCTTGGCCTTAAAGATAATTTCTGCATCCTGGAAATGTTTTTTTTTTTTTTTTCTGACTGATGGTACTTTTGACTTTATATCAGGTCCAGTCTCTGCTTTCTCTCTCCATGTGCTTGTGAAAATTCACGCAGGCTTTGCATGCCCTGGGAAAGGAGGGCGTGCTCTTCACCTGCATTGTAGGTGGGAATAGATGGCACATTCCCAATACTCCAGTTCATGTATCACATTCTTCTTTCTGGACCACAAACAGAGAAATATCGAAACCACGATATTTCGTTATTCAAAGTGCAGTGGGCTTTTATTCTTTTGCTGTCTGTGTAGGATTACAAACAAAGTAACAGTTAACACTCCAAGTTTTAAAAGTTTTGAAAATATTGACTGGATTAGAATATACATTTGGATACCAATTAAAGTGTTAGTTGCCTCATTGCTGTATGATTTAAGTGATTAAGAGGAACAATTTCACATTCCCTCTACAACTGTTAACCTCTAGGATTCTAAAATGCTGAACAAAATTCAATTAACCTCTGCATATTATGATTTTCTATACAAGCAGTCATTATGAAATCCAAGCACAAGCTTTCAAACCTGAGAGCAGTAGCGTCAAATGGCATTGAATAAATTCTGTCTCAGAATGAAATATTATAGTTACTGATTTATGCATGCCTGTTTTTGCAATGGTAGATTTCAAGCTGTACCCCAAAATCATTCCTCACAGCTTATTAGATCTTAAAACATCAGAGCCCAAACTGATCTTCTTTGAAAAATAGATCAGAGCTTATGCACAATGATCTATGGCTTTCCTTGATCCATTACATAATTCTCACAGGGAAAAGAGACTTGGATTTTAATCAAACTATTAATTTTTACTTGTAAGCAAGAGTAATAAGTGATGTTCTCTGAATCACTGGCAACTGTCATGCTCTTACTGTTTCTAGGTGATGAAGTAGACATTCCTCAGTTGCTTGCAGTGGCATCACGTCTCAGGGACACTGCAGAATTGTTCCAGTCAGATGAGATGCGCCCAGCTAATGACCCCAAGGAACGAGCTCCTATCAGAGTCAGGATGCTCAATGATGTGCTACAAAGCTTGGAGAAAAACTTTCTGGTTCATCGAGCTCCTCCAGGACTTTACAGGTATCGTGTTCAGCATGTTCTCCATTTGAGCTAAAATGGTAATCTCACATTGCTTGGTTTTCAAAACTGTCATACTCTCTTTAAAAATATCTCAGTAAGTATCCAAGATTAAAGCTACTTTTTCCTCTCTCATCCTTTCTGCAGAAAATATTAATTCATTACAGTACAAGAGGTCATTAGAATGCAGCGCTGTAGCATTTCTGTCATGACATCACTGCTAACAAGATGTATGGTGTGATGGCAACTCAGGCAGCATGACAGATACTTGTGTTAGATGGTACAGTAAGCTTTCAGAAGAAGAAAATATTTTGAAGTCTAATACTGCTTGACAAGCTCCACCTATATTTTATTTAAAACTTTTTACAGTTCATTGAAGATTCAGAATTATGCAAGATATTATGTAGCATTATTTAACATATTTAATTATATAGTGATGTTCTTGGGTGCATTTCAACCAGTCAAAGGCAGTACAGTGGAGTGCATGAGAAGGCCTTGGTGAGTCGCTATTCGTAACATCTCGTTTCTCGTTAGAATTGTTCTCCAATATGTCTGAAGCTGCACTACTCAGGTTGATTTTAAGATGTCATATTCATTCTATCTTTCACTTTCTAAGAAAGAAGTCTACAGGTCTGTATCTCTCACCATAGATTTCCTCTACAAAAGAAAAAAAAAAAAAACCACAACAACTTACGGCAATCGGTAGCTTAAAAAAAGTTTGAAAAGCAAGAACGGTCCAAGCTTGCCCTGAGTAGTGCCTGGCCCTCTGGCTGTTCAGAAGTAATAAAGTTGTGTGCATGTGCTTCAGAACAAACTGTCTGATGCACTGTACTGCAGCCCATCAGTGTAGTGTTTATAGCTTGACCTCAAGGATATGATTGAATGCCCTGGGCTATAGAGTGAGGGCGTATGGGGATTGTTTTGAAGGACTCTGTGGCTGGAGATAGCCAGTGCCTTACCCATACCGCCCATTAGGAGACTTCCCCAGGTAAAACCCTCCCTTTAGTTAGGGGAAGCTGGTTGGCGTTCTCAAAAAAGAGAGCTTGGCTGTGAACTGACATACATACACAGGAGACAGACAGGGGCTAGGACACAGAAGTGAATGAAGCATCTATGTTATTTAGGAATATAAAGGTACTTGCAACCAGAACTAATTAAAGTAATAAAACAGTACTTCATTGCAATTAGTTGGAAAAATTGTCAAATGTCTTGTGCAAGAGATTGTTTCAAGTAGGCACAAATGAAGGGGTGGTAGAGGCACACTTTTGAAGAAAATCAGAAGGCTGCAGCATCAGGAGATTTTTCCAAGAATTGGGATTTATATAAAATAAATGCAGTCATCTTACAACAAAAATGAAAGAAAATTTAAAAAGTAGTTCTGGTGAACTCAGCAGTGTCACTGAAAAAAATCCCTACAACTATAATAATGAAAATATAATAATTATATTTGGGGAGGAGTAATGTACTTTATTCCTGCTGTGACTGGATTTATAAGGAAATAAACCAAAATGTGATTAAATAAAGTCTAACATTACAGGTTTAGCACTGCTGTCTTTCTTACCTGAACTGGTATGATGTTGCACAGGAGCCATAAAACTGCTTAATATAATGTAATATGTTTGTGTTGTATCACAACAGCACATTGTTGAGTCTGGCCTGGTTCTTTATTTGTAAAAATAAATTATACCAAAACTTAGGATTCCAGTAAGCAGACTTTTTGAGGCCTTCTAATATTTGGATTCTTCCAGTGCTTGCAGTATTAAGTTTATTATTCATCAAGATGCAATTGTTAGATACGCAGGTATAATGTGAATTAAATTTGTCACCTTCCTGCTCTCAGCAGTACAGTATTCACACTGGCAAAGAGATAGTGTGGAAGTGAAAATTTTGTAATTTTCCCCCTCCTGATTTCATTACATGTGATACAAGATTTAACAGTGGAAGATAAGGTTACTTCAGAGTTTGTGGGAAAACATTGGGTTTGACTTTACTCTGGACTATTTTACCTAACATGACCTGGAGTATGTAACAGTGAAGTACACCTTGTGTACCTTCATTTAGATGCTTATTTAGAAACAGTGCATTCTTTCTGCTATGCCAAGGTGTGCAAGTGTAGTGTAGATTTATCTGCAAGGCAAACAGAATCAAGGACGGTGATAGTTTTCTAATTTCCTTTCATGCCATTAAAAATCTGCAGTACAGTTTCTTTTCCAAAAAGCATCTAACAATACATCTTTATTTGAGTTATTTTAAACATTTTAGGGATTGAAAGTCCTCCTACTAATTGATGCAGCTAGTGAATCTATTTTGTGTTCTGCAGCTAAAATCATATCACAAGAACACTAGAAATACTTGAAAAACCTGATGTACAATTTTTTTCCTTGTATAACTTTAAGGTTTTCTTTTTGTAATTTGGTAAAGAAAACAAACAAAAAAATGAGTCTCACAGTCAGGACCTTGTATGCCATGTTTCATCCCAGCTGGAAGATGGATGGGCGCGTTGTAAACCCCTGAAATAGTGGTTTATAATGGAAATGCTGGCAGCCCTTTAACTATAGCAGCACAAGCAGTGCAGCAATAAATACTGTGCTTCGTCTGTAAACAGAAATTTAGGAAGCCTTGACCTTCAGGCTCCAACTGTGTTTAGATCATTAAGATTCCATAAATACTGTAATTTACAGCCTTCTGAAGAAGAATTTGTGTGCACAGTAAAGCACGTATTCTTCATGAAAAAATGATTGCTTCCTGTATACCCATTTGGACTCATATTCTCGACCTCAATCAAAGCACTTGACAAATTTGCTGAAGTTTAGGCATCATTTTTAGGCTTGTGCTTGTCCTACTTCACAGCTCTCTGGATCTATACTGTGTTTTCTTTTCTAGAACTTGAATTAAAAAGAAAGGTGGGTTTTTTTGCTTTATTGCAGGAGGTGGATTGCAACCTACTTGTGCTTGTACACTACAGAGGAGCGAATACATCTTTTCTGGGTTTTTTGGGGTTTGTTTTTTTTTTTTAATATGGTTTGTACACTCATTGCCACAGCTGTAGTCCCTTACTGTATATATGTCCAGTCAGTGTCCTAGGGCAATATTTGG
The DNA here is from genome assembly GCF_036417535.1 of Chlamydotis macqueenii. NCBI lineage: Eukaryota > Metazoa > Chordata > Aves > Otidiformes > Otididae > Chlamydotis > Chlamydotis macqueenii. The sequence continues at coordinate 20,845,864 of NC_141564.1, read as the reverse complement.
GCATAATTGATGCATTAGTCATCTATAATGAGCAATAAAATTATTCAGAGTTACTAAAAAAAAAAATCAAATTACTTTAAATTTTGATAATTATGTGAAGATATTTTGACTAAAATAAAGTATTGATGATTGACATTGGCAGGTTGTTCAATGCGGTGTAAGTAAACACTGTAGTTTAGATGATTATCCTTCTTACCTGAACTTCATGACATTGAACTGAAAATTTAACAATAGCATACTTTTCCCATGATATTTTATTTCCAGCTGAGCTGGAAATGTACAGGTACAGCTTTCATCAGGGTATTTTAGTCTTATCCAGAATTTTAGGCAGAATGAAAAATAGTAGGTTGAGAAATGTTCTCCTGCTTTGGAAAGTTACCCTGGGGCTTGATTTAGGGTTAGGACCAAATCTCAGAGTTTTATTGTACCTGAAGAATTTCTGTGATTCCCAGTGGTAACTCAGGGTAGACTTTCTATTTCCAAAATAAATGTTTAGGAACAAAATAGGATAGCTATTGGTATTTTTAATTTATCTCCCTTTGTTTCTCATAACATAATCATAATATTGATAATTTTGTGAATTATATTTCATCATTATTTTAATGGAATAATCAGTAGAAATTTGTATAAGTTTGTTTCTTTCCTCTAGCCATTTCTTGCTTTCCACTCTTAAAATGTATACCTGTGCTGAACAACTCTGTGTGTTTTCTGGTAATAATTTTTTTTGCTACTAGTACTAATAACCATAGATTACACTGCAGTGGCACATATGAAGCTAAGGTAAGAACAGAGGTGCACTTTAGGCACTGTGCATAGACGGGGGGGGAAAGAAATAAATACAATCTCAAGCATATTGTCCTCTCAATGAGATGGTTATCTCAGCAGAGATAGAAGATGATTCTATAAATGCTGATAACCCAGTAAGAAAACCCCAAATTCTTACCCTTATCAGCATTCAGTAAAGCACATGTAGTTGCCTGCTAGAGACAGGAGAAGATGCTTTATCTCCGTATTCTAAACACAGGTGCTTCAGACATAAACAAACATAGACTGAAGCAAAGACCTGGGGCAGTTTCCCTACAGTGAAAGCAGCTTGTCAGATAAGGTCAAGGAAGTGCTCGCTGACACCTGTTCTGACACTGATTAACCAAATCTCTACATGGCTTCTGAGAGGGAACAAAATTACTTTCTGTAAATGAATGTTTGTAAGTTAGATAATGAGGCAAATGCATCCATGCTGAGTGCCGTATCTCCTCTTAGTCTCTTTCCTGAACGTCTTTGTCTGTTGTGCATCAGCTAATCTTTAGAACTCTTGGACCCTAAAAGTCTACTATCATGCTTTTGCATGCTTTTCACTCTACGAAAATACCTACCAAAACACTGATACCAGAAATATCATGGATAACAAGTCAGCATGTATCTTCCTGGTGTTTATAAATATTGAGCTCAAGTTATGTGTTTGCCTTGGCTGAGTAAGACCATTACCCTCGTTCCTTGTATATTTTATATTTCTTATATTTGCTGATCACCACAGCCTTTGACAACCTGTCAGCCTAATGTATCTGTGAAGTCTTGTGAGTGCGCTCCTTAGGTATTCACGCAGCAAGCTTCTGTCTTTTTGATGAAAGGCGTAGCACTTCAATGACATCGGAACAATGAATAATAATATTGTAAAGAAATGCAGTAATCAAGAAAACTGCATTAAGTATCAGGCACAGGACATGCAAGGCAGTAAGATGTTCTCTGTTACTGGAAGTGGTTTCTTCAGGTCCGTGTCTAATCTTCATATTTGGTGGATGCTCTTGAGATTAGATGGATCCAGTAGTAAATATGAGGGGTTTCCTAGAATAGCCCTTGATGCTCCCACCAAGATTTCCAAATCTAAGGTAATCACTAAAAACAGAGTTTGTGTCTTCAGTCTCTAAAAGTCAAGGCATAGAAAGGCTGACTGTCATTTCTGCCCCAGTTAGGTGGCTTTTATTCTTAACAGACCATTGCTTAAGGATCAGTTATGTCCTGACTGACAATTCTTTAAACAATTTGATAAAAGAATCAAAGTCAACTTGTGTAAAATCTCTCATTTAAGAGTTTCATCTTAGCTTGCCAAGTTTTTCCTGTCCATTAAGGCTGCATCTGTCACCACTATTTATGGAATTGTTGCAAGTGCCTTTGTGCTATGTCTACCAGACATAATTGAGTGAATTGAGTAATAAATAGGTTTAAAGTAAGGATTTTGAAAACAATGTGTTTTCAAGAAAGACCTCCAGCAGTTTCTGTTGCTCATTTGTGCAAGTTAAAAGTCTTCCTTTTGCTTCTTTTTATCATGGATACCCAGGTGTAACATTAGCATTTCACTGGGCTAAAAAATTACAACAAATCAGTACATTAGAATGCACTGAATAAAATACTCACTATAAGCAATGATAGACTGTGCACCCTGAATTTGCTGTAATGAAATGAAAGAACAATCCAAAGATGCTTTTAGCACCACACAAAAAGCTAATCTGCATAACTGCTAATCTCACGCCACTCAAGAGTTTGGTGTTCACCCGAACAAATGTTTTCCTTTCAGATTGAGATTTGTTATATACATTCCTGACATATGTATAGAGCCTCCTAGATTTACCCTGTTTTGCTGATAAACTGCAGCAGATTCTCAGGTGTCAAAATTCACATGCCCTAAGACTAGTTTCTAGAGATACATGTAGTAGGAAACTTAAAGCTCTTATTAAATCTCCATGTGTAAACAAGCTGCTTATTGGATTTACACAGGACAAACATTAAAGATGCAAATATCCTGCTAATCTTAAATAGTGACATGGGTAAACATGTAGTGCAATGTCATCTGGAAAAAAAAAAAAGACAACCTAGCAAAGAGTGTCTACAGAAGTCAGTTATTCTGTCTCATTGTGTAGACTCTTTGCAGAGTAGCTTTTCATTTTGGACACTTCATTTGTGATTTAAAGTAGAAAATATTCCTAAATTCTTTGTTGCAGTGTTTGAGTGTTTGAATGACCTGAACCAAACACACGGAATTTTTTTTTTTTCTGCATTTTATTATGTGAAGCAGAAAGTGATTTGATATGGTACTGATGATCCTTAGTGTGGGAAATACAGCAACAATTCACGTTGCACAGGCAGTAGTAGATAATATTCTGTCTCGTAATATCTGCCATGTGCAATTTGTAACTACAATACTAGAATGATGTTGAGGGAGAAGGAAAGAATTGTGTACTGGTTTTAGAATAGCATACCTCAGATTTTGCCGTTCAGTCAGAATAAATGAATTTTCATCTTACTGCACAGCAGTGATTTTCCATCTGACTTTTCACCCTGATCTCTTGTATCTTTAAAAATTTGCATCTTTCTTCTATAATTATTTCACATCTTATAAATGGAGTTACGATTAGTGGTATCACTTATTTCACTTTCTAATCCTTCTTATCACATGCACTGGTGTTTCTTGGCTCTGCAGCTCCCTTCTCTCTGAAACACATTTGTCCAAATGTATTTTTTTCACCTAAAATGTCTTTCCATTTTCTTCTAACTTCTTCCTTCAAACTCTGCAGCCTTTGTGTGATCTGATTGTAGTTTGTGCAGGTCTAAGTTAGAGACAACAAACTCATATGTGCAGAACAGATGACAAAGTTTCAGTAAGATTTGCTTCATTGTAGCTCACTTTAGGAACTACTAATGGTAAAAAAATCACAGGAGGTATCCAAGGATGATTTTATGTTCTTCCCAAGAATGAGGGAAGGTGAAAAGAAGTTTAATGAGATAGGTGAACGGTGGACTCCTGGGCTGCATCAAGAGAAGCGTGGCCAGCAGGTCAAGGGAGGGGATTCTCCCCCTCTGCTCTCGTGAGACCCCACCTGGAGTACTGTGTCCAGCTCTGGAGCTCCCAGCATAAAAAAGGACATGGACCAGTTGGAGCGAATCCAGAGGAGGGCCACAAAGATGATCAGAGGGCTGGAGCACCTCTCCTATTGAGTGCAGGCTGAGAGAGTTGGGGCTGTTCAGCCTGGAGAAAAGGAGGCTCCAGGGAGACGTTATAGCGGCCTTCCAATACCTAAAGGGGGTTTATATGAAAGATGAGGAAAAACTCTTCAGCAGGGCCTGTTGTGATAGGACGAGGGGTAATGGTTTTAAAATAGAAGGAAGCAGATATGGACTTGATATAAGGCAAAAAAATTTTACAGTGAGGGTGGTGGAACAGGTTGCCCAGAGAGGTGGTGGATGCCCCACCCCTGGAAACATTCCAGGCCAGGTTGTAGGGGGCTCTGAGCAACCTGATCTGGTTGGGGATGTCCCTGCTCCTTGCAGGGGGGTTGGACTGGGTGGGCTTTAATGGTCCCTTTCAACCCAAACCATTCTGTCTGAATGTGATTCTGACAGAGATCAGAATCTGATCTCTGTGATTCTGTCTGAGATCCTGTGCAGTGCTTGGTAAATGTTTAGTTAATGCTTACTTGGAAGATGATTTTTCTCCCAGTCTTTTGTAGAAGACATTGAACAAAAGGATTAAGCTCTTGGTTTATATGGTTCTCTAAATAGGTGTTGTGTGTCTGGCCACCAGGATTTATAAAAGTGACAATCGCAAGTCAGTATCCAGAGTCTTTACAGCATAGTTAAAAGTGGGTTTTGTCATAAAACTGAACAGACTGAGTCATCTCTACGGGTCACCTTTGATTAGAATATAGTTTATAAGAATATAATTACAATTCTTAACTGACAGGTTAATTTTTTGAATCCTAATACCAGAGACAAACTAGTTAGTTAATGGCATGACAAGCAATGATGTGAATTTAACTAGGTTGATACAAACTAAGAAATATTTCCAATCAAATCCTGAACACTACATTCTAATAGCACTTATAACTATTGCTGTCTTAAAAAAAAATGCAATAACATGTTTGGCACACTAGTTTCAGTTTAAAATGGTAACTTCAGTCAAATTCATACATCCAAGTCTGTAGCAGAATTTGGAGTAAGAACCTCGATATAAGGTGGACTGAGAGTATTTTGTTCACTGTATTCCTTTTAAACATTGTACCCAGCTGTTACATATAGCATAGTGTATAGCATAGGGGGGAGGAAAAAAGGAACTTTCTTCTCTCTTGAGCAGCTACCAGAAGCCAGACATAATTAAGATCACTTCCTGTTCAATCAGATGGCGCAGATACTCAAAATGGAATTTGAGGGTGTAAGAAGAAGATACAGTCGTGAATCTGCTCATTCAGTGGATTGACGTAATGTAGTATTGAAATTAAACTGTAGCACTGAATAGCGTAAGAAGCTTTCCCCAGGATGTCTTTTGCCACCAGTGCAGGTCCCCAGAACAGGCACAGTTTTGAAAGTGTAGGAACTGTTTAATCCAGTTCCTGTAGGAACAATATTCTAGCAGCGTGAGCATCCTCTGTGCACTGGGCAGCTTTGGGACGGGTTCTGGCCTCATCCTCCCAGCCCCTCTGGGAGTGATTGAATGGCGCTGTGATTATTCATTCTCTGGGCTGGACAGATAGCATTTCACCCGCTGGGATATTGACTCCGTAAGATTCATCCATATGTGGAGCAGCACATTTATCCTAGCACGCATCAGTAGCAATTACTAGTTTGATAATGCTCTTAACAAATTCCTGCTATGGTTATTATTTTTTTCATGACTGATAATCATGCTGAATTATGCTCTTTCTTAAAACTGAGGAGATGCAATAAAGTGAATGTAACTCATACTCAAAACACCTGATCCATCTGAGTGGCAATTGAAATGTTTTTTCCTTTGGAATCACCGGTACATGTAATGACCATGAAGTAATGACTGTATTTGTTGTCTTCTAAATTCCTGCTATTTAAAGAGCATTGGCTGCATAAATACTACTGAATTAGCCATCTGCAGAGCTGTAATTATGGTTGACTTTAAAGCATATTTAAACAGGGAACATTAAAATCTTTTCATTACACCTGCAAAAGCAGAAAACCACTATAATTAGGGATTGTGTCATGGCTAGAAATCGGCTTTCTCACTTCCCTGATACGAATGGTAAACCTGGGTGTACATACTTTAATGTATTTTTTCCTGTATCTACTGCTCATGAATTTTTTTTCTGTCCTTTTAATAAGATTGCTTTGTACACTATAGAGTTCTCTCCGTAGTACGCATCAGACCCGTTACATTTTTGATACAGTAAATATTATGTACATTGTTATTTAACACAGCATTGGTGGCCCTGAAGATTAGACTTTATCCAGGAAATACAATTCCTCATGCTTTCCATGAATGTGCATGTTCTTGACCTTGCAAAGAACCTGGGTTTTTTGTATAATGACATCTATTTGAATTTGTGGCCTTATTAGGTGTTTTAGGCCATTTCACTGCGGTTGTTCTGCAAACTGTGGAAACCCTTTCACAGCGTTGTACAGTGAGCTCAGTGCAGAGCTATCATGCCAACACCTAGCAAGTCTTCCGATCAGGATGCAGCTTCCGTGCAGTTTCCCTTGCTGGCAGATCTCGCTCAGGTCTCTGCTTATGGTACTAAATAGACCAAGAACATTTGATTACAAAGGAAAATAGCCTGTGATCTCAGAAAGTTATACAAATTATTAGATTTTGAATTTATTATATGTGACAGAGACTTAATATTTTATACTTTATTTTATTTTTCTTAGGAAAAGTAGGGTCAATAATATTTTTTTTAGATCTGTGAAATATATTGTTCCAGATTTTTGTTTGTGACAGATAAGAACCACTCATGTATGTTTGAAATATTAGCCAGGAACATTTCTCAAATATAATACAAAAATAAGTGGAATTCGTTGGAAAAATAGTTAACGTAATACTTCCCCCACTAATGTATTACTTGGACCACAGGGCTTAGAAATTTGGTGGTGAGATCATTAACAGGAACATTACTTTAACTGTGATTTTTAAAAGACCTGATGACATAATTTTTTATCCGTAGTTAACTCTTCTGATAATGACTGTTCTGATTTTGGTTATGATTGTAATGGTCTCACATCTCATGGTATGGAGTTACTTAGTAATGATGAAAACCTAGTGAAGATCAGAACTGGAGATTGAGGTCAAGCCAGTTTATTGCATCAAACACTGGACACTGCTTGCTGCTTTGTTTAGAAATGTTATTCCTCCTTAGGAATCGGATGTTTTACGTGATTTCTAAATAAAAATCCCTATGAAGCCTTCAGAACATCAGCTGTGAGCCATTTGGAAGTAACTTTATTAATTCACTTCCCTCAAGTCCTTCAAAATAGTAGCACATCTGCTTTGCATTTGAGTATTTCAGACTGAGACATCCTTAAAAGAAAAATAGTTTCCTCCAAATTATCCGGCATAAGCATGTGTTTCTTTTATTTGAAAAGCATAAATCAAAACCAACATGCCTACGTTTGTTACAAACAGCTACATTATTTGAAATTTAACAAAGTATATTCCATACTAGTTGCTGTCAGCAAATAACATTTTAAAATAATTATATTAATTTTGATTTATGCATCATCACTCTTAAGTACAGATGCAAGTACTTGTTCTAAGAAATTACAAAAAAAATATTGAAGGATTTTCAAGGAATTTTTACATTTCTATGGATTACATATCATTCTCTCATCAGCCACACACAGGGTTTGAAAGCTGTATGGCAAAGAGTCTGATAGTGTGTTTTGTGGCTTTGTCAGGAATGTCTAGATAAAGTTGTTTAATTAATTTATATAAAGCCCTGGAGAAAATCCTGCCTAATTAATTAGAGGGCCGCTCTGTAGCAGTGATAAATAATCGCTTGCAACTTCTGAAGAACAAGTGCATCCTAGTTTTTCTTTTTCTTTCCACTTCTGTTCTGTGAAGCCATTCTGTACTGTCGAAGCTGTAGAACTGATTGTTCTTTACTGCTCTTATTTAATCTAAAGTAAGAAAGAAAGAAGTTTCCTAAACTCAGCAGATTTTCAATGGGAAAAACTGTGAGTGTGAGGTAATGTTGATGTTCAGCCTTTGCAAGCAGGTGTTTTATTGAAGCCTGATTTTACTCAAACTTAATCTTCAAACTGGTCAGACTTCTTAGATCCATTATTCCTATTTGAGGCTGTTCCAGAACATCAGTCCTCTTATGTTTAGCAACTGTTTATCAAGCTTCCAGCTTCCATTTGTTCATGGTTATTTTATATTATACTAGAAGTTGTTTTGCTATTGTAAGCCAAAAAAACCCAGAAAAAAATACAGGAGGAGCTGAAGTAATTATTGTTAATTATACAGTATCCTATTTGAAATAATTCCCAAACCATCACTGTCCCATTAACAGAAAACAGAGATTAACATTCAGCTAGCTTTGTTTTGTGTCAGTCTTTTTTATTGACAGTAATTAATCAACTGTCAAAAGAACAATTTCCTTATGTGTTTCAGAACAGAAAGTGTAAGCAAATGTTTTCTGTGAATGCTGAGTTTTAGTCATAAAAGATTCACCAAACAACCTTAATTCAGCTTGATTTCTTTACTAGATCTTTTACAAAGCAAGCAGAGGAGGCTTGGGAGTGGCAGGCAGGTTCAGCCAAGAGCCTTGGTCATCAGGCAAGCCCATGGTGATGCAAGTCAAGCCGGGAAGTAGTCTACAGATCGAGGTCTGGATCAACTGGCTGCATGGCAGCAACTGAGCTGGAGAAAGGCATACCTACAACGTAGCTCAGGCTGGGACCGAAGACCCAGGGCTCAGGTGAAATGGGGCTCCTGGACCTGTGAGTAGGGCATGTGGGTAGTGGCCCCAGGTAAGGCTGCTCAGGGCCAGTAAGACCTATTAGTGCCCTCAAGACCTTGACAAGGATCTTGGCAGGGTGCATCAAGCTGAAAGTTATGCTAGAGTTAGGGTCAGGCTTCAGCAATAATTCAGGAAGAGATGAGTGTAGTTTGTGACAATGCATTCATTACCTTTAAAAAAGTACATCAGAGATACAGATTACATCAAAGATAACTGTAGGGAAATAGAAGATAATGTATCTTGTCATTCCAGTTTGGCTTCTCTTTTCCTTTGTTTGTTTGGCAGGCAATCAAGCCAAACCAAGACTCAAGACACCTCACAAAGCTGCCAAAATCAGGATTTATTTTTTTAACAAACCCTATTCTAAATTGGCCTCTCAGAAATGAATTCAGACTTGGAATAATTACCTCATTGTAGTCCTGTGTCCCAACAGGATTTTGTTAAATGCAGACTTACCATAACCTCCGTTTACCATTAATTGACACAATAAGAGGTGTCCTTACTCCTGTCTCTTATGCAAGATAAATTTCTATCTGGCAGGGACACAATTTTTCTGGTTTACCACTGTCAAATAATGATGCCTTTGAAATGCCTTTCAGTTGGATAGACTTTCTTTAGGTTTGGTATCTAGATTACCTGTAGCTTATCAATTGCTGATACTGTGCAAATTCAGAGCTTTCTGGCAGACTTTCACCTTTCAGTGAGCATATATGATTTAAATATACCACTTTCTGTGAAATATACTGGTAGAACAATTTGCAGTCCTATACATGAGAGCCCTTTGAAGGCAGTTGATGACTCTTTAAAAAGGACTGGATGCGTAGCAAATAAAAATTAGAAACAACACATTACAAACAAAGGATCCTTACGCAGGACATGCTGAGCTTGTGAGGACTTAGGACAGTGAAGGAATAGAGTGACATTTACATCTAACTTGCCTTAAAAGGTTGGTTGCCATATCCCCATCTTCCCTGGTCACCTGCTTGTTGTTTGATTATATGGCCCCAGAGCCAGTGACTTCCACTATTCGATCCAGCAATAAATGAGCATTGTAGAAAAAAAAAAAGGGTTTTTTTTCTCTGGATCAGCTATAATGAGCTGTAATGACAGTTCACCACTACATAAATTTTTGTCCTGATAAAAGTTAGTTTTACATGGCTAGCAGCTCATATATTATAATTATAAACCTTCTGCTGGAATAGTGCTATGAAATAAAATAGGTAAGATAAAATAACTGTATGAGGGTGTCAAAAAAGTGTAAAAAATAAAGAGAGCAAAAGAGAAGCACTGTTGGAGATCAAAAGGATAAAGGACCAGGAGGAAGAAGGGAAGCTTCCTGTGCCTTATAAAACTTACTGAGGTACAAACTAGTGTAAATAAACCAGTGTAAATCAGCTCATGCAGTTTCCAGAGAAGAGGAATTTGTAATGTTTTTATATCCTACAATAAATAAACACCTTGTGAAACTGGAAGTCCCAACATGTAAATATTACTATTAAAATGCATTTATTTATTTGCCAAGTTAATAACATTTTATGTTTTACAAACATGAATGAAACCAAACTCCTAGAGGTAAGAAAAGTGCATTCAAAACTGAGCATTATCAAGAGAAATGCAGAGAATCCTTGTTCTGCTGGGCTTTTTTTCTTGGAGAGTACAAGAAAAAAAATAATTCAGGGATTTATAAAATTGAATTTGTGAGGATGCAGAAGTAGTAGCTGTAGTCACAGCACATTGTATTATAACTGGAATAGACAGAGGATGCCAGTAGCATTTATCTGGAAACAATTCTAATGTGATCCCACAGAGAAAACCTGCTCTCATTCCATGTGGGGCTGTATACTTGTCATCATGTCCTAATGATTTAATAATTAAATTTCAAAATCTCAAATGTAAGCTTTTAGATAGGAGCCTGTTTGTAAGTACCTGAATAATTCAGCTTGTGTTGTACATTACCTACACATAAACTTTTCCTGTAAGCTAAAAAATCCTTTTTCATGACAAGAATAACACAGTAATCTAGTTTTATTTTGTATTGTCCAGTTGTTCTAATATAATCTCCAAAATAGTTTGAAGTTGTGTTAGAGTCAATATATTTTTAGTCTGATCTGTCATTCAGGAATGTGCCAAATTCGTTTTGGTCTGGTGGGAGTGACATTTTATACTTATTTGTGATAATGTAAAACAACATTTAACTCTCATGGCATTATTTCAGTCAATAATGCCTGTGTTCCTAGACCTGCAAAGGGCTCATAAAAGTTACAGAAAAGGTTCTTTTATAATTCATTTTTATGCTTTCTTTGCTTTAGGTTACTAATGGTGATTCTTTTGTTTGGAGCCATTTTACCTCTTTCAGTGGTACTGCCTGAAGTGATTAATTAGGTTTCCCACTTCAGTGTTACACTTTTCAGGTCACTGTGATGTGTCATTGAAACAAGCCCATTAAGATGAATGATATGTGTTGTAACTTCATTAGTGTCATCAATAATGAATTGCACTTTTCTGTTTAGGAGTCTCTTTTTGTTTTGTGTGGGTCAGGCTGACTGTGTGAATTATATTTATAGGATCAAAGTAGTTAAAGATAAAGGTAGATACCTAACCAATTAGGCCAGAGGCTGGCAATGTTGTTTTAGAGGTGTTGGCTACAAAATCAATTTGTATTAAGGAATGTTTAAGTAATTGAATTTCACAGTATAAATTAAAGTCTCTTGGTATCATTATGCGTGTTGTGGTCACGTAGTGATATCTTGTGCCGATGAAATGGCTAGGTTTTATTTTTCAGTCCATGTGTAATATTTAATGAAAACACTTCTCTAACTTGTAAAGGCTTGGAAATAATAAATGGGACTAGCCCTTTTTTTCATTTGATGAAGCTTGACAGAGATAAGAAGTAAAACTGTATAAATTGACCCTCAAGAACATGCATAAAGAGAGAAGTCATTTTATGCAACAAAGAAGTGGCATGGTTTGCCAAGCAAAGATAAGTAATTGGAAAGTATAAGATCCTGGTGACAATTCCTAGCAGAAAATCTGAAAAAAAAAAAAAAACCAACCCCATGGTGTTGTATAATGTTACTTATTATTTGCATACAAAAAAAAAAAATTAGGTTCTGTCACACTATGGAATCAGCTATGCTGAAATCATATTACTATTGCAAAAGTTAAGATATTCTCTTAAATTATGACAGCAAGCTGCTTGTCTCTTTCATTCATCAAACACCTAAGGTTTTCTCATTAGACACTTGATTGGTACTGTAGTCAGGTGGGATGGCCTAGGAATACTTGTCTTTTACAGTGGGTCACCTGCCTGTGGATTTACTGTGAAATCTCCTGTGATTCCAAAATCACAGCAGAGTTAAACTATGTTAACATTCTTGTGCGTCAAGGTAAACCAACTTTTTAGCCTGTGTGCCTTGTTTAGAGCACATTTGAAGACTGGATATGAGATTTGTTCCTATTCACCACAAATGTTTCCTCAGCAGTCCCCATCCCCAAATGTTCCAGGCTTCACATCATCCTCTCTTTAAAGTCTGATTTCTTCCAGTCTAAGTTAATATTGCTTTGCTGATGGTTATTGTCTTATGACATTTTTATCAGGTGACTTTACCCCCAATAAAGGAATAGAGGGACCCTAATATAGATCAAGATGCCAGTGTTGTAGGCATTTGTAGCAGAATTCTAGATCACTCAAACTCTCCCAGCCGCCCACAACCAGATAGGACTGTCGCATGCCTCCTGAGAGTAGAAAATCATGTGGTTGTCTCTAGCATTGCCCCTGCCATTCAAGGGCTTTGAGGGGTTGTGAACAGGCTTCTGTCTCCCTGTGAACTATGGGAACTATAGAGGAGAGTTCTTCAGAAGCCTGGTTCTGCTCACACTGATCTCAGCAGGAGTCCCTGAATTGATTTCAGAGGGAGCAAAATCAATCCCTGCTTTGAAAACTGCAGTATTTCCCATAGCACAGCCTATCCTTAAAAACCAACCAACCAAGAATTTATCTGGTTCTCAACAAACACAGTTTTCATTTACTGTGCCACAAAGATGCTTTAGGGATAGTCCATGATATAACTTTACTCACCTTTGAGTGTGAGCTGAATCAATAGCATCAGCTCAGAACTGAGGAAGCAAGCAGTTGTCCTCTGGCTGCCACAGTGCAAGTTGAAGAAATTATCACCACATCCTCTTCTTACTGTCGTCCTGGTGGAGGTTTCTGTCCCTGCTGAGCTGTTCCTGCAAGTGCTCCTGACGTGCTTCAGTCTAAATGATCTAGGTCAGTGGTGACCTACTATTCAAACTATGTAAGCTGTCGGTCTGCTGCAGCGTTGGATTTGAACCATTGCCCTCCCCTGTGTAAAAGTTCTGTGTATTGGAGTGCAGAACACTAGGAATGGCAAGATGTATTGCTGTTAGCGGGTGAAAAGCTTACCGTTCCTATTGCATATTGCTGGATTTGGATGTATACCCAGTATAGGAAGGTAAAAACATAAAGACTGAAAAATTCTGTTATGAGGACAGGAGTTTTTTTCATATCTTTGAAAAACATTACCCCTCATTCGAAACATTTTTTTCAAGCTGGAAAGCATGGCAGAAGACTGTAAATATTCTGTAGTATCATCTATTGGCCTCTTTCATTACCATTCCCCATTTTAGACTGGCATATAATAATAAAATAAGCGTTTGTTGTCATCTGTCTTGTAGGTACTTGGCAGTTTTATTACTAATTTAGAGTTGCCATTGGGCCTGTTCTGTCCTACAGTTAGGTTAGTAATGGAGTATCTAAGTTGTCCTGCATTCTTGCTGGTTTCATTCTGTGAAACAACTTCTCCCCTGGCGTGAACACCTGCCTTATATCTAAGGATAAGGTCCTGCACCAAATGATGTGTAGCTTTCCTGTTCAAATTTCACTCACTTCTGTTTACAATCAAAGGAGCTCCTGGGTGGAGATTTATGATATTTACATGCTCTTCTAATTAGGATAATGATTACACCTGCTTTTAGATAACATTTATAGACTGCTTCAGAGAGTCTCATTGAAATCACTGACTAGCTTTGAATTCTGAGCCTTCAACACCTCATACAGGTAACATTTCCAAGGAATTAGACTTTACCTTTGCATGTGTTTTCATACAAGCCGCTAAAAAGTCTTGCGGATATTACAGGAAAACGCAGATTTTGTGTCATGAGTGCTAAGCTGTACCTGCCCTTTATTTCCTTCCTCAAGTACATGATATTAAAGATGGGGTGCTCTTGTTCTGATGTCACAAAGGATTATTTATGAGTAAAGGCTCTGCTGAAAGTAATGAGAATTTTACCATTGACTTCAATGCAGCTAGTATTTCCCATCTGAAGTGCAAAATAAATAGAGGAGCAGATAGGGAAAAAAATAAAATTCCTTTCCATGCCTAGAGTCCACAGGAATAACCAAACTTTTTTTTAGAGGGGAATAAATGGAATCCAGCTGGCACATGAAGTACTTCAAGAGGTGTGTGATAGGTCTAGGCTCATGATTTTGAAAAAAAGTCTTGGATGGTCGAAGAGGAATGTGATATTTCTTTGACGGATTTAGTGAATGTTTCAATGTATGTACAGCCAGATCAATGAACAGATGCAGTTTACAAAGCTGTAATATACAGTTGTCTTTTTTTTTTTGCCATGGGTCAGCTTTGCTGTGCATAATATCTATCGTCTGTAAAGTGTGGCTGATACTTGCAGGATTTCTTGATGATTTCTGATGAATTGTTTTGAGTAAAAAGTTTACCATTCTCCATTGTTCTCTTTTAGAAATATTCTTTATAGACTAGATCAAAGGACAACCCGGTTTTCAGTACTGCTGGAGGCACTGGAGCACTGCAAGCTACATCAGTCAAATGAGACCATTCAAGCAGCCTTGTCAGAGGTGCTGAACAGCATCAATTCAGCTCAGGTTTACTTCAAAGCAGGACTTGATGTGTTTGAGACTACCTTAGCTGGAAAGAAATGAGAGGATTCTCTGCATTCTAAGATGTTTGTTTACGACTCGCTAAACAAAAGTTCGACTTGGACCAGAATTTCTCTAACAATGAAACCTTTCTCAACTTTTCTTTCAGTTGGAGCTTAAAGGTACTGCAATGTCTGTTTTTATAAATATAAAACAGTCTTTTGCACTGTTCACAGTATATCTCAAATGTCTGTTTCTGAATGTATAAAATGTAATTAGAGGGAATAACACTTAAGATATGATTTTTGGAAGGACGTCTGCTGTATTTTTATATGTAAAATATATTTTTATGACTAAGAGCTCAGTCTTACAAAGTACCAAGCATGTCCTGCAATATGCTGAAGTCCTCGTTCTGAAACACCCCAGATGTATACCCAGGTGAGCTTTCCATGCCTGCTCTGTCAGAAAAACATGACTTAAGTATATTCTTGTGTTTCTTAACTTCCTCAGCAAACTCATCTTCTCCTTACTCGTTTCAGAGTAAGTAGTTGAAGGATGTGGCATTTCCTTGAGTATCCAGTGCTGGAGTTAATCAGGAAATACACAAAACACCTTTACTAGTGCAATCCAACATCTTTACTTCTGTGGAATAATAAATACCTCAATTATGAGAATACAGATAAACTTTGATTACCCCATTTCTGTATGAAAGAGAGTTGTTTTCTCTAGTAATCCTTGGAGAGAAAATTTTTATGATGATTTCAAATATTTGAAGCTTTTGAATCCATAGTTACACTTGTACAAAAATACCTTGAATCTTTTATGTTAAATGAAAGAACTGCCTAGTCTTATAAGGCTGCAGGCCTTATAAGTTAATACATTACCAAAACAGCCCACTTCAAGATCTCCCTAAATTTCCAGAGAGCAGTAAATGAAACAAGACCTCACACTTATGGGAACATTTTTGGGATTCCACCACTCTGCCACACCACCCACTATTTCAGGCTGGATCATTCCATCAGTAGTGCTTGGCATATAGGACCTGGATTGTTGTCAAAAAAAAAAAAAAAAGCACAAGCAAAATATAAATTCATTTCCTACTGCAGGACCAAGAGTTTACCTCTGAAGGCACAAGCTGATGAAGCATATTGCAGGGCTAAAACTCAAATCTGTTTTGCATTGGTGAAAGCCCTGCACAAAGGCTGTAATCACACCGTTACCTTGTTGGCCTGAAGTAATCTGTGAATGAAAGGATCAGGAGGTTCTGTGTCCTAACCTCTAAGGGGATAATGTATACACCTGAGAATTGCAGGTCTTAATAATATAAACAGTTGAAATTGTTAAGCCCTATTGGGTTTAGAGTTTTACAATCTCAGATGATTCTGGGATTAGAGCTTAAAAAATTAATTTTATATAGATACTTAGAAATGAAATATAATTTATTTGATGGAAATGGTAAATGTATTGTTACCCAGTTTTCCATGGAAACATTACAGAAACATTTCAGGTTGCAACAAAAATTGAAAAAGTATCTGTGTTAATGTAGAAAAAAAAAAAGCCTTCAGGATAATTTCAAAGTGCACTATTTGTGAAAGGGTGAAAGCTCATGAAACAGTACCAGAATTTTAAAGTGCATGTTCACATAGCAAGAAATGAGAGTTGCTTACAGATCTGGGGTTTTGTTTCCAAAAGTTCTTGGCAAATGAGCATCTATTAGTAATGACCCAGGACTAGGTACGTAACAGCTATGCTGTTACTACATTTCATTGCAAGTTATTTATCATAACATGGGCAAAAGCACCCTGGGTATGACCAGAGGCGGGGCTGTGCAGTTGTGCAGCTGCAACTGGAGTGGAAGTATGTTCAGCATCAGTCAGTGTGGCTGCATGAGCTTAGACATGACTATCTCCTATCTTTACTTGGCATCTGATAGGCAAGAATATTGATTATTCTTTAGCTAATGCTGGTACCAATTCTGTTTACTGCAGAGAGAATTTGACTTCTGAAGAGTAACAGTTTTTCTAATAATACAATGTTTGTTCATCCCTTTGTTTCCATAGTTGTTATTATTGTAATACTTAAATGGTTGGAGTAGCCACATTTGAGTTGTTTGTTTATTTTTTGATAGTATATGGTGTACTGTGCACACTGCATTCAAATTGTTTTTTTCTAATAGGGATCACTCTTCTAACAGTTCATTTAGTAAAATATTCTTTTTAGAGCGCTGACTCAATGTGGAGTCAATATCTGTGGGCTAAAGTGATATAGGGTCAGGTGCCATTAAGAGACCAAAAAATAGAGATTAATGCTTCCTTTAACTCTGCCAGGTGATTTTAATAACTGCTTCCTCAGTCTTAGTATGTATGTTCCACCAAAACCACCTCTAATGTAACCAAAGTGTACTCACGCAAAATCGGTGAGATCTGTTGGGAAGAGTATCCCTCATGTATGATTGCTCAACCGTGTAATTCCTCACTAAAATATTTATTTTGTTTTCTTACTAATGCCCTTCTATAACCACTTTTAAAACAGCAGACTTCAAAGTACTCCACCGCAAAAAGCACCGCTACTATAAATGTCTGTCTGTTAGAGACAATCATACATTCTTGTAGGTGAGATGAATCAGAGAGCTATTTAGGGACATAAATACATTGATTTCAGTGTCATCTCACACTTCTGGATCTCTAGGCTTT
This sequence comes from Chlamydotis macqueenii, assembly GCF_036417535.1. Taxonomy (NCBI): domain Eukaryota; kingdom Metazoa; phylum Chordata; class Aves; order Otidiformes; family Otididae; genus Chlamydotis; species Chlamydotis macqueenii. Next base: position 20,828,498 of record NC_141564.1, on the reverse strand, counting down.
TATTTAAAATGTTCAGATCTACGTGTAAGTGAGTGCTCAGTGATGATATTTGTACCATTATAGCTTTGGAAAAGGCACTTTTGAGCCTTATCCTTCCATTGATTTTTAAATCCTACCTATTGACTTCAAAGAATTTATAGCAAGTTAAAAGTCCTAAATACCTGGTGTGTTTCTAATATAGAATTTTTGCCCAGTCAGCTGCGGAACATCAGCTAAAGGAGGGTGTTAGTTAATCATAGTAGCTTACTCAGATGGAATTCATTCCTATATTGTGTTGAAATAAACGGAGTGCCCTTAAAGGCAGAAGTATGTTTGCATATTGCCTGAATGATACTAAAAATTTGTTACCTTTTCAGAGACACAACAACAAATACCTTGATTGCTAAGTAATCTAGAGTTGTGCTCACAGTGACCAGAAAATCCCTGCAGCTTGCAATATTTGTATGTTGAGACAGTTGATAATAAAAAGCTAATAAGATTTTATTAGGGCATATTTTAAAGAGTCCATAAAGAAGCTAAAGTACAATCAACTCAGATGAATAATAAGTACATAGGAGCTGGATTTTGAGTACTAGCCTTAAAAAAAGGCAGTGAATTGCTTTTATCATCCAAGAAAAACAAGACTATTTTGATATACAGTATCTGTACGAATACATAAACACACAAATACGCAAATGCCTTATATCTTCAAAACATTGTACAAACATTAATCTACTTGCAGTGATGTGATACATCTACATAAACACAGATGTAAATAGTATCTACATGAGAAAATTAGCAAGTACTTTGCACTGCTTCACTTACCTTTTAGGAAGGTTTTTCAGGTTAGAGGTGTAAAAGGCAGCCCTTCAGCTGACCTCAGTTCTTGCAGCAGTATGTGGGGAAAGGTTAAATCTCTCAGGTGCCACAGTAGGGACCTCTGCAGGTCATCTAGTCAAACATCCCTGGTCAAGCAGGGTCACCTAGAGCCAGTTGCAAAGGGAGGGCCTATGTTCTGATTACTTTTTAATTATTTTCAAAGGATGGAGATTCCACAACCTCTGTGGACGACCTGTGCCAGTACTTGATCAAGTTCACAGAGAAGTGTTTCCTTCTTCCATAGATATAGTTTCTCTAAATGTCTCTGTATATTTCCTAGTTTTTAAATTATTGTAATTTATTTAATCGCAAACATTCAAAAGATAACCATCATTTCATTCAGTGAAAACTCTAGGCTAAGGCCTCTAGAATTTCACAGTTAGTATGTAGGAAAGTTTGTAAAAGGAGATTTGTCCTTCAAGCCATGGGGTTTATTTCTAAGTTGTAGAGACTAATGTCTTTATCTTTTGAGGTCTGTTTGTATGGTCCCTGATTCCCAGTCACAGGATTTCTATGTACATTAAGAGACTGATCGAGAACAAAAGATGCACTAGAAAATGCAGGTAGGAAAAGCACCCATCAGCATATGCGTAGCTATGTGCTATGAATGTATCCATTTTAACCAAACTTTGAGAGCTCAGTGCAATTCTATGGCTTGTGTTGTGCAGAAAGTCAGGCAAGATAATTGTATGGGTCATTCTGGCTTTAAAAGCTATTGAATACTGTAAACATAGTTATTTCTGGGCCTGTATTCTCAAGGGGAGAAGTTAAGAGTTTCCTCAAAAGCCTTATGTTGCTAGCTGTTATCTGTGTTACTCAGACGTACATTACGGTTGCTGTCTCAGGAAACAAGCATAGTGTGGAAGATGTTCTTTCCCTTTAGCGCTCTATAACATTTTAGCAGTATTCTGCCAGTCACAGCAAGGTGAGTGACAGGAAACAAATCTTGTTTTAAGATGCCTGGGACCTGGATTTTGAAAACAGTTAAGCGTATACAGCACTATAAATGTTCAAAACATAGTTAGGTGTGTCCTGTTGGAGCTCTGAGTCTACAAAACTTGGGTCAGAGACTGCAGTATAGCAATGTCTCGAATGTAGAACACCCAAGTAAGTTCTGTCTATTAAGGTTATATTAATGGTAAAAATTACTTGCCTATCAGTGGAGGGGTAGGTTTTCATCACCTTGGGTAGTTTTTGGTGGCTTTAACCATCAGACTGTCTTTTGTTCCTTTGCCAACATCTTCTCCAACTCCCTGCATTCCCTGCATTCATCTTCTCTCACATCTTTGTGCCATATGATGACTTGCACTATTCCTCACCACCTTTTTCTTGGTCATTCCCACTGCTTTTCTGTCTCCATTCTGGTTCCTTATCACTTCTTAATCATCTCATTAACTTACCAACTATCACTTCTTAGTCTCCCCTTTATTTCAGCAACCACTAAGTTAATCCTCTGATCTCAGTCACGCTTTTTGTTCCCCATCCAATTCTTAATTCACCTCCCTTAAGTTTAGATTCTTATTCCTGGTACAGCTGACCATAGTAAAGAGCTGACAGTGATGTAAAAGTCCCACTCAGATCCAAATGGATAAAACATAAGAAGACATCATCAGTTGAATTTGTGAGTATGGGCAAACAGCAATTTATCAATTATAACTTGATTGAATGAAAACAGATTTTTTTTTTCAGGTCTACAAAGTATGTTTTTCCTGGCTTCTCTAATGTCTGGACTAGGAAATTACCTCAAAAATACCAGTGTAGGCAAGTAACAATCTTGAAAGTTTTGAAATAAACTTCTTGAAGTTGGATGAATAAGAAATGATAGACAAACTTAATCAGAGTTGGCAATACCTGCCTACAAAGTAAAATAAGCAGCATGTAAGCACGTACGTTTTTTTGACCTTGTGCATGCCATCCAGTATCCTTCATTACATGATGGCAACATACAAAAATTATGTGTAAATATCTAAGTAAGAAAAAAAATAAGAAATATCTGAGTAAGGAAAGATGGCTAAAGCAGAAGTAAAACTTGGTTACTGTATTGCAGTGTTTTAAATGATTAAGGATGATAAGGACTGAAGCCATATGCACAAACCTGTACTTGAACCTTGGAAGTGCCTAAGAATAATGAATACTCATCTAGGAAGCAAAGGATTTAAGAATATCTAAAATAGACTGTGTGTTCACTATGGTGCTATCAAGCCTAACATGTTCTTTTCCTAATTTTAATCCCATTGCCCCTAATTATTTCTGTTGTTGCTCATACATACTTATCATAGCTGGAGAGTAGATACACTTGCAGATTTAGATCTACTGAAAGATTATGTTCCCCCTCAGGCTCACTGACTTGGTCTGCTTTTCTCAGCAGAGTTGACTTTGCCATGATTGCTTATGAGGGTACTATTCCATGTGAGGTCAGCAGAATTTGGCCACTATTTATGGAATTTCCTGAAAGATTTGGTATCAGAATATTGTTTATTTGTGTTTAGTATATTCTCTTTAATGTCTCAATTTAGATTATTAAAAGCAAGATTATATTTTTTAAAAAAATGGCCAAGAGTCTCTTGGTCAAAGTTCAGTAAACCCACAGGGCAGAATATAAATGTGTATGTACAAGTGATGTATTATAATCTAATATTAACTTAATAATTATTATAAATGTTGCCGTGGATTAATGCACACGTTCTCTTATGAGTGCCACAGATTGTAATTAATACAAGGGCTTAATTTAAGAAATGTGATCAGAATAGAGGCAAGGAACAACTGTTTTTCCTGTGTAAATGTAGTATATGCTTACTCATCTGCCTGATCCATTTGGTTAAAAGAGATCAGGCTTTTGTTTAAGCTACTTTTCTCTGATTTACTTTCCAACCAGCCTTTGAAAATGCAGTTTTGCTTTTTATTTTTCTTTTAAATGTGTGCTGCCTTTAGTGTTTATGGAAAGCGTATCGTGATAAGACAGTGTAAGATCTTGTCGGATCATTCCTGGACTGACAGAATTAAAAGTGGTAGTTCAAAACATGGTCTTTGGAAGAAGGTCCTTTACTGACCAATTAAAGTATATCATATTATATGCTTAGGTGGCTGCCTTCACCATGCAGTGGTATAGGTATGCAATATGATGCTTTGAGGCACTAATTTAAGATAATTTTTTTTTTTTTTAATAGGATTGCAGAGACCTGCTATTTTTCCCCCATTTGAGTCTGTTCCCTCCTGAGCATTCTGGTGATATAGCAATTTAATGCCAAGTTCTCTTAGCACCTGCTACAGGCTCTTACTACAGGTGATATGTTAGGGGGTTGTCTGAGCTGTCCCTGTACTTCCACAGTTTTTAATTAGTGTCTCTTGTAGCCCCAGTCAGCTTTTGTGTCGCACAGTCCTGATACTGGTCTGAATGACACTACTGTGAGATGGACGGATCTGACATTTTAGCTTGCTACAGAAACCACTGTTGCCCCCTATCTTTAAAAAGGTAAATATAATACTTGGTAAGTGCCTCCCAAACGTCTGATGTTTTCAGTCTGTATATTGAGGATTCTGAAAAAGTACTGGAACACTGTTGTGTTGGTTTTGTTTTTTTTTCATGCAGTCTCATTTCCTGTTCTCAACAGCTGAAACATCTTGTAGTCTGTGAATCCACTAGAGGAGAAATAAGGAGATGCTTAATATCTCATACTTAAAGCAGATAAGATGAATACAAATTCGCTTTGTTTTCCATTGGCAATTTATGCAAGTTAATATGCAACATACTCTTATCACATATATTATGATTTGGTATTCTGAGACAAATGGAAAATGAATGTGATGCCATATCCAGAGGAAGTATAATGAATTCAGGGAACACTTCACATTCAAGTATCCTAACTGTTTGCATACAGTGAAAATGAAGATACAGAAGGGAAGGTACATGGAACAGATACTTTGGGGGATTTTAGTACAGGTCTGGAAAATAACATTCCTCTGCATAAGGCCAGATTTTATCATTGTATTCATACCTAGCTGCATGGTAGTGTATTACGTGTCCTCATTGCTGTACCTTTGAGAATTAATGCTCAGATGCTGCTGTCAGTAATCATGTTGGTCTTGATACAAACTGTTATTTTTATGTTATGCAACACCTTACAGAGTTCACCTAATCAGATGGAATATGCAAGTATTTCTGCCTTTTGTGTGCAAAAGAGCAGCTGTCAAGTTTTTTTAACTTTGTCAAGCATGGACGTAGAATGTGAGATGCCTGAATGATGACTCCTTCATGCCATCTACTTCTAAGATTTCATGTAGTAAAATCAAGTTGCCACAACTGATAGCTAGTCAATTCAGAATATTAAGTAACTAGCTTTTTTGACCATGCAGTAATATAAACTTGATACAGTGATTCCTGGAAACCAATAAATGTCATGTTATGTGGAAATGTGCAATGAAAGGTGGATTTTTATAACACATTATAGAAAGTTGAGTCTGAATAAAACAGCTTATTTGCAAAATTAGTTTACTTTGTATCAATTTGTATTTTTATAGCATAGTGTAATAAAAAGGTAACATTGGCCATTAATGTAAGTAGATTCTATGTACTTTGATTAAGAAGCACATTTTCCTTGTTTGTGCTATGAATATGATTTTCACAATCTGTGAGAGTGTTTGTAGAAAAGGCACTGTGGACTGGAATTCAGTAATAGACATTTTGTGAAAGTGGTTGTGAATTAGACATCGTTTTTTCCATGCTTACATTTTTTGCTAGAAATTAAACTGGAATATGAAGATGTGTATAACGTACATTGCACTGAATGATTTGGAATTATATTCATTTCCTTTTTTGTTGGTTTTTCTTTCTTTTTCTAATTGGTTCTGCCAGTAAGCTGTAACATATGCCTCTCAAGTTGCTGATTCAGTAACATGGATCCCAGGGCATTAAAACATAATGGGAAGAAGGAAAAAAGCAAGGAAGAAAAAAAATAGCTAGACAGAACCTCACAACCTGGGATGTGATAATTTACTGACAGGTAAATTTTGAATTATCCACTTTTTTAGGTGCTGGTATATAGAAAACCCAGATATTCAGATAATTGGTCTTTCAGGTAGGAAGAAATTGTCCCTGTATGTTTTTTGGAATCAAGAATTTGAAAAGTACATAGAGACTTTGGATGAAACTCAAAGTATTCAGGATAAGAATACTAAAAAAAAAAAAAAAGAAAAAGAAAAAGAATCTGAATGCTATCTGAAGAAAGAGACCAGTCAGTTCTGAAAATCTTGATGATATGTAATATTCAGATCATATGATTCAGATGATCAGATTTTTCCCTGTAGTTCAGAGGTCCTGAAATTATGAGGTAGTTCTTATCTCATGGAAATATGAATTCCATGTTTTGCTTGTAGTATATGAGAACTTGGGAGGCTTTTCTGTACTTACGAAGCACTTGAGAAGTGTAATGAAATAGTTTCCTTGCAAATGAATGTGTATTTCCGAATTTTATTTCCATTTTGTGTAGGTGGTTTTTTTTTGGTTCACAAGATTATAAGGAAAAATAAAAGCAATGCCTTGTTAATGTTTTTAATCATGGCTAGATCATTAACCTACTTTGACTCATTAGCTCCATACAAAGTGCAGCTCTGACTAGATTATCTCATGTAATGTTAAAGACTGATTTGTGAAACCTGTTTCTTCAGTTTCCTTTAAGCCATGTAAACTTATACCATGAAAATAAAAGCCAACCATATATCAACAGTTTTATACAAGTATCTAATTTTCAATTCCTGCTGATAGATCTATGAAAGTCATTATTACTGAAAAATGTCATTAAAGTTAAATGTTCTTTGCCTGGGTATCAAAATCGTCTTCTGGCTTCCCTTAGGAGATCGGACCATTATCCTCTTTCACTGAGTATCTGTCTGAGCAAGAAAATAAAAAAATAAAATTTAAAAATGCGTATTTAAGCTATTATAAGCATTTCAGGTAGCCAGGCTTGGTACAGAACAGATTTGTCCAAGAGAATGGGAATTATAACCAATCCTCTCCACTATTTTATTTAACATTGATATTGCTATGGCATTTCTCACACCCTTATTTCTTATCAAGTAGTAGCATAGAGATCCATGTGGGAGTGGAGTCTATTGGATCATGTAATTATGAAGGCATTTGCTTTTTATATGAAATGTAGGTATGGTAACCATGCAACTGAACTAATGAATAATTTGATGAAGTTGCTAAGACTTTCAACAGTAGAAACAGTAGCAAATCCTGTCTTTGAAAGAGAAACTCAGGACTTTGCAAGTTAGTTTCTATATTCCATCAGAAGAGAATATAAAAGTGACTATGAGAGTGGTGCTGTGAACTGAATCGATTTTCAGATACTTAGTAACAACAATTATGGATCACCATTGTTCTCCGTAAAAGGCCAGAAGTAAAGTATCCTAGGACTGGATAAGATAAGCTAGGTCTAAATATCTGAGTTTAAAAAGCCTTAAAGCCTTGGTTGAGGCAAATACACAAAGGCACCATAGCAAAGATTTCTTTCAGTACAGTGACCTTGAACAGTCCACTGACCTTACTTCTCTCAAACTTCAATCTCTTTCTGGTTATAGTCCTCTCAGCTGCAGAGGCTCTGGGCCACGTCTCAAGTGTTGTAAACCAAGATCGCTCCTTTGAGGCTGTCAGCTTACATCAAGTGAAGATCTGATCTGCTGTTGTAGCTCAGCCTCAAACAAATGGAAGCACTTTCTGACATTGCTTGACTATCTCATTTCAAGAGAAATCTAGTAAGGTTTCTAGCCAATGCCTCCAAATCATCTTTGGTTGTATTAGAGCCGAGGTCAGTGCTGTGCCAGAGGTGAATTATCCCATTGGTTAAGAGTAACTTTTCCTGCACAAAAGAGAACACGCATTGGAACTAATACCATGCCAATATATTACTGCCTTTGAACATGTGTTCTTGGTGTAATAGAAAGTATTATACTTAAAATTGGACCTCTCCCTTAAAGAGTTACCTGTCATCCCTTAAAAATAAGCTGCTTTTGTACTGTATAATACCAACCAGTTTCATACAGTATCCTTCTGTATCCCTTGGCTGTGAGTAGAGAGGAAGATGATGAGCACAGTGCCCGATCAGAACTGTGTCACTCTTATCTCCTACAGGAAGGAGGGAAGATAATGAACAGACATGTACTGTGGGAGCTGACAATAGAGAAGTATAAAATATAAAACTTGAAGCAGTAGCAGTGTTCACGTGGTGTTGGTTATGCAATTTACAATGAAAGTTAAAGAAATAGTATCTAAAGTAAAACAAAAAGGGTAAATATGTCAATGTTGAAGAGACAAAATGGCTGAGAAATGTCTTTGCTTAGGTAGTATGAACCTGTGGAGGTTGTTACAGAACACACAGGGAGAATCTTAAGGTTAAAAACTGGTCTAAGTCCAAGTTACATGGGCATGTGTAAGTTGTAACATGAGAGAAGGTGTACTGCCATATGCCTAGTCAGATGCTGAAATCTCTAATACCTATCAAAAAGGAACTGTTATATTCCAAATTGGAATATAGCATTGAGAGAAACAAGGAAAAATATTGCTGTCTGCATCTACCACAAACATTGGTTGACATTTCTAACTCTATTTCTGTGGTTTTCCTCTGAATAGTGATAGACCTCAGTGTAAGAATTCATAAAGATGGATTTATCTAGCCTGGATGACAGACAGGTGTTTGTCAGTGTAGGACTCTATATGAAAGATGGTCAAATTAGCTGAGTAAGTTTCCACATACGTTATGTGTCACTGCATTTCCTAAAGTGAAAGATCACTGCGTTATCTAAAATGAAGATGCAGAACTATGATGGGAGACCTTGATATGCAGGTGTTACTTATATAGTGAGTGTGAAAAATTAGATCATACCCCCACGCATGAAGTTCACATTTTCAAATTCTAGGAGGATGACCCTATAATGAACACTGACTGAGTTCACTTTCAGGACTGTGCCATTCATAAAGCGCTGTCACGGTCTCCTAGCACTACATAATCAGGGCCCTATGAGTGAGTAATAGCCTTGTATTCATAGCAAGGCAATTTATTATCCTATATGTAAAATGACAACTTCATTATCATTCACTATTATACAATAGCAGAGAAAGCAGCAGTTGAAATTAAAAGGCAGCTTTTTAAATAATTCTTTTTACAGTATGAAAATCCAATACAAAAATTTGTGGCATGTAACATTTTTATCAATCTATGAAGAGTTTAACTTGATGTTCCATGGCATACTTCACTGATGCTTCATCATTAGATTTAGAGATAAAAATTTGTAGTGACTGGTTGCAGCATTGTGGTTTTTTTTCCAACCATCTATGCACCTCCTACTGTGCATTTTTAGATGGGCAGAATTCTGCCTCAGTTACTTTGCTGGCCATCCAAGGAATTGACTCTAGGCTGTGCAATTTGATGCAGCTTTGTAAATTGACTGCAGGTACTTAGTTCTTGTCACAATACAGTGCAACATATTTGACAGATGATTGGTCTTCTCTTTGTTTTTGCTGTTGTTTCTGTGAAGCCTTCACCATCCACATGCAATAAGGAACTGTTTATTTAGCTCCTGCTGGTAATACTGCCTTTTCAGGGAAAGAGGAACTCTTTCTTGTGAGAAAAATTGTATTTACCCAACTTTTCTGTCATCTATTAATATTTCTGTGAAAACAATCTTTCCAGAACACATTATTTTGCTTCAGATTACATGTGTTGACATCCATCATTTTATAAATCTGGAATAAATGAAAATGAATGATTGACCGTGACAGGTAAGTCATTAAGTAGACATAAAACAGATTATATTGTAAGTTGTGATCTAATCGGTGGTTTGAAGATCCTTCACAATACAGCACAGTTGGCATCATTAACTGTAACTGGGAAGGGAGAGTTAAGTCTGCTGGGAGAGAGTGTCCTTAACTTCCCCTTTGATAGTTAGTGGGACTAAGGTGAAGGGAGTTTGCAAAGAATGAGGAAGGCAGGCATGCCTGGGACCTCCGGCATTCCCACAGAGAAGTGTAACTGCTGAACTGTTCTTCTTAAGCCTTTGTCAAAGTCAGAGATTTTTACCAAGATAAATTTCTCTAGTCAGAGAATAGTTATGTACTTTTTTTTTCTTTTTTTTTTTTTTTTTTTTTTTTTTTGCCAAGAGGACGTACAAAGACTTAAGAATTCTCTCCCTGACCAATTGTATGACACTTTGGATAAATCTTTATATGCAATAATACTCAAGGACCTAAGTAATACATCATCTTTGATCTGACCAGGCATAAATAATTTATTCATGATATATCACTCATAACTTGATTCATTGACTCATCTTTAGAAAAGACAAGGTCAGTAGAAAAAAATGATTAAGCTTTTTGCCTGCAGGGGGAAGAAGCTTAAACAACAAATTCATCTTCAAATCTGACCTCATGAAACTTGACAGAGAAGATTGTAAAAATAGAAGTAGACTTTAAAAGCCCACTTTTGCTCCCAGTTACAGTATTTTAAATCCAGTGACTCCACTGACTATAGAGTAAATGGGAAAAGCTTGTACAAGTCAGTGGAATCACTCTGGACTTTGTACCATCAGGGAAATTTTGACTCTGAAAGAGCGGAATTGGACATTTAAAGTTGAAAATAATGTGCCTGAATATTTTATTGGATCAAAGATGGCAAGTCAGACTCTGTACCCAGTCATATCGTTATAAATCTGGCAAGATGACATGAAATTTCAGACTAGTCTGAGCCTTCTGGCAAGCTGAACTAAACAGCCTCCTTGATTTACAGTTAACGTTTTTGCTGGTATTGCTACTGGAATGTCATTTCAATGGACCTGCTCCTTCCTGGAGTGTGCTTGAGAACAGCATCTTTAGAAGAGGTCACTGTTTTGTTAAACAACACAAGGTTGTTTACATACAAGAGTATGTAATTTCCCTGCAGTGTGTCCATCGTCCTAGCACTCTGATGTTTGCCAAGCCTTTGCTTATAGCAGAGGGCAGAATCTTTCTCTTGTTCTAGTGCAGCACTGGTATCATTTGTTCTGGAATAATTATGTTAACAGGAAATAATAATACTACATTTGAGGTAAGGTAAGGTGGATCCTTCAAACTAATTTAGACTTTTCCACGTGCTTAAGTGTCCAGAGGGTACTGTAATATTCAAATAAGCATCTATGTATTTATTCTAAACTTAAGCAAACTGAAGCAATGTGTCAAAAATGAACTTAATTCCATTTGGCAGAAATTTCAATCTATTTCCAGTTCTCACAGTGACTGAACGCCTTTATTGAGTGAAACTCATAGAAATGGAGTGTGCTTAATACACTGAACCCTTTGGAAAATTGTGCAATTATAAAAATGGTTGGAATCAGCATTTTATATCAATGAACCTGGAAACAGATACAAGCAAAAGACAATGATACATTAGAAAAGAAACAAACTTTAAGATAGCTGACGGGGGGTTGTTTGCAAAGAGATTTTGGAGGCTTTACTTTCTTTTTCGCTTTTTATATTTCAGACTCCTGTATTACAGAGTAGCCCACCAAACGTTACAATTATGAGTGTGAGCTGGAGAGTCCTTGAGCAGTGCGTTTCCCCTACATATCATTCTAAAAACCTGTGCTAAATAACCTAGAGCTGATTTCACATCTCCAGTGTTCAGTAGCCTTTAAAATTTCTCATTTCTTTGCTCTGTGATTGTGCTTTAGGCAGTAGCATAAAACATAGAAATGTATCAGCTTATGGCATGTAATGGTATTCTCTTATATCACAGTTCTCACAAGGAACACCAACTGTATTTTTTTTATATGACTAAACATTTTAATCAATTCAATAAGTTTAAAGGTAAATTCAACCTAGGCAGCTAGTATAAGTACAGTATCATCCACACACAAAAAAATGAAAGAATAGAGCATGACAAGACTAAGCAAGAATTCAGAGTCCACTCTTACTAAACCTGTTTACTTTGTGAACTTGCAGAACAAGTCTTTAATAATTAATCACACAGAACACTCATGACAGATCCAAACCTAGCGAAACAACCATCATGTTTCTTTGATCATATAAACACATTTGCATTAAAACATTTTTATTTTTTTTTATTAGAAAGAATTTAACTTGTGATATGGCTAATGTTAGCCTCTTCATGGTTTCAAAGACTGATGTTGTCTGCAATGCGGTAATTTACTCTAGATAAGTCTCCTTCCAAGGCAGCAGTGACCAAACCACCAATGTGGACAAATTGTGCAAAATTCCAGTGTGTCGATATGAGTTGCGGTTCAAGGGGAAGAGGAGAAGTGAGAGAGACCCTACTCGGCTCCTCAGGGCTAAGCAAAGAGGGGTCTATGCCCAGTTCGTCCTAGGGAGTAACTGGGAAAGGAACCAGAATTCAGTTGGGAAGATGGAGTTTTCATCCATGTTAAAAATACTGCATTTTTGTTCCATTTAAATTGTTTTGCCCTGCCAATAATGATTACCTATGCACATAATGACTCTGAAGGAAGAGGAGGACAGTGGCTCCCGGTGCTAACGTGATCACTTAAGAATGTGGGATAGGAGGGCAACACAGTGACATTGCCACAGCAGGAATTAGCCAGAATGATTCGCTCTTGAAGAGAAAGGACTTCCTCTGAAGCCTTTAGCTTTAGATTTGAATACTGTATCTCATCCTGCATAACTGTCACTTTGTATAGATCCTAAACTTATCCTGAAGTGCTCTATTTTGGGCAAGAGAGACATAATCATTTGTTCAGAGCTAGCCTGTTTGTTTTTCTGCTTCTTTTCTTTGTAACTCCTTATGCATAGATTTCTATTCTGCTGCCATTTAAATTCCTGCAGAAGATTCCTAATTGCTTTCAAGGACATTGTGGCTTGACACTATTCTAACGACACCTTCCATTATTGCTTTTCTATTTCTCACCCATTCAAATGAAGTGTTACATTGATATTGTTAAACAGCTTGAATAAAATTAGTGATAAAACTCCACTGGTTTTGGCTGAATAAAACAGTTCCATAATATTGTCCAGTTAAACTTTACTATTATCTCACGATTAATTTCTCCAGCATAAAGCCTTTCCTTGTGGTATTTTTCTTGTTAATGCCTGGGAATTTCTTGATGAACCGGTGCTATATTACCTTAGCAAATGTGTTTCTACACACTCTGGCTTAGTTAATTTGCAGTGTTTTACAACACTAGAATTTTAGACCAAAACCCTGTTTGTTTAGAATTGAAGACATTACACTTCCCGAAAAACTACCCGTACACCACCCTTTAACTTGATAATTTTTCTTATTTGGACTCACTCAGCTATGTATTTACTTTATCTCTATAAAAAAAGACACCAAGTTGAACAAATTGCTGTGCTAATAACCTTAGTCCAGAGATGCGTAATGATTCCTATTCAAGCCTTTTCTACCGTATCAGGCACATAGAGGAAAGCAGTATTACAGGTCAATATTAAATTTATATAATCCCAGCAGTAAACATATCTATCATTGTTAAAAAAATAAAGAAATAAATTGTTATTAACACCCTTTTTCATATTGCGTTTTTTGAATTAGTAGAGCCATGATGTAAAGAAAGAAATACATCATTCAGTATGTCTGGAAGTATTTCCCAATTGCCGTTAAGAACAAAAACTATTAATACTAAAACATGGTGCTCAATGGTTAAGGTCAAATTCATTCTGCAGCTATAGTGACATTATAATTAATGAGAGATCTGTATATGGCAAGAAAGGAGAATATTGACCCATTAATACACATTTTAAAATCAAAGACCATTTCTCTCCTGGTAATTCTAGCACATGTTCAGTGTTACATGATTTTTTTCCCTCTAAATGAAGGACAGAAATGCCATTTAAAAACTACAAGTGGTTGCATCTATAAATAACACTTGAAAATCTGAAACTTGTGCAGTATTATATCAAAGCAGAACGGGAAAAGCACAGAGGGACAACATCTGGAGCAGCTGGAAGGCTACAGAGATCTGTTCTGGCTTTCAGGTTGGGTAAGTGATTTATCATATACAGTAAGTATTATTGTTCCATTATCTCTATGGGGAAATTAAGCATAAATGCAATGCCCAGACCCATTCATGAGAACTCAGCATAAACCTCCAATATCCCCAGTCCACTGTTGTATTTGCTAGAGAAAAAATGCTTTTCTGCATGCCAGAGGGTGGCCTGTGCAACATAGAGAAACTTTTTAAATCAGCAGGAAGGTGCCGTCAAAGGCAAAGCACCCAGCATGGGCAGCATGGCGTGAGTGCCACCCCAGATGTGCAACTCAAGTGGATGTCAAACTGGGAGAACTACAAGTTGCCAATGCTACTGCCTGGCAGGGTGGCATATGGAAGGAGTCTGAGGAAAGTAACAAAGCAAACAGCGGTGCCAAAAAACTACTTATGATCCTATTGAGGTGTGGGAATACTCACAATTTTTATTGCTGCGGTTCTTCCCTAGGGAAAATATTTTTGTGGTGCTGAAGTTCCTCTGCCAGGCTTGCTGTGGTTGTATTTCTGTACCTCTGTCCTGCAGGTAAAAATATGAACTCTGAATTTTTTTACTGTTTTGCATGACACAAACATTTGGTTTTTACATTTATTTCTAGTTGACTATATTTTTTGACCTGCAGTTAACCCAAAAGTCTACGTGAGACCGTCTCACTCACTACAAATAGTCAGGAAACCCTTTTCTATATAATTTATTATCTTTGTTTATTAAGGTATAAAGTTTTTCAGCATTTCTCGAAAAAGTTAATAGACTCATATCCATGATGTAGTTTTACCAAATAAAAGAGAGCAAAGTCTTCTGTGTCTACTTCAGAGTTTTTATCTTATGTTTGCTGTTAGTGTTTTCCTGTGGTAAGTTCAATAACATTAACAAACCCTCCATCTATTTTTTTAATAATTGTTCCACACAATATCTAACAAAAAAAAATCTTTTATGTTGCACCAGCAAAAAGAATAACAGACAGCTAAAATCCTTGTAAATGTCTTCTGCTAGAGCCATATTGCCACTGTTAGGGGAAGAAGGATGGTTGTCATTTTCTAACATTGTTTCTTTACTGAATAAATTTAAGAAGAAGACATTTTTTATGGGAAAGATATCAATGTTAAAGGTCTTTAAATTCTGTATTTTCAAGAACTCTTCAATCCACCTGTAGGTCATCAAGTCAATAACAAATAAGGCTTTTTTTTTTTTTTATTTCTTAATCCATACTGTGAGTGTATGCAAGTAAGACCTTTTTGCATTCCATCATCACAATATAAGCAGAAACATTGGCAATGTATTTTGGTTTACCTCAGATAAAATAAAAATGAAAATTCATTGTTTTCATTAATTCCCCCATCATTTGGGTTAAGTAACAAAAAAATTATATCACTGCTTTCACTGTTCTAAATTCTATATTGAAACTGCTTTCTCACATTAAATATTTGCGGATCTCACAAGAATTGTGAGTGCAATGAATGTCACTGGGAAATAAAAAATATCAGCTGACTAGGAATCAGTTAGTCATTACCAAGTTCCAGTGACAAACTATGCTTGTGGTCTAAAACAAACTGTGTTCTCTGTTAGACTGTTAGCTGTCAGGCAAAACAACCAAACCTCTGGGCAGCAGAGATCCCAGGAATCCACCAGCATTCTGCTTCTGTAGGTGGGGTCCTTCAGGGCAGTGTATTGGTCTCCTTTCTGTAGGTCTTTTGGGAAAACTTCAAAATAAATTACATTTCCTCTAAAATGTACAGTTAAATATGGATGTGGTATGGTACTCTTTCAGGTGGGTTATACATTCTCAAGTCAATGTTGGTTTTATAATGGTAGTTATTTCCCATGACAAATACGTATATAGTTCATGCAGTTTTTAAGTTCTCAATATTTTTTCCCATGAAAGGCATTAAACTGTGTAATGCCAGTTTTTATCTGTTTATCACTTGGGTTTTTAGTTTTTTTATTAGCATCCAGTTTCTCTGTCCTTTAACAGCGCAACCAAAACAGGAAGATGAGAGAAGGAATCAAAGAAAAGAACTTTCTGACAGTCCTTCTCTGAATTTCTCCAGCATGAGCCCTTCCCATGGGCTACAGTTCTTCCTTAACTGCTCCAGAGTCCCTTACACAGGGTGCAGTCCTTCAGGAACAGATCGTTCCAGTGTGGATCCCCCACAGAGTCACAAGTTCTGCCAGCAAACCTGCTCCAGCATGGGCTCCTCTCCACAGGGACACAGGTCCTGCCAGGAGCCTGCTCCAGCACAGGTTTCCCATACAGTCACAGCTTCCTTGGGTCATCTGCCTGCCCTGGCGTGGGGTCCTCCTTGGGCTGTAGGTGGATCTCTGCTCCTCCGTGGGCTGCAGGGGGACAGCCTGCTTCACCAAAGGCTGCACCGCGGGCTGCAGGGGACTCTCTGCTTCAGTGCCTGGAGCACCTCCTCCTCCTTCTGCACTGACCTTGGTGTCTGCAGAGTTGTTTCTCTTGCATGTTCTCAACTCCTCTCTCCAGCTGCAGTTGCTGTGTTATGCAGTAGCTTTTCCCCCATCTTAAATATGCTAT
This sequence comes from Chlamydotis macqueenii, assembly GCF_036417535.1. Lineage (NCBI taxonomy): Eukaryota > Metazoa > Chordata > Aves > Otidiformes > Otididae > Chlamydotis > Chlamydotis macqueenii. Next base: position 20,812,101 of record NC_141564.1, on the reverse strand, counting down.
CCCAGAGGCACTACCACCATTGTTGATGGGCTTGGCCTTGGCCAGCAGTGGGTCCATCTTGGAGCTGGCTGGCATTGGCTTTATTGGACATGGGGGAAGTTTCTAGCAGCTTCTCACAAAAGCCACCCCTGTAGCCTCGCCACTGGCAAAACCTTGCCACGCAAACCCAATACAGATATGAGGGAAGATTGGTAAAGCAGTATCAGCTATGTGAGAAACTAAGTCCAGTAATTAGCTTTCTTTCCATTTGGCAACAAATAGCTGTGCAGTAATATTAGAAGAACATTACTGAAACTAATTTTCAGCAATGTGACTCCTTGATATTGCAAACGCATGAATCCCATTAAATAAAGTTAATTGAATTTTAAAAGGCCACTTACAGTTCACACATCAGGTAGTTTTCTGTACCGCAGCATCAGAAATATTTCTTTGTGAGAGAAAAGCAGAACAAAAACAGAGTAACAAAGATGAAACAACTTCCCCTCTGCCCCAGACTGATTATATTTTCTTCCCAAATATCCTACACACTCGATGGAGGATATTCAGGCACTTCTCAGTGGAGAAGTCTGTTCCTGACCCCAGTTACATAATGAAGTATCATTTCATATGAGAACTATGTGCATAAAAGATCAGATTCTCATATCAAATAAGCAATTCTGAAATGAAAATCTCATCGTCTATATAGCATCAAGGAGAAATCAGAGAGTGACTGAGCAAAACCTGATGTAAGAAAGCTGGACAAACTGTAACCTCATCCTGCACAGATGTGAAGACAGTCAATATTCTACACTAGAATAGTTGACTAGTGATGACCAAGAGCAGCCACAGAGTTGCCAGTCTACACAGGGGAAAAAATTTAGCATATATATCTGTAGAATTGGGACTTGACGGAAGAGGAAATAGCCACCCATTTGCAAAGTGAAAGCAAACATTGAAAAGTTTGTCTGAGCTGTTGCAACTCACTTGGCTAACAGGAGTTTGGACTAGGTTGTGGCCAAGTCAATATGAGTGATAAACTGGGCTGAAAAAAAAGGGAAACGTTTTTTCATCTTTTGCCCTAATTAAAGGCCAGCTTGTCAATGGTACCATTATTTCAATTTCTTCCCAAAGTTTATTCCCCACTTGCCCACCCGCAGTTGCTGTGGTTCAACTGTCAGTCTTACCAGCTCCCATGAATTTTTAGTAGTTGGATCAGTAGTTGTCTCAAGCCCGCATAATCACAATTTAACCCCTAGTAGCGGTTTTTCAAAGGAAATCCCCTGGGAGCCACAAACCAGTTAAAAATGCAATCATTCTTGTGCTGCACAGGAGGAAAAAAAAATTAATAATCAAAGCTGCAGAATGGCAGCTTACTTACGGAAGGTGCATTTTCATCTCCAGCAAGTGAGGAAGAAATGACTTCTGAGAATACAAATGAGGAAAATCAAATACCTCAAAATCTTTGGGAGGAAATTTTGACTTATCAGATAATGAGCTCGCTTTTAGTGATGAGAATGATAATGATTCCATTACTATACTGATAATAATAACAATGCCTGTGTGTGAGCTTAGCAACATCAAATGGTTTGCGTCTGGTGAGAGAATAAATTGTTAATATAAAAATAAGAGAGACATGAAAAAATAGATTTTTTTTTTTTAAAAAAAGCAGTAAAGACAGAAGCCTAACAGTAATAATAAATTATATTAAAGAATAGAATATAAAATGTATTATTTTTATTTACAGAAACTAGAATAAAACCATCAGGTTGAGGAAACATTACTGACTGGAATTTAAGCCTATTCTACTGCCATCCTCAAGTTTGAGTACCATGATAAGTAGTCAGATGGCCAGAAAGCTTGTTAGATGTGCCAAGTTTTGATCACTTGAGACTGTCTGGAGGAAAAAAGAAAGAAAATGCAGAGGCCAAAGGCAGTATGTTTGGTTTTTTTCTGGAGCTGAGAACTTTATGCTTCTTTAAGATGATACAATGACAGCTATTGAAAGCCAGTTAGACTGAAATATGACCTACTATCCCTTGATAACAACAGAAGCTTCTCATAGACATCAGTAGATATTGGAATGAAACCAAAGTTATCAAAAAGACTGATAATGACTGAACTAATTAGGATAGTTGATTATCAAATATACACCTTAAACTGTTTCATAAATCGCAGCTTGCCAGCTTTAGCCTCAAGGGAAGGTTCTACAGAGTAAACATGAGGAGTTATGTTGATACAGAGAATATTATCATCTGCTGACATTTACCTTCCATCCCTTTATCTAAGATCATGCCTCTATTAATTCATAATCTATTATAAGTAAAATATACATCAGAGGAATACATTATGTAATAAACCCTGCATTGTAATTGTCAGTCAGGCTAGTCAAAGCTACAGTTTTAATGAACTTCAGCTTCTCACTTGGTACTCTGCAGGGAAGGAGTCAATGGACTGATTCCAGTGGCCCTTCATGACAGTACTTCTACTGTTGATCAGAATACTCTACCTCATGCCTCACCTGTAGTTTTCACTTATTCAAGGAGGAGATGAATTTAGTTAAATGTGGATTAAAAAATGTTAGCTTCCTGGAAGCTTCAGCTGATGCCCTCTGTAGCCATGGTTGCAAGAGTGGCTTGCCAGTTACAGTGACTGCCTTACTGCTTACTGAGAGAATTTGGTCCTAAGCAAGCAGCTTTAAGGCAAGGTTTCAGGACTGGCTGGTGAAATAACACAATTATATGACAAATGTTTAAAAATTAGAAAAAAAAAAACCACAAAACACAGCAAACCAGGTAGTTTCCTCTACTTTTTTTCCTTATTAGTTTATCCTGGCAGACTGAAAGATTTAACGAGACCAAGGCATGGTAGAAAAAGTTATCTTTTTCTCTGCATTGAGTATTTTCAAATGCTGTCAAGACATGCTTTGTGCCAATTGTGTTTAATATTACACAGCTATTCTAAGTGTCAGACTACTAAAAAAAAACACTCTGGTTTCTCTGTATTGTAGTTCCAAAATTTCCTGTCCTGAAGAAAGTTGGTGTGGGTGCAAATGTGGAAAAAGTAGTCTAGCACTTCAAAGGATTTATTTCAGAAAAGTTAGTCACAGTTTTACAATATAATTTCCTGTAAGTAGAAATAAAGTACTTCCTTCTTTTAGTTAAAATATTTGATGGATGCATTGTACACCAGTGCATGAAAATTAGTTGTTACAATAAGGTGGGTTATCTGGCTGTACATGGTATCTAAGTCTCACCCAAGCCTTTCCTTCACAAGGCACTGTACCAAGACATGCTTTTAATGTACCTGTGCAATTTTTGTTGTGGTGGTCGTGGTGGGTTGGCCTTGAATTGTGGCCGGATGCCCACCCAGCCCTCTCAGTCCCCCACCTCAACAGGACAGGGGGAGAAAATGAGGTGGAAAAGCTGTGGATTGAGATAAAGGCAGGGAGATCACTTCCTATTACTGTCACAGGCAAAACAGATTCAACATGGGAAATATATTACCAGTTAAAATGGAGTTGGATCGTGAGAGACAATGACAAAAAATTGACACACCACCTTCCTCTCACCTCTTTTTCTCAGGCTCAACTTCACTCCCCTCTTGTGACCTCCCCTGGGCGTTGCAGGGGGATGGGGTACAGGGGTTTGGGTCAGTTTGTAACAGCTCCTCTCTGCCACTCCTTCCTCCTCACCCTTTTCTCTCGCTCTGCCATGGGGCCCTCCACGGGCTGCGGCACGTGGGCCTGGCCCACTGGGTTCTCCAGGGGACACTCTCCTCCAGCACCTCCTTCTGACCTGGGTGCTCACAGGGCTCACTCTCACACATTTTCACTCATTCCTCGGTAGCATTTTGGCCTTTTTTCAATACGCTTTCCCAGAGGTGCCACCGGCATCGCTGACAGGCTTCAACTCTGCACTGCAGTGGGGCCGTTGTGGAATCGGCTGGAACCGGCTGTGTCTGGCACAGGACAGCCCCACCCGCTTTGCAGTGCCTCGCCACCAACACCCATACAGCTGCTGACATACCAAATTTTGTAAGATACTTAAATCAATGATTGCCTTTCTCCTGCATGACTCAAGTAATTGTCTTCTGAAGAAAGAAGGGTGGATGGAGGAGTTACCATCGTAGCAGGAAAAAGAGAAGGTCAGTCTTCCAAAAACATGGTGAAATCTAATTTGCTAGTCTTAAATGCAGAGTTTGTGAATAGTGTCTGTCTCTAAGCCAGCAATGAAGATAATATAGCAGTGTATATATTTCTATTTCTGACTAAGCCAACCCGCGTACCTACCAGCCTTCTTTTCAAGATGGCGCCTTTCAGTACGTTTCTTCTTGTGGCTCCTCCCTGTGGAAAAAAGCAACCTTGCTCTTCCACTTTCCTACTGCTCCTCAAAGTGTCCTCATACACTGTTTTCCTCTCCTACACTGCCTCTTGATTTGAGCCTGTCCTCTGCCAGCCTTGTAGGGTAATGTTAAAGTAGATGTGACTTGTGTTTTACGTAGTTCAATTTATATTGGCTGAAATCTAACTCATTCAGTGGGACCAGCGTTTCAAGAAATACATAGTGCCTCTTACAATTCTTATATTATACTCTTCCTTTGTATTTCTGTATCTATCTCCTATGTTAGCTCTAATTTTGATCAAAACCTATTTAGTTAGGAATTTATCTTTTTTCCAAGGAACATCTGACTGGGGTAATTTCCATAGGCAGTGGCAAATAATTTTGCCTAGTCTGATCCGTAAGCGGATAGAGTGGACAATGTATCATGAAGTGAATTAAGGGACTGTGACTATGTGAAGTATATAGGACAGCTTTTAAAAACTTACGTTGATTAATAGCTTTTATAAATTTAAGCATGGCAATATCAAATGCAACTGTGGTTTATCAATATCTAATTGTGAGATGGATAGCCATAAGTAATCAATAACAACAGACAATTAGGATTCTGAGGTAATTACGAGAATGGCAAATGGCTCTAATAGTCTTCTGAGAGAACTCTAATGATGATAATGCTAATAGACAGCTATAGCAAACTACTCAGCATACAGCCACAGAAGTATTAAAGGCACAGTGTCATGGTTGTGACAAGCATTCCCAAATCATCGTGCTCTCCCAACCCGCTGTGGCCCATCAGGCACCGCTGTTGGTCCTTAGAGTCCATACTCATAGCAGAGGGCTCCCAGGGGCATCCCACCTCACATTCTGAGGTTTCCTGGAGAAGGTGTGTCCTTCCATAGCAGTTGATTCTTAGCAGGTGGGCTTTTTAATGCTGATCTGCTTTTGCCAATCCCACCTTGATAGTTGTCCGAGTTGTATTTTGTCTCCTCAATAGTCTGTAATCTATGGCCTTCTGTTCTTTATTTGTTCAGTTTCCCAGGCTGATAGTTCATTGTTTCTGATGAGTCAGTTTCTCAGTACAGAGGTTTCTCTGTTTCTCTGGGAAATGTTTATCTGGGAGACTGGCTTCCTGAAACCAACTCTCATATTTTCCCTTTTCAGTATTCCATATTGCATTTTTAGTTTCGTATTCCAAAGGCAATGTTCCTTTCAAATAGTTCCTTTTCCCCTCATTCTGCAGCTGTCTTAACTACGCTGTTACTGCATTATTTTTCCTACGTGCTATTCATTGTGTTAAATCAGCCATTTGTTATTTCAGCAGTTCCACCGCAGTTTATAGATATTCTCAGGCCCTATAGTTATGCTAAATCAGCAATTTGGTTATTTCTTGTCTCACCATAAGTAATACCAAATGTATTTTCACAGAGTTAGCAAAAATTATACCACAGCTCATCTTGGCTTTAATGATCCCCTTTTGCTACTATGGTACAATATTATGTTAAGGCCTATCCCAGCTCATTGGTTCCCTTCACCTGAAATAGCAAATTATGAGAAAGCCTATCAGCCTGTCTTGGCTCACTGGTTCCCTTCCTCTGCTATGGAAACAAGGCATCTATGTTCTTAAATTTCCCCTTACATCATCTCCATCAGGAGAGCACTTAAACAGAACTTACTGACAAATTCCTCGACTTATACAGATCGTTTTAGCCTATTGACCAACAGAAAATTAGTCCCATAGCTTGAAAATTGTTCTTTATCCTCTCTGATACAGGGTGTTTTGGTTTTTTTTTCCTCTGGAAATAGATTCATTTTATAATATTTTTTCAGGCAAATGGCAAAAAATCATGCCTGTAACCATAATTTCTGATTTTATTGCACACGTAGTATTGGATGTTTGCATGATACTATGGCATATTAGATGGGAAAACAATTGTAAAAAATGTACTTTGTGTATTAGCTGTTAAAGTAGCTACTGACCAAGATACTTGGGGAAAAAGTGCTGTATACCAATTTCTCTGTAATTGATAACTTTGAGATCTTTGCACTTTTCTGTAAAGAATGTAGCCATTGTTGGACACAGGATATATATGTAAATGAATCGGTGTTATGGTCTTTTCATTCGTGCCAATGAAATGGTAATCTTAGTATTAAAAATATTATGATATTGTTACAGAGATATATTTTTATTATATAAAGATACAGTCAAGACAGCCAAAGTAACTGCAGTTTTAAGCAGAACCTAATTTTTATTTGTCTTTGAAAGCCCTTAGTACATTTTGTGGCCATAGAGTGGAAGGTTTTTCAGGCCAAGACCCGGGGAAGAATGGTACATCATTACTTTTTGTACACTTTACTATTCTTGTAATGAACCTGTTCTACTGAACTGGTAAGTATGAAACAGATTTTTTTCTGAAGTGTTTTTAGGAAGTTTTGAACCAATTTATACCAATAAATTTAGATTTTCACATCTCATTAATGCATTATTATTTTGAACAACTAGGGAAGGAAACTCACTATGAAAAACACAGTTAACATTTAAAGCACTAATATAAAATGTTTGTTATTTTCATGTGGTTATTTGCTACTGTGTACTGGCTGAATTAATGAGTTAATTTATTCCTGCTATATGAGTATTTATTGTTAGTGTCATTATTTTGTGACTGTAATTTTAATTAATTCTTTGGCAGAGTGTCTGTGATTTCTGTGTGGAACATTATATGTCACATTGACTTTCTTTGTTGCCTCATTTATAAGTGTTAAAGTATCTATATACAGGAAAAATAAATTAGTAACAGTTACTCTAAGAGATCTATTGCATATGCTGAATGAAAGCAGAGTGCGAAAAACTCACCCTATTCAGATTTATACCATTTTGGATTCTTTCTTTATAAGTCAGACTGCACATAAGACACATAATCAAATACAAACAAAAAATCCATGTATCATTCCTGTATATGTGTGCATGTCTATTTAATGGAATGATTTTTAAAGAGTATATTAGAGAAGACGACTTCCTACAGTGATATTGAGGAAGAAAGGATCGGAGGCGGGCACCTGCATTCACATCCTTGGTCATTAAGTGATTCTGAATGCTTGTTTTATTTTTATGTAGATTAGCGAGGATCAATTCTTCAGACTGAGTTTATCAAAAGGTTTTTCTTTCTAATGTATTTTCAACGTAAAAATGTCACCGTCTTTTCGAAATCTGAGCATATGAATCAGAGGGGTTTTTTTCTGCTGTTCAAGTGTGCAGAATGTCAGTAGAGGAAGTTCCATATAGCTGGATAGTTACTGGAATAGCTCTGGGTGTCTAGATACTACCCCATGCCTAAATAGCAGCAGCAGCAGCAGTAGTAGTAGTAGTAGTACGGCCCCAGTGGTCTGGTTTTCATCTTAAACTTGTGCTAATTCTTGTAGCATAACTGATAAGCCATTTTTATGTATGCATACTCTGAAAATCCTGTTCTAAAATACTATAAATTAATATAAGAACTAAGAAAGGTGCGGTATGCTGGATAAATGTTTTCTGGAACAAATTCTACATCAAACATATAATATGTTTTCTATCTGCTGAAAGCTCATTACAATCACTGTAAGTCTATTACTCCAGTGGTGGTTAGACAAAACTCTTGCTTCTTGCAATTTTGAGGTTAAATTTCCCATTCAACAAGCAAGTCTTGAGGAGACTGGTGCTAAAATTTTGCAAAAATGTCGAAGGTGTAAGTAATTACTGCAGTGTGTTGACACCCTGTAATAATTGTGAAGTCGCTTAGAAACTTTTAAATTATTATTATTACTATTTATTTATCCAAGAGCATTACAGATTTAAATGCTGATGTTTTATGAATCCCTCCATACTGATGTTCATATTATACTACAGTATATGGTTTAAAAGAGGCCAACACATGTATATTACAGTGTTAAAGGGAATAAGAAAAAAATTCTTTAAGCTCTCTCTGTTTTGTTCTAAGATTAATGCAGTTGTTAAGAGCTATATGAGGAGTGTTCAGTCCACAAAGTTGCCGTGCAGTTCCTGGAAGAGCTAATATGTACACACTGATTTCAGTGTAACCACGTACTTCATTTTTCAAAACATTTTCAAAATCTAAGCCACAGCTCTTTGAAGACTTGCTTATTAAGTGACAAATTTAATCTACATGGGTATATAAATCCACACATGTACATAAAGCCAGAGAAATGCCAGTAGCAGTAGAAAAATAGAGCTGGTCTTGCATTTCACTAGCTGTTTCACAGTTACTCTTATTAAATTCTAGAGTGAAAAGAGGAACCAGTTTGGTGATTTAGCCTGGCCCTCTGCATAGCCTGAACCTTTGAGCTTCCATAAATTAAGACCGGTTTGACCTGGAGCATAACATTATGGTAGTACTTAGTTCCCCTCCAGAGCTGAGGGACCATTGTTCTATGCACAGGACCTGCATGTAAAAGACGGATCTGCCCTGAAGAGTTTCTAGTCTAAATAGACCTGACAAATAATAGGAAGAAAGAGCTGTTATTCTTATTCACGTTTTATACCTGGAAAACTGGATCATAGAAGATGTTATGGAAAGCCCATGAAAGTCAGGGAAAGGCTTGCAGTGACTTCGGTGGATCTATGATATTCTATCAGCAAAGCACTTAAGGACACGCTTAAATGATTGTCTGACTCTTAAGGCCGGTTCCACACAAGGTTTGCAGAATAGGCTGAAAACAGTACTTCTTGTGCCAGTACAGAATGAATTACCCACAAATTATGTAATTTTGCCAAACAGTAAATGTGTTTATGGAGGACTCTTTGGTTTTTCCTCAGTTAGGTGATCCCTTATGTATGGAAACATGCACTCTGCATTTCGGTTAAAGACCGCATATCTGATTTATAGCCTATGAAAATCAATTTGGTTCTTCAGTAGACTTTGCACCATGACCCCAGGGAATTTTTAATCATTTATATAATAATTCCAAAATTGATCTAATGTTTAAGAAAGCATTCCTTCCTTGCTACTACAGAAAATACTGTTTTTGTATCGGCCTTGGAAATGTCTTATTCCTCATTCTCTCTGAGTAATACATAGTAAAGTAGGTCATAATCTGGGGCGTCTGAAATATCAGTCGTAGTGAGTCATGCATGCAGCAGCCAGGGGCAAGTTTCTCCCCACCAGTGCACTTTTTGGATCTCCGTTGCAGAGTCTAAATTCAGATTTCCCATCGATGTTAGTAGGAACTCAGCCTGTGCTGTAGGTATGGATTGTGCAGGGAAGGAAATGGACAATTGACTGGGAAGTGGGAAAGGGACAATAATTAAGATAAGAGTAGCAAGTTTTTAAAGAGAAGCTACGCTGTTCCAGCATGCTAAAACACCCGATTCATGTTCTTTTATGGTGGCATTTATTAGCATCACTCTAGTGCTCGACATTATTAATTATGGGAGGAGCCGGAACTCCTGCAATGCATAGTCACACACACACTGAAAAGGTCCTTGTTATCCCAGAATGTTTATCACCTGATACTTTCATTTGGCCAGGTGAGACTGGCCTGGAGTAGAAAAATAAATTTCTAAGGCACCAGTCAAATGTGTGGCTTTGGCTAAAGATACCTATGCAGATGCTGCAAGAGGAACAACAAAGGAAAGGAAAGCAAGGTCAGAATCCATTGGCATTCTTAGAGGAGAAGGGCATAGTGGATGCTCTGGCAGCCTTGATGACTGAAAAGGTGGAATGAAAACAGAGGTGACAGAAACTAAGACAGGACCATTGGCTCAGATGGATTCGGAGCACACTGCTCTGTTGAAAATTATTTAATGAGAGGAAATGTCAGAGGAACAACTACATGAGGGGCAACAGAGGGGAGAAAAAGTATCCTTGCAACCACAGTGTTGAGTTCTGTCCATGAATGAGAAATACTTTTCCCTCCCTGAGTTCCCTGTTGTTGGTAGGAAGGAATACATTAATGCCTTTGTATAGCTGTGATAGCTTCAGCCATCTGATCACAGTGGTAGTTGAGAAGATTTAGCATTCAAATAACTCACTTGCCCTTCAAAAATCTAGCATGTCACCAAAATATGTATCATGTAGGTGACAAATTAATTTCACAGAAACTCTTTACTAAACTTAGCAGTAAATATTTAACTATCCGTGCAAGGCAGGAAATTGCAAGTTTAGGACTGTAACTCTTACTTTTAGTATGTTGTGTCAGATTACAAGTGGCATGAAACATGAGTGCTCTGAAGCTCTAGGTGCAGTCAGTCCTGCAATGTGTAAGCAGAACTGGTTGCATTACAGGTGCAATCTCAGCCAGACTTTCAATTTTGTTGCTGTTGGGATTGAAGTGGAAGCCTTACTGGCATTGTAATATTAAATGTTTTTGTTACAGTGTCCAAAGCAAATGCTGTCTTGTTGGATGCACAGCAGCTCTTTAAGAAAAGCTTTATCTTGGGTGTGAAGCTCAGGAGTAAACACTGCAAATTTAATTTACTTAAAAATCACTTTCGTTATTGGAGACAGATCAGTGGGAATGCATAAATAAGCATTTTTCAGTTTTACAGCACGTAAATAAAAGAATCTTTAATGCTTTTGTTTTGAAAGGAACATTGTTCCTGTGGTTCGTTTTTTACATGATGGGAATCTGTCAGTTTTGCCTCAGTTTATCTTGGATGTTTCTCCATGCCCTGATGGCTGTAGTTGGTCAGAGCAACACCTGCAGCCACAAGCTCTGTTTTTTTGTTTGGGCAACTTTGGTTTGTATGTTTGCCTGTTTCTGGCATGGTTGTTCATTCTGTTATGTCTTTGCAGTTAACTTCGGCTCACTACTAAAAAAAAATATGTAATTTTTGAATGCTTTATTTTGTCATTTACTGACAGAAATCTCCCTTAGTTGTCAATCTTCATTAAAAATCTTTGTCTCTTATTCTGGACTTGAATAAATGAGCTAATTCCATGCCCTTTTGCTATCTCTCATTTTAAGCAATTCTCAAAAACTTGCCATAATGTTCTGTGGCAATGATACACCTCTTGCTTCTCAGCCTCTGAAGAAGAGCTGGATAAATGTCCTCTGAACCTGTTTGATTTTTATGAGCACCACTGGTAAGTAAAGAAGCACTGCTGAGCTGGAACAGAAAATGCCTCAGTTCTTATCTGTTTTGAATGTATTTGGTAGGATACAATATTTTGGGTCCAGAAAAAAAGTCCTGTAAGATTTGAATATTGCTTAGTGCAGTGTCTCCAAAACTACTTGAGCATTTCTGCATTGCAAATAACCATTGATGATAATTTGTGTTAATCATGTAGAACTTTCGGCTGCTAAAGAAAATGTAACAGAGGTTGTAAACTTGGAATCCTACCAGTTTAGAGACCATCCGTGCTCTTTACTAGGGAAAAGCCATCTGCAAGGATGGAAAAAAATGCTTTCTATTGACACTAAAATTAGTAAGAACAGAAAGACAAGGACCCACATTGTTTGGAGATTGGGATGTTCAGAGATTTAGATAAGTGTTGTATATTTAATCCTGAGAATTTATAGTAGCAAATATGCAGTGTGACAGGTGAGATGATCTGCTTTTTGGGTTAGCAGGTGTGGAGACACAGTCCTCTAAGGAATTCCACTCCTGGGTAGCAGCACAGAGACCTTTTGCTAGAGGAAGGTCCAGGGAAGCAGTGTGTAGTAATCAACACTGCCATCTTGTGAGCAAAACCGACCCTACATACTCATGCGAGTATTATGCTAAGAGATAGGCAGTAATTATATATATAGATATATATATGCTGTTTCATTTTAGGAGTATCTGGGTCTTTCTGAGCAGCTAACTGCTGAAAACGCTAGGAATTTAGATTGTTCCTTTATACGGATAGACTCCCGTGCTAACCATATCCCTTGAACTTGTAGGCAAGATTGTTTGTTAGTTTATTCCATAAATCAATTGCAGCCATCCAATACGGTAGTACATAGCATTATTTTACCTTCTTACGTCCCCTGTGACCTTTCTTCTTTGCTTTCTTATTGTAATTCAACAAGTAAGAGTATGCAAATTCACCATGAAAGACATTGTAGCAAATAATAGTCAATCCTACTTTATAAAGAATGATTTATGATATTATTTCTGTTACTCATTATTGGCACCATTCCTTGAGATGATGAAGGAGCTATCTTTATGAAGCTCAGCTAGCTGAAAACATTTTATTTATGAGGTTTTTTTAAGAAATGCATCTCAGTAACTCATGATGGAAGGCATGTGTGCTGACCCATCAGCATTGCTATGACTTTCAATATATTACACTTAATAACAAATAAACATCCTTAGCCAGAAACAGAATCCTGCACTGCAGCTTGATTACATCTGCAAGGAACAATGATTGCCCTGACTGTTTGAATACAAAAATAGTGGATGATGGCAAGCAAACACAATCTGTTTAAAGCCATACTGGTGAAATACCTTCAATTCACAAACCAAAGGTTTGTCATTATTCCAGGATTGTGTGTACTTCCTTTGATTGTAGCAATTGTCCCTAATATTTCCCCCTAGTTGGGGAGACAGGGAACGTAGTGGCAGTTTCCTTTGGAAAATGCATCTGAACATTTCAAAGTAAAAACACAGCAAAATGTCTTCATAAAAGATTACTGGGATATGAAGTCAACGGAAATAGCCATTGTGGACTTCTTTATGTAAAGGCTGGATGCTGTCTGGAAGATACTGTTTGGCCAAACAGAACTATTATGCTCAAGCAGAATGTGAGTAAAAATTTACTGTTATACATTGTTGTTATGTGCTTTTAAATTCATTTTAAAGAAGCAATGGATACTTCTAAATTTAGCTTTAGGGAAAAATCCTTAAGCATGAACAACGGTATCATAAAGCTTAGTACAACAGACTGAGGCCTTTGGTGACAAATTTATTTGTACCTTTGTTTTGTTAGTAGCCTCTGTGTTTTGAGGGCATATGTGATTCTATGATGCTCTGGATCTCCAACAGGTCAGACTAGATGGATCTCTGGTAGATATCACCTGGGAGGTCACAGCTTGTCCAGTACATGTAGCAGCATTCAACTTCAAAAGCATACTAGAATTTACTGTGTAAATATTACAGTAACAAGTTTTTATGGAATAGCCAGATTCTTCCTCCTTACAAAAGCAATTAGTTTAGAGGAAAAAAGTAAGAAAAAAAACCCAACAACAACACACAAAACAAAACAAAACCCTAAAAGAGAAAATAAGAACAAGCTAAAAAAGAGAAAAGAATTAATGAGGCTGGATCAATTTAAGAGTTGAGTTAATCAGTAGTATATTTTATAGGGATATTGTATAGTTCTCAACATGAATATGGAGTCGTAATTTTTTCACAGATAAAAAATACGTGAAGTTGAAGTGAGAGAGTACTTGTATCTTTAATAGCGGATGTTGAACATTTAACTTGAGCTAGCCAAAAGCTGCTGTGAAATTAGGTGCATTTTACATGGCATCTGATGTGGTTCTGAGCATCAACTCAAACTGATCTAACATCTTCATAAGTGTTCTGTATTGTTTGTCTTGCTCTTAGTTTTTATTAGATTCATTTTCCTTTTGCTGACTTGATTTGGTTGTCATACAAAACTCTTAATAATTATATAACCTAAAATTGGAATGTTAAGCAATACTGAACTGTGAGACAATTTCATTTTTTTTCATTTGTCTATGCATTTATTTGTTTTTTTCATTTCATTCATTTGCCAGTCATTTCATATTTTTTTATTCAAATGTAGGATAAAATCACCCTTTCCTTCAATGTGTTCTGCACTGGAGGTGTTTACATCTCAAATAAACTGTCTTTAGCTAATTTATCTTCTTTGATGAGGTTTAGTGATAAAAATGAAAGTCTTGCATGAGAATATAATGATCATAGAGAATTAAAGAATTTGTTTATGCCATTGTAGTGATCACAGTTCATAGCCTTTCTGAAGAACCTATTCAATAGTTTCAGATGTTCTTCACTGTTTTCCTTGTGACCAGGATATTGTTATGGTAGTGTTGTGTTCTGATGTAGACAGCAGAGAATTTTCTTCATTAGTGCTCGCTTGATTTATACACAGACACATACATATACATTATATATAGCTGATGCAATACCAAAGGGAAACAGAGTAGCAAAACAGATATTTTGGTATGTTTGTTGTCAGGAAATGTCATGATTCATCTTTCATGAGCATCTGCAAATATGCATCTGCCAAATCTATTTTACTAAAAGCTTGTTCTCAGCCAAACATATTCCCACCCCAAGAGTACATTTTTGATTGACAAGTAGAAAAGGATTAATGATTACTTTAATGTCTCTACAGATTCACAGATTCACATTTTCCGCTCCACAACAGGAACAACTATCATGATTCACTCTCACTGTCACATGGTAGGAGTGACTTTAATGTCTTTCTAGTTCTGTACATGTTCTTTTGAAGTGACACAGGGGGAACAAACTATACCTTACAGGACAAAGACTGGGACCCACTCTCAGTGGTTAGCTTTGCCTAAAAATTTACTTAGTTCCTAACTGCTATTTCCAGAGCATTGCATCCTAATCTGCATGAAACACTGCTAATGTAATGAAATTTATGAAAATTGGTGTCATTCTTACTCTGCTATCAAGAGAGTCTAAGCCAGTCAGATATATGAAACTGTAGTAATTATCAGGGTTCATGAGGCCACATTGTTTCCTGTGTCTTTCTCTGATTTGATCCAGCTCTTGCTCTCACACATAGAGAACAAAATTTCCATTATAACTGTGCAATGAAATTGTAACCCATGCTTTAACAGGATGAATACAAAGATTGCACTGGAAAATTAAAATAAATTTGCCGTTCTGTGGCTAGCTTTTAGTTTGAGACTCTGTAAATATTGCAGAACACACGAAGTTGCTACTAAGGTTCCTGATGGTTCTCAGCCATAATCTGTTGGCTTTCATTAGGAGCAGGAGAGAGAAGGGAGAAGGAATCTTCTTATTTATTTTGGCATGTGGAGTCTTCAATGTCTTCTGAAATCAGCAAACAGCAAGCCCGAACCAAGGACATTAAACTTTATTTAAGACCATTGAAATAACTGATGTCCCATTATTAGGATTAGAATTCAGGTATCTTAACATCCAGTCCTGTCCTCTAATCTTAAAACCTACCTCATTTCAATATAGAAATGAAATCATACCCTCAAGACCACAAATAAAAGTGGATAATATGACATCATGGTTTGCTGTAAGGATTATTTTTGGGTGCTGTAAATGATAAAGTACAGAAAGATCACCAATGACTTCCAAGTATCATTTTGTAGTATGGAAAATTAGAGCTAACAGAAAGTACCTGGATTCTCACAGTATTTGTTCACTTTTCATTCATCATCTTTGGTGGTAAATTGGCAGCATTCTATTTATATTGTGCTCCTTTCCTCGCCAGGTCCCTTTCTAACTTAATCTTTTTTGTTTTTTTTTCTTTGCCAAAGACTGTGATTAGCCTCATCTTGTTTAATGTTTAATTGTATTTTTATCTTCAAGTTCCCTTCTTAGTTTTTCTCTTTAAAAGTAGGAAACTAATCAGCAAAATGAGGGAAAAATAGTTGTATACAACTTTTAAGAAGGTTTTTGTTACTTTGCTGGTACATATGTCAGAAGAGTAGAATATTTCAGCAGATGGTCAAGATCTTTCTCTGTACATCTGCATGAGAAGTTGTAGTAATATGCTGAGTTCCTAGTCCATTGAAGTCAGTGACAAAGCCAAAGAAGACAAACAGACAGTAGTAGGAAAAAACCAACAATAAGGCTCAATAATGGCCAGTAGGCAAAAAAGGCAGTCTAATGCACTGTAATTAGTATCGGCTAATAGGAGGTAAAGTATATCAAAGCTGAAGCATTTGCTCTTTTTACATGTATTAACAAATTTGGATCATTTCCAAAAGAGGTGAATATTACAAACTACGTTTTCTGCAGCAGAACTGTGGCTGACATCAGTTATAATCTGGAAGAAAAAAATCAGAGAGATAACTCCTCCTCACCTGGTGAGAAAAGCAAAACCTCCCTGCTTGTGGAATACATGGGCAGGCATTTTCCAACTGAATTTTCTTCTGGTCATTTAATCCCACCAGGGCAATAAGATCATAGCTGCTGGTATTATTCAGAAGGAAGTTGTCCCTGAGAGCAAAAAGGGAGGAAAAACATGGAATAACTGAGGGAAGAAAAATATCTAGGAACTACAGTGTTCCTTCTGCAATAAAAGAAGTGGTATGAGGTGTGTAAATCACACGGTGCAGTCCACAAAAGCCGTTAGAAGGATGCTGGCCCTCCCCTTCCCCTGCTTTTTTTATTTTTTCCACTTTTGTTCATTTATCTAGACTGAAAAACATTCAAAACAACAACAGAACTCCGTGTCTTTCATTTCTTTTCTAATGTGGGGTGAATTTCTGAACGTACTTTCTGTCGTGGAAATGCAAATGTCTGTCTTGGCTCACTCCCTCTCCATTCTGCAGTTCACCCTTCTGGTTTACATATTAGAGAGATGGTCTTCTGAATATAAAGGATAAGTGAGTTAATAAAAAAAAATAAAGTACAGAGGAGGCCAGAGTAAATGGAGCATATAATTTTTTCATGAACTGGTCTCTTATGTTTCATTTTGCAAGGCATCATGATTTTCTACATATTTATGAAAATATGAAATAGTGAACTTCATGCTTAATACAAAACCTACTTAGCAATGTTCAGTAAGACTGTATCTTGTTTCCTCTGTCAGGAAATCCAGTATTTTCTACAGGCACTACTGCAAAAACCAGAAAGATGATGATACTTTGCTGTTATGAGAATCTGTAATACTGCAAACCTTCCTTCACAACCATTTGTCTTACAAAACAAGTCTACATGCCAGCTTGTTCTGTTTGGTAACATGCAAGTGAAAACACTGTCAAACTGCATGATGCTTCAGGAATAAAAGTTACTTAAGTTTAATACCACTCTATACATATACAGTAAAGTACAACTGTTAAGAAAGATGGGTAAATATTATCTTTTGAAAAACATTTGAGATAGAGGTGTTTTTTCTAGCATCTAAATAGTGTTTTCAATCTTGAGAGCTCTAAAGCAGTTTATAAAGATAATTAGGCATTTTGCAGCTGTGCAAACAAAGGGAAACAGTTCTATAACCTACTTACCAAAATCATATAGAGGTGAGCAGTTCTTGAGCCCCCATATTGCAGGCACTGGTTCATTAAGATCGCTTTGTATGCCTACTGTGTTTTAGCTAAAGTAATTAATATTGATATACCAAAGGAACAAAAGGCGTCGTAGATCGCAAACTCTTAATATTACCTGTTTCAATTCTGTGTAATTTCTACATTTCATTGATAAGACATAAGCTTCAGAGCAATTCACTATTTTTCAATTCACTACTTCATTATATTCTTTGAATACCACTAAAATTTCCAGTGTAATGTCTGGGCAGGTGTGAAGTGAGAGCTACCTGGATATATCGCTGCAATAGCATAATGCTCAGGCATATAGTGCAAGAAAGTAACCAGGTAATATCCTAACCACCAGTTGCAAGGCTTTCAGAAAAGGTGCTTGTAAACAGATATGCTCCGCGGTTTTCAAAGCACAGTCTCCTGCATTAGCAACATCTCCATGACAACTGCTTTATAATTCATGCCACATAATATATAACTTTGCTGGTTTTTTTTTAAAAAAAGCCCTTGTGATGTACTAAGAAGGCCACATTCTTGAAAATTAAATGAATCTGAAAGATTTTTTAGCAATCAATTAACCATTAAATAAAGCTTAAGGGACGTTAGAACAGTAAGAATGACAATATTTATGGCTTTGATGTGATCGTGAAATCTCATTCTCTGCTTCTCCACCATTCTCACCATTTCAAATCCCTATAATTGATACTGGTGCAACATTTCAGTCAATAGCTATTAAAGGGAATGAGGAGTACAAAATGGCTTTTTGGCATTTAATGAGTAAATAAGATTGCATGGAGCTTCGTATTTCAGAAATTTTTGCTAATCAATCTTGTTTTAACTTAAAGAGTTGAAGTGTTTGAGGAATATCAACAGGTTTGGGGCTTGGCAAACAGCAGAATGATGACAAAAATAATGAAAAAAATGTTTTCTAATGTGGTGCACAGAATTAAAATTATTAAAATGCCTTTCCTAGTTATTGCTTTAAAGCCAAGTTAATCAATCAAGTCAAATCAAACTGCTGACATTCTGGCAGATATGAAATCCAGTGTAACTTTAGTTCTATAAGTTTACCAAGATGTCAGATATATAGATCAATAGGGAGAGGGAGAAATGGCTAGGTACCAAGTGTTTACTGGCCAGGTCCTACTTTTTTAAAGAGTCAGAAAAAGGAAACAGGGGTAACAGGGCAAAGCATGTTATGCTTAATGGATTGTAAGCATCCTATTCATTGTTGGGACTTAACTGATGTCTGGTTGGTTTAAGCTGGTGATTTTATTTTAAACATCAAGGCTAGGAAATACTGGAAAGCAAGTCTTGGCTCTTCCCATGGCAAAAAAGGGATATGGACCCATGATAACATTGCTGAGCCATTTGTATGCAGACTTTTTTATTTGAAATTTTCTTTGTTATGATGTATAGAGTATATATTGTAATACTTGTTTTCAGAACCAAGGTACAGAAACTACACAAGATATGAAACAGGAAGGAATTACCAAGTGACAGGAAAAGACTTCTGTTGGGTTACAAACCTTAAGCTCTGTTAAAGAAACAGCAAAGCCAAGAACCATGTTCTGGAATGAGAAGCACTAGTTCAAAATACAGAGACCTCATCATGAGACTTGCTACTGACTTAAGCTTACAGGTTTAACTTAGCAGCTGCCAAAAAGACAGGCCTAATTCCCCAGTGAGACCTACTTAAGAAACAACAACATTAGTGGCCAAACAGCAGCAGCTGTGCAGACCTAATCCCAAAGCAGGGTGCAGTTCTATCAAAAGCACATGATGAGTTTGGCTGTTTTCCAGGTATCTTTGCTTACTGTATCTCCTCCAGTGGATGAGAGGAGAATTGAAGTGAAGTAAAATACGCAGAAGCAGTTCAAAATGGGACTGATGTTTCACTTTTTTTCAGGATTCCAGGTATGCAGTATTATCTTGAGATTTATGTGACTCTGGAGAAGAGTTTACATTGGTTGGTTTACAGAGAGATAGAATTTTGCATTGTAAATAGATTAAATCTGGTGCTAAATCGGAGGAATTGAGGCAATTCTTTATTTAATCTGTTAGGGAGGTTCAGGGGGTATATACTAATGTGCATTGTAGGGTTTTCTTTGTATTGACTGTCATGTTCCTCCGTTACTGGGGTCTGTGCTTCTGCAGAGCACTGAGAATTTAACAGTGGGGGAGTGGAAGAAAGGGAACATTTTGTACAGCACAAGGACAGTTTATTTTTTTTTTTAATTTTCCACAGCTTAAAATTATTAAAAACTCCCAGTGGAGTTGAGCTGCATTTTCCTTTTAAACAGTGACAACAAAAAAGGTTCTCTCGGTAGATTCTACAAGGTCCATAGTTAAACTTCTGCTATCAGTCCTAGCAGCAAGTTGTGCTAGAAATACTTAAATAAGGAAATAAGGAGGCAGTTGCACACAAATATTTATGCTAATGGAATGGCAAAAGTGATGGGGTACAAGTTTATTGTTGCTGATTCCAGCCATAGTGACTGAGGGTCTGGGTTGAGTAAAAACAGAAGGCTGGGCCTTCCACAGATTAACCTTCTCATTAATAAGAATGTGAATTAGGGAACTCTTTTCTCGTTAATTATTTTGACAAATATTTATTTTTTCTGACCATGTCATTCCATCTTTCACTTACTCACCTAGCCATATGTTTCTATTCCTTTCCTCCTGCCTGCGATCTATATAGCTCTGGCCTCCTGTTCAGAATATTTCTTCCCTTGTACGTTCAATAATTGCTCTGTCAATTCTTCCTCTTTCATCTTTCTTCGAAGAGCTACTGCTATGTTGAACAATTTTTCTATCTCCTGCTCTTCACCTCTTGTCTTCCTCTTTGACTGTGTGCTGTCTGAACATACTGATGCTCGTGTCTTGTACAATGCCAGGAATACCAGTGTTTAATAAATAACAGTACAGGAAATGCAGAGTTTCTGTAAGAGAATTAAACAGCTCCAGCAAAAATTGAGATACTGCTGACTCTGCAACAGCCGCTGACTGCACTAGCCATAAAATGTAACTAATAACTAAATTGTCAGTTTTGGTGTGTGCTAAAGAAACTGAGCAATGGCACACACACAGATGTTTACTTTCCATTATCCTGGTAACCCCTAGTATATATATATACTTGTGGTGCAATGTAAACTCCTTTCAAGATGCTGTTTAAGAGGAATTTAATCTGTATAGAGCACTAACAAACTGAAGCACAGCAGATTTATTCATTTAAGAGAATTATTCATTTAATTTTCACCATTTAGTATTTATATTCATTTACCATTCATTTATTCCCTTCATTTTTATTCATTTATTCATTTATCAAATATTCATTTTAATGGCTTTCATTATCACTACAGTAACTGTAGGGACAGATTTGCAATAATTTTATTCTTTAAATAGGTTTATTCTTGGAAAATCTACAGAGCAGGGAAAGGCCACTTGTTCTGTCAAGTTCATTCCCTTTTGCTTTTCTCAGAACTGTTTCTCTCTTTACTCCCCTTTACAGCCCTTCCTAGGTTTCTTTTGAATTCCTTTTTATGTTTTATGACAACAAATCAGTTCAGTGATACTGGACCAAATGCTTGACTGGTGTGAATTACTGAAATCGGAGCATGTTATTCAGTGTTTTGGACACTGATTTAGTCTGCTTGTCTTTTCCATATATATTTATTTTCTTTCTCCCTGTAGATTAACTTTCCCTCTAAAATCCCCTTTTTATTCCATTTCCCTATAGATTAGTCCCCTACAAACCAGGGATCAAAGACCTTTTTAACAACAAGTGTTTTTAACTACAGCAGAAGAAATTCTAGACCTCTGAAAAGATTTTGTTCTGTGTATAAATTTCCCTTGGAGCACTGAGAATTCAGGTTTGTTTGGTTTTGGTATAGTTGTTTTTTGTTTTTTTTTTTTTTAAACCAAAACACTATTTTTTTTTTCTCCCTATATGAAAACACTGAATGAATAACACCTGTTAACTTCAATACACATCAGATTGTGCTTTTGATGACGAGAACAAAGACGGGTTCATCCGATGCCGCTTGTCTATGACCAGTGCTTTTCAGAATTATAGTTTTTCAGTTTTAGCTGTATAGGCTGGTAAGTACTTATGGAGTTCAACCCCAGAAGTATAGTACCAGTCACCTTAAAATATATCATCTTATGTGTAGTGAAATTTTATCCTTGAGAGCAGGATATTCATGAATGAACACATGCTTGTTCTTGATGAAGGACTGTTTGTAGTTTTTGCTCTTCCATCTTCAGTGAACTCCCAACTTCCTACGAAACTTCTCTGGGGTTATTTTAATGCTTTTTTTTTTTTTTTTTGCATTACAACTTTTAAACAGGGCCAGTTTGTAATCTCCTGTATCTTAAACTTTTCTTCTTTAATCAATCAGAGTATTTGAAACTTAAACTCAGTAATCTTTAGGTAATTCTAAATTCAAGCCATTCCCATCCTATAGTCTTTCACAGTATATCTGCAGTCTGATTTGTGTCAGAAACTTTGGTGCTATTTCAAGAACAGAAACCCAGCTGAAATAGTTTACCACATCATAATTGATTGAATAGTACCTGTATTTGACACTTACTTTTTTTTTTTTTTAATTTTGTATTTGTAACATCGGAATAGAAGAATTTCCCTGTCCTTCTAGAAAGCATCATGAACTGGGTATTCTCTGCTATTGTATATTCAATAAACCAAACTGCTTCAGATATTTACATTCTGAGGGTTATCTTTGTTGCCAGAAGAGCTAGAAGTAATTTTCTTTACAATGAGATATTAAGTTTGTAGAATATGTTGTGACCCTGCAGAAAAACCTCTTCACACCCCAACCGGAGGCTGCAGCTCTAATTTTGAGAACCACTGCTCTGGAAGCTTTTTATCAGCTCCAAAAATGTCTTATCTCTTTTAGCTGCATAGTAAGAGGTCGTTTGAAATAGGTAATATCTTCTTAAGGGTCTATAATCTAAAGCCCACAGTTGTCAAGGGAACATCCATTGATTTCGGGGACTGCAGATCCAGGTATTTATTCCACAATATGCGGTGTTTGCTTAGTATATTCAGTAGTAGTAAGATAACAGGAAATCTGCCTGTTGAAGCCAGACAGACATAGTCTGGTGGCATTTGCTTAGTCACATAAGGCCCTGGAATTTCTGTGAATCTAAACTGAGAAAGCAATCCTCTTCCCAGCTCACCTGCCCGGCTCCTCCCAGCTCCTGAGCGTCCCTGCAGCCTTGGAGAGGAATACTTTCTTCCATCTCATCGTCTCATGCAGTGTTTGAATGAATTTTGTATTTGCGGGCGTTCCACTCCCCCTCCCCAGCAGGGATGTAAGTCAGCATTTAAGAGATCGGATGTATCTTTAACCCTCTGGTGTTTGCACATTTTTTTCATTAAATCTGAATATTAACCTGATGACCTTTAGGCACAATACTTTCTGAAAAACTTAAGTGTGCTGTTTATTGCTTGCTTTCCAACTCCAGTTCCTCTTGCAAAAGCTACAGGGACCTCATTAAATTCTGGGGCTATTTTATCCTCCTTTATTAAGTAAGTTCCTTCAAATATCCTGCCATGGTCTAATGTCTTCTCTTGTCAGCTTTATACACCTGAAGGAGGCTTCATTGTTTTTACTTCCTTGCTCTGAAAACTTCATTCATAGCCAGTTTTCACTTCTAAGGATTTTTTTAGCTCATCCCTCTATTTTGTCAGCCTTTGAAGTCCCTTGATGCTATTCTGTGCTTTTTAGGCACGACATGCATTTTTTAATCATTATTTTAATTTCCTAGTTTAACTCTAAATAGGGCAAGAAAAAGAGAAGAAACATAGATGGTCTTGCAATCTTTTTCGTTGGCCTAAAAAAAAAAGAAGAATTTGCAATAACGTTAAAAAATAGTCTCAAAACCTGGAGAAACTTCAGCTTTATTTTTAGGAAGCTATTAGACCAGCAAGTAAACTCCAGGCTATAAAGGGCAGCCCAATCCACTGGTGCATCCTAAAAGCTGGAGCCACAGCCACTCAGTGCCTCTCAAATCTGACCACACAGGCTTTGTATTGATTCTCCCAATTCTTGCTTCCGCTCTAGCCTCTTTTGGCCTTCATGGAAAACATTTGTGTTGCAAGAAAGATGAAAAATGCTTTTGTGGAGAACTTCTGCCTGTTATAATCAGTCTTACCCCACAGATGACCCTGTCTACAGAGAAAAATTTCATCCTTAACTTTTTTTTTCCCACCAGTTTCATGAGATTTAGTTCACCTGAGCTGACCATTACTTCCTCACATTAGTTCCAATTTGTTTTTATTAGAGAAAGATGTGTTGGGTCCTGTATCTGTGTCACTTTTTGGAATAAATGAACATATTAACATGTTTCAGTAAAATTCAGGATACTGGAAAAATTAATATTAAACTGTTAATGAAGAATTGGAATTACATAGGCAGGAAAAAAATATTCCAAGAAAACAATATAGTAAAGGAATATAAAAATTATCTCATGCAGAACCAGCTCAAGTCAACATTTTAAAGCAGTCTATGTATCCACTTACAAGTACTTATTATGCTCAGTGCAACCTGTTAAACAAAGTCAAGTATGCAAGACTAATACCAAATCAATTACAGCACTAATGTGTGATACACTTAGAAAGCAGAAATATTCTGAGTTATACATAGCGTTCATTACAGGTAACAATAAATTTGTAATTTGAGCTTCTGAAATTAAGTAGTCTGGTAAAGTTCAAGAGAGAACTTATCATGTTAGGAGTTTCCAGCATCAGTTATTTCCTACCATGCTGAAATGGAGGTTGGATTGTTATTGTATGTTACAGTAACTTAAATATCCAGTGCCTATTGGTCTAACAGATCTTCATCCTAATTGCTCAAGAACTTTTTCTGTTGATTTCAGAATGTTTCTTGCATAAATTGGAATTAATTATGGGACATAGAACTCAGCTTCTCAAATGATTCACAGGGCTTTATTAGGAAAAAATAGATTTAAACATGCATAAATTATAACTAGAATTTCAGATTGTGGCAATCTCTAAGGTTATTTTCTCAGTCAGTGAAATATTAACAGTTACAAGTAGTTTAAATCTGTACCTTTTTAATTGTAATGTATTGCTCCAGCATCTTTGCATTGCAGAGGCAAAAGCACTGAACCAGAGCTGGCACCAGAGGCAAGCAAGGCTTTTGCATAAAGCATAGATGAGAACAGGTAGAAAACTGGATTAGAAAGTGGAATAGAAGCTGACGTTTGTAGGATGACCCCTGTTTTTGAACAAACAGACTGGACCTTGAGATCCAGAAAGGTGGTGGATGCCCCATCTCTGGAAGCGTTCAAGGCCAGGCTGGATGAGGCTCTGAGCAACCTGACCTAGTCAGGGATGTCCCTGCTCCTTGCAGGGGGGTTGGACTAGATGACCTTTGAAGGTCCCTTCCAACCCTAACCATTCTACGATTCTATGATTCTATGAAAGGCCTAAAGCAAAAAGGATTGCTAGGTAGGTCATTCGGGTAGAGCGTGACTTGGAGGGAAGAGGTAATTCTGGAGAAGAAGGTAGGTAGGCAAAGCAGGGGCTGTGTGTAAGAAAACCATGGATTGAAACAAGGAAAAGAGAAAAGCAAGGGACAGAGTGTGGCAGCAGGGATCCTCTGCAGAAAAGGAGCAGAAGGACTAGTAGCTGGAAGTCAGGCAGAAGAGAATCACTTGGTTGCAAAATGACTGTGTTGATACTCTTGTGTTTTTCTCCCCATACACACTTTGCCCAATGGTAAAGCTTCATTCCATTGTAGCACTGAACATTTGAGGGAATAACCATTGTTACCAGGAGTGACATTAGTTCAAATGGCAAAGGTCTGTCCTGTGCAGCCTCCCACTCCCAGGTGTGCTCATGTGGGTAACAGTTTTAAAAATAGTAATAAAAAATGCGGTCGTACACAGCAACCCATCTTAAGAAAGCCCTGACAAATGTGTAAAAGCATTAAAGTACAACCTGTTACAGGCTCAAATGTTATCTTTACAGATATAAAGATGTAGTTTTACAAATTTAAAAAATAATGACTATTGTACATTACGTAGGTGGCCAAGGCATGGATTTAGCAGTGCATTTATTCTTGCCTATGGAAGCTCTCTACAGAGGGTAGCAGTGTGATTATGTTTTGACAGACTGATAAAGAGATAATCAGATGAAACATTTTGCTCTAGGATGATCTTAGACCAACTCATGGGTAATCCCATCTGTCCTGTGCTGTACTATGCCACAGTTTCCTCAGTAGTCTTTGATGCAATGATGGTACCAACACCACATATCTCACTCCTGTATCTAAGCTTTTAATGTTAAAATTAGATCCGAGCAAGATACTTCCAAATCCTCTATTTTGCAGAATACCCATGAAGAGCTAGATACATATTCTTCTTTTTTAAATCGTATTTGTTCCTCTTTGTCTTAGTTTGGTTCTCTGAGAGCTTTATAGTAATTTTTTCTGCATATGTTGGTTTGTTCTTACTAACCACACAACTTACTCCATTCTGGCTGTGTGGACACCAGCTCACATAAAGGGCTGCGCAGGCAAGAAACCTGCAAAGCACAGCAATACTTTTCATCTGCACTACGTGCTTACAGAGCTGTATGGTTTTGTGTCACAGTAGGTAGCACTGCTCATATATTGATATGTACACGTGGAAGTCAAGTCCAACAACACTGTAGATATGACTTGGCATGCACTCACAGGAATCAGCCTGAAAATTTGCTTTCTTCACAGTTATTTGCTTGTTTGTTTACAGATAGTAAGCACAAAGGATGAGCACTGGAGATGGCTTCAGGCAAGGGCAGATCTAAAGCCGAGGCGAAGTCTGGGGCCATCTGGTGTGTCAGCTTGCATGGAAAATCGGGGCGGGGGGGGGGTGCGGGGCCAAATCAGTGACACCTACTAGAAAAGGTTGAGGAGGAGGAGGATTTCGCTGAATCTGTTACTATTTCTGTATATATTCCTGCAGTAATTGGTCAAAGAGAATGAAAAGAGCAACTAAACCTACCTTTTTAGTCACAAAATAAAACATTTAAGTCTGTCTTTCATGGCTGTAGAGGACAGAAAGCAGAATTAACGTTTGGTTTTAACAATTCATCTTTATCTTATGAAACTGGAGAGTCCCATGCTACCGTGCTGATGCAGAAAGCACAGTGATGTAGCTGTGCATAAAATGAGAACTGATGTACTGCAGTTAATATAATCTGAATACTGCATACTGATGGCTGTCTGTATAATTTAAATCCTGGAGATTTTAGTCTAAGCAGTTATTTGCTAAAAATGAAAAGATAATTTATTGGGTTTCCACTTGTGCTAGAACATTTTACATTTTTGATGGGAATAAAATTATTTCCAGTCTGTAGTAGAAATGGTATTAAAAAAAAAAGCAAGCCTTGTATTAGGATTTACTTATAAGAAAAAAAAAAATAAAGAAATGTAGCTAGTCTCTAAGATTTTTTTAATCATCAACTAAAACGTCCTCTTACAAGAGGTAATACTTTCAGTTATTTTAGTCTCAAAGGGTTTTCAATAGAGAAGAAAATGGAGTTAGACTAGAAGAGTACAAACAGTAAAGGGGAAAAAGCTATCTGTAAAATCCTAAACTTTTACTTTAACTGTTCATCTCCTTACAAAGTGCCCAATATTCCAGCTGTGTTAAATAAAGATGAAGGCAGTAGGCATGATGCAGCCCACTTAATGAAGTGGCCATCGCTATAGAAAGACTGTTTTAAAACAAAGTAATTTATACCTGAAATTATCCATAAGTCTTGCAGTAAAATGTGGGTGGCTGAATCCTGGGAACATTTTGAAAGTGAACTGATGTTAATCATCCATGTGAATATTGGGCAGATGCTGAGGTGCCACTACCCGCTTCTGCTAGGATAAGGGGAGTGAAACTGTCGAGATGACCGGGCAGCCATTAAAGTTTCATGCCATGGGTGATTTATTCAGAAGCCTTCCAACAACAGCAATGGGCAATTCTGGTAAACTGTTGACTTCTTTGCATGGAGCTTGATTGAGTTGGATTTTTTCTTTTCTTTAATTGCTCTATGTTGCTTAAAGAACAAACATTTAGAACAATCTGAATATAACCAGGGAGCTGCACAGACAGATCGTTCTTCCCCACCCCCCCCCCCCACTTTGCACAATTAAGGTTTTAAGAATATCCAGTTGTATGGCTTAGATCATCGTTGGGTTACCTGATGTAACCTGATGCATCCACAAGACCAAGACTTACTTCAGATACACTATTAATAGGTACCAGAATCTCTGGGCTTTGATGTTCCGTTTTTTTCCAAGGCAATCTTTCAGGGTGGGACCTCCAGCCTTCTGCCTTTAAACTTCAGTATTAAAGCCTTGGGCACAGCTACAGCTTTCAGGGTTTCTAAACACAGCTGACACTCAGGCCCTGGACAATCTGAAACAACCTCTCACCATGTGTAACTGTTTCATGCAGTTCCTCCTATTGCTACCTTTGACCCAGGAACCTGGGAAAATACCTGCTGGGTATCCTAGAAGCCCCAAAAGATGCTGTACAGAACTGACATACTTTTCAGCTGTGAGTCCCAGGATGTTTACTTCATATTAGAAACATGATGTTTAAGGAATACTTGACAATTTTCAGAATTGCTTAATTTAAAAAAAAAAACCACCAAAAACTGATTGGGAGGGACCATTCCAACACCTTATTGCAAAGCTTAAACTAGACTTTTGTTATTTGCGCTTATGATCATTTTACTGTTTTGTGAGAAGTCTCAGCTTGTTTGTTAGTTCTGCTGTGTTTTACTGTAGGATTTTGCTGTATAAATAACTTAGCATATGTGCACCGTAACATAAGCATTGTAATATGGGTTTATTTATAAGCTCTTAGAAGTTATACTTGGAATAATTTATGTATGTATGAGTATCTATATCTTTGAACTTACTTTAGTGTAAGGCTAAAGGTCCTAGGCTTTCTGTCCTCATGTCCCTGACGTGAAGTTTTGCACTGTGGTGTGGATAACCCGAATCTGTCAGCTCCATGGCAGTGAAAGTGTGAGCGCATGTTTAGCTCATCCCCTGGCGTTACACAGTGTGGAAGCAGTGGGCTCTCCAACAGCCTGTCAGGAATTCAATCGATCATATGTGTGAATCTCAGAAAGAAAGAGAGAAATGTTGGACAAAACATTTTGGGTTTAGTGATTGGCATTTCCTGACAAAACTCTGCTGTGTTGAAAATGTTTTCCAACCTAGTTTTGCTTCTCATGAAATGAAACTTTTTTTTTTTTGCAACCAACTGCTTCATAATAAATTGAATTACTTTGTAATTTACATCAGAGCAGACTGTGACACTACAATATCTTTGTTCCCAGGGAACAGAAGAGTTGTGACCAGAGCAGGGAAGTGCTCACATAACCCGTAGTAAGGCTGGCTCTGTCACTGCTATGCCATCAGTGCTGATCCACAGCTTTGCTGGACTCCAAAATTCTGGCTATGAAAAAAAGCAAAATCTAATCCATTCCCAAGTGCTGGATTTCTTATCTTCTGTTTTGTAAGATGTGATTGTCCTGCACTGTTGAATTCTTTTAGATGCTAGCTGTCAATACAGATTCTTCTGATTATTAGAATAGTAGTTCACTTTCCTTTTATGCCAATGTAAATAAGGAACAACTTGTCTGAAGTCGAAGGAATTGCACTTCTTGTTTTACCAATGCAAGTAAAAAGGAGAATCAAGTCCCATATTTGTTTTATTCCTGGCTTAGCTTTCAGCAAAGTTCTATGTGCTGTAAATACCATAAAAAGAAAATCCGTGCTCCAACATTTCCAACATACAAGACGGCAGTAAAATATAGATTTGTTTCTTAGTTTCTTTGTAGCTTAGTGTGTATATGTGAAATTAGTACAGGGCTCTAGAAAGACATGAAAGGAGAGAGCTCTACCCAGGGAGCACGTAAACAGGGCCAAGCAATTGGTGTTGTACTGTGCTATTTGCTGTGCCCTTTTTTCACAGACAAACAATTTCTGCCACCAAAAATGCATGAAAGTTCAGAAATTTCAAGAGCCCCTGTGGTGCTGTGAGTTGTTTTTTCTTCTTCTGTTGTTTAGTGGTGCTCTTAGTTTCTCCTAACTGGTGCAGGCATAAATCCCTTTTTTTTTCCTAAAGGAAGGTTCCATTCTGTGAATTTCTACAGGATCATATTAAAAAAAAAAAAGCTATTACCAGCTCCCATTTTTAGTTTCCTGAACATATAACCCCTCTATCTCCCAGGGTTTGGGGCAGGGAGGGAGAGCCTGTGTCTTCAGCTAGTACTTGAAAGTATTCCTAAATTTCCAGTAGAAAATTATTCAAGCCAGGATCAAGGATAACAAATTAGTGAGAAATGTTTCATTTTGTATACTGTCCCACTAGCTGATAACTAAGGGAAGCCTCTATTTGAAACCATTTCTTATCTGTATAAATGGGGATTCCTTTCTTCTCCCTGTCAAGCATCTTTTCCCCTTTAGGCAGATAAATAGAGGTTTCCATGCCTGTAGGAAAGCAACCTTCCTCCAGGCTTGCATTGCAGGAGAAATACCTCAGTGTTTCTTCTGAAATCCTAAATGGCCTTTTCTCTAATTTCACGAGGTCTGAGCCATTCTGATCAATACCTCTATGCCCCATAAACACTGTTTTAAGTACTTAGGAAGTATTTAAAACATGTTTTTTGGTTTTGTTTTGTTTTTTTTAAAAGTCAAGTCGGACAAATAATGTACACCACCTGCTCCCATCCCCACCTCCCAAAGCCTGTCAGATGAATATGAAGATTCAGGCCAATTACAGTGCAATTTGGAAGACTCCACCCTTCTTTTGAACACTAATTTGTTTTAAAGTGTTCCTCTACATTTCTCCAGCCATAAACACCACACTTCACCTGTGTGTGTGTCTCCCCCTCTCTCTCATTAAAAAATCAGTACTATTCTGACATTCTCCAGATATTTATTTATTTATTTATTTATTTATGAAACTGAATCTAGGAGGTAAAGTCTCCAAAGCAGTTGATGAAATTGCAGCGAAGACAGAATTCTCTGCAGTGTTCAGTCCAGTTCAAAACACACTATTTCACTGGAGTCTAGCATGCTCTGAATTTGACCCTAGCATTAGATATGGCACACACAAGTAGAACCTTTTGCCTGTCTGTAACATTAACACTGAAGATTTGCATAGGTCCAAGACTCATCCTACACTAATTTAATCACAGGATTAAGATTTTAGTTTCTCTTTCTTACTAAGAAATAGTCTGCAGTAAATTTTCATTTTATTATACAAAACTGTGTCGTTAGGGAAATTATTTTTTCCCAGTTTTTTTTTTTTTCACTGGGGAGAGTTAAAAACAAAGGCAAACAAAGAAACTTCCACCTAATTTCAAAGACTGTACCTTAGATTTCTAAATGTAATTGTAGCTTTGTAGCTTTAATGTAAGACTTAGTAAATTTCACAAATAAATAGTATAATGTAAGGCCAGGTATACAGTATATAAATTTTATACCTTCTTATTATAAGATTTCTCACTTCTGAAAAATAGCACATGGATTAGCAGGAAAAATAAGATATGGAATTTGAGACACTGATACTGTATTTTTTTTTTCTCCTAGTCACTGCAGTAAATCTAGTTGCCAGAAAGCTCATCACATCTGGTACAGAACATTTTCCAAGACTCATATCAAAGATGAGAGTTCAGTCCTGCTCATGCTTCTACTGAAATCTATGCATATAGCACAGATAATTTTACGGAAAAATTTATAGCAGCTTTAAAGTAAGTGCCTCCTTAACAAGTGCTCTGGGGTCTCTTACTTGGTTTGAATGTGCAGTCAGTGATGTGTCAGGTGTTTAAGGCCTGGGACACATTTCTGGTTTGGGTATAGTCGCTAGCACAGTGGTTAGATCCCAGGTTATCGTAATTGCTGGCCAGCCACATGGTAAGTCTTCAATAATTGAAAATCCCTCTCCTCTACAGCTTCACCCCTCAAAGTAGAGCAATAAGAAAATTTTGGGAATGGAAGTGAGCTCAGTAACTTCTGCTGTCATCCACAGCAATGTCTTTACACTGAGGCAATTAGTCTTGCATTGCTAACAAACTCATTTGTTTCAGCTTTCACTTAAAAAAAAAATTAAGATTTTAAAAATTTTGTTTGTTCTTGTGAAATTTGTACTGCTAGTCCTAATAGATGTTAGTCTGTGACTGCAGCAATTTAATCTCGAATTTCTCCCTATAGTTCTTGTCTTTACCTAAAGGCAAAGATTTCATTATGGTGTATGCTCATGCTGAATCCAGCTTCTCATGTACAATGAGTGTGTTACATAAATAATGCAAGATTTACAGTCTCCCAAATCCTTTATCAGCTGATAGCACAATTCTTTGAAAATCCTTTCCAAGCTTATGGTAATATGTTACTTTTTATGATGAATCCACTCAGGGCTTTACTAACAGCTTTGAGGGGAGAGACAACCTATGAATATAGAAAGCCTGGAGATTTGAGGGGGGGCGGGGGGGGGGCATAGATTAGATGGGTCTTCCATAAAAGTCAGTGTAGAAGAAACTCAGAAGAGGGCTGAGAGGTATAGTCACTGTGTGCAGGTTGGACTGCATGACAGCACTTCTTTCAGTGATAATATTTATCCCACCTCTACTGTAGGGATGTTGGTGCCAGACAGAACAGTCTGGACACTGTACTGTAAATCAGCTGAAGTCCATAGAGTTGTGTCTGTGTACCACATCTGAAGATTTTTGTCTATATTAAAACAAAGTCTACTCTTAAGGTCTGCAGCAGTAGTCTTCCAAAATCTTGTATTTGTTATTAGCGAGTTATGAATGAGGAAAAGTCATATTCATTTAGAAAGGAATCTTGCTGATAGAAGTTCAAGATGTTTGTAAGGAGATCATGTTATCAAAACCATATTTTTATGTTCTAACCAAGACTTGGCTCAACTCCACCTAGCTGGGTGTGATATTTTTGTTGTTGTTGCCTGGTGGCTGACAACCCCCTTAAAATTTAGGACATCAAATGACATAGTAAGGAGTCCAGAATGAGCAAATTCACTGCTTCTTTTCTCCAGTAGCAGAAAGCTTGCTACTAAATGTGAAATACTGATCTCTACTGCATTTGTATCTTGTTTTTCTTTGGCAGACCCTTATTAATTATCACTTAAGTACTCACAGCACACTAATAGGGTTCAAGACAGGTATATAGAAATAGAAGAAAACCGTGTGTATATTTGTATATGCTTTAAGTGAGCTCAAAAATGCCTCTATCATCCTGCTGTCCCTTATATCATCCTGCTAATGTGGTGGCACAGCCATATAGACGGGCCTCAGTACTTAAGCAAATTCCTGTATCACGGAAGAATTTTATTTTAGAATGAGTGAAAACCTAGACATATGTAAATCCTCTGCTGTTAGAGTGGGGACATGTAGCCAGATTTATTTCTTCATGCTTCTCTTCAGTATTTCACCCTTAAACAGCTTTCTTGAGCCACAAACGGAAGGGTGATTAGCATTCCTCCATGAGGATTGTTGGTTATCCTTCCTAATGTTTAGACAGTTATGACCTTCATGCATGACTGAGTGGGACCATTCCCTGCCTGGGTGGCAAACTGCATTTTGTTAACCAGCTTGTAAGCTTAGCTGATTATAAGCTCTTCATTAATTTACTGTGAGGTAAACTTTCTCCTGAGCCAGATTGGTGGGAATGCATTGTTTCCTTAGTATACACTCAAAGCTACATCTGAAATTAATATAAAAATTATCCTGCCACAGTTCATACAAGCATAGAAATGAAAAGACTCAAAATGCAGCTCATTAATAGCTCTTGCTCTTTCCTATGTACAGTGATAACCAACTACTCCAGTGGCATGGAGGGGCAAAGCAACCCTTTTTCATAAATATGGATTGCACTGCAACTATTCTATAAATAGCCTTGCATGGCTGATTTTTTTTTTGTTTGGTTGGGTTTTTTTTTTTTTTTTTGAAGCTTAGGAAGGGTTTTAGGGCATAGGGTAGGAGGAACTTTTTTTTTTTTTTTTTTTCAGGTATGATGTCCCAAAGGGATTCCAATGTCTTGTCTGAACCAAGAGCATTTTTCTTTCTTTAATTGGTCACGACCACAGACATAGCTGATTAATAAAAGCAGAGCTGTAGAAATAGTAACAATTAGTACCAATAGTACTAAGTACATCTAAGTACATAGGAAGCATACATTTTATCTTACTGTTTACCCATTAAATGGTTGCCTTTCTCAGATAAGCACAGCTAATCAAATGACTTGCTAGATCACACAGTGAATCAGAGGCAGAGCTGCGGAAACAGGTTTAAGGGCATAAAGCTACAAATACTTATGACTATGAGTAACTTTACTCTTGGGAGTATTTCAGTTGACTCCAGGAGGGATTATATAGGGTAATAAGCTCTGAACTTCATGGAAAGTGTTCGCAGGACTGGTCCCCAAGCATATTCAATTGCAGTCTTCACATAAAATCACATAAATCTGTAGTCAGGGATTTTTAATAAACATATTCTATGCCATAAATTACTTTCTGAGGAGGATTTTTAGAGGCATAATTTTACAGCATTGACCTCCAGTAGACTCATAACATTCTATCATGTTAAATGTCTATTTAATAGCTTCAAATGTTTTATATTAGTTGTCCAATGGGCCTGAAGGACCTAGGACTGCAACAACGTATTGTGTCAATGGATATTTAGAGAGGTTTAAAAAATGCAGATTATTGACTTCATTATTGATGCAAAGAAGCCATTGTTTCTTATCAGACAATTAAATGCCCTTTCGTAAAAAGCTTATTGCATGGAGACTGATGAAATTTAATGGCTCCATAGGAATCGTTACATCAGGTCCAAAACTCTTTTTAGGATATTATTATTTATTTTCACACTTGTAGTAATAAGGAATTCAGGAATTTTGTAGTGAATTAAAAATATAAAGATGTAGAGGTTGCCATATTAATTTAAACAAATCCTCAAGGGAAATGTGCTTGTATAATTTTCTCCTTTCTTTAAAAGTACAAAGTTAAACCAGCTCAGTGAAAAGAGATGGCTGTATTTTGATGGCTTTTGTAGATATAGAATGTGCCAGGTTAAAATTTACAATTTTAATTTTCATTTCTACATCTGATTTATGAACACTTACCCGTGCTTCATCCCTTTCTACTAGAGCCATAATTTTGCACAAGTTGTTCTGACATATATTTTATAGCTAATGAAGGATTTTGGATGTATCCACATACAACATGGCATTGAACCTGGAAATTGCTCTGCTGTCTTCACTTGAGTCCCTTTGTAAATTCAGCCCTAAATTCAGCAGCCAGCGAGGTCTCTCTGGTTTGCAGTTTTTTCCACTACTAAGCATATATACTACCCAGATAGGACCCCAGAGTTTTGGTTTTTTTTTTTCCTTCCCTTCCCTCTTGCTGTATTTTGAGACAATTATCTGCTTTTTCTCTTATGGCTTTACCAGAAATGTTACCATAGCTCCATTCAATCTTTGCTCTCTCATCTCTTCTTATTTGGCAAAAGAGGAAAATTCAAGGAAGGTCATATTACTGCAGCCTGTGCTACATAGTCCCTGGGTAGATAAAATGTTCAGATTGACTACTTATAACTAAAGTGAAAATAAAAACATTTGCATATTTTCTGGAATTTATAATCTCAAACACTGGCTTTTGCCTTTGTCTGAGATTGGCAAAATGAAAGCACAGGAATGTCATTGTGCTGCCAATAGCACTATTTGCCCCTACTTGAGTAAAGTTTTTCTTAAATATCTTCGCAAAGTAAAGCCAGGTTTACCTACATTACAGGTTTACCTACATTATGGGTTTACCTGTGTTACCAAGTTGCCCTGATTTTTTTTTAACCTTTTACAATGTCCCCAACTCTGTTATGGCTAATGTATATGCCGAAACATAGGTGCCTGTATACATCTTGGTAGACTCAGGGGCAGCGCTCATAAAAGAAGAAAATCACTCGACAGAGATAGTGCTTCATAAACCACTATCTAAGGGAGTACTTGAGATCACAGTTAACTTTAGGAATCTCTTTTAGTTTCTGTTCTAGTCAATGATGAGACTTATTCTTAACCTTAAGAATCTTTTCTACTTGGAGGCTGCTCTGAATAAAGTCCTTTGTAGAATAATAATGAAAACAAAATTTTTTAAAAGTCTTCCATCTTTTATTCACTTTCTTACTGATACATGTAAGATAGTAACAATGCTATAGTTAAAATAGGTAATTTCTGTGTTGTTGCTGTGAAGAAGCTTTATAGACTGGTACAAAATTATTTAAGGCCCTTGAAGTGTTTGTTTTTGACTCTTTCATTTTAATGTTTTTTTAATCAAAATGTACTGTAACCATAAAATAAATTCTTTTGTAGAACGACATTGTAGAGAAGTCCCTGAAGTGCTTCACTTTGAGGAGCTTTGTTAGTCAAGGTAGAGGTTTCTGTAAGCCACAAGCATTATAATTACCTGGTTTTGCTCTTGTTGAAATCAGTGGCAGAACTCTTGCAGGTTGCAGCATGGTAGCAAGACTGAAAGGAACTGCTGTGCTTCAGTTTATTGTTCCATTTTCTGATTATTATCTTAAACTGCATTTTGATCGTGTAGCTTCTACTGACAGAGAATGCCTGATGGTCTTAGGTTGAAGTTCTGAGAGAACGACAGCTCATCTTGATGCTCAGCCAAGGCATCTATCATTTAGCTGTCCCTTTCAGTTACCGTGTCAAGCATGCAGCACAGCCCTGGCTCAGAGCATCTCCGCTCCATCTGGTGACCTGTTGGAAGAGCTCTTCAACCTCTTTCCTTTCAGGATCCAGCAATGATTTTTTTTTTTTCTGCATGAAATGTATTTTAAAGTTTTTTGGATTGAGTAAATTTAACAGGTCAGACTCAAAATAAGGTTACTATTGTTCAAAAAGTTACTATGCACCGGTTTAGCCACAGTAACTATAAAGAAGAGATATTCTTAGCCTACAGAAATGATTGTCTCATTTAGCTGTCCCAAAGGTCAATGTTAGAAAACAATAATAAAAAAAAAGTCGTGTTACCTTATATTTGCTGCAAGGAGTAGTAATGGACAAGTGCTGGAGTGTAGGTAAAGTGTATCAAATTGACTGTGAGATGGAGCCATTTTGGCATTTCTTTCTTTTCATTTC
Source organism: Chlamydotis macqueenii (assembly GCF_036417535.1). Classification (NCBI taxonomy): domain Eukaryota; kingdom Metazoa; phylum Chordata; class Aves; order Otidiformes; family Otididae; genus Chlamydotis; species Chlamydotis macqueenii. The sequence goes on along the minus strand of NC_141564.1, from coordinate 20,775,413 downwards.
TCTAAACAGATGCTTTTATGCCCACCATGCAATTTTTTTCCTCCACTGTTTTTTTTTGAGCTCTCTCATCTAGCTTTCATTAGCATTTGTTCTCCACATAGTATTCAGGCAAGTGTGCTGCACATAATCTAGGATTGCAATTAAACAGAAATGGGAGTGGGGGGAAAATGGCAAATCTACACAAAAGCTTCTGCTAAACATAATGGTAGAGAGGTGCACGCTTTCTCTTGCATTGTATGACTCTCTGTTATATGTAGGTATTAAATGAAGTACCTCCCTTTCTCCCTCACTTTAACTTTTCCTTTTCATCATGTATCATGTGACATCCGTCAGTAGTACAAAGGCAGTGTCACACGCTCAGTTATTGCTGACGGTAGTAAGAAAAAAACCAAGCCTGTCTGACATGTAAAAAGCAGATCCTTCTTTATTGCAGGCCAAAAAAAAAGCCACCAACAAAAAAGGCTGTGGATTTTTAATGGAAAGAATGGGCATTAATTGAAAATTACAGCATGAAAGATGAAGAAGAGCTAAGACAAATCAATTGCTATACCTATAAGCCTGAGCTGACAATAAATCAACAGCAATAGCAGCAGGATGTGTTGGACCAAACTAATCACAGATGCAAACAGTTGAAATTTAGGTGTGAATAAATTAGTTTAAGAAGGGTCTACAAAAGCTAAATAATTCCACAACTGACCATGAGTGGAGTAACTATAAAAAAGATTGGAGCAACTATACAAAAATAATTTAACACGTATGTCCTGCCTATGGTAGGAGATACGGTGATTGACTGTGGGAGCATAAAGAAACAAAAACCATGTGGCTCTTACCTTGGGGACAGTAGGGTCTGTCCCGACATGAATTTTATAAAGCTTTTTAAAAACTTTGAGTCTTACTTCCCTCTTGTGCTAAGCACTGACAGTGCACTTGCCAGCACCAGGTCTAGCAGATGGGCATGAAAGATAACACAGAGGAGAAAGTCAGGTCTCAGTACCCTGGCTGTCAGGTGATTTAGTTTGTGACATGAGTTGGGAGAATTTACTGAGTAACTCTGCTTTAACCTTCCTTTTTACAATGATGAATGATTTTTTTATGTGTTGAAAACCAAATTCAGTAAGCACGCTACAGTGTTCTTTTGCATTAATTTTCCAAGGAACAGCCCTAAGTATTTTGTTGGCTGTTCTCAAGCTTAAAGGCAGGCATTGGGCAACTCAGGCTGAACATGGAAGAGGACATTTAAGAAAAGGTTTGCGAGGTCCTTTACAAAATCTTTTTTTTTGTTATTTTGTTTTCCAATATATAAAAATTAGTTAGTATTATCCAAATAATGAGTAACTTGTACTGTTCTTGCTTTATACACTATTGCTTATTTAACCTACGTTATGTTATGCCCATGAGTGCATGCACCAGAGCATCTCTGAGTGAAGGATGTTATGCTCTTGTGATCACTGCAAAGCAGCCAGCATTCATTTCAGTTCTGAATTCTTCAAAATTAAATTACACTAATATTCCTGCTCTGCATTGGCATTGCTGACTTCAACAAAAACCATTAATTACAGAACTGATTTGATTCTTATTAGGCATTTGTTAAGAGCTAAATATCCTGATAAAGCAGAATATGCTGCAACTCAACAGCAGAAGTGAAGCATTTGGAGAGTGCTCCTACCATCTATCCTCCTTCCCTGGTGATGATGAATGTGCACCATGAAGAGATAAGATCCTTTGCTTCACTTGAGTAATAAAATGTTCTCTGCACTTTGTTTTCAGTCAGCTTGTTGATTCTGATCGAGTAGGGGACTTGGGATTCAGCTGATAAGAAAATGGAAATATTTGAAACTTGGAATTGGCTGTGAACTACGTTGTTTCATACATCCAGCTATAACGCTTAAAATACTGTATGCTCTTAAATTTGTTGTTGTTTGTTATAATGAAGAGCTGTGTTGGAGTTTAAATAGTCAAATTGATTGTTCATTCTAAATTTCCTAAGGCAAAGGAGCTCTTCTTTTGAAGTAACTATTACTGCTTCACAGCGGAAGGCTGTGAACCTGAAGCCACAGGTATGGGGCAATACACTGCCATACTCAAAGCCCTTGCCTTTGCGCTGCTGTGCAACCTACAGAGTCCATGCCCTGTACCTGGACAGTATTAGCTAGTGGATCTATCACAGCTTCAAATTTCAGGTACATATAAGCAAATATTTTTGTAGAATAGTTTTTATCTGATCTGAAGCTATTTGTGAATTCAGGTAGAATCCCATTTAATTAAAGTCTAACCAGTTAGGCTGCTTGTTTTTTAGGATGGAATTTAAACTCCCATTTCCCAGAAGAATTCCCTAATGACTAAATGACTCTGCAGTATCATATACTAAGTGCAATACTTTTCTTCTTCAGCTGAGCCTGTCCTACTTTGTGTAATAGAGCTAGCTTGTGCATCAGAAACTGGGAATCTTATTTGCAGCCTGTGTACTGAGTAGTCTTTACAGTGATTCAGTCTTCATTCCTGTTTGTGACTATGATGTTTAGTGGAATAGGAAGAACTGAGACTAACTCCAGTATGTTTACAGTAACCGAAATATGTAACAGTATAATGGTTAATGGCATGTATCTACAAAAGAGGTCTTGTAAGTTTATGTCCCCTCAGGAAAAAGAATGCTCCCTGTGAGTTTTCTGGAACTTACTGTGTAGTTTAGCCAAAAAAAAAAAAAGAAGTATCCTTGGATGCCTCAGTTTAATCTAAAATATAGATATAATAATTAACTACTGTAGTTATTACTGATCGTACTGCCCATTCACTTCAGAAACAAACTAATGTGTTTGTGGTTTTTTCCTTTTATTCTCTGTGGTTTTGGTCTTAAGAATGGGGGAAGCATCTGGTTGCTGACAGTAGAAGAGAATAAGTGTTTGATTAAATGCAGTTTACACACACGTGCTGCCTCATACCGAGCTGTTACTTCATCATTTTCCTGTACTGGGTACTTGCTGTATTCTAAAATAAGCAATGTAGTCCAAAAGTATATGGCTGTCCTTTATGCATTGCATAGAAGAGCACTCAGTAATCAATGTAAAGATTAAACAACATTGTTAATTAATCATTAAGTTTGGAAGTTCTTAGATGACTCAGGAAAGGTTTTGAGTATCATTCAAGAAACAATATGAGGCACTGTGGTTTTCTTAAAGGCAGTCTGTACATTTCTGCCCGATGTATGCAGCGTTTTATTAATCCACGTCCTTGCTGTGCTGTAAATACATTTGAGTTATGCTCAGGTGACCTGAGTATGACCAGATGGCACCAAAGCGATGTCCCAGGTCTGCGGGCCACTAGGCTCAATGGAATTTTAATTAACACTGGGAAACAAGTATACTTTAAGTATTGTGCATCGGCAAAGTAGTGATGTTATACAAGTGCGTTGTTCTATGATGGAAAGAATGTTTTTCTTGATTCTGAAATCTATTCCATAAGACAGCTGGCATGAATATTATTGTTTTAAAATGGCTTTAAAAGCCCTCTAGGCTGTATTCTTCTTAAACCAGAGTGCTAGTGCCTTTTCTGCATGGTTCTGTGGCTAATGCACATCTGACCTAATACGCTGCAATGCTTTGTTGTGGCTGTCAAGAGTAAGCAGTGCTGGTCAGGGTGTAGTGGCATGATGCGTTTACCTCTGCAAGCTACCTTGGCTGTGTACTCTCCGGTCAGTAGCATAAAAAATCCATGCCTCAACTACTTGCTTAGATTTACGAGGTAGAGCGAGAGGGAATCCAATATAGTATGACAGGAAAATGGCAGGTATCCGCTGCCTCTCCAAGCAAGGAGAAAAGATGGTGAGATTTACATTTAGGGATGAGAAACTTCTTTCAAAACTTCTCTTTACAATGCTGTAGTTTAGGAAATATATAACAATGAAGGCATGTTTACTTTGTGTAGAATTCATAGCATGATGAGGATAATAAGACCCTTCAAGGCAATAATTGCTTCACTGTAGGGTGCTTTTGCATCTCAAATTGCTCAGCATCTGGGTTTTAAATCATTTGTGTTCCTGGTGGGTAAAACTGCCAGCTAAACAGGCAGGCAGACAAGTAGCATTTTTAAACTTACACAGCATGATCATGGCGTGTGTGCATTTAAGGCTGAGCTTATTATCATCAGGAATTGTTATCTAAACCATGGAGACAGATATCAAAATAAATTCTGTATGGTACACTCTTAATAAATTGTTTTCATTCACAAGGACGCTATTCGGCATGTTATAGATCCGGTACTGGGTTGTCTTATTTCTGGCAGACTGTCCAGCAGGAAAACATTGTTTGCAGAGCTCAGAAAATATGCAATAAATTTCATAGTTCATCTGTGCTGTGGTGAGCAGGTGACTGTCACTGAATGCCATGCTGAAGATCATGTTACAAGCAGGAAGAGGCTTTGATGCATTCACGGAGAATTTTGTTATTAACATGGAAAGCAGACCTCAACTTGGTAAGAAGTGAGGCCATTCTGTATACAGGAATCATTTATTGAAACTGAATCTGTGTTTCAGTTTTACTGGAGGAGGGTTAAGGCTTTGCTGACAAATGTTCTGCCTTTGACATGTCCCTCTCTTGTAGTTTCTGAATACTAAGTATTTTCTGGTGCAGAGGATTTCTTCCATCTCCTAAACCAAAATACATCCAGTATCTCATGGTGCATATGGAGATCAGTGTTTTGGTTTCTATTTTTGAAAATTCTGCTTTTGGGAAGAACTCCCCGAGATGGTGTTTTAGAAATGGCTGGAAGTCCAGCTTGAAACAGCAGGTCAGCACCTTAACTGTTTGAAAAGTTGAAGCGTGGCAGCAATGAGGAGACTTGCACCCATGCTCTATCCATCTCAATGTATGGTTTAACACCTTGTGTTCATGCTTTTATGTCCCCAAGTCCTGATATCAGTATTTGGGACTTTGAGTTCAATACCTACTGTTGCCTATGTTCCTGTGATCTGACAGGCTTGTGTACTGCTGTCTATCCAAGCTGTAGGTCTCAAACACCATGCCAGTCTGTCTAACTATCCTGAAACTGCAGGCTCAGGAGGGACCCTGGTGAGGCTATGACTTGCCTGACATTTCTTTTTGGCACCAGTAGTAGCTGTTTTGAGTTTTTCTTTTCTTTTTTTTTTTTTTTTTTTTTTCCCCCTAGGTTATTTTTAACTTGGATCAGTTCCCTGATCTGATTCACTTCACAGTCACACAAATAGTTGTACTGGCACAACAGAGGGAGCAGCAAGAATTAGCAGAGGGAGCAGTAACTGCACACAGCAGCCCTTGTACAAGAAGAAAAACATCTTAAAGTCCTCTATACTGTGTCAATTTGGAGTGTCCTCATTCTCTCTCTGTTACAAGCTTCTTTTTTTTTTTGTTGTGGATTTTCCTCACTTTGTTGCTACACAGTTGTTTTTTTTCCCCATACAACATGTTGTTTCAACTCTGCCAGTACTCATCTGCCATCTCGTTAGTTGTCTGCTGGCTGCTGAAGCACTTAAGAAAAGAAAAAAAGGAAGAAAAGAAGAAAAAGTCTTGTAGACTTCTAAGCTGTGTTAGCAGGCAATTGAAAATTAGCAGTAAGATGAACATCACCTCGTTTTCAAAAGGCAAAAAGAATAACAACTTTCCTGGTAACCAAGCAATTCTGGCTAGAAAGCCTGCGTGCTGACACCGTCACACACGCAGAGTGATGATGGCCACCCCTCGAGGGGCCTTTCCCCTTTGCAGTCAGAGATAGAAGGTTTGCCAAGCCAGCCTCTGCTAGTGCTTGCTGCTTTTGTGTTCTCCCTGGTGGGACTTTGTGCTATCTATAACGTAATGTGCATCAGCACATTACCTGATGATCTTCTAAGTATTAATTATGATTGGTCCTGGTGATGTATTGTTTGGCTTTTTACTCAAACGCGCTTTTTTTCCCTTTCTCCATGAAGAGAGGCTCAATCACCTGGAAGGCTGTTCTGCTATCTGATGTCATACTTCTCCATGTCAGTGGTCATTCTTGATAATCTTCTTAATTTACCTGAGATCATGCTTTGTTAGTTCTCATCCTCAGTTTTGGGAAAGGGGAGAAGTTATTAATAAGAAGTAAAAATAGTTGTTTGACTAGATTTTAGAAAAGATTGCTTGACTCTTACTGAATCAGTAGCACCTTGGGTCATATTTTATACCACTACAAGGTGAATGTAGAACATGATCCTGCCTTTCTTCTTTTGTCATTTGAGAGTGATATAATGAAGTGGAAGATGTGCAAGTGCCAAACTTTATCCTTACAAAATACTCTAGTAAAACACAGATTTGCTGAAAACTCCAGCACTGCTGTTGCTTTTTGTTCCCTTCTGCTTTGATAATACGTGGATTCTGGGCAAATGGAGGTTGTTTGGTAGCTGTGAAAAACAGCTGATTTATAGAGTTTATAGCTCAAATCGTGAATCGGAACCTGGGCTCCATCTGAACTGTGCTTGGAACTCTGCAATTGAATAGGGAGCTTGAAAATAGTGTTAAGAGTGGGAAAAGTGCTCAATTCCATGCTATGTCCCACCATAGAGCAGAGAAGCTATTATTTGTTTCTGGGACGCAAAGAAGCCTTGCTGTTACTTAATGTTCAATAATGTGTTCACCAGGAAACTAGAAATCAGTGCTGTAGGAGCTATTATAGTTACCTTTGTCACAAAATGATAACTTTCAGCAAAGGGATTTTTTATTCAGCCAGATCCAGTAGATTACAGACTTGTACCTGAAGGCAGAGGTGATTAAGTTCTTTAAGACATACAGTACACAAAAGAGTGATGCAGTTTCCGCCAGGTTAAGAAAGTCTCTAGAGACTTACCTTTGAAGGAACTTTTTTCTGCTTTTACCCATATAGGTCTAAGGCAACTAATCAATAAGCAAGGACACAAGGTGAAAACATATGGGCTTTGATATTTAATAAATGGATGAACAGAGTCCACTGCTTAATATTCAGCCTCTGCCTTAGGAGTATAAATTAATAAGCATTAGGTCCTTTTTAATGAGGAATTTTCCCTTTTAAAACCTGAATGAATTATCAAAAAGGGCTCTGGCAGAATTTCAAAGGCATTTTCTGACCTTCTAGTATTCTGGCCTGCATGAATTTTTAACAAGATGCTATGTATCTGGAAAGTCTATTAGAATTTGTCTGCATGAAATCTATCTGCCCTCTAGCCCCTCACCCCCTTTTTTTTTTCTTTTTTTTTTTTTTTTTTTTTTGATGATCAGACAACTGAAGCAGTAAAAGGAAAAGTATCTATAATAGCAAGGGAATGTTTAATGTATGTAAATGAAGTTTTAAGAAAGAGTCCTTATTCGAGTTAATAAAACCCCACACATTGCTTTTAAATATTAATAATGGCTGGCAAAATTCCTTTATTTATAGTAACATTTTCATTTATATTCATTTTTGAATAGTATCAACAATGTAAAGTGTTCCAAGATCTGTTTGAAAATGCATATTTTAAAGTGCATAACATGCATAACTTATTATCATAACTTATAACTTATAACATAGCGCATGGCTATGTTTTCAGTCCTGTAAAACATTCTTTTTTGCTGGTTTCTATTCCAGAAAAACCTTTAAGAAATCTTTTTGATATCTAAATCTATTCAGAAAATAAATGTAATAGACCCGAGCAGATGTTTTAGGTGTTTTTTTGTAGGCTGATTTTCAGCATAACAAAGAAAGATTACTACCATTATTACTTGCTTTGTTTTTTATTATTAAAGAGTTGTTCTGTGACATTTTGAAAATGCAGAACACCCTTTTTCATAAAAGGTTGTAGTTATCTATGCAAATTTTTACTGGTGATGCTTCATGATCTAAATGCCACTTCAGAAAAATACTGTATATGTTAATGAAAACTGAGCTGTTTCTCTTCTTGAAATTACAGTATCAGTTGGTCCTACAGATGGGATAGTCTATTAGCAGGTTATTGCTCTGAACTGTAGCAGATTCCATGCTTCAGTAGCTCACTTTTAGCTTCTATATAGTACCAGGACTTAGACACCTCCTCCTGGAACTACCTGGGGTTTTTGATCTTGCCCATCTGGAATCTGCTGAATAAAAAGCACTTCGGAACATCTTTTGTGCCTGGAGGTGATTAATGTGCTGCCTGCTCACCACAAGGATCAGTGCCTATGTGCGCTAGGAAAAAAGCAACTGTTAGGTTTTAGTAAACAGATTATTAGAAAGTGGTTGCCTTTAGCCTGTTAATCAATAATGGCAGGAACCACTAATAGGATTTCCATCTCACTATTTCTTTTATTTCACCTGTTTCAGGGGAAAGTTCCCTTCTGAGTTAATCCTTCTGAGCAAAAATATCCCCAGGGTAGATCCACAGGAACCGTTGCGGTCGACAGAATTGCACCTCAGATGGAGATGAGCCACTGAAGATAAAACTGGGAAATTCAGAGTGTGCTTCACACATTCAAATGCTAACTACCCTCTTGAGTCTGGAGTTCACTGACATTCCCCACCCCACACGAGAGTAGAAAATGATGCTAGAAAACATGGCTTAATAAAAGCTGGCTAATTATTTGCTCATGTTACTTTGTCAGGACAGCTTAACTCTGGAACAACTCCACTGTGGCTTGATTTTCAATAGGCAGCGTTGAGCAGACATAATATCATGTTTCTAATTTTTCTTTGTGAGGATGAGGGAGATGCAGTTTTAAGGAAGTGTTCATTTCATTATTGAGACTAAAGCCTGCAGTAGCTTGTACTAGTACTTGTCTACCTATGTCAGATACTTTCAAAGACGTGAAGCAAGGTAGGGCAGTAGGACACTCTGTCCCTGTTGTACCTTTCACCTTATCATCCCTGGCTCCCTTTCATCTAATTCTGCACATGCAACAGGTAGCTTTTCTGAGCTCATTGCCTTCCAGCAGACAATCTGGCAGTTCCCTTACAACTCTCTGGTGGAGGGATGACAAGGAAGTGGGGTGGCACTCTCCACAAAGTGTTTTCCACTAGAGCGAGAGGTGATACCTGGTATGAGAAAGAGACTCCCATGGGGGTCATTTGTGCTAGGTTTTATATAGAACTCATGAGTGCAAAAAGAAAAGGGCAATTGAACTGACAGGTGAGAGCCTGCACAATGACAGTATCCCTGAAAAGCAGGGTTGGGAAACTAGAGAGGATCAGAATAAAGTCTCAGTCAGGTAGCTAGGAGGAGCCCTAAGGGTATGTAGCTAAACCCATGGGTTTTGGTTTTTAATACGTATCACTTGATCTTACTTTGCTAAGGCTCAAAGTAGAATACGTTTGAGATCACTAATAACATAAAAGTGCTTTGGCACGGGCTTCTCATTCAGCACCGAAAGAGAACATCAAGATGATGAATACTTGCACCCCAGACTATTTGTTCTATGGGGCAAGATACATGACACAGCATAGTATTGCCCAGACAGACTGGCAAGCAAGCCTTTGCCAAATTCATGCTAGGAGTGGTATGTGTGGTGGTCTGGAAGGGAAAGACATATGATGGTAGACAAACAAAGAAACAGCATTTGTTTGGTGCACTGGACATCAGGCTACGAAACAGTTCTACTTGGAGTGGTATTGTGCAATCGTGAACAATCAGTTCTATTAATAACCGTTTCTGTAGGCCTATTTTTCTGACTTTTAAATTTCATTTTCAAATGTTGTCACACTCAAGAAATAAAGCATTAGCGTCCATGAGAAGATGAGCAAAGGAATAGTAGAACTGAAGGCAGGGTCTGTTATCTCCTGATCTCATCCTAGTGAAGTCTGTTAGACTAAGCCATAAAGAGAAAATAATGATGGGATTTTGAAAGGCACCCGGAGATGTTAATCACTCAAATGCCATCAGCAGTACTTGAGAAATATTTCCACATGCCTCAATTCAAAGAGACTGTCAATATTTACTCAATTAAGCTGGGTGTCCGTGACAGTGCTATTGACCACAGGGAAGGGGAATGTGCTATGTAGATGATAAATGGTAGAATAATTAAGAAACTGTTGTTCTTCAGACAAACTAAGTATCACATACCCCCCCAGAAAGCAATAAGTGTAGAGCCTTTTATGATGGAAGTGTTTACTGAGTATGATATCAGTGGGTTAGAGACTAGAAAAAGGGATAATTCTGTGAACCATCATGCTTATCATCATTAAGAACATTAAAATTAAAATATACTGTGCCTTACATCTGCAGGCTGCGTAGGACTACATTTTCAAATTATATTTTTTTTCTGAGAAAGCCACTGCAGTTGCAAGGACTAATTTGCATTAAGTGAGTTAAATGAACAGGTACCTGCTTGTATGTGGAGAGCATACACTGAAAGAATTGGGGAGTGGAGAGCACTGACACTTCCATACTGAGCCAACACTTCTCAGAGGCAGCCAAGTCTATCGCTGAGCAAAAACAAAATTAAAATGGTGTTTTCAGGTGGCCAGCACAGCTGCTACCTTTGAGTGTGCCTTTGCCTTTGTCCTCTCTGCTGATTTCATAGCATTTCTTTATATGCCATGACTTCTGATTTATGCCATGTGACAGAGGGCCTAATTGGTTTTTCTGAAGTTTAATATGGCTATTGGGTTGCAGGTTTGAAAGGGTAAATAAAGCCAGGTGGCACAAAGAAAGCTGCCTGGCAGTGTGCTGTCTCGGCTGCCCATTCTGCAGGGCAGTGGGAAGGAGCTTTTCCCAAGAGCAACTGGGCATCCTCTGTGGGAAGGCCCTGGGGTGCCAAGGCTGGGTGGGTCGGGCAGGGCAAAGGGGATGGGCAGTGGCACCCGTCAGGGACTAGACCTTCCTGGGAAAGTGAGACTACAAGAGAAGGAGTGAGTGCTGCGTGACGCAGAGAAGGGGGTGGTTTGTTTTACCGTCATTTGACTTGTCGGTGGTCTGAGTTTTCTGTGTTGAAAGATGTCCTCATGGGAGAGCAAGGAGTAGCTTCAGCTGCTTGTTTGTGGGGGGTCATGGAGCACTGCCCTGAAGCCCCCTGGAGCGGAGGTGTGTCAGGTAAGGCAGTTCAGTTTTGGGGAGCATCCAGTGGCTTTACACCACTGGCTTTGCACTTCTTCAAATTTCAGTTTCACTGTCTGTGGTGGAAGGCTGACACTGTTACATAATCTCCCAGTCCCAGAGATTTCAGTAGTTTAATCCAGGCAGAGAATTGCACATTTTCTAATCTTTTTCAGACTGGTGAGTTGACGTTTAATTGGGTAAATGCTGCTATCGGAAACTCTGCAGCCACAGGATTTCTAGTGCTCATTTGTGCTGTCAGATGAGTGCAGCCATCAGTTGATTTAGATTTCTAGAATAGAAAAATGAAATATTTCTGGAGGGCATACCAAGAAGCATACATTAGAAGAATAAACATTGACCGAAGGAAATGTATTAGCTGTTAAATGCAGGCATTGAATCCAAGTGTTTTGGTCAGCTGTCCTGTTTTCCAGTTTGTTCTGAAGTGCCGCAGGGGAACAGTGCAGAGAGGTTCTGCCTCTTGTATGTAGCTCAGAAGTGTTCAGCAGGTTTTCTACAATGAAGTATAAAAAGTGCATGAAAGTGCATTCAAAGAGCTGTACTCTCCCTTCTGAACACAGACAGATTGCAGTTATCCTCTCTGCCAGACAGTGAAGGCAGTGGGTAAGGGACTGGTGCAGTTTTGTGTGAGAATCTGTTGTGAATACAGCATGAACTCTGGCCTTCCCACTGATGACTTGAGACCTATTGTTACAATCAAACGAAATCTCAGACAGTGCAAGTCATCATCCTTCCTGCCTTTTTCCTTGTTTACATCTATAGGGCAGTTGAATACTGTGATTTTTATTTTTTTCCCTCTCTCTAGAAATAATGATTTGAATTTCAAAAGGTTTTGCTTTGAAAGTGCTATCACCTTCTTTTCTTTTGCATTTTGCATGTGTTCCATGATTTTGCTGGCAGGGAAATTAATACACAGCAAGTTTTAAATAATTAGGGAATATTAATAGAGGGTGAATTTCAAATTAGTATATATGGCGTTTCGCACGATCTATCCTAAGTCATACACTCTTCCACTCATGAGCTAGTAATGCACTGTGTAATTTATGATGTATGTCAAATGGGCTGCTTCACAGATTTTAAGTATCAGCTCATAAATTGTGAATAGTCAGTCACAAATATTATTTCTAGAAATTAATTAAAATTAATAATAGATCTGTGTACTAATTGTTGACCTCTGGTGGCAAAGACTATGCATATGGAAGAAGAAATGTTTTTTCTCAATGATTTGCTGCACAGTTGCTCTAAGAGACACTCTGACTAGAAGCTGGAACAGTAAGGCTTAAATTAGGTATTGAGTATCAAGTACTGGGAAGGTAGGAAGCTACGTTGTTTGTTTTCCACTGTGGTGACAAGCACTATGAATTTAGTTCCAGCAGTCGACTGTGTTGGAGAAACACTAAATTTTCTATGAAAACAACTGCTTTCTGGAATGCAGCAGCAGAATAGCTCCATACTAATTAAACAAAGGCAGAAATTCACATATAAATGAGTGTGCGCAATCTTTCATTTATGTTTATTGATATATGATTATGTAAACCCTTAAGACTTTTGAAAATTTTGATCTTGACCAAAACAAATCAAAGGTAAAAGCATATATTCTTTTTCCATGTGCAAACTAAATATCCTTTAATGATTGGTCTTATAAATCAGAAAACAACTTTCTTCAGGAAATTGGTTTGCTGCTTTACTAAAACTTAGTTGAAGAAGCCTTGCCCAGGAGGAACCCTTTTTTTTAATTTTGTGCGAGTAGTCCCATTTGTGTTGAGAGAAACTATTCACTTGGCTAAGAATTACCTCTGTGGTGTAAATCAATGAAGCAGATTTTTTTATAACTTTGTTTATATCAAGCACATGATGTGATTGAAAAAATGAACTAGACTCTCCTTCTCTAAGACTTACATTAAAGAGGTTAAATACATGGCCGACATGAAGAATGTTTGCAAGTCCTTTGAATTGACTTCAGTTTGTTCATGCATTGTTTCCCTTATCTGTAAAATGGGAGGAAAATAGATATTGCCACTGTTTCAAAGGAGTGTGGGCAATGGTTCTGAATAATTACTTGTGAGCTGTTTGGAGATGCTTTGGTGACAGGAGGTTGAGAAGTGCAAAGTGCTGTAGAATTATGTTTGATGTTCCCTTAATGCTCAGGGAAGCAACTGCGTGATGTTTCCAGGCGCAGGTCTGCATCTCAGTTCATTTCTTTATTTATCTTTCTTAGAGCTATGTTTGATAGCTTTTATTTCCCACTGTCTACTTGTTTTCTGACCCTAAGATATGTTTAGGCAGGCCATTTTTGCACTCTGTATGGTCTGTAAGTGTCATCTGTGCTTAAACACTTTTCCTTATGAATGCTATTCCGTTTGGTGTAAATCAAGCCCTGTTTACCCCTGTGTCTGTGGTGTTTTCCTAGTGTTTGTGTATGATGCTTGGGTTTGGGGAATGTGTCTGAGTTTCCCTAACAACTTGCAGAGCAGGTTTCAGGAGACAGCAGGAGCTGGCACAAACTTCAAAAAGAGAGGAAAAAGGGCAGAGACAGGGAATATAGGGTTCCTGTCTTTGTTTCTTGTTACTCATAGCAATGCTACCGCTGTGGCCACTCTGCAAAATGGTTGCATAGCAAGATGAAAGCAGCTAAAGCACTTCCATGAAACAGAAACAGCTCCTAAGTTCAGTCTACAGTCGCTTAAATGAGCAGCAAGATTTTTGCACATGGAGGTGTGATTGTAAGGAGAAAAAAGAAAAAATCTGAAGGTGTACGGTAGAAATTTTAATATGAATGCAGAGCACCAAATGGAGAAAAAAAGTTAGTCTGCTCTGTTGTTTTAGTTTCTCTGTGCGCTGAGAAGATTTCATTGTTCCTCTGGGCTTGAAAGGAGCACACCTAATTGTCTCTAATAATATATATAGATCAAAGATTTCCTTGATAGTGGCCATTAACACCTTCCAGTATAAGAGAAATTATCTTCAGCTTTTTCCAGAATAAACCAGAGGACACACCTTGGCTAGTCTATTACTATGGATACAGGTATTAGCTACCCAGCAATTTGGGTTTGATTATTTTTTTTTTAAGGATAGTTTAGGTCTTCAGCTGGTAAGTGCACTTTGTTAATTTTAGCAACTGAATAGGTAGCTCAATATTTTTTTCTTTACTTGGTTGCAAAACAAAGAGGTTTTTTTGTTTGTTTTCTTTTCTTTTCTTTTTAAGAGAAAAGCTCTGGGGACCAGGGAACAAATACATCATATAATATGTTTTCTGGTACTAGATAGTTTTATTATAATTGTAATTTGTTACTCATTCTGTTTCTCACTAGAAGTAGCTCTCGTTTCAAGATTACACTAAATCTGTTGGGGATAGAGAAATAAGATATTTATGGAAGCAAACATCTTTCTACAGTTACTTTAATGGACTAAAGAAGAAAAATTGTGGATCTGAAAGGAAAACGAAAAGAAATGCTTATTTGTTCTTGAGATGATATGTTAACATTATTCCATTATATGTATTTATCCCCAATCTGTAAGACTCAAAAGATTTGAATATAATAAAACTGCAGTACACCAAAACCAAGAAGTGATAAAGAAAAATGTTGTTCTAATTTATTTGACAAATGACCTCAAAGACAAAAAAATTACATTTCTTATTTTTCCTTTACAGTGCAGAAAAAGCCTGTAAATTTATCAGATTATAATTCCTGAGCATTACAAACTTCATTCATAATTAAAACAGTCTGTGTATCTCTTGGTTTTGTTTTTTTTTTTTTGTTTCAGAATACAATTCAACTTGGTTTCTGTAATATCAGTGATAAACAAGACTTCACTGTTCAGGACTTTGCAACTGAATTCAAATGATGTTTTAACTAAGAACAGACAGACTCATGTACTGCCCATTTCTGCTACTGCACTCGTCTGATTTTACTGCATTTGATACAGGTCCCGCAGTATTTTCATTGGAAAGTATCAGTGAAAGCATTAGTCCTCTCATAGCTGGGGAGATTTTATTCACTTCCACACAAATAATTTATCAAGATTAAATTTAAAAAAAATTAACTGGAAGGTACACGGGCAGACTAAGGAAAAAAAAAATTGCACTTGCACTTGTTGAACTTCATGAGGTTTGCACAGGCCCATCTCTCAGGCCTGTCAAAGTCCTTCTGGATGGCATCCCTTCCCTCCAGTGTATCAACCACACCACACAACTTGGTGTCATCAGCAAACTTGCTGAGTGTGCATTCTGTCCCACTGTCTGTGTTGCCGACAAAGATGTTAAACTGGGCTGGGCCCAATACCAACCCCTGAGTGTTGACGCGGAAGTAACGGACACTGCTGACGACCAATATGATCAAGCAAATGCCGATTTATTGTTGATACATCCCGGTTAATATAGCCCTTCTAATTCCGTATCATGCGCAAGCTCTCTACTAATTGGTTAACTATATCATGCACACGCTCCTAGCTAAAATATGATTCGTTAAGTCTCTATGTTCACGCGCACGGCTCTCTCCACCTGCACCCTGCTTCACATTCAGCCCCCAGTCACGTATGCCAGCTGTTTTCCTTCTTCTCAAGGTTGCTTCATTTACTTTCTCACAGGAAGCTTCATTACTTTCTCGCAGGCAGCCTCATTATTTTCTTACAGGTGGCTTCAGTATTTTTCTTATAGGCAGCTTCAGTACTTTCTCACAAGCGGCTTCAGTGATGTCCTTGAGGCCTGCTGCTCACAAACCTAACAATTCCATTCGGTCTGGATTGTTCACTAAGTGCCCCTGCTACTCCAGGTATCCACACCTGAGGAATGCCACTCGTCACCAGTTTCCACTTGGACATCGAGCCATAGACCACAACTCTTTGCGGCTATCCAGCCAATTCCTTATCCGCTGAGCGGTCCATCCATCAAATCCATGTCTCACCAGTTCAGAGAGAAGGATGTCGTGCAGGACAGTGTCAAATGCTTTGCACAAGTCCATGTAGATGACATCAGATAGCAAAGCATATTTCTAACCCAAATAGAGATGTAAGAGTGTCTAAAAATATCCCTGCAGAATGAACAGGTAAACTAAAAATTCAAGATCAGATCAAGTTAATCAGCAGTTAAACTTTTTAATTAAAATGTTCACTTTAGTGATTTGACATACTTCTTGCTAATTTGTTCAGTTTTGAGTTTTATCTCTGGTATGTTGGCTGTGAGGCTCCACAAAAGGAAAGACTTTTCAGCCTATGGTCACATGCAGGATGGTGGTCAAAAAATGTATTTTGAACTAATCTTCTATCTTGGGATGTTCAAAGTAGCTATTCATACCAAGATAATTGGGAGAACTATGTTTCTTTACATCCCTTAGATTTGGGAATGGATGGAGCACAGGAAGTAGCGTATCATTAAAAAGTAAGTGGGGAAAAATGCTTTCAAAATAACCACTTTAAACCATGTTGAATAAAGTATTTGGTGCCTAAAATAGGCATCTTCTTAGTGTGACCCAGGACAAAACACAATAATAATAAAAAACTCTGAAAATAGCTCTTATCTGAGCCATTTAGACACAGACAGCACTCATGATTCTGTTACAATAGTCACAGAAGATCCTGTGTGCCTGTAGTCACTTCACATCTTAATATAATAGTTCCTGATCTTCTGTTTCTCCTAAAGTATGTCACAGCCTACCTTGCAATGCACTTACTAAAGAGGAAAGAAAGGGATAAACCATGCACACCAGTGGACGCTTCCTTTCTTTCTGGTGTGGCTATATCTCAACCTGTGACTCCAGCAAAAAGAAGATTAGAAGGGCAGTGTACATGAGGAGTGCTGGAATGTACAATCAGTTGACTTTGTGTTTTTGTTCCCTGCAGTTACCAAACCTCTCTTAAGAGTTAGATTTGAAGAAAATTCAAAGAACTATCATTTCTTTGTCCTACCCTGTTGCCTGTAGGATGACTTCTTAGTTTGGCTAAGTTCCTGGAAGCTAAAAGTCACTTACACAGACAATTTCTGTCAAGGACATGCTTAATCAGCTGCACTCAGGTAGGAGGTAACAGCAGCGCTCTCTTGGGCTTTGTAGTGAGTCTTCTTGTAGGTAAGCAACACGGTCGACTGGCAGCTTAAAAGCGTCTATTCTGTTTGAAGCAAACTCCATGGACTCTAAGCTGTGTTCAGAGTTACTTTGATAAATGCATAGCTTAAATATTCTCAGCTAGAGAAAAGTTTTTAAAACTGGTGGACCACCTTCCCGAAGCTAGTGAAAGCTTCATGTCATTTGCCTCTTATATTTCCATTTTTTTTCCACATCCAAGGCTAAAGGAATAAAGCCCATTATACTTCAAGAAATGTATTTTGATTCCTTTTATGTTGTCTTCTTTAAATATGATGTTATATGACAGTATTATTGTAAATCTGAGAGTGATTCTCTTTCCTTTGAAGCTGAGATCTATTCTTCATTTTAATGTGTCTACTAGCTTCACATTGCCTGCTCTGCAAGGTTCCTGTGAAGATGCAGTGCATCTGCTTTTGCTAACTCTGCCATCTTCTCAAATGTAGAGTTGAATTCAACTTTGAAGGGCTTAGAGAAAAAATTACTCTCTACCATGGGAAGTCCTTAGAGTTTTTGTTAGTGTCCTTCTATTTATAGTCTGTGCTTTAGTATTACTGCATTCTATTTGACTCTTGAATTTTCCTCCAAGATGTAGATATTTGTTTAACTAACTTTGAACAATGCTTGCATTTATAATGTTACCATGTCTTCATAAACATTTCTGGGTAATGTAGACAGTGAAATCTTATTCTTTTCCCTTTCTTCTGCTTAGACTAGGAAATACCACAGGATCATTACTTTATAACTTTTGTGTATAACAGCAACTTCTGTGGGCTTTTCAATTTGATAAACCTATATGCATTAGCCAGGATTTATTTCATGATTTGATTATTTTGGCTTCATTGATTCCCTTCACATTTCTCTAGTGCTAATAATTTTTATTGAGTACACCAATTGCTATAATACCACTGCAGTAATTGTGAGAGTGAATAAATCTAATGTTACTGCCTCAGGGCACTCGCTCTCCTCCATCCTGAAAAGTTTGTCTTCCAGAAAAAAATACCTATGTGGGAGTATGAACACATTGCTGATGTATTTTCTGAATATACTACTGTCAGTTATCTAGGGGGAGGGGCAACGAATTTGAAAACATGTCTTCTAGAAAACAATTCAAAGCAATATATTAACTTGGGCCAATTAACTGAGCATCCATGTGTAGGTATGGGTATTATATTGCATCCAGCATCACACTGGAAAGCCCTGCAACAGAGAGTGTGATGTGCTCTCTTCCCCTGCTTTGTAGTCACTATGTCTCAGGCCAGATGAAGCCAACAAGAGACCTCTTTTAGTTTAGCAGGTTGTCTCTGAAATTATGAAAGTATGAGTCTCTGTTCTTGGCAGGTTTGGGACAGCCTGGGTAATAGAAATGGGGGCGGAGGGGGGAGTGGGGGTGGAGAAGGAGAGAAGAAGGTATCTAAGATCCACTCTGCAAATAGCAGATGAAGTTCCAAAACTAAAAAAGCTGTGATATGGTGCCTGTCTCTCTTCAATTTGGAGTGATCTCTTCACAGGGGTTTAGTGGCAGTTGTTTCTCCCTTGTCTTTTAAATCCTTTGATCTGCGTATCTAATCAGTCTCTGCTTTCACTGGGTTAACTTCTTTTTTCTTCCCTGCTAGTATTTTTGTTGGCATGTCAGCTCTCCCAGAAGAGTAGTGCCTGCTCTGGATGATGAGGTAGTCAGCCACGTTACATGAGTGTGCTTTTGACACTTGAACCTGTAATGGCTCGCTGCGCCTCTACTAGTTTGATAGAGCTGTCAAAAGGAAAATAAGCAGAGGAGAGATTGATCCTATAGTGGGACATCCACCATCAACAATTGGAGAGGATATTTTTCTATGCAAGAAACTGTTCCAGAAGATCTCTCTCTTTCTCTCAATTAATTGTGCTTGTGAACGATCTTATTCTTTTAACTCTTCCTTAATGTGCATTCTGCTGTAAGAAAGCCATAAGAAATAATACAGTTGAATGATTTTGTTAAAATTTCTTGGATTAGATGGATTGGCTACAAATGCCTATGGTAAAATTATTTTAAAGAGTTATTAGAATATCTGCTGTTCTCTGTACAAAAAACTTTTGCTATATGAGTTTATACCAGCCTGAAGGCTTGGCCCATACATTGAAGCCAACATTTGACTTTTCTTTCCTTATGTATAATTCATTTGCTGTATATATCTAGTCTTTGATATTGACAGGTTTTTTGTTTCTAGCAGGATATGAATTTTAACCTTCATGGATATTTTCAAGAATTTATCTTTCAGTTTCACATTCATAAAGTGAAGCTCACAGAAATTGAGAAGGAAATAACTAGTATGTGAAAACTCTTTAACTTTCTTTATCTGCTAGTTTAGTATTTCAGTTGGTTATATAATGCCCATTAGCCAGTAACTGCTACATTTTCTGTATTGGCAATTAGTCAATGTTTGAGATTCGGTGTTTAGGCTCTTTTTGTCAGGTGGTCCCTTGGCTAACTGCAGTACACATTGAAATTCCTCATGGGTAGTTCTCACATGTGCTGTATTTTTTAAAAGCATTTTAACCTGGTGATATCAGTATCCAGCTTCAGGCTTATACTGAACTATGCTGATTCCAGTCTAGTATAGCTCCTGACTAGATACATATATCCTTAGCTCAAAATGTAGCATTTACTTTGTTTAGCCTAGAGGGCTATCCCCCTTTGGTGGAGGAACAGGTTGAGTTTTTTTCCTATCAGCTTTTTAACTTATTGTCATACTTGAGCCTGAATATTTTTCTGATACTTTAGCTTTGATGAGAAGACTTGTGTGTTAATATTAGCAATTGGAAGCAGCTAGTTATTAGGGATCAGTGGCATTGATTGATCCTCTTAGGAAAATTCTAATTGTATCAGCCTGGTTCTGTAAAGCAACCAAAATGTGCCTTAAACTGTATTCTAACAGAAGAAATAGCAACAAAAATCATCGTGATTGATTAAATCTTGTTGCTACTGCAGGTATTATGTCCTAGCCTTCTGACTCGTGTAGTAACTTCTTGTGCTTTTGAAGAGTTTTGCTCAAATGTTTTCTACCACCCTTTTAGGATTTAAGCAACCAAGAGACTAACTCACTAACTTCAAAGCATCTGTTTCTTTGGATATAGAAATCCATGCACAGTTTTGAAGTAATTGGAAACCTGTTCTTTGACTTCCTCAAACTTGCGTGAACTCTTAATTTGTAATTAGTATCAGATTAAGTTCTGTACATGAATCTCTGTCAAGTATTGCAGGATGTAAATGCAGATGCACTAATATTGGATTACCACCTAGAGATATTTTTTATTCATTGATGGTACAGTCCTGGTTCTGGCTAGGACAGAGCTGATTTTCCCCTGAGCTGGGAGAGGAGCTGGAGTTGGTGGTACCTGTGGCTGGGGGACACAGCTGGGATATCTTACCAATTAGCCAACAGCTGGGACAGTTTACCCAAATTAGCCCCAGGGCTGTTCCACACCATGTGACCTCCTGCTCAGTGTATAAAGTGGGGATGGTGCTGAGGGGCAGGTTTTGCTACTCAGGAGGGAGCTGGGCATCAGGATCCCCTGTGAGCTATGGTACTGTAAATTATGTGATTAAGTATTTTCTGTTATTGTTGTTGTTACCCTCTCTGTTTTCTCTTCCTTTGTTGTTCTGTTAAACTAGTATTCTCACAGCCCTTGAATTTTGCCTTTTTTTTCTTTCCCAATTCTCCTCCCTGTCCCTCTGTGAGGAGAAGGATGAGTGAGTGAGCAGCTGTGTGGTATTTTAGCTGCTGAGTGGGGCTAAACTGGAACAGGTACCCACCAGCGTTGGGCCCAGGCAGCAGGGGGTGGCAGCTGATACGTTCTACAGTTTTGGTTTTACTATGGGTTATTTGAGGCTGTGTTGTTCCTGGAGAAAGAAAAAAGTTACCGTAGTCTCACTGTTTATTAAAGCTTAACTGAGTTTAGATTTCTGAGATATACAGTAGATATAGATTGTTAGATAGTATAAGAATCACAATATAAGTAAATTTCTTTGTTTATCACCTTTTAATGAGTTATTTATTGCACTTTTATGGAGCAGTTTCAAGTTTAATGTAATTTATGACAAACTATTATGATATACATGTTGAACTGGAGATTTATGCTATCAGAAACTGATGAAAACTAAATACATTCATAAAAATGTGCGTTTTTCTATCTTTGAACCATTTAAATGTGCTTGAGATCCTATGAAAAGAAATTGAGGATGCCAATTAATTCATAAGGATATTCTATTTTTTTTTTCAAAGCAGTTTGGGCCCTGGATGTTATAAAGTATTTTTATTCCTTTACATTACTTTTGGTTTAGGTTTGTACTTCTTACACCAATGCCTCTTGCAAGCATTTTATGCTTGGTTTCAGGTGTGTGACTCCTAGGATTTCAACCTGTGTGAGCTGTATGTCACTTAGAAGAGCCTGCTGTCTAGATGAACTAATTCTGACTTCTTTTCCTATTATGTGTCACTGCACAAATTCAGATTAAGCATTTATAAACCCCCTTTTGTTGCATATAGATAAAATAGACAGAGGGTGACCTGTGTTGGTCTACTCTGTATAACTTATGAATACAGTATTTGTGTGCTGCATGCTTATTGGGATGTTTACCTGTCAAAACAGTGGAGTTGGTAGCAGAGAGGCAGTAAGGGAAAATAATGGCCTCACACAGTTTGTTACAGAGAGGACACTTCAGTATGGCCAAGAGATGATTCTGACCTAATGGTTGGGACAATTCTAGTTCCAGAGTCCAACGAAGTCATTAAATGTGCTTTTGTTTGTTGGTTTTTTTTTTTCTTTTTCTTTTCTATAAGGTATATGCTGGGAGTTAGCAGATCAAAGGAATTAAAGATTATTAAAAAATTGTCGAGAAGGGAGGCAGGTGTACTGAGTAGGTGTTTGTGTCCTCCTTGCATTTCATTAGAGGATGTTATCCTCAAGGTGAGAGATGTATGAATATTGATGATTTAAAAATATTTTTTCCTACTTTTTTAAGATTATTCACTGTAAAGGAATTTTAATAAAGTATCTTATAAGCACACTGAGTCGCTTGTGACCAACTTGTTGGTCAAATTTGACTTCAAGAATTTCCATGAAATAACTTGAATTTTTTGTATTGGTAAGCAGGGTTTGTTTGTTTTGGTTTTTTTTGTGGTGTTGTAAAATTCTTTATGTTATTGTACATCTATACAGATTCACTCCCTTAGCACTTCTCAAGTTGTGGTTTGATATAATGAGGAGTAGAGCTTTACTGAAAAATATTAAAGCTTTGTAATTATTTTCAGTAATTTTAACTAAAAAAAAAAGAACCCCATTTCAAGCAAAATCCAATCTGAATCATGTAATAAATGTTCTTCTGTAAATAATTATGCCTTTAAAGCACAAAAATAATTTAAAACCCCACAAAATTTAACTCTATGAGAAACCTTTGATAAAAGCCAGTACGGATTATCTCTGCCAAGAAAAATGTTATCTAAAAATATTAAGCCCTAAAGAGTATCTTTGTATCAACTGTCTCTTGTGCTATCATGAACTGAATTTAAAAAGGAATAGCTTCTTAGCTTTTTTTTCTTTTTTTTTTTTCTTTTTTTTTTTTTCATGTGGAGTAAAATACTTTCTGGTTTTTGACTAATTTCTAATTATAATAGAGTTCAGTTCACAAATCTGTGTTTGTTTGGTGGGGGTTTTTTTGTTTTTTTTTTTTGTTTGTTTGTTTGTTTTGTTTTTTTTTTTCTTCTTCTTTTCCTATGCTACACAGATCTGGAAGTCAATAGTTGTAACAAGTGTTGGAGAGCATTTCACTGATAAGTGGTTCAGTTGCCAGTATAAAAATAGACACTTCCTTATACCTTTTTACCATGTCATTTACTGTTCTGCATTAGCATCTATGAAGTATTATTTCATGCTCTTCCGTGTTGCATATGTGGCTAAGTGGCACAATAAGAACAGACTGGCACACCTTGCTGTCCTTTCAGCTGGAGAGCCAGTGCTTGATGCAGTATCCCTGAAGGAAACAATCAACAGATTTATGGAAAAACACAACACACTAACTTTTACTGCCTGTCCCCAAATAATAGTATGAAACTATTTGTTAAAAGGATATTAGAAGCACAGTCTTCGCGAGCATCCAACTTGCATCCAGTTCAAATTAGCATATAGATGAGCTGAAGTCTCAGATGAAGCACAGCCTAGATGAGTTTTCTAGCATATCCTGCTTTGTACGTTAGATCGGTCAAAATACAGCTTTGTAAATAGAGCCTCACACACGTGTTTTTGAGATATTGCATAGAAAGGGAGGAAAACATAGTAGCAGACACAAGGGAAAGCATTCACCTGTATTTTCATGCTTCCTGTGCCTTATGAAAATAGACTTGATACACAACTCTCAATCATACAAAATACTTTCCGAGTCAGATAGATCTGTAAACTTACATTGCTTTTGTTGTCACATGGAACAGTACTTAACCATTCCTAACATATAAACAGTTAGGTACAATGGGATTTTTGAAAACTTTAGTAGAATTGCAAGCGTCTTAGTTACGTGACTTCTGCATTACTCTGTATACCAGTAAGCTAGGGCCTGGATATTACCTGGAAAATATTATAAAAAACTCTTCAAATTAAGCATAAGTGAAGCATAAAAACCTATTTATTTATAAGATCAGTAATACTATGTTTGCAGAATAAACAAATAGTACAGTTAGGAATTAGATAGGCTTGAATGATTGACATAACCTAGACATGGTGGTGTTGGACAAAATGTGGCAGATTGTCCTTTGGATGGTGTAAGCCTGAGTTTTACCTGGCAAAGTATTTAAATAATGGTAGATAACCTGTTTTCTTTGTTGCTAGTTGCTACCAGTCTTAATTCTGCAATTTGAGAAGTACAGGAGAAATGGGTATATGTTTATGAATGTTTGACATAGTGCTAAACCTAGTGGGGCAAAAATGGCTCTTCAGTGCAACTGGCATCAGTATACAGGGTTCATATACAAATTAAACATTTTTCCCAATTTATTTTGTTGCTGCAATGAACAGAACATCTTTGCATTCCAGTGTGATCATTATTCAAGTACAGAAAAGGGACTTTCTCACAAAGACTTTCTCCTACCTGGCTGTGTGTATTCTCTTTCAGGCCTGATATAAGCAAAAAGATGCGGATTTCTCCCCACATGGAATATTGAAGCAAATACCTGGGTACTATCCAGAAAGGAGATACAAGACAGGAGTAATTATTTTTCTGAGTATTGTTGGCATGTAGAAAGTTTTTATTACTAGCTTCACATCATTACAGTAAGAGTTAGAGAAGAATTACTAGGTCGCTGATGGCAGTGTGATGAATTATTAAAACAGAGTAGTTTATAAAAATGAATGTTTACTTATATTTTAAATTCTCCTCTTTAAGAATGTGAGTAAACTAGAAAATACCTTTGCTGATTCAGGACTAATCAATACCTGAGGCATCTCTTAAAGTCTTGGTGCAGAACCCTAGGGCTGTTTGCAAGAGTCTACTGAAGTCAGAACATAGTATTAGACTGTCTGTTGGTAAAGGCAAACCTATTTACTTTTATTTACTTTAATTTGTTTACATCAGGGAAATAAAAATGACTTTGAAACCATCATTGCTTCTCTTCCCTCATCCTTGCAACATATATTATCAGATCAAGTTAAAAGTTAAAAGTTAAAATCAAAAAACTCCAAAGAATGGGAAAAAAGCTAGCATTTTTTTTTGCATTTATTCTTTAAAAAAAAAAATAAATAAAATTATCACACCTTTCATCAAGGATTTCAAATATGGCAGTGAATGGATTCACATTCATGAAGCTATGTTCTGCCATCACGTATTTCTGCACAAAGAAACAAGTTGACTCAAAAAAAAAGATGACTGTGCCTCATAAAAGTGGTAACAGTTCAAAATCTAATTAAAAGCCTGTAACTTTCCCTGTGTCATGTGGTAAGGCTTTTAAGTAGCAAAGTACTGGGGCTTCACTGCCCCCATCCTGCTTCTCTGTGTGCGTGGGTAACCGCTGTGAGGGATCCCAAGACAAACTTTGGTTGAGGCTGCGTATTGTTAATCACATCTCAGTTGGGCCAGGCTTTGCTGCCTTCCAGACGCTTATGTATTTGAACACCTGTAGAGAGAGGTGAGATATATGGGTGGGAATTACCGTTGGAGGGGAGTTACCATGAGTTTCAGACACACATTACGTTTTGTAAATCTTAGTGAGTATTGACGGAATGGGAATAATGGACGTTCTTACATTGTGCTGTGCTTTTAAAAAGTCAGTTTGCTTGGTCCTTGAAGGTATTTAAGTGGCTAATGAGTAGGTCAGAGCAATGTATTTCACTATTCTGTAGAGTAAACTTACTTTGATGTACTGTGGTGCAAGTTTAAGTAGAATGGAAGGTAAGAAAACAGGTGTTACCCATACGAATGTTGACAAGGAGTAAACCTGGTTTGTATGTCTCTCAGAAAGTGACAAGCCTTAAAAGAATTTGAGTTTTAATAATTTTCAGCTGTTTTTTCCAGAAGCACATAATTCTGTCATGCGTGTAGAAAATTCATCTCTGGTTAAATAAATGTTCTTAAAAATACTGGGTGGCATGAGGAAAAATTAGCAGAAATTTGTGTAAATTGTATTGAGGGTGGATGAATGAGATGCTAGTCTGACCAATGTCCTAGATATCCACTGTACTGATATGTTTTATCTGAATTTTAGCAGGGAGCTTTTTTTTGTACACTTGTCCATATATAGCTTGCTCTGTAGATATAAGAAGGTGTTTGTTCCACAAGAAACAATAGGAACCAGAAATGGAAATTACTGCCAGCTCATCAGATGCAATTGAATAATAATGAAAGCTAATGCAAGACAACATTCAAGGTTATTTTTAAATCTTTGTAAAGGTCAATGTATTCAATGGTATTCAATTCCAACTGCTGAAAGAGTTGCTCTGTTTAAATATGATGCTCCTGTTGTTTAGGAAATAAGAGATCCTTACTAGGAAGGGCAAGCAGGACAAAGCCATGTCAGTGTCTTCTTATCACATAATTTAGGAAAATAATTTCAGACATATCAAATACTGATTATTACTTTCAGTTTCAGGAGCTTGTATACTTCTTCCTCCATCTCAAGTTGCTAAGTTCATTGCCAGAGAAAGGGCAAGGTGCCTACCTTGTGGAACTTTTCTACACTGGGTAGCCATAGAAAGCAAAAACTGTGTCTTGACCCTGACTGGTCTAACCTCTGGAAGCTCTGGAGATATCATTAGGTAATCCTTAGGGCACTATAAAAATGTCATCGTGTAAATTTTGTAATGTTTATGATCTTTTGTAATCATGACTTCTGTTCTCACCGCTTTTTGTTATTATGTTAGTAGCAAGAGAAAAAAATTCCAACACTCGGAAATGGAGAAGTGAGGAATAACAGGAGGGGAATACCAAACAAACCTAAAACACCAGAATGGAGGTATTGACTTTAGCTAGGGGTGTGTACGCTATCTCCTTTATGTTGTTAATTGTTGAAGAATATTACAAATGTGCTCCACAATATCATATAGAAAATACTGCCAATGCGACTTGGAGGGAAAAATTCCAGCATGGAGCCTCACGCAAGTGCAGAGTCCTCTCCCTGTAACCAGGATGCCACAGAGCATCACAGCATCTGTATCAATGGCAATAACTGTAATATATTGCTGTAAATCAGGTACTTCCTGGCTAGGTGATCATACATTCAAAAAACAGGCAAAGGAAGGAACAGGAGTATAGATATGGGACTCCATAGATTTTTAACTTTAGCAATATTTATTCTCAAGGTTGTGATTTTTCTTTTCTTTTTTTTTTTTTTAAATTAAAGATAATAATAGTGGAGTCATGATGTATATGATTAATGAGCTAGAATGGTTCTCCTGGGCAGAATCTCAAACCTTTCCGTTATCCAGATGTTCCTATTATTGGTTATACATGTTGGGCTACTCATAGAGCATTTCATGTATTTCATAGCGTGGTTTGGGTTGGAATGGAGCTTAAAGATGGTCTAGTTCCAATTGCTCTGCCATGGACAGCTTCCACTAGACCAGGTTACTCAAAGCCCCATCCAACCTGGTCTTGAACGCTTCCAGGGATGGGGCATACACAACTTCTCTGGGCAATATATTCTAGTGCCTCAGCACTCTCAGAGTGGAGAATTTCTTCCTTATGTCTAATCTAAATCTACCCTCTTTCAATTTAAAGCTGTTACCCCTTGTCCTGTCACTACATACTCTTGCAAAAGTCCCTCTCCATCTTTCTTACTTTACTGCCAGGAGGACAAAGGGAGCGGATGGTGGTTTCCATACTGTAGAGGTTTTTGTTTGTGATTACAAGTAGCTTTTCTTGCACTTCATCTATCCGTTTGATGAGGAGTTAAGACTAATGGAAGGGCAGGATTTTCAACAGCAGTAGAGTGCTGTCCTCTGGCTCATTACTGCTGGAAGGTCCCTGGGAAGTCTTAAATCACAGTGTAATCATATTGTCTAGAAAGCATGCAAATAATTGAATAAAATTCTCTAGAAGGCCTTTTAAGGACTATTGAACAGAGTTAATTTACAAATGGGATCAGAATACGCTTACTTACTTTTACAATTCTTGGAATTTATACAGTTGAGTATACAGTTGGGTATTCCTTCAGTTTTGCTTTCTCCTGGCTTGCTAAAGCACATGTGCCTTGAGACCACGAAACTAATAATGGAAATGACTGAATAGCTTTTTTTTTTTTCCCCCCATCTGTGGTTGACG
Organism: Chlamydotis macqueenii; assembly: GCF_036417535.1. NCBI lineage: Eukaryota > Metazoa > Chordata > Aves > Otidiformes > Otididae > Chlamydotis > Chlamydotis macqueenii. Next base: position 20,747,536 of record NC_141564.1, on the reverse strand, counting down.
CTTTTTGTTTTCCCCTTATTTGCGTAAGCATCTACATTTTAAAAGAGATTAAATGGATTTATGAGAGCAGGCTTTTGCAATTTGATTGGTGTTTGAAATGATTCCTTTAAGAAAAGCCTCAAGAGGGACAGTTCAAGGAGCTAGTCAGGCTGGGAGAGCTACACTGAAATGAAACTGCCAGGAGAAGGATCTGATTCAGATTCTTGTTAATCCAAGGATTTCTGGATCAGTCTTCAAATGAGAAGCTAAGATGACGTTTATGAAAATATGTCCCACACAAGGCAATTCTTTGCATCTTTTGTCAGGCTAGACTTTACTAATTTGTTCTAGATTACACTGAAAAATTCAATCTGAAGATATGTAAGTAATATTGAACACATATCAGAATTTTATCCATAAACTTGAAGAAAAAAATTAGTATAAATGTTAGAAAAGGTGGCCACTGAAATGTGACTCTGAAGTCTGACACATTTAAATGCAAATCTCCTGCATAATTTTTGCATTTGTATCACATTGAAAATGCTGCCCTGTTTCCCCTTATGCCCTTTTGATTATGCAGAGGCCCTGGGAAGAGGTGGGGTTCTGCTCCTGATTTTGCCTTTGTTCAGGTGTTACCATGTTGGGTCTCTTGAACTCTGCATTGTTCCTTCAGATATGAATTTTGCTGGGGACGTCAATTTTTGTCAATGTAGCAAGGTGTGCTAGTATTGATGATGAAAAGTGTTATGTAAACCTCAAATATTCTTATTAATTGAATTGCTGACTCAGCTTGGCCAGTTATAATGTCAACAATGCTCTGGATAAATTTCTTACCTGAATCTTTTATATCCTGGTCTATGGTAATGGCAGTATCTTCATCAAGTTTGTTTTCAGGTTCTTTTGAGATACTCCACCATGAAAACTGATCCCAGCTTGAACATAGCTGTGCAAAAACCAGTGGCTTAAGAACAACCCATAAATCAGAAAAACTGTAATGATTGAAAATGCAGTTTTGCTGGTTATATTTGTCTTGCAGTGAGGCTGCGATCTGCTTACTTTTATCAGCAACATCAGACATGGTCCCTTTTGGCAGGAGCCTTTGTGATAGAGGCCAAGGGTCTTCACTGCTTTTTTTTTTCTTCTTCTTCTTTTTTCCATTACTCTGTTATTAAAACTTCAAATTAATAGGTATGTGGAGGTACGCAGTTTCAGGAGTAGTGCAGATACCAGAGCTGCATTTACTATGAGTTTTATTAATGGCTGTCTCTGGTAACTGATGCTGGAAGGGATGCTGGCTGCGCCACCTTCTGCCATGTGGAGCTCCACGCTGAAATGGAAAGAGTGCTAGAGGTTGTTTTAAAGCTGATATGATTCAATTGGTTGCAACAAAATGATTATCACCAATTACCTCAGGTCCAAGGAGAATTTTGTGCAGCGTTTTTTACATATTTCTCAGCAAGTTTCTCCCTGTATCAAGTACAGCAGTGTGAAAGAACAGCAGCATGTCCTTTGAACTTACCAGTAAAGAGAAAGTATTTACAACATGTCTCTGAACAGCACTGTATGGATGATGGAGCACTTCTAAACGAATATCTGTGAAGGAAATAAACCCATTAATTGAACAGAATTATTGCACACCAAAGCTACATGTTTGAGAGGTCTCTACAGTATTCAAATAACTATTGAACCGTTTGGCACATCCCTAATAAAAACCTTTATCCATTAGCCCCACTGGTGCATGCTTAGGCAAATTAACTCTTTTATATGTAGATCTAAAGAAAATGGGGTGTTATAATTAAATGATTCTTTGGGGGGCAGTAAACCTCTCTTCAAACAGCTTGAATATTAGTGCAGTCATTTTTCTTTCAGCCCTACTAATCACAGTAAATTTAGCTTGCACAGCCAGAGTCAGGGTGCATGTTACAGGACATTCTGGCAATAGCGATGAACAAATCCCATAAGTACTAGTGCTTGGTTTATAGAAGGATTTTATCTGAAGTTAATGTAAATTAATCTGGATTCTTGCTGTTTGTGAAATCGTGTTGATGTTTTAAGATGTCTGGTACTTATGATATGTGTAGGTTGGAGCCCACCTGATACAAGCCTGTCATAGGATTGACTTTGGATTTGAATGGGAGATGTAGAGGATAAACGGCAATTGTAGTCATTACATTTCAAAAAAACCACCACCCCACACAAGTCACTCAAGATTTTCTCCTCAGTTTCTAAATAATTTGAAACTTATTTCACTTAGGTGAGATTTTGAAGACTCCTTGTGCTGGATGGAAAAGGCACCAGATACTGAATCATAATGGAACAAACCCATAGATGCCTGGATGAATATTTAGCCCAGGATTTCCTGATGTGGCTACCAATTGCTGGGATCTGATACTTTGAACTAGGCCTCATTTACTGAAAGTGCTAAACACCTGTTTTCTGAAAACAGGGCTCTATGGACATGATCTGTTCAGACTTCTAGTTGTAAAGCTAAATGTGCCACAGTTAAATGCCGTAGCCTCCTGAGACCACACAAAGCTGCTTCCAAAAAAACAAATGCATGCATTAAGACCTTAGATTTTTTTTTTTTTTTGTCTAGGATGTAGAAAGTAATCTTTATTTTATTATCAAATTTAGCCTTGCATTTCAACAGATATCTACTAGAATCAACAGGAGGAGAGATATGTTGATGCATCCTTTTCTTTACTGTCTATGTCTCCTATTGTCAGTCTTGTGGTTGCATTCCTGGTAAGGTAGGGTGGACCACTGCTCTCAAGCAGTTCCAGGGCAGTTAGTTGGATGGCTGCATCATGTTATTGGCAATGAGGAAAAGAGCTTACAGGGACTGCAAATACTCTGGTTTCCCTTAAGGCCCAGCTCTACCTGCATTTTTCTGTTTTTCTGGAGAATGGTGGACTCCCATGTGAGCCACTGTCACCTTTCAAATCTCCGTCTCCCCTGGGCTTTCTGAACTACCTGGTAAATGTCTTGCAGCTTTCAGCTATGTAATGACTTCGCTATCTGACATCTGAGGACAGGAAGTTCGGCTGTTATCAGAGTCATTTAAATAGGACTTTTGATAGTACAGAACATAAGTAAGATTAGGAGATGATTCAAATATCCAACTTGTTATGGACACTGCAGTTTTGAATTCTAGTAAGAAAAGCAGATTGCTTTTTAAAATTATATGATGCAGGATATAAAACAGCAAGCAGTTTATCTCACAAGACCAGGAGCTGCCTTTATTTTACACATGCAGCTTACATTGGTGAGAGTCCCAGTGTGTTCTGAGGGCTCGAACAGGTTTACTGATAGGCAGAAGAGACCTCTGCAATTACGGTGTCATGGCTGACACTGAATTATGAGTAAGCAATGAAGTGTGATGAGAGCCTAAAGGGTGGCTGAGATGGACCACTACTTCCACTGAAGTCAGTGAAATTACAATGGTTTATCTCATGTATGATTCAATTCCTAATTTAATACAACTTTAACTTCTTTCTAAGCCCTTTATGTGTAAGTCACGCGGATGTTTCTGTTGTGCATTTACATTTCTGCCACTTCAGACTTTCAGGATTTTTATTCCCACCTAAGAAAGATTATGTTCTCTTTGCTTCTGCTCAGGCACTGATTAACACTGTGCACTGATTCTAATTAGTCTTCCTAGACTTTCCAAAGGTAGTAAGAGACATAACTTCCCAGAAAACTTAGGAGGTGTTTCATTGTTCATTGATTTCACAAGATGAAAATTTATCCATTATGGATTTGGTGAAGGTTAGGAATTGCAGAAACATTACTATTAGTCAGGAATTGATTTATTTCAGTACTCTGTGTTTGTGGGAGTTGTCAGTTCACTTCTGGGGAAGTGCAGCTTATCTCCAGCTATAATTCATAACTATTGCTTCAACTCTTAACGTCAGCGCATTGTTTAACCTTGAGGCTACTTGCTGTATCAGTGGTGATGCCTAATGTGCAAATGTGCTGTTTTGTAATGCAGAGATTGTACCTCAAATGTCCTACCTTACAGACTACATTAAGTTTTCTAGAAGGTGAAGCATTATTTTCCACGTCTCCTGGGATGTATAGAAGCCCTACTGAATTCTTTAAAGACTTGGTATTTAGTTTGCTTACCAATCTCTTGCTATTATCAGATACCAATGAAAATACCTAATGTAACACACAGAAAAGAAATGATGTTTCAGCATTATGTAAAAATTGCCATTCTTCCACTTGCTCTGAGATGTTCTATGAATGCCAAAAATGGTCCTTTGGCATCTTATCTATTTATTTCCACACCCAGAAATGTTTCCTAGTAGTGGGAGGATCAGATGGTGTCAGGAATCACTGGTGCCAAAATGTAGAGTCACAAGTCTGACTTGAGAACAAGTAATTTCAGACCCAAAGGAGGCTAGAAAAGTTTGGAATACTCAGAAGTAGAAAACAATTCTTACCTTTTCCCCTTTTCCTCATCCCACAAGAGAAATGGTCACCAAGTTCTCATGGAAGTTCATAGCTCAGACTCAGGCAGTGACTGGATGTTACCACTTCACAGTTCACATTGCACCAGCTGATGATGAAGAGCCACAGCAGTTTCAACTGTTCTTAAAGTGACTTTATATTCTACCTAAAAAGCAAGAAGCAGCTACTGTTAAACTGGCTGGAAATTTTCTGAAGGCTTGTGTCTCTACTTAAAATGAAGGTTTGTTGAAACTGGAGCATGTGGAAACCAGTTGAAACTCTGACAAATTTTTCAGCACGACATGAAGGTAGATTTTAGGTTCCTTGAAGCTGTTAGATTCCCTACCATCTGGTTCCCAGTTCTCAGGTTTCCTAGTCCCATTGCTTGCTGGGGAAATAATTGTTGCAGTGATGGAGAAGAGGGACTGAACTCTTCAAAATAGCTTTTCTACAGTTCTACTCTTTGAAAAGTAGTTCTGCCTTCACCTTGACACTCTAAAATTTAACACACAATTTATTCTAAATGTGAACTTTTCCATGTGGGGGGTAATTTTGGCACGACTTTAGACTTTCTGCAGTAATTACAATGCAACTTTGTTAGCTTCCCATAAACTTCTTACTTATAAGCATTTTGCGGGGTAATTAAACTGTTTAAGTAAATCAGCTGATACTGTACATAGTCCTATCCACAATGTAATTAGGACCACTACAAGAAGAGTGCAATCAATTAGTGATTTAATCCTAGTAAAGAATTCTTTGAGTTTTAGATGTTGGTTTTTGTGTTTTTAATCACTCCACACCTACCTCTGTAAGAACGAAGGTAAAGGAATACACGAAGTGTTTAAGATTATTTCAAGGGGACAATCATAGTTTGGGGAGCAGAACTGACTTTTATTTCCTTAGGTTGCAAATGGCATAATTTTTTTTTTCCACGGGTACTTGCGATTCCTGGTTTCCTCTTCTAGCTTAGATATTGATTCACTGTCTGCCCTTAGGTAATCTCTTATCACACTTTCAAATTTATGTGCCTCTAGCTACATTCAGATACTTAAATAAGTGACTTGAGGACTGTCAAAAAGCAAATAATGTATGTCATTGTGTAACTATGGAGCACAACCCAGTTCTGCGAAAGCTAAAGATATCTATTTTTACACTGATTAGTGCTGTTTACTTAAATAGTTCCATAACTTTTAGTAGGAAGGGAAACTGGGTGTCTAATTTGAAGTAATAAATTCCTAATGCTCTGTCATTGTCTGACCATGTCAGGCTTTTTGTGTGTAAAATATTTATATTATTACCGTGTTTCTGATTCTACACAATTTGGTTGGTTTTGTTTGTTTTTTTTTTTTCTGTATTAGTCCATTCACTAGCAATTGCAATGTCTGTTGAGTGTGTGTGAGTAGAGAAAAGTTGATTAATTAATGAAGTGATGCTATGACAGCTGTTGGTAAGAAAAAGTAAGCAATGGCTTTTCTTCAATTGACAGTGTATAAATATTTAGGTAGCAGCTACTCCTCTTTAATGAATAACCTTTTGGAAACAAGACACCTGTATTAAGTATCCAACTCCACAGCTCCCTTGATCTCACCCTAGCAAAAAGCATTAACTGAGATGTCAAAAAATTCTCCTGGAGACTAACAAACACTGTGAACATTTCTTACATTTCCACAGTGGGGGAGAGGGTTTAGAATGTGTATACCTATATATCTATATAATCTCACCAGTGATTTTGATTTTTTCCTCGAGGTAAATAAGTGCTATAGACCAAAGGTGCTGATGTAGACAGGTAGACAGGAGTAGGATAAGTTCCTGAAGCAAGTGTTTCTGGGATGGAAATAATGACCATCCCTGTGTGAACAACTTCCAGCTGTTCCACCCATTATGTACCTATTACAGTACATGCAGCTTTGACTGCAAATTACATATATGCTTTCCTGTAGCCTACATCCCCTTTGCTCCCTTGGTTCATTTTCAAGAGTAGCTCAGATTTTTCCAGAATTAATTTATACTTTGAAATGATCAGAACTTTTCTCTTTAAACATATGTGACTTGATTTAATGCTGTGTTTTGTGAAGTAAGTTAAATGTGGTTTCCTGCTTATTAAAAATGATGACCCTTTTTTTAAAATTGCTTATGATGTTTAATCAGCAAATCAAGACATACTTCAACTCTAATTAAAGCTCAGTGGAAATGCAGAAGGGTAATGGACGTAGGGCAGGCAATCATCTGAAAATTGAAAAAATGGTAAATTACAGAAAATGTTTATAGCACACTTGCATTTTCAGAAGGCAGATCCAGTTGCTTCTGCTGCATCAGTTATCAGGACTTTTAATAATTAGCTGTGGTATAATTAAGCATTAAAACAAGGAAGTTGTAATCTTGTTTCCTTGATAAAAGGTTTCAATATTTCTGTATTCACTGTATGAAACAGCTATATCCTTGTTTTAAATTACTCTAGTAGACCTTATTTACATTCTCATGCATGCGTAAGTTTTACAACCCTAAATGTTACATTCTTGATGTTTTGTATTATCTTCATTCCCGTTTCTATCAATAAAATCCTCTCAGGTTGGGTTCAGTCATGTTAGCTCTGTGCATTTGGCTGTGCCAACCTGTCTAGAAGCCATCCGGCTTCATGCACGTTGTGCCATTCACAATAGCTGAGTGCCAGCCTCTTCTCCATCTTTTCATAAGTCTTGTTAAATGTGGGGTTTTTTTGGTTTTGTTTTTTTTTTTTTTTTTTTTTTTTTTTTTTTTACAATTGCAGAGGGTTCTGAACCCTGGAGCTACTGCTTCTTGTGCCCTTGGATTATTAGCTGTGTATCTTTTTTTTTTTTTTTTTCTCTCCTCCCCCCCCTTCTAATTTTTTCATTCACTGTGTGATTACAGTAGCAAACACGGTGAATTATACTAGGCTGGATTTGCTGCTGATGTAGTTTCAATAACATGTTTTTTTGTGAATTTGACACAAGACGCAGGAAGATTATATAATGATTTAAGTGGTGGGAGAAAAAAGAAGTTCATTTTCCACACCTGTGTGCTTACATTTAATGAAGATCCTGTGGGATGGGATCTTGTCTGTTTGTTAGACAAGACAAACAAAATTTTACTTTGTAAGTTAACACAAAAGGAGGAACGTAACTGATCCCCATGTACGTACCAAATGTGAAACAAGTATTGCAATCTCTCTCCAAATTACTGTTTTTTTCCATAATCTTTTTATTTTGAACTAGTACTGATAATATACTGCTCCTGCTCATAAATGACGTTTTCCTCCTCCCCTCTCACACTTCCCATAGGAAATTGTTGACAAAATCCTTTTGATTTGTGCAGAAACAAAGAAAACAAAAAACTTCTTACTGCTTATGTGTTGCGTGCACAAAACAAACAAAAGATAACCAGTGCATTTAGTTTGCGTTTTGAATGCATTCAGTTTTGAAGTGAATCGTACTGAGACCTGAGGAGACAGGGCTCTGCTATTGAGTGCTTTGCTCGCTCTTTCTGATTGAGTGGTGGTATTCAGAACTAGTGCAAAAAGTTGCCAAGAAGTCTACTCATGCAAGGTTTGATTATTCCCAATGCCATGCTAGACCAAGTGCATGAAGTCCTAAAATATATAATGTGCTTTAGAAAAATCTTATTGTCTTAATTCATGAGCTAATGAGATTTTTATGATAGGCTTCTGTGTCTAAATTAGCACTACTCACTCATAAAATTTTCTCTCTCTGTAAGATCCTTGCAGCACTATTCCGTTTGATCAGCTTTTGATTGTGGCCATATCTAGAAGCTTCACAGATACGCTGTCCAATGCACAGGGTGCTTGCACCAGCTCACATGAGCTTATAGCCTAGTTTCAAGCTTAGTGTCTGACCTACCGGATGATTTGAAATAAACCATTTCTGGTTATTCCCCTGGCTACATGGAGAGGATGCTATGAACTGTTTGTAAAGAGTTATGGTTATCTGTATACACACATAGTGCTGCTTCCTAGCCATTGGTTACAACTTGCAGGGTTAGAGGATGGGTAGCCAAATAGTGAGACAGCCTATTGCCCGGAAAAGAGGTTGCATGCTGAGTCTATTTAGTGTATTAGGATTAGAATAAAAGCAAGATAGAAGAAAGATTTCAGAGGCGTTTTGATTTCTAAGGATCTTGTCCAGTTTGTAGTTTCTCAAAAAAAAAATAAGGCATGTTCTCTGCATGCTGCTGGAGATGTTGGGTTGGTAGGTTTTTTTAATTTATTTTGATATTTTGGGAGTTTTTTGGTGGCTTTTTAAAAATCAGTTCTACTGTTCTGAAGCTTATTGTATATATTGCAGTGAATGACAGGAATATTTTTGTAAGAGGTGTGTGTGACTACATATAAACCAAGAATTATCTAGCAATTCCTATTCATGAGTATGGTTCCAAAGATGTTTATATCTTATTAAGGGGAGGTGGGGGCAAATAATGAAAAAATTCCCTTTTTTTTTTTTTTAAGCAACGAAAGGCCAGAAATCCTTGAGAAATGAAACATTTTTCTCAGCTCTTAAATTAAATGATTAACAAGAAAAAGCATTTATTGACTAATTAAGAATATTAATGAATAAGTTTAAGTTAAGGTGAAATTAATTCTTGAAATAATTTGAGTCTTATTTTACCCAGTTTTAATAACTGCCTTCTCATCAAACTGTCCAAATTGAAGGAGGATCTGACAGTTATTATTACTGTGAAACTTGTGTTAAAATAAAGGGGAGGAATTAATGTGTGATGCATATAAATGTAATTTTGAATGATTTCCTTTTGTTGAAGTTAGTTCACCAGGAATTTTCCTGGAGCTCAGGATTCATGCTTTCAATTTATCTTATGTTGCAGAAAAGTTGTATTTAGCAGATGGAAGGGCTCTGATGAATGCAGCACTTGGTTTTTCTGCTACCCAATAAAACTGGAATGACACTGTGTGAATCTGGGAGCTCTTGTAATCTGTGAAAAGTCAGGAGAAATTGTATTACAGTAATTGACTTCAGTAGGATCCAGACTTTCTTTAACAATTCCATGGGGCTTTAAGTATCTTTGCAGTCTATTTTAAGACATGCATGCTGGTGGAAGTAGTGCTTCTTATCAAAATGGGCTATATTTTATTCAGACCTTGGAGACCAAGTAGGTAGAGCTAATTACCTTATAGCTGACCTGCTTAAAGGATGTCAAAATTGGCTGTTGGCTGTTCCTTTATAACATTAGTTTGATTGACTAAGAGTCTGGCAGCAAGATATGAAATATTATGAACCTGATTCATTAAAATTGTCCCCATTTTAGATCATTACATATTTTCAGAACAAATGGAACATACTTGCAATATAAAAGAAATATAGATATGTAAATTACTAACCCATCAGCCTCTCTGGAATAAAAAACTGCAGCTGATCATATGAAAATAAGGGGGGAGCAGTGAGATAATTTTTTTTTTCCTATGGTACTGTGCAAAATAAGTGTCATTTAAAAAAAAAAAAAAACACATTTAAAGAGGAGTATCATGGGCTTGATTTCCATTATTTACTTCCAAGTTATCTTCCAAGTCATGCAAGGACTCAATGCAAGAGCAATGTGCATATATATCTATCATTACACAAGAGTTCTTCTCTTGTTTATTGGGGAGTGGCTTTGTTTATTTGGATAATGATTTTATTGCACCTTTTGGAAATCATTTACTCTGCTAGGCATATAACTGCCCTTCTCAGGTGACTGATCTTACTGCACTGTTAGTAGAATTCCGTTTTGAATGTGGCATAATTACGTGACGGTTAGATGTAAGGTACATGTACTGTTTGTAGTCTGGAGAAACTGCAACTAGTGGTCACCCCACCATGTAAGAGGATGGGCAATTGGGAAGTTTCAGTGTCTTGTATGCACATATGTTTAGTACATATGTACTTCATACCTGACCACTAAATGGTTTGGAGGAAGACACCACTCTGTGCTCTTAAACTGAGCTGTTAGCATAGTCACACAACCTAAAGGATGATTTTAGTTAGAAAAATTAGTGTTGAAAGTGGGCACTCTGAGGTTATCCTACCTGTTTACCACTGGAGGTAATAATCTCTTGCAGAGACAAAGTATTGTTTCTCTGAATGCCGAAGGAGGTGGAGTTTTGCTAGCGGTTCATCTTTTCAGGTGGTGTTTATGCTGGGAACCATCTCACTGAAGTTTGCTTAGGGCCATGCTCCAACTGCTGCATTTTTCAATGTCCTTGGCTTTCTCCTTTCTCAGGTCGGTGGCTCTATCCTTTGCAAACCGGGTCGCTCAATTCTATTGAAAAAGCCGCAGCCCTCCAGATGCCCCTGGTTTGGGTGAGCACTGCTACTGCTGTCTTACACCTTGTTTTATAAGGGTATTTTTGCAGGGCACTGCAAACTCTGTGCTTTACAAAGCTCCAAGGCACCCATGCTCTGCCTGCATCCCCACACTGCTGGGGAAAGATGCAGCCGTGCTGCTGCCTCTCTCCTGTTGTGGGGAGCAGCACAGCTACTTAAGGGGTGCAGGTGTGATGATCTCTCCTTCAGCCAAAGGCTTCTGGTTTTTTTAGTGCAGAATTGTGGCACAGGCACAGCTAAAATGGCATTAAACCACATCTGTTGGTCACTTAAAACTGTGTTACACGCAACACGTATGATTTACGGTTGTGCTATTCCATGTGCATTTGAGCTATGCATCTTATCCAAGCCTTTGGATTTGCTCATTAATATATATTGGTTTTGTTCACTTTGGTGAATTCTAGGAAATTCTACAGGGGCCAAACCTAACTGAAATCCTCTTAGCTCTAACAGCAAATGATGCATTCAGCATCTTTAAGCTGAAAAACTTTAGTACCTTTTTCTTTCTTTACACATTAAATAGACTTTTCAGGTTATGCATTTGAGCACAGAAGGCACGACATAATGAGTACCAGTCTTCTGAAAGAGGCAATGTGCTGGGGAGGATTTGCCTTTTGTGATTTTGGTTTTTTTTTTGTTTGTTTGTGTTTTGTTTTTTTTTCCTAACATGTTACTTTGCAATTCTAAGCGTAGCAAGTTTCAGAGATCATAGAATCATAGAATCACATGGTTGGATGGGACCTATAAGATCATCTAGTCCAACCGTCTTCCCACTACCATTGCTGCCACAGCTACTAAACCATATCTTGTAGCTTCTCATCAAGCCGCCTCTTGAACACTGCCAGGGACGGCGACTCCACCACCTCCCTGGGCAGGCCGTTCCAGTGCCTTACCACTCTTTGAGAGAAAAAGTTTTTCCTCACGTCCAATCTAAACTTCCTCTGGTACAACTTGTGGCCATTTCCTTGGGTCCTGCTTATTGCCTGGGGGAAGATGTTGCTAGATGCCTGTGTTCATCTGTGTGTTCCTTAGCAAATACTTTGTCACTTGGTAAAGTGAGAACATAATTCTTTCATTGTTACATGCATCTTCGACATCAGTTACCCCACACACAAAGCAAAAGTTTCAGTCATGCTCCATTCCCATTCCTTGAGGTTCAAAATTCTGTTGAGAGGTAGGTGGCTCAGGTGGAAGTCTGGCATCATTTGCAGGAGCCTTGTATGTGTTATGGGAGTGAAATGATTAAAATAATTGCATCTCTTAGTAATCTAAATTTAACCTGTGGTAATGACCAAAGAGTTGTTGCATGTGCTCCACATTCTGTGTTGAAAGGTTTCATGTTGTTCTCTTCTGCAGTGATCAGGTAACAAATTTTAAAACAAAGTCACAGCAACCAGCATTAAGTAGTGTTTTTTTTTAAAGAAGGAATAATCTCTTACCCCTCTCAGCAAACCCTCACTGCACAGTGAGGCCTTCATTTTCCTTGACTTTGGCTGGAAATGCACTCAGTTTTGCACTGAGCCCTGCAGCCAGACTCTGGGTGACAAGGAGGATTTGAGACTTTGGTAGATGCTGGTTAGCAGGCATTTCAAACTGCCCATTCTAGTGCCTAAATTAGTTGCAGTTATGACAGCATCATAGCTCAGAAGAGCAATGCATGATGCAGACTGCTATGTGCAACTACTGGACTTCCTCATATACAAACAAAGCTACTTTTAGTGGGTAGAAGCAGCTGTGGTGAGGGTTTCTTATGAGCATGTAAGTGTACATGCATGTACTATGTATAAAGGAAATTCATAGTAAAAAGCAAGGCTTACCCAAGCTTTGTGAATTGTTTCAGTCATTTTGCAAGAATAACGGATTATGAGAGACAGGAAATTCTTAGTTCTGTTTAGTGCATTCTTTAAAGAAAGAACCACCACTTTACTTGCTTTTCAGCCAACCTTCCCAGCATTTTCTTTTACTGGTGAAAATTTAGGTTCTTTTTTTTCACCCTAGTGCACTAAATGCTTTCTTACATTGTTAATGATATAACACCACTGCATAGATGACAGCACAATGATTTGCCTCCAGAATTTCTTCTGTCCATTTAAAGTACCAGTGCAGAACCTGCTTCTTTTATGTCAAATTCATGTTGTTTTCCATGATTTACAGAGTGAGGACCAAAAATCAGGTAAATTCCATCCATTTGCATCTTATGCTCCTGTGAACCATTGTTACTGATTTGAGGCCTTGATATTAATCAGGATTTCTCGTGTAATTCCTGTATATCTACCATTTTCCCTTTCAAATTCTGCTGAAAACTAATTTAGTTTTTTTTTCTTACAATCTTTTTCTCCAGCACTCTGCACATCCTGCCTTAACCAAAGTGTCTTTCATTTGTCTTATGTATTTATGGATTGGAATATGTCCTTTGTTGTACACTAAATCCTTTGGTGCTCCTTAGCCAGCCTTGACTGTGTGAATTTAATGAGGGTTGTGTAGTGGTTGGTGTCGTAAGTTATCTTAGGCTGATTTTTCGACTGTCTGCTGTTGGGCTAGTTTATCACTTTCCTGGTGCGGCATGCATAAGGGTGTCTTGAAGGCTGCTACTTAGAGCAGTGATCTTATTCTCTGAAGTCCATGGCTCATCTGGATGCAGGGCTGCAGCTGCTTTCCTCTTAGACCCTCATTTATGTTACAGGGTGGGACGTGGGTCGTGGAAAAAAGATGTTGGGGGAAGGCTTTTGTATGTCCCTGCATCTCTGCAGTGCAGGGAGGAACATCCACTAGCAGAATGACACCAGAAGCATATTTTAGAGCTCCAAGTAGTCTAGCCCGTTTGCAGACTAAAGAGGTTAGGAACAGGGATGATTATGATCCTGACAGTTCCTGTACTGCCGTTTTCAGTGCGGGGCATGAGTGGCTTTGCATTTCTGCTCCTTGTTGAGTGATTACCTCTTCTCAGGAAGAGCTGAGGTGGTTCTACAGTTGTGGAAATTGTTCCTACTTACAAAATATGGAGGAAGATCAGAACTGAAATTTGAAATTTTGTTAATCATCAGGTAATCAAATTTAAATTGGGAAGTTCCAGAAGTGTAGTCAGGCATAGCAAGATTCTAATTGCACATCATCTCGCAGTGTAGAATAAAATCCCCGTGGGATAACTGCACTTTTTTTCCATTACCTGTATGTGCTCTTTATTTCATCTAAGCTGACAACACATCAAAGCAAGTTCTTGCTGGTGTTCTCCTTGAGTCCTTGACTATCTCATGTAAAACTCGCCACACTGCTATGGCAAAAATTGTGACCAACATGCTCTATGACACTTCCTGCACATCTTGAAAGTAAGTCAGGAGAGTTCTGTGGGATAATGAGCTACAGTATCTCAGCTTCAGCCAGCTCGTTGTCAGACTGACATCTGTTTTTAGTAACTGAGAGTAAGAGATGATGTAAGGCACAGTACAGCTTTCTCCTGACTCTTTCCAGGCGTATTTATCAGGAAAACTGTGTATAGCTCCCAGATTTATAGTGGAGCTGTAATGAGATAATTTATAACAAAAAGTGCTGCCTTTTCATGTATGTTTTCCTTCTGTGTTCTTAAAAGCTATCTTCTGAGACTGTAGTTAAAGTAACTGTAATATTTTTAGAGCTTTGTTTATGTTTAGTTGTGGTATGTAACACAGTATTGGTTTACCATCTTACAATATCAATAAGCAGCTTAGATCTGAATATGGAGTTGATATCATATCTAGCAAAAAATTAGTGCAATTTAGGTTGTTATAATGCAGTTACTGAGCTAATGTGAAAACTAGCTGGTCTCTGTGTGCTTTTTGGGGTACAACTGATAGACTGAGACTTCAGGCTGTCAGGAAAAAACATTTTTTATCTGAGATATCTTTCACAGATACCCCAGGATTGCATAAACTGGTCGTGGTTCACTTGGAGACTCCTACTTGTCATCAGTGTTTTATGAGGTCAGCAAAAAGTGTGCCCAGTGTCCCTTAAAAGTGCTGTGGTGTTGGTCTCCGGATTCTGTACCTCTCTGCCATTGACTCGCACTGCAAATGCACGCAAATTGCTTCACCTCGCTGCGTGACAGCTTCACCACCTGCTGAACAGAGATAATAGCACACACCTTCCCCATGATGCGCTTTGTGACTTCTTGGGGTATAATAGTTTGTCAGATGGCCACTAAAGATCTGATGGTTCAGGCAATTAATAATGACTTTTTCTTGAATCTCAGTTTCATTTTTTTATCTCTTTTGAAGTCTGTTTTCTTTGTTTCTCAAACCATACAGTATGCTGCAATTCCCTTTCTGGGCATTTCCTTTTCTCTCCTTGTCTGATGGGAGTGATACCTGGAAAGCACTTTTATCTGGCACACAGTACTTTGTCTAATGACCTGAGCAATCAACAGAAGAAATACTTAGGCACTTAAAGTGATTCTTGGAATTTTCTGAAGGTAACATATTGGCCAGAGGCTGCTTTTGTGATTTCTGGGTTTGTTTGGGTCCTCTTGTGCCCATTCTCCCTTTCCTGTCAGTCTTTTGCATGCTTCTTGTCAAAATCAAGTTCTTTGAAAAGCTGTCATGGTAGTTAGCACAGCTGTCCTTCACTTGTATTCGATGAATGCCTACTGCTAGTTATTCAATCACCAAGTGTAGGAGTAGGTTTTTGGTTTTGTTTTGTTTTTTCTTTCTGCTCTTGTGTGCACTCATTCAGATGAGATTTGGATACTTTGGTCTTGCTGAAGCCTATGGGCTGATTTTTTTGTTTGTTTGTTTAGGACATTTTCTTGTTGGTTGTGTTTTCTTTTTCCTCTCATTCTACTGAAAGCATTTGTTCAGAAAGATGTATTTGCTTCAGTGAGCTTTCCTAGCACCTGGAATTCTCAGCAGCTGACTTGATCGTTACTGTTGAAGGATGTTAAGGCAGGAATGGCACTGCTTCTCCACTCGTTGCTGATCCCAGACCCACTGGGGAAATGACAGTGCTGAATATCTTCATCTCTGGCAGGCCAAAAGGTTGGTTCACTTGAGTCCAAACCTCTTCCAAGGCAGCTTGACCTAAACTTACTTGGAGCTGTAATATAACTTTTGCAATAAATGTGTATAACTTTTAATAAATCAAAGCATTTGTAAGCCAAAAAGCCCCAGGGATTTACAGATCTGTTCAGAAAGATTTTGTAGGTTTTTTGTTTGTTTTGTTTTAAGACACTTTGTTCTTTTTACTCTCTACTAAGGTTATCTGGAAGCTCTCAAGGTAATTACATTCAGCAGAGGTGGAGGGGAGGCGACGAGGGCACCTGTACTGCTTTTACTTTCAGGATGGTTACTTGCCTTATTTCATGTCAGTGAGACAAACTCTGTTCTTGACAAAATCAAACCCGAAGGCCAACTAAATGTGGATTTATGGGGTCAAGCATCAGATGCAGCACTGCAGTGGGTGCTTTCTAGAATCCACATGGCATTATGAGAATGTTTCACTGAAGCTGTGTTCAGTACGTGTGTTGTGGACACAGAGGTTTCTGTAGACTCAAATGACAGATGCCCTTCTAAAACAATCTGGCTTGACAACCTGCTTAACATAAACCACTAGAATTTGATAAATGGTTCTTTTATCAAGCCCATAATTTTTAATTGAGCTAGAAAAGAAGATTTTCAAGACAGTAAATTATGAAGCATCCATGTATGCCCAATATAATATTTAATTACCTACACAAAATATGTATTCTTTACATCTGAATATGAAAGACTTATGATTTCAAAATCTGAATTTTGTTCTAACTGCCTAAAGAACTCTTTATGATCAAGAATCCACTCACTTCTCACTTTTATCTTATATATGAAACTATAGAAGAACTTTACTTAATTTTTCCGATATTTAAGCAGAATTTGTATAGATTGGTATAGTGCTACAGGAATAGTGTCTTTATCTTATAGTATAGAATGGTATCTTTATGTTACCATTACTACACCATGCTTACATATCCAGTTTCGCCTCTCAAAGATAATCCATTTTACAGGCACTTAAGTGGCTTAAAATATTTTGAAAAAAATAGTCCTCACTCCAGTGTTGAGTAATAGTTGGTAAGATCAACGTTTGACAGTCTTGGGTAGAATAATTTTTCTCAAGAGAAGTTGTTATAACATAGAGCAGCCCCAAATCTCTTTTCTCGTCACACCAGAGGCAAAAGTAGACAGAGGCATGTGACATTATATGGTTGTATTTGCACTGCTCATCTTAGTAGCAGCAAACTATTTTTAAGGATCTATCCTACTAGCTTCAGGGTCAGATCAAGACTAACATGTTAAATTGCTATGATGAAGCAAGTTCAGCTTTCCTAACAAAATTTATAAGGTACTTTTTCTTTCTATTGATCGTTTATTGAGAATTCATTGTGTCTGATAATTACTGTGTGTTGAATACACCAACAGGGATATCTTATTCTATTACAGGTGTTATTGCTTCTTCCCTTTGCTTCACCTTTAAATATCTATAATTAGATTTGGAAAGAGTCTTTCATTCCTAAACTTATTTTTAAAATAGTATTTTGCTGTACTTCATAGAATAGTAGTTAGACTGATTAAAATTCTTTAAGATAATGGCATTCTGAACTTGCATCTACTTTTGGAACATTAATGGTATTCTGCAATGCTTCCTGTGAAATCAGAGACAGATACAAGCTTTAGTATGTGTTAATTAAATCAGAGATAATATTGTATTTTTTATCAGATCTCTCCAGTGTATACACAAGTGTGTTTGCTGGTTAATATTTTCAATATTGCTTAGCCTAGTTGTATTTTCTTATGAATGAAATGGAATATGGTAATTTTTGTACAGACTAGATAGAATTTGATTCAATGAGGTCAAAGTTCACTTCTGTCCATGTTATCCAAGATCAGTCTCTGCTTTACACAAAGCAGAAAAAAATGTGTAGGGGCGCTACTTAAGCCAGACTGTTTGTTAAGCTGAAAGTCCTGTAGGTTAATTGTTTTTCTACATTTTTTTTTTATTAAGGTTTTTTCTTTTAAAAAGTCAAATCTCTAAAAATCTAAGTTTTCATCCAAAACTGAATATGCTAGGGATTTTTTTTAATTGTTGCTGAGATTCTTAGTCTTAGTTTTCTTTTGTAAACCTAATTCACAGGCAGGTTTTCTTATACAGTACTTCGAGGAAGTATTCCATGAGGTTTTGTATTTGTGCTCTGCATTTCCCTTTTTTACAAGGATAACATGGAAACCATAGTGTCAGCTAGGAAGCTGAGCATATAGATGAGACTGTGCATGAAATATTCATGCTACAGTTTCCTGAAAGCATTGCATTGAAGTAAAAGGGCTTGTTTTCTTTCTCTTTCCCTCATCCCCTAGTATTTTACATGGAAAAATTGACATTATAAAAAAAAAAAAATTATCGAGAAGACACAGAACATGTGACTCTTCCTGTTCTGCAATGGAGCACCATCGCTAGCAGATATGGGAAGAGAAACTCATGAAAACATTTTTGACCAGTCTCATGCCTCTGCCCAGTATGTACCTCAGGAGAAAACAAGTGAATGGTACTTGTTGTGCTTCACTTTTCATCTGCTCGTTTAATCTTCTATGTATTTTCAGACCAAAATCTATTTTTAATTTCTCTTGAAATGTTTGGCTGCAAAAAAGTTTCAATTCTCTATGTTTATGATGTTCAATCATTTCAGCCTGAAATTCTCATGAAAATTTTAATTCTTCCTGAAAACTGTTCATACAAAAACATCCTGAGGTGCTAGATAATTTGGATTTTTTTTTCTCTCTCTCTTTTCTCTTGTCTCTTTTATCTTCTTTTCTTCTTAATTTTAAGGATAAATTTATTATACTTTCAAAAAGTAAACCAGATTTTAACCTTAGGGCTTTCCATTTAGGAAATGTAATAACGAAAAAAGTGGATTTCATCACTCTCTTGCTATTCTTCAAAAATGACAATATTTTTGTAACTAAACTGTGACTGTGTGTTGAAACATTGTTTTCCACTGGAAAAAAATTAGAAATTTTTTTACCAGGATTATTTATGGATTCTTGTGCACATGATAGGAAATACAACCCTAATTTACTTACATTATTCCAGAAAATGACAGGAAATATTTTGGTTTATCGCTTATAAATTAATTCAGATTTCCATTATTTGAGAAAAATCTCACTGTTTTCTGAGAATGCAAGTCATGTACTGCCTGAAAGACCTCCAGATCTAATTGCTGTAGGCAATTAAACTTTTTAACCTATTCTTCTGAATAAGCAAACAAGGCTTTCTCTTAGTGGTACTGTGCTGAACAAAAGTAACAAACAAATATAATTAGGTAATTTAGAATAATTATGTCATTCACAGGTAAATGGAGGTGCAAGTGTAGAAATTTTTGGCGGAATTTGAAAACAAAACTGGATGATCGCCTTATGATTTACTTATCTTTTGAGTTAGCCAGATGTTAGCAATCATTATTTATGTGGAAATATCCCACTGAGTTATACAAACTCTTGGTAGAATTAGTCCTGATTTTTTCATTATCTCGTCTTCATTGGAAAACTTGGGAATTAAAATAGGATATGTCACTTAGTCTGTTTTCTAAGAAGTAAACTCACTCTAAGATTAAGAGGAAGAACTTTTTCACACTTCAAAGCTGCTACATGGGAATTGCAGACTGAGTGCTGCTGCTGTCATTGTCTTTCTCAGGCAGAGAACTTTTTCTATGTTGAGTTACTGTGATTTACTAAGAAGCAAGGTGCTCTCACCTTTCAGGGGACGGACAGCTGCCCAAACATTCAGTCTGGTAAAGCATGGAGGGATGTGGAGTCCTGTAACGATGAGCAGTGGTGTTTGTGCATCAGTGTGAGGGACATGCAAAGTTTTTTGACTTTCTGGTATTTGCTGATGGGTCAAAATTTGTGAAGGAGTAAGAAACAGGTTTTCTAGTATTTCTACCATTATTTACCATTATGTGCCTTGTTTGATATTCATCTGTTTGCAAGAAGAGAATATCCCATAAACTGTTGCCTATTACTGCTGCATATTCCTATTTTTAAAGTTCTCTTTGTTCTTACAAGGAGAGACCTATGTTAGTTAATGATGCTGTGGTCCTAAGGCTGATCCGTTAGATCTTCCGCACTGTTTCAAGCGTAACGAATCTTGCATAGATTTTGCACAGGCAGGTTTGAAAAGCGTCTGTCAGTAACAAAGTAATCAAATATTCCTCGCGTCAGACCTTAGAAAAGCAGGGGTGGATAATCTATACAAACTGCAGTTACTGATTGCCATCTCCTCCCTTCCAAATAATAAATAATTTACACATATCACATGTTCCTTCTACAGTTAAGTATATAGGCAAAAAAAGAAACTATCTACATTTTATCATTAGCTTAATCAAGCCAGTATATCAGTAACCTGCCGTGAAACTGATTACTGAAGAGCAGAAAGAACTGATGTCTGTGTAACAAATGATTTTGTGCCTTAAAGATTTTAAATTTTATTCAATTTTAACTGCAATTTCTAAAAGCTGTAAGTTCTTTTCTATGAGAAGGGATTGTGTTTTGAAAAGACTATTTAGGGAAAAAAAAATTCAAAAATACTCAAAACCCAACATTCCTGTGTTCCTGTTTCTTGTTTGTTTGTTTCCACATCAAAGAGGAGTCCTTGACCCTTGGAGGAACAGATATCCTTAAAATCCAGCAGCCTTGACTGAAGTGAGGGGCTGCATGCCCTCAAGGTATGCTCTTGGCTGCACAGTACAGAGGCTGTAATTCTGGAGTGCTGCTTTTGGTAACAAAGTTCTCTGGGTTTGCAAGCTTCTTACTATTGAGCTGAGAACCAAAATACAACATCTGAGTAAAACTGGGGCTTCTGGACTTCCAAGTAAAATGGAGGAGCCGTGAGCTAGGGAATCCAGATTCAAATTTCCAGAGAGACAGACACCCAAAACACAAGGATGTGGGACCCAGCTCAGGTTACTCTCGTAACTAGCTAGGTGGAAATGGCTGTTCTTGCATAATTATCCACCTATTTCTAGACTAGTTCAATTTTAAATAATTGTTTTAGTGCTTATGTAGTGGAAATGTGGGATGTAAGCAGGAAAGCTAAAAACTACCACAGGTCAGCTTGAAAATGTGAATAACAATAAAAGATTAGATTTTTTTTTTTTTGACTGGAAATTGTACACATACTTGTGATTTGGTGGCACATAAGATGGAATACCAGAAATACTTCAGGTGTCTATAAAAATGTATTCGCTACCCAAAAACTTCAGAGGAATGGTTTGTCTGAATTTTACCCTTAAGTACTTTGGTTTTGGATGATGAAGGCAGTGAGTAACTGCACGCTTCTCTTGGAATTATTGCCTTCCTTCTTCTATAGTCATATTTTTTTCCACCTGTAGCCTCTTTTGTTTCTCTATCTCCAGACTTCCTATTCTTTTTTTTTTTTTTCTTTCTTTCTAGAGTTTTAAAGCCCTCAGGTTAAAAAGGATGAAGGAGACAGATCTGAAATGCTCAAGGGAGTTTACATTCTCTAAAAACAGGAGTGAAAGTCAAATGGGAAGAAAATTATGGAAAAGCATAATGCTTAAGACGTAAAAGTTTAAAGAAGGCTTGAAAATAGACTTTCAGAAACAAATTTTTCCCTTTGAGAAATATTCCATCAAAATGTTCTTTCAGCTTTTTATTTCCCGTGTCTTCTGTGAATTCTGTTTTAAGACTGAAATATTCCCTCAAGCATACTTAAGCTCAGAAATGAATTGGGAAACTAACTAGAGATGTAGAATTCTACTTTATAGCCTAGATATTCTGTTGTTTTGTTGGGTTTGTTTTGTTTTGTTTTCTCCAACTGGGCTAGATATGCTGGAAGTTTTCTAGTTCAGGGATACGAGTAATTCTGGAGTAATGGGTAATAGCTTTTATTTTCCACAATAGAGTTAATTCTTTGCACATGTTTTTGATGCTTTTAGGCTTTTCTCAGTATCAAGTCACAACAATTTGCCTCGCGTTTTATAAAACCTATAGCATAAGGTGCAAGGGTTCATTAAGATAATGACAATATGATAGTGTCAAAATAGCTACGGTATTTTGAGGGAGAAGCTGCTAGAAATAATGGTGACAAACTCTAAAATTATGAATTAAAATTACAGGAATATTGAATACATTGACTAAACATAAGCGTATTTACAGTGCTGTGAGCGAGGTAGACTAGTCAGGTGCAAATTCTGGGCTGCTTTACTTTTCATATGATCCAACTAGGCCAGATTCTGTCCTGGATCAGAGAAATATCAAATCAGAGTAAATAGGTAGAAATGAACCAGTTTATAGCCATTGAAAGACAGAAAAGAATCAAATATGTTAATGCCACTGTAGCTGTATCTGACACAACTCATTTCAGACTAAATAAAACATTAAATACCTTTGTGCTTCTCTCTATTATATGGAATGCTCTAGTTATGAGTTTGAGCATCCCCAGGTATGTTTCAATGCAGAAATTTATTTGGAAAAGAGCCTGCTGAGGATTCTGTGCTAAGTTACCTAACAGAAAATAATTTAAAACTAGTCAGTGTCTCATATGCATTACTGCCTTGCTGAACCTGCTACTGTATTTGATGAGGTTTGAACAAAGACTGCATTTATATGGGTAATCTTATTTAATAGCAGTATTAAAAGATTGAAAAAGGACTGTTTCTGGTGGACAGGCTGATGGAGACTAATGGTGTGAGAAGACAAGTGGGCTCTCAATATCTTCTAATTATAGGAGTAGGGAATACTCTACCTGTGTTGGAAGGGTTTAGTCTGAGAACTGGATCTGTGAGTTTCTGGACCTTGCCAAATGTTCTCAGTATTTCTGTGTTAACAGAAGTGATTTATGGTTATTTTTATTGCTGGTTGGATTATAGCTAATTTAAAGTCCCTGCAGTCTAGAACGAGGAATTTATTGTCTTGTATCCAAATAATGGCTGGACAGGCCTTGAATTCAGATTTGGTTCTGCAAATATGCCCAGGCGATTCTATTTTTCTTTTTTTTAAAAAAAAAAGTGCCATTCTAAAACCACAAGAAGACTTTTCTTGTTTTCTTCTTTACTTAAAAAGAAAATAAAATAAAAAGGTAATAGTAAAATGCTGTGATTGAAGAAATGCCAAGGAGGTGAATGAATAATCCTGATAAATCCCCCTTTCTAGCTGTTGGATAGATGATGTTTGCTAGATACAGCCTCTGTTAATGGGGTAGGAAGCACTGGATTCCTCAGCATGTAGGAAATGAGAAATCATAAATATTTATGGGGTCAAACGCTTGATTTGCATTCAAATAAGGGTGAAAGAAACCCTATTGGTTTCACTGCTTGACTTATTGAAGCCTAGGATTTTTATTCATTAAATTTTCTAAGGCTCCTAACATCGCTTTCATCAATCTGAACAGACAGTGCGTGTTGGTGATGGCAGTACGCGGCGCTCTCCTCTCTGTTTCAGTGCGGGTAGATCTGCAGCCTCTTGCACCCTCAGCTGTGCTGCTGTGGGGTGCCTGGCCAGGCTGGGTACCACAGACTCCTTTCACAATGCATCTCGCATCATCAGTGGACTTAGCATTGCTATCAAGAGATTTTGTCAGCTGGATGTGCAAGTAGAAAGTCTGGGTGGAAAATAGAAGAGAACAGGAAATCTTAACAGATTTCTCTTCTATTTTTTTCTACAAGTAGCTCAAATTCTAACATTACATTTGAATTCCTGCTAACATTTTTTTTTTCAGAATTTTTTCACCAAAATAATGTATGTGTATCTTAATGTTTCCGAAAGGAGACCTTACTGTACAAGGCACTCGGCGGAGATGGGCAGGCGCTTTTCCTGGTGTATAAATGAAAGCTTCAAGCCAGTAGATCTATTTTGTTCTACTGAGGGAGTCATTTTCCCACCCCTTTAAGCACACCAGCCTTGGAGCTGACATATCCTTACTTCTTGCAGTGAAGATCAGCTCCGTACATTAAACGCAAAATCCCTGGAAGTCATGTACCCAGGCAATTGTCCCAATGTTACCTTAAAGTGTTACAGCTTGAAGTCATGCTGTTCAGGAAGGTAGAATCAAAATGCTCTTCTGCAATACTGCATTGATTCTCCATGCTACATCCTGATGAACTTCAATCATTTTTTTTTTCCCTCAAGTGATCACTGATTAATCTAAAAACTGTGAAATTAAGTTGTTTGAACCAGGAATTAAAAATTTCCAGCAATTAAAAACAAAGAAACAAACCAAAACAGCCACCAGCATTAGAAAGTGATTAAACATGACAACAACTGAGATGCTGAAATTAGTTGTCCTCATTCCAAAGGGTTCGTAACTACTATGATGTTTTGAAGCCATTAAATGATAGTTAAGCTGTGTTATTGTTTGTAAAGTAGCTACTTTTGTATCCCGTGCCCACTGAGTGAATGTTTTGCACAGCAGGAGACTGGAAGACAGCAAGTCTAATCATTGTCATTTTACTGTACAAGAGGCAATTTTAGAAAATGATTCCTTAAATTATAAGATCCAAACAAAGACAAGGCTCTGCAGCTGGAAACTTTGTTCTTTTCTCTCATTGAAAAGTGTTTTTCTTTTAAATTCTATTAACTGGGTGGTTTCTCTCTTAGTAGTCTAAATATAGTAAAGGAAATTTAAAACTTTGCATATTTAATAGTATTTCTACTAGTTAATGTAAGCATAAAGATTTGATGCACTAGGCTAGCCTTGAGTTGTCTGTACAAAGGGTCCTGTGCAAACAATGAGCCTGATCCTCTCCTGAATTACTCTGGCTTGGCTCCGGTATAATTGTGCTGCGATCGGTAACATGAGACTGCTGTACATCTAAAATAATGTAGAAGAGGATCAGATGTGATGAATCTAACATTTTGGATGAGAGTTTTCTAATGGCTTAGATACATTTAGTAGTCTAGACTTTAATCATTACCCCTGGTGATGCAGATGAAATCTATTTTACTTCTACTACATACTTTTTTGGAAAGTTTTAATGTACCACATATAATTCAGAAGCTTTTAGGGTGCTATCCACCGTAACCTCCTCATCTTCCTATTCAGAGTTTTGCAGCATGTGCTTTTATAAAGAATATATTCAACTTTTGTGTGTTTTACTCCAGTCCCATTTCCTTTCACTTTTTTCCTATATGAATTGCATAAACTCTTCATTAAGCTCCTGGTTCATTCAGATAATGTGAAATATTTTATCACTCTCCTTTTATACTGGCTTAACTTTCACCCGTAGCAAAATGGCACCTCTGGCTGGATATATTGCTTTTTCTAGCTAACAAAAGAGTGTTCAAAGTACCTGCTAGTTCCAAGGTCCCAATGTATCCCTTTCTGCTGGCGTCTTCCCCTCTCTGCAGTGGATATAAGTACGTTACTCATTTTCAGGTGATGGCATTTCACACTTACATTGCACGGACGCAGATTACTAATGCAAGGTACAACGCAGCAAGAATTAGGCCTGCAATACACTGGGAGTCTCATGACAGACAGGAGCTGATGAAATCTGGATTCTACCATTTCTTGTTAATTCACTTTGCACAGGGCATTCCTTTCAAATGCTGTTGGTGCAAGAGAGATCTGTCTTATTCACAGA
The DNA here is from genome assembly GCF_036417535.1 of Chlamydotis macqueenii. NCBI lineage: Eukaryota > Metazoa > Chordata > Aves > Otidiformes > Otididae > Chlamydotis > Chlamydotis macqueenii. Next base: position 20,722,162 of record NC_141564.1, on the reverse strand, counting down.
GGCAGCATCTCACTGGCAGCTAAACTGAAATGAAATCCTAGGAGTCATGCGAGGAACGCAAACAAATAATTTAGCCTGCTATTAAACTTCATGATTTTCCCTTTTCTTCCATCCTGACTTCCACTTGGTCGTCTACGTTCTCTTAAAGTGATCACTGCCGCTGTTACCAGTAGGTGCGTGTGAAAGTGCTTTTTGGCATTAGATCACCCGTTATGTGTGCGGTATCACTGAGGATTTGTGCACCCAGCAGGTGACGGATTTGAGAGGAGACTGCTTGCAGAACACTGCAGCTGTGCACAGGGAAGAGTTTAACAGAGAAGCAAGAAAGATCAAATGAAGGATCAACTACTAGAGTTGCTAGAGGGAAAAGTTTAATGACAAGTTACTGTGACATTTATGACCAGATTGATTATGAAGACTGAATAAATCTATGGTATATTTCAAGAGTATTACTGTACGACTGCCTGATATAGGGGTTGCCATGGTAAGTACAGATTTTCTATTAACCAGGATGGTGAATAGTCTCATAAAACCCATCAACCTTGTTAGTGAATAAATTGCATGTGAGAAGCACCTCTATTGACCCCTGTGGAAATTTAATATTTTTAAACAATGCTGTGAAATATTTTCCTTAGTTATTTAAAAAAAAAAAAAAAAACAGTTTGTGGTACTGTCAAATCAAAATGTACCATTTCTGGTATTTCCCATGTCTTGGATGACAGGTTAGATTAGAAAATCATCACTGAGCTAAAAATACTAGTGTGGAGGCAGCAGGGTAAGAAAGTAAGTTACTGAATATTGTTAAAACAGGACTTGCTGTACAGCTTCGATACTTGTTAAGGTTAAGATCTTCAGCATTACAAACTAAGAAGTAAAAAATAAAATATGTGTATGGACTGTTTATTACTTGATTATACAGCTTGTGAGAAATATTTGAGACCAGTAAAAACAGGAAAAAGAATTATTGTTAATGCAGCTTGAAGAAACTGAGAAAAAAAAAAAACAAAAAACAAAAACCTCATCAAGCACTGAATGATAGCTCGTACATGTTTCATTCTCTCCCTCCTTATGCTGTATGCACACAGAAAAGAGTTCCCCTTGCTTATGTATTGTAACTCCACAGAAACAATACAAGGGTAGAAGGGAAGGTAAAGCCATGTGGTGTCTTAGGCCCGGGCATGCAGCCACGTAGAGCCTGACGTGATGTGCTCATTGCAGCAGTGTGGTGGGAATGCTGCTGTGCTATTGCCATCCTTTATAATGCAGTATTTCTTTCTTCTACAGCAATTTTGTTTTGCAGTAGAACCATAAATTTATTACTAAAAAAAACTATGATTTTATTGTTTCTTACAGAGTATAAATTGGTCAGTAATTGATGATCTTGGGAACACAGAAAATGCATTGGTATTTCACTGGGCAATAGTCTTGGTTGGTGGCAAGAATTTCTGCAAAGGGCCGGGCCAGATGCTAACAGTCTAGAAGGGAGTGTGTTGCAGCTGTGGATACATTAATTGATTTGATAGTATATATACTTTACAGCAAAGGAAAGCAAAATAATAACTTGTGTTCCTCTTTTCCTCTTTCTCATTGATACCAGAGAATGTCTGCTCTGACTTCTCTTTCCCTGTCTTTGATACTGGTGTCTCGGACTCTCTGGCCACTCAATGTTTTGCAAGTGCAATTGAGCACAGGCAGAATCATAACTTCTCAGAGACAACGCTGTGTGCTGGTGACCGTGTAGCAGTTCGTGAGGTCTGACTGTCCAGCAGCATGAATCAGCTTTCTCTTTTCTACAGCAGGTAATCTTTTATTCACCAGATGAGGTTTATATCTCTTAGCAGTCATCTTCAGTCTTGTACATTCTTATTAGCTATTCATTTTATCCACTAAGTGCATGCTCTAATAATTAGGATTGCTGTGTATTCAGTTCATACCATATCTTTTTAAATGCTGTGTGTTCCTATTTCCTAGTCCACATATCTTCCTCCAAGCAATACCACAGGTGTTTCATTTAGACCTCCGTTGGTCCTTTGAATTACAGAAGTTCAGCTTGTTACCCCACCGTCACACTTCTTATCAGTCGCACTCACTTCTCATTGCTTCAGTTGCACAGCTACCATAATTAAATTTTTATTTTTTTTTTATTTTTAGGCATTCGTAACACTGCTTTAGTGTACACTGTGCTATCAGAAGCATTTTAGACAAGCCATAAGACCAAACTAATTAAAATATTCCACAGAGACTTTTTAAAGGAGAGTTATTGTTACTGCTAAATCAGTAAATTCATGCACACACAGGTGTTAAGGCCAGAGAAGGCTGATAGGACAGGTTAGTCAGACCTCCTGTGTACTGGAGGTCGCAGGGTCTCACCCCATCATATTTGCTTTCAGTCCATTATGTTTGATGTCTTTTAGGAGAAGATAAGCCAGGTTTGGCTTAAAAGAGTTGGTATAAGCTTCCCTTTTTACTCCTGGAAGTTATTCCCTCTCACCAAAGGCCATACAGAGATCTTGAGCTTCATCAGTACCAGGTAACCCAAAGACTTCGCAGAAACTGCAAATAGGATTACCCACCATGTTCACAGGTCACATTTTCTAATCATTATGGATTTGGTTAAATATTTGTAAGTATTATTTTAATCTGAATTTGCACAGTTTTGTTTCTGCTATCTTTCATTACATTCTCTATTACTGGTAGTCTCCTGCTAGGGATTTTTTTTTTTACCAGAGGTATAATCTCTGCCTCTATTTCCTTTCCTTAGCAGTTACATTTTCCTCCTCCTGAGAGTGGCTATTGTCTTGTTCCTCTTCTCCAAGGAGAGGAATGTCTTAGTAAATGATGAGCTGAGGCTGTCTTTTCACTCTATATAGAATATAGATAGATTGCATAAAATATGCTCCTTTGTGACAGTAAGGGAAATAGGTCTGGAAGGCACCCTGTGAGGTTGTGCATACCTGTAAGATATTTACAGAATTATTACTGTCTCTAGTTTAAAATGTGGCTCTCTGCAGGAGTATTTGCCACATACTCATCAGTATCTTTTGAGATATTACTTAGGTGGTTGTATGATCTCTCTACGGAATGGGTGGGTTTTAGACAAGAGCAATTTTGTATGCAGGAAGCTTCAGGTTTACTTTATTTACTGAAGTATTTTCTGTCTTTATGTTGAATGTAATCTGAACTATTGAATTTCATTGGCTCCTAAAATAATATGCACAATATGTGTTTATATTTATTTTGTAACAACATAATTGTATTTATAACTATATATTTTGTAAACATTCCATCTGAAACAAGAAAAATTACCTGGTATTGTGGTAGGATGCTTATTTCTCTGGAAACCCAGCTTCTGAAATGAAGCTTACTTGGAAATTGGTTACAATAGGTGTAAGCACTCTCTGTCCTTCCATCTCATTTATGTAGCCTCTGCTAGTACTATAAACGGTTGCTTTGGCAAAACAAACAGCAGTGTATTCTACTAGCATAAGCATATTCCTCTGTCATTCATTCATTTATTTTAGACTTAGCAAAAGAAGTTAAAGATGTATTTTACAGGAAATACTCAATTGCTGAAATCGCTAAAGGGAGAAAGTAGCATAAATACAGGACAGGTGTATGATAAAAATAACTGCAGTGCAAATTTACATAAGTTGTATTCTTTGGGAATCTAAACCAATATATTTAGTTTCCCTTTCCTCTCTAATTGAGTGCTTGCAATTGGATTTCCGTAGCTGTCAGGTGTGGTTTGGGTAGCACAAGTGTTGACTTCTGATTTGTAGATAACTCTTTGAACCCTTTAGCATTGGTTTTTATATTATGTTTTGGCAATTGAATTTTCAGGACCATCTATGTAAGTGTGTTAGAAGCCACAGATTCACCAAGGGTCATGGGTTTTGTTCTTTTTTAGTCGAATAGGAACTCCAGAATAAAGGGCTTTGGGATATCACCTCTTGATATATGCAAATACATACAGGAACTGCAACGTGGTTTTCACATGGTGAATCTCTCTGTATCCTTGAGAACAGACAAAGAAAGTTTTTACAAAGTGTATTTTTGCATTAGGTTTTCAAAAGCAGGATTTTGTCTGCAGGAATCTTTCTGGAAACAGAATTTTCTTTGTCAGCTGATACTCCTTGCGCTGAATCCACCATTTGTGCCTCTTGCATCTCTGGAAAAACAGAAGTGGACTGTAGCCAAGCCTGTAGATGCACCAGAGGAGTCTCTTCTTTTACACCCCATAAAGAGATTGATGTTGTGCTTACCGTAGAGACACACAGATTGTTAGCAGATGAACAGGTGGGTCACACAGCAGCATGTGAAGAGCACTCCCAAGGGTTCTCATTGGCTGCTCTTCCTATATTTTTCATGGACTATCATTTAGAGAAACCCCGAGTCTACCTCTGTGGTTTCTATGTGCTTAAAGCAGTAAATACATTGATGCAGCTTTTTGTTGGCTACTTAATGGGCTGAAGTACTCCATCCACGCACCATCCTCCCAGGAGCTGTTGGCAGAGCAGATGGATAAGACAGCACCGTCTGTCAGCTTGGAGACTATCCCATACAAGATCAAGACAGGTAAATGCTTTGCTCCTGCTGCAGATTGAACACTTTCAAGAGGATTTACAAATGGCAAAACAACACTTATTTGACTTAATACCTCAAATGTGAAGTGCAGGCACTGACAGAGGAGTAGGCGGGAGGAACTGAGGTAGTGTGCCTTGACAAAGCAGACCTCTAGCCCCATCAGCAGTAGAGAATGAGCAGATGTCATTTGAAAAGTGTCACAGCTGGTCTCTACCTTTCAGTTAGGTGGAACAAAACAAGGGACCAAACACGGTTGTCTTTCTCGTAGAAATTGGTGAAGTGCAAGCCTTTGGCGTTAGTGTTTTCCTTGCAACAAAAAAGCGTTGGGGGAGTTCTGCAGAACTCTGGCTCATGAAGCTGGCCTACAGTTAGGAGAGGCTTATTCAAACCTAACCATGAAAGATATACAAAAGCAGGTATGTTTAGAAAGCAAGAGAAATGAAAGCAACTGACATCCTGATTTTGGAATTTGAGTACAAAACTTTTTTTTTTTCCTCCCTAAAGATAGGAAGTTTGAGGTAAAGGATGCTCCAGGTAACAAGTTGGGCAACTCAGTCAAGGAAGAAAAAAAAAAAAAAACCCTAAAAAAAAAAACACCAAAAAAAAAAAAATCAAAAAACCAAAAAAACCCACTTGAAGAATGATTAAGGAAAATTTCTCTTTTCAGACTGCCTTTTACTTCTCTTAGTTGGCAATTGGAGTATTTGTTTCATGCTCTTCTATTTGTTCTGTATTGCAGATCAAGTGTATCATCAGTGAACTCTTACAATTCAGCCTGTTTGTCCTGTAGTTTTAAATTGAGAAAAGACCCAGTGTACTGCAGTGCTAAGTTGTATTTTGTGTTCAGATGGAGCTAACCACATCCTGTGCCACACATTCTGGGCTCTTGGACAAGCTGCATTTGCTCCTTTCTCTCATTGTCCTCTCTTCATATGAAATGAAGGTGCCTTTTCCTACAAACGGATGGTTTGCTTTGTCTAGCAAAAGTAAGAGCTTCCATTGTTATTTCTGCCTTAATAGCTCAGCAGAGGTTTCAGTCTATTTAAAGATTCTTGTAATTATTTCAGTGATTTTTATGTGTGTATAGGGGGGATTTATTGATGTATGAAACACAATATTAAGTGTCAAAGACAAGAAGTAAGAAATGTGCCCATGTATGTGGGCTTTCTGTATAAACTATACAACTCCTAATCAGTTGTTAGTTATGTTGATTTTTTTTGTTTGTTTCTTTCCTGCCATAAGAAGTATTTCTAAGAGGCTTTACAGCCTTACTGAATCCAGCTGTCTTCTACACTCTGTGTCCATGGCCTGGTGATGACAGAAGCTATCATTGTCAATGCCACAAGAGTTTGGGTCAGGGTCTGTGTGCTGGTTCTGGTTCTTCATTTGAATTCCTCTCAAGTGTCTTCTGTTTTTCACAGGCTTTTCTCCCTGTGTTAGCTGTCAGTTCTTCGTTTATACTGAAACCATTGCCTTTTCTAAAGCATTTGTCTCTAAAAATACGCTGCTTTCTGAAGCTTCACGGTCCCAAGTCCTCACTGGGGATCAGCTTCTGTCTTGCTGAGACAGGAGTGAGCAGGTGGCATTCATCCTAGAGGAGGTGTGATCTAGTACATGCAGGAAAAATACAATAAAAAGACAAATTAGGGTAGTATAATGAAGCAATACTGTAATTATGGCCACCTTACTAGTTGACATTATCAGCATAGCCCAATAAGACGTCTTTTGATAGCCTTTTGGTTTCTCTGAAGCACTGGTCCTGCAGTCTGGTGGTATATGGTATATCTTGCTTATAGATAGGAAAGGAGGAGGTGTTATCACAGCATGTTTCTAGAAGGCTGTAACTTGGGTATCAGAGTAGAAAACAGAGTTGTAGCTGGCATGTTCAGGACAATTAAGAGATGTGGTTCTTCATTTGCGTTCTTACTGCACTGTTAGACAACCCTCAGGAAAAGCAATTCTGCCTTCCTGTCTCTGAATGTTGAGAAGATGAGAATGAGATCTGTTATGCCTCTGAGAAGAATGTTTCTCATTCGGTAGAAGTGCAGTCATCCTTTTTGATGCAAGGAAAAGTTATTGGTGAACTGCAAATAAGCCTTAACAAGAAATATCCTTTGAAGGATAAGAGAAAATAGAGAGCTTAAAGAGCCTGGGTTGAACACATGCTTTTCTCTTCAAGCAGATTAAAATAACTGAAAGAACAATTCCCTCTAATATTGGCATATAGGCCTTGTAACCAATGAGGTGTCGTAGTCAATTTTTCTTTCTCTTCTTACGCAGGGGGAAAAAAACAGTAGAAAAATCTTATGGCCAGCTCTGCCCTCTGACTTAATAAATCCTGGTTGAGATTCAGTGGACTCAATAGGCTCTTCCCTACTGAATGCTCAGCATAAATCCAGACTGTGTGTCATGTTGCATCTAGATTAAATAGCTGCACCCTGCAGTACCCTTTACAGCCCTGGTACTCAGGTTGTTCAGAATTGCGACCTGCTCATTTCAGTACCTTTCTGATTCACGTACAGAATTTGTCACCCTAAAAATAAAGCACAGCAAAGTGCCAAATGCTGCAGTACTGGATCTCACACTGAGTCAGTGGTAGCTGTGGGGCATATTCAGATGCTTCAGCTTTAGACATGCTTGCTCCCAGGGCCACCAGTTCATACCTAACCTTACAGCTATTATTTTTAATACAGCTCAACACTTGTATTGAAATGTTGTGGGAAATAAACAAGAAATTAGAATAATTCAAAGTTACCCTTCTCCATTTCCAACATTAAATGCAGACTGAGTCCCTGTCATTTGAGTCAACATACAAGTCAGGGATTTCTGAGGCTGCTTCTACCCAGACTTGATAAACAGTGTTATCGAAGTAACAATTCTCTTTCCTTTTCTCAAGGCAGTTAATTGTTCTCACTGTCAGAGCAGGTAAGGACATGTCACTTTATCTTACTAATGGGCCTGTTGCAGCTATTATTCAGCAGTTGCTGAAAATCTTTGGAAAATAGTACCTAGGCATATAAATTCAACAATTTACTAAGACATTGCTTTAAAAGTTTTGGCCTATATTTTTTTATCGTTTCTTGCAGATATTTTTGGAATGTGACATCATGGAGAAAATATTTTTCTGGGTTCACTCTGTTCTAGGTCAACAGTGCTACAGAAACCCTTCTTAGGTCTAAATCATTCACAATATATCAAACATGTAAATTCTATAGATGGAAAATACCTTACTTCTGTAGTATTTCTGAAAACATACTGAAAATTCACCTAGAGCATTAATTAAGCTAGAACACTTACATACAAAGAGATATGCTTCCTTCTCAGCATTACAAAAAAGCAATTAGTTAACACTGGAGGCAATGGCTTTTGCTAATCAAAAGAACTGAGCTTAACGTGTGTCTTCTTAAGCAATTCTGTGGTGGAAGAAAAAGGAAAACCAGCTATACTACTGGACTATCAATTAAAATGAGAGCATGCAAGGAAACACAATTAAATCTGTTAAAAGCAGTGTTTTTCCATTCATAGTGGAAATGTGTTTGGCAAATGGCATGGCTACTACTCAGTCTTTGAATGATGAATTATATTAATGACTTTTAAAAAATACAACCATGCAAGTTTTTCTGTTGATATTAAAATATTTTTTTATCTAAGTGTTTATAGATCATTGATCTTGTATTTTCAACACCCTTTTTCATTTTGATCTTACTTTTGACAGTCTTCCAACTTGGCTTCATCATCACATATTCTTTGTCTTCCATAAGTGAGACCTGGTGAACTTTAAATAGAGCCCTTAGGGAGAAAAAGTCTTTTTCTATTGTCACTGGATTTAACTAAATGAATCTTTCTCCTCCTTTTTTTTTTTTTCCCCTCTTTACTGCAGTGAGTTTATAGGACATAATAGAAGTCCAAATTAACTTAATATTCTAAAATATATTTAGAGTTTTCATGTTGTAGACAACAGGCACCACAACTTGTCTTGACAGATGTATTTCCAGCCATAATAGCTCTCATTTAATCATTATATGAAACATCCCTATGCGGGGCTTTCTATTATTCACTTGTACACTAGTATTAAGGAAGTCACTGTCCTGGAACTTGGTGAGATCTGAACTGAATTCTTGACTTTGACACAGATTTCTTCTTTGTTCATGTGAAGTTGCTAAATTTATATACCTGAGATGAGCCCTTTGGTGAAGCATAGAGTCCTGTTTTCCACTCAGCCTTTTCTCCCTGGTCTTGACTGTAAACTGCAAGCACTGGCAATTGTCTCATTTGCTGTATGTGGTTCTTACTTGGGAACAACTTCTAGTTTCTGAAACACAAATGTAATATTTATTACTCTAAGTTATTTCTGTCAGACTATTCCAAACCCCAAACCAGAGATTACATGGTTAGTGTCTCCCTAGAGTTTTCTGATAGAACATGTGTCTCCTGTTGAATTCAGAGATTTTGATAGTTTGGCATATACACATTACAGTTGAGTATTCTTCATGGTAGATTCACTAGTAAGAACCAACCATTATATAGAGAAACTAGTAAAAAGATGACATTCAATGATCAGTTTAGTCTTGGGGAAAAGGGATGAACTGAAAGAATTCCTGTGTTCCTTTACTAAAATAACCTATCATAGTATTTTCTAATGTTCCTCACAAAAAGAGGAAGATGTAGCATCCAAAGCTTCTTATTTTCCTATAGTCTCCACAGTGAGAATGTTGATTAGAGAGAAAATATGTATAATCTAATGTGATGCCTGCTTCCCAGATTATCAAAATGTCAATGGAATATTTTTCAGTCTGTTTTCCTTTCTAATTAAGTTCCCTATCTCCCTGCCGCCTTCCCACCCCCCACTACCTTTTTTGTTCGGCTCCCTCTCAAAAGTACAAAAGGAACTGGCCAGCTTTCTTCCTGCTGTGAATGACAAAAACCTCAAGATAGTGTTAAACTGACATGGACTGTGCTGCTTTGCCGATCTCTGAAATGTCATTGCCTGGGCAGCCTGCTGGGCTCAGCTCAGAGTCGTGGTGCCAAGACTGCTAATAAAAAAAGAATAAAGGTTAATGAAGGTATGGGTTTTTTATTATCCAAAGTAAAGTTGTCTGCTTTTTATCTGTAAGGTTTGTTCAAGGCATAACGTTTTCATTTTTAATTCTTTATTTTTCCCCTTTGCAGTGTTTTGTATTTAGTTTGTAGGGTAAATCACAGTGGATGCTCAGGACCCACTGTAGTATCTTACTTTCAACCTGGTCTACTTGTTTTCTCTAGCAGTCCTTGAAGTAGGAGAGTACTAATGGATATGAGTGAGTTATCCTCATCTGACCCTGCATGATTGCAAGGCAGAAAGTGATCTCTCTTATGGCTACAGAGGTGTCTGTTTCAAGAAGAAAAAGCTAAGAATGGCCAGAGCCCCGCTCTGTTGATGGAGCTGCTTCTTGCCTCTCTCCCAGTGTAAAGTATCATGGAAGCAAAGATGTTCCTCTTCACTGGCTCAGTGTCACTGTGTGCTGTTTGATGGCATGGGAGTCTAGCCATACCGGTATTATTTCCCTGTTGAATAGTTTATATAGGAATTGGGTTTTTTCACCTGTTGAGTTACAGCAGAAGGATGTGTTGCCGTGAGTAGTATTTGTGAAATATAGGGGTTGAATGGAAGAAGATAAGGCAAAGAGCATTAGACACTTTTTTCTCTTGTCTATGTGTGCACAGTAGCTATATTTCAGCTTTAATACACCTACATGCTGCTCCCACCACCAGCTCATCAGCACAAAGACCATCTGTTACTGATACTCTCCCTCCTGCCATGCCCTTGCAAGTTGTCAAATCCTGGTGTTTATTTTTTCCCACACCACTCCTAAGTCATACACAGTTCTTCCATACAAATATGTACTCTTTGTACAATACACCGTGACACTGAGGTTAAGCTGCAGCTAGTTCGTTCTTCTTGTTTTTGTCTCTGATAGTCACTTGATCCTTCTGATCACAGGAAACAGATCTAGCCTTATTCTCCACCTTCTATGTTTGCTTTTGTCACTGCAGTGATAGCTGTCTTGTCACCACCAAAAAAAGTGCATATATTAGGATTTTTGTGAGTCCTTGCATATCAAGTCCATGAACCTATCCTTTATGGTGACCTTACAACGTTAGGGTATTGCTGGCGTACAACTACATAATTTTCAACTGAAGTTGACATGGAGACAATTAAGTGTCTATCCTACGGTGAATTTTTATTTTAGAATTCTGAAAAATAACTTACTAAAAAGCTAAGGATCTGTCTTATAGCTCATTCCACCTTCCTTTAGCAGCACACTGGGAGGCTGACAGAAAAATTCTCCACTGTAGCAAATAACAGATTGAAGTCTGACAGACTTGTTTGTCAATGATTATTAAACTGGAGGTCTCTAAAATTAAAAACAAGAGCTATCACAACTGAAACTAACTACGTGGTTCCCAGAATTGCTGTTCAAGGATTTTATCCTTTGTTACTTGAAAAATGACAGAAATTTACAGTTGTTGCTACCTGATTATAAAATAAGTGGGAGGGTGGTGGGAGGAAAGGAGGCTATTTCTTTTTAGACCTACCTTTCCATCAGTATGACATTAACAACAGAGAAAGTAAATCTATTGTTTTAAAAAAGAAAAATTATACCTTACTTGAAGAGTAGAGGGAGTTTGGTGGTGTTTTTGTTAATTAAATTCTATAGAGTTGGGTAAAATACCAAAGTAAAGCCTATACCTAGCCCTGAAAGACACTATCCAGCTCTCAGTTAAGTCTCTGGAAATCCTCCTGTTGACAGTCACTGTGCATTGCATGGTGCTGAGGACAGAATACAAATTGAGAAGAAAAATGTAATCTACGTGTTATATGTAGATACACCCAAGTGTTGTGTAAAATGATTTTGTAGAGTGTTATAGGATGTAATAAAAATGAATGACAGTAAAGTATAACAAGGATTACTATGTAGCAACTTGACAGAAATAAAATGGTTAAATAAATAAAAACAGATATTGTTAAGGAGAAAGTAGATTGTGATGATGATGAGAAAAACACCATGCTAAGATGGGGGTTTTGGTTGAAAATAATTTAATATAGAGCTTTATATTTTCACTTTAAAAGAGCAATGTTTTAGAGCCTTCTTTAAAGAACTACACTTTTGAGACTAACACAGAGGAACTTCGAAACAGCAGAGCAAAACTCCCTTGAAGGCAGGAAGCAAGAGCTCTGATTTGCTCTGGAGAAGCTGAAGGAATGCAGTTCTTGCAGAGGTCCCTCCCCTTCTCTTCCCTTAATTTTTATAGCGATTTTTCACCATCTACTCAGAAGGTGACACTCCCTGAGGAATAATTTTCCAACCCCCATTGTCAGCATGACAGGTCAAATGCTGTCACTGCTTAGTGAAGGGCAATTTGTCAAAGATGGGAGCGTGGTTGCTCAGGTGTGCAGTGATAAGTGTGTACAGATACCACATCCTGCGTGCCAGTTCAGGCATTAAATTGTTCTGATTGTGCTTTTATAAACTCTTTGCAGTCTATTCAATAATTGCTTCTCTCATTTACATGAACACTAGAAATTTACTTGTGCTGATGGCTCGGAGTGATGTTTCCTTTCATTTCCATTTTTTTAATGTAGCCCTTTTGAGGGATGGGGTGAGATGGCAGTAAGAGAGGGGATCAAGTCTGCTTATTTTTTTGTCAAGCTTAAGAGCCAAACTCTGTTTTAGACATATTTGTAAAACATAGATTCTGCTTCCTTTGTTAGGTCTGTTTAGAAAAGCAAAGAAAAATTATGTTCTACTGATGTTCAGTGTCTCTAATTGTAATTAAATTTCTGGGAGTGAAGCACTGGGTTTGCACATAAAATTAAAGAAAAAGTTTACTAGTTCAGCTGCCTGTTCATGAACTTGACTGAATCTGCACTTAAAATAAGGGACATCACAGAGGAAAAGACTTCTCTTCTACTTAGGGGAAGTAACTCTTTATTTCTTTTAACTATTATTTAAATTAGACCATTCTGGCCATATTTGTCCCTGTTCTCATTCTAACCACTGGTTTCAAAATATGAGTAAATGAATACAGTCCCTTGTTTTATGAACTGTAATTAAAAACCACTAGTTTTCTTTCTAGAGAGAGCACCTTTTGAAGCTATTCATGAATTGCAGCTTCTTTTTTTTCCTGGGTTATAGGAACCGCTGAATTAATCCAGAAAATCAGAGCTCATATCCGTTTGTATCATCATTGCTAGCTTTGCTTGAGTTTAATACTTTCCTTGTCAGCTGCTTTTTTTGTCTATTTTGAGTTTTGTTTACTCTGTAGCAGCAAATACCCAAACCACCTATATTTGGTTGGAACTGTACCATCTGTGATCTTCGTATGTGTGGGACATGTGGCTGGTAAATCCATGCGTGACACTTTTCTGTTCTGCTGTGGCTGCAGATGGGAATTCTGTCTTGATAAGCAGTTGGTTTTCTCAAGGTGCTGTAGAATCATAGCACTGCAGGGTAGACCTGGTGTCCTCCAAATGTGAGGCCTAATATACGACCCTGACGCAAGGTAGCTTTTCTTTTTTTCATAACATTTTCCCAGTTGTAGTCTAATATCTACTACTTCACTGTCAAGAAAAATTGAAAATCATCTTCGTAAAAGAGCTGGTGTATCTCTTTCTTTATGTAAGGCTAAAGGTCGAGAGCAAAATGGATCCTGTTGCACATGTCGTGCATGTAGGGTAATTGTGGATAGATCTGAGCTCTCCCTGAGTGTGGCAGAGGCTAGAAGCAGAATGATGGGAAAATCCTATGCAGAGACATTTGAACTGACTGTATGTGGGCCAGGTACTCATGCGTATCTGTAGAAAAAGGAACCTCCTTACCATCTACTGAGAGTCACATGAAGGGACCAGGACTCTGTGATCACAGCCTTGTATAATTAGCACCTTCAAAATAAGAATCATTATGGATACTTTAATAATGCTGTAGAATGAGCATCCGTCACATTGAATATACACATTCTTGGGCAGGGAAGGGAATTCACGAAGGTAAAAAGTATAAGTATCAATCCAATTTCCTAATTTTGCATTTTAGAAGTGCCAGTTGATTTTCAAGGGTTCTGTGGAATTTGACATATGGTTTTATTAGGTTAGCACAATTATCCTGAAACCACTTATGGACATCGCTTCACAAATATGGCTTTTGGGAGTGTGATTGTGAGAAGACACTCAGTGTTTCTGAAGTGTCTCCTTTAGTAGTACTTGAGCAATTGACATTGTAAAGTAATAAGACATCTCCAGACAATCAAGAATTAGCAAAGTAATTATTTCTTGAGCCCTAGTTCTGTACAAATATTTAGTGGCTTTTGTAGTGCAGTCACATTTTAGATTGTAAGGACTATGCCGTGGTTTTAACTGCTCGGCAATGGGTGTATTTATGTTGGATTTTTCAGGCAGATGTTGGAGCACTTTGCCAGGCAGATGTGATGTTTATTCGGTTGAAGTGCCAAGCTGGCCAGGAGCCTTATGGCTGCAGCAGTACAGTTCTGAGCTCAAGATAATATACTCTGCCTTTCTGTGAGGCTTATTAACTTAGACTCCGTGCCATGCTAACTGTGGCTCTGCTCTGGGGCTAACTTATGCCCAGCTGGCTGGGAGTTTGATGAGAGTTTCCATCAAACACAACATAGACTTATCCTGTAGACTTACCCAGTATGTCTTTCTTTTCCCAACAGCCTAAATATAATCCTAGTGAAGTAAAAAGAATGATTCCCATTTACTTCATTAGTCTTTCAATCAGACCATGATAGAAGGCGGCATTTGCCCCAGTACTAGAGTATGTTGCTATAAGGCATTCACAAGACTGACTTTAGGATGAGTTTATCCTTACCGTGTCACACTTCTCTGATATTTTCTTCCTTGCTATAATAGTTTGTATTTGTTTTTCCTGGGATTACAGCAGCTGCAATTATCACCCTGCTTTAAGTATTTCACCCATTACTACTTTTGATCTGATTTAACCCGCTTACCTACCTATGGCTAATAAATTCTGAATATGCAGCCAGCTTTTACTGAATCTAACATGGCAGATGTGATCTCAAAGTTCTTAAGTTAATAAAACTTTTAAGAAAATAGCAGCCAAGATAGAGGTGAGGAAGAGAAGATGTAAACTTAGTGCTTGTCAGTGAAGGAATAGTAGCAAGAGGAGCTCAGTTTCCTGTGATTAGATTTATTCAACCTGGAGTAAACCAAAAAGACAAATTGATAAAAAGGCCATCTTCATAATTTTTGCTTTACTCAGGCCACTTAACTTTGTAAATTTTCAAGAGTTGAGGCTTACTTTTCCAGGATGTTAACATGGAATAGGGTGCAATTTGGGATTTTTACCTTATTTAATAAATTTTATGAAACATCTACATATTACATTATGGGGATTCTTCTGGTAACTTTAGTAGCTATGGGGATAATGAAAAGTGTGTTAGAACAGTAAGCAGTCAAAACCAATTACATCACTTCTAGAAGATTCACCTAGTATTGTTCTGTTCACCTTATTGTGTGGCTGAAGCTGTTGAGGGCTAACAATATTATGATTTTGCTTTAAGTGTTTAATTTTGCAATTTTTATTGCTAAGTAAAGCATATTTTATTGCTAAGTAGAGCCAAGTAGAGTCCTGTGTAGTCTTGCTCCTTACAAGACAGGATTGATATCATAATAATGTAGATCAAGGTGATCTAAGCCAAATATTTAGGCAAAACTGACATTTGTAAAATCCCTGGCAAAATCTACAGTATCTCAGTGCACACCTGGTCCAGCAGCATGCAACTTCAAGAGGGCAAGGCTGCAGTTCGTCACAACAACCCACTGTGATTTCTGGTTACCTCAGGCGTGAAGTGGAAACCTGGAAGGGGTACCACAGTACTAACCACATGCATCAACTAGTGCTCTGAATCAAGAGCCACAGTACAGTATGACAAACTCTTGCCTGGAGTTAATGTTTATAGCTAGTTTTATAAGCTGCTGAAAAGCAGGACATATTGCTACACCCTGAAATATAATGGTGTCAGTGACTGCTGGTATAATAAACTGCAGAGCCTCCTCTCAACCTTTTGGATTAAGTAATAAAAGAAAATGATTAAGAGGGCAATTCCATCATTTTTCTTTTGTTGAATAAAACACTTTTTTCCTTCCTGACTTGCTAACAGAGACAGCCATGAAAATGAATGATTTGGCTTCACCCACAATGATGGATAATCCTGCTAGAAGAGTATGACAATGACAGACAGACATCTGAAGGAAAAGGTAATAGAAAAGACTGACACTTTGATAGGCACCATGATGAACAAGCCCTCAGGGGCTGTGAGTTAACAGGTTAATAGAAGTGTTCTAGCTCTCTCAGCCCCTTCTATCTTTGTGCTCCTTTTAGAGCTCCTTCAGTATCAAAAGAAATAACGTTATGAACAGAGGACAGATACATTTTTGTAATGCAGCAATGTGTTTTTCTTTTGTGTGCTTTTTTAACAATGTAGTGAAACACAGAATGAAACTACTTTCTTAAGTAAGATGTAGTGAATGCCCACTTTGCTCAGCTCTTGGTAGAGTTTGTTCCTCTTCCATCTTTTAGACGTTTCTTGTAGGTAATATAATATCCTAAGGATATTGCACACATTGAGTTTAATCACCTGTGAAATATATTGTCAGAGTCCTGCTGAAGTTTATGGTGGGCCAGATTTCCAGTCTGACTTCAGGATATAGTAAAGTTAATATAAAATATCTAGTTCATATAGAAAAGTAGTATAATTTTATTTAATTAGTATAATTAAACTTTGTATTGGAATGGGAAAAAGCTTACCTCAACTCTTGGTTTTTATGCTGGCTTGCTTATTTAAGAAGTTATTTTATTAAGTGTATCTATTGCTGGCTCTTCATGTACAAGAGTATTTCTGATTGTCAGTAGAACATAACAGGGATGTTATGCTGTTATTTAAAAGAATACATAGCTATTGCATCAATAAGTGTAGCCCCGGAATTAGTGCAGATCAAGTCGGTTTACATCATTCTCGGGTACTGCTAGACTTTCTAGTATATGACTGCAGGTTGCTAAGCAGGAGCATTGGGAAGCTCAGTTTCATACTATGGAATAAGATCCTTTAGGAATTACAAATCCTATTACCATGCTGGCCTTCAACTTGACCTGATTACAGGTATGTTAAAATGAAGTCAAAATACTTGTCAGAACAAAATACTTCACAAAGTGTGTCCTTGTGTAGAGAATGTGAGGACCCACTATAGATCAGAAAGGGTAGCTAAATTGCTTCCTGTGCTTTTGGAAGTCATTCAGGTCCCAGATGATGAGGATTAAGAACACAGCCGATTATGAAGTTCAGTCTGTTTTATTTCTTCTCATAGGATATTGCATTTTTTTTTTTTAAATCTGTGATTCGTATGAATTGATGACTAGTTACTGTGGGATGGTACCACACTCCACAGCTCCTGCTCCAGGGAGCTTACACACTACATCAAATAGCACACCGTAAACAGAACGCACAAAACTGTCATACAGATAAACTTATTGGAAGAAGATAATCCAGAAATAAACCTCATGGGTATTGTACCTGCCTCATTCTCTTTCTAGCGATGAACTGGTTAATTCTGTCTTTCACTTCTAGAACCTAAAAATGCTCATGTTAAGAGGCTGTGTATTATAAACTTGTATTATATTGGCTAATGGTCTCTTAAAAATAATAGACATCCTTCTGGAGCAAGTCACTACGTGTTTTTGTACCTTGGTTTTGCCATCTGTAAAACAGAATCATAGGATGGTTTGGGTTGGAAGGGATCTTAAATGCCATCCAGTCCAACCCCCCTGCAAAAAGCAGGGACATCTCCAACCAGATCAGATTGCGTAGAGCCCCGTCCAGCCTGGCCTTGAACGTTTCCAGCGATGGGGCATCCACCACCTCTCTGGGCAACCTGTGCCAGTGTTCTACCACCCCCAGTGTAAACGAAAGGAATGATTCTGAGTTTCCTTTGTAAAATGCCTGAAAGATGCAGGGCAAGCAGGAGATGCTGCACTTCTGGAGTGTTAACATGGGTGTACCGGTAATATGGACACCGCTGTGGTACAAGGGAAATGAAGAAAAATTTGATTGCCCCTCATTGCCTTTTCAGCATGTGCTGTATGGCAGTGTCAGGCCCATTGCAGCCCCTGTCTTACTGACAAGAGAAAAGAAATGGTGGGGTTGAATCAGCTTTGTGATTTATGGCTGCTAGAAAACGTGGAGCTTAGAGGTACTTTTCGCTTTACACAGGTATTCCAGGCTGTGGTGAATTATCCACATATGCTTCAAATGCAGACTTATTTAGAGCTTATGCTTTTTGTGCTATGTTTAGCCTAATGGGTTCATGACTGAGACTTGTAGCTATGAAGACAATTTAAGTAATAATAGTAATGAGTTGTAGATATCTGTGTTTTTACAGCACATTGGCGTACATGCAACCCATTGATACTTGAAAACAAAAATGCTTTTGAAATAAAACCCACTACACCTTTAGTCCAGCACATTTTCCAGATCACAGATTGTCCATTTCTTTCATTTGTAATATGCTCTCAATGCCAATTATCTTTGTCGTTTACTGTTCTTTCCTACAGAAAAAGGCAGTTGACATTAAGCTGTGTTCTAAAGGAACAGGCTGATCAGAATGTTAAATTAATACGTATGCATGCATGCACATATATTTCTGTTTTAACTACAAGGCAGATATTTCAAATGTGTCAGAGGATTTTGTCATTTACGTATGAAAATTAATTCATAAATCTTTTTTTGTATATACAGCAGTCCTGACAGAGTTTATCAAGAATGAGTTGCCTCACAGAACTATCAATGGATTAATGAAAAGTATCTGATCTAATATTCATGGCACAGGAGACAAATGTAAATGCCCAGACAACTTCATTTTTTTATTATTAGAGAAATGTTGATTTTTTCATAACTTTTCCTTGTAGATTTTTTTTTCATTTCATAACTGTTTTAACAAAAGAACTGTGCCATCAATTTTGGTATATTGCATTATTCGTGTGGAAGTATACACACCAAATTCAATGCACAAAGGAAAGAAATAAAAAAACCCCCATACTATATTATTATTAATATAAAACCAAGAAAGCTTTCAAAATCACACCATCTTGTTGTATTTATGACCCAATAATATTCTTCAGCTGTGCAGTTCTTAATGTCCAAACACATCTTGTTGCCCTTTTTCTCATAAGAAATCTTAGTATCTAATTGTTTATCCTGATTACCTCTATCACTTGACTTTGCTCTGAGACCCAAGCAGCCAATAACTAATTTGAGGAAAGGATCATTCTCACACTCAGGTCTGTGACCTCAACTGCTAGTTGTAATGGAAGTTATTAGCTTATTATAGAGGAATATGCAAATAAAATAATACTTTTGTTAAGGGAGTGATTGTACTCATGCTGGACTCTCAAGATTCTTTTTGAAAGCCGTTTCTATGCTGATGGTATTGACTTTAGGGTGAACTTGGAATGAAGCTTCCTTAGCTCAGCCTTAGAAGCACTCCTGTCTGAGCTGAAGGCTCCGCTCAGCTTCCTGCCCCTATTTACCTGCCGATCTGCTGCTGTCCTACTGGTGAGGTAGTGAGCAGTGCTGGACTCAAAGTATTTCTAAGAAACCTCGCAATCTCACCTAGCTGGATGCTTGGAAATTCATGGAAGTCTTTGTTCACCACTGCATAATTTACATGGTGCTGCTTAATAATGTTTCTGGTCCAGATTGTCGTTTGATGAAAAACAGCATGGATGCAAGGCAAGCAGCTCTACTGCACGTGGAGTTCCTGCCCCATTGTGGCCATCTTGGAGTCAGTATTGCTGTTAGAATATCGGAGATGCAACATTAAGCTTTTCCAGTCATGACTAGTATAAAGTGGTCTACTTGGGTAGTGTCATCTTCCATTCACAAGTAGTTAGTGTCCTCAATATTGTGGACATACCATTTACTTTTTAATTTAGTACTGTACTAAGAACAAATTACTTTCCAACATAAAATGTCAATGGTTTCATAGCAACCAGAAGTACCTGAGAGCTTTCCTTTCATGTTGAATCCCATCATAAGAGCATGAAGCCTGGTACTTTATACCTCCTGTTGGTACTAGGAACTGACTGCTGCACCGAGGAAGCAGAGCAGGTCTCTGAAATCTACTTCTTACGTGTGCTAGAACTAGAATTTGAAAGGCCACTGGCTTGTTCTGTCAAAAGTTGGGCGGTTTATTTTAATTAATTTCAACACTTGCTTGTATAAGGCAGAAAGCTGTTTTAAGTGCGTTTTATCATCAGATCTTTTCTTCTGTGTAATGGCTTGATTTCATGCTCAGAAACTGTGAAATGAGAAGTTACATTAAAAAAAAAAAATCAGTCAATATTAACTACCTTCCAACTGTTTTCTGACAGAAACCAAATGGTAACCCATACCACAGTCTGATCCAATACATACAATTTGAAATGCAAATAAAAACACCTAATTGTGGCTTTTTATAGTTGTTGGAGGTATTGCACCCTTTAGATGTCTCTTCTTGCCATAAACTGAACAAAGACTGGCTGCATCGTTTTTAAACTGGGGGTCTCCTAAGGGAAGAGCACGCTCCTGCATGGTCAGCCTTAGCTCAGGGCTATTCAGTGGTGCAGAAGGCAGGAGAAAGCAGAGAGAAGTGGGAACCTGTTGCACTGTGAGCCAGTGGTAGGTGATTCCGTGTGCTATTACAGTACCTGGGAGGCATGGTGATAGAAGGTTATATTTGTCATGGCTATTGCCTGGAGACAAACATTAATTGCCAGTGGTTTCTCCATGTTTGTAGTTCAGAGCCATGGCCTGCAACTGTTGAGTGCAGGTTACTCAGCCTTGATGGGTCCACCACTACGTGAATGTGTATTTTATTCCCCAGAAACAGGAATGCACTCTGGCGAGCTCTTCCCTGAGCAAGTGCAGAAGCTCACTTCAGCACTTGAATTCTCTGTGGATGTGGAAACAAACAACAAAAGCATAGGAGCCTGCAGATGCTTTGTATTGGTGTTTTTGAAATAGATACTTTTTTTCTCAGTGCTTAATACAGATTAACTGTTTAGTTCAGGTTTTATTGACGGAATCTCTACAAGCTGTTATAGTGCTCAGGCAGTTTTGGGGTCAATTTAACAAAGAAAGAAAGAAGGAAAAAAAAAAAAGGACTTGCTGACATACCTTAATTTTCTTTTCACTTCTTTTGTCAAAGGACAGACATGGTCTCAATACACAAATCAGAACACAAAATAAGAAATTTGTCTTTGTATGTATTGTGTGTGGATAGAAATAAGCTTCAACTGATGTGGGATTTGGTAAAATTAAATATGTCCACTGGGGAAAGCTGTTATTTGATTTCATAAGAAAAGATTGATTTCAAAAAGCTCAGGCTGTCATATAAACAATCACTAAAATCAGTGTTTTTATACGGCAAAGGCATAAAAATTCCAATGACAAAGTGAGTCACAGTTTCTTCATGGAAACAGGTTTCCAAAGCACCCTGAGAAGAATGAGGCAGTTGCCCTGGGGTTGGCATGGTGATGATCCTTTCTTTTACTGTACGCCTGAACAAATGAAAAAATTGAATTTGCACATTCCTTGGTATTGCCAGAGCTTCTGTTGTCTTTTTAGCTTTTTTTTTTCTTTTTTTTTTTTTTCTTTTCTCCTGAACATGATTTTATTATCTTAAATGAAAGGGTACATTTCGTACCATATCTATGCTACTGCTAAAACTTTCGTTTCCTCACCTTCAGCTTCTCCCAGTTTTTCCTCGCTTACAAAAGATACTTGGCCTTCAGTCACGTAGACTCTGGGTATTTGGATGTGCAGAAAATTATTTTAACCAAATAAAGCATCTCATAGCAGCAGACTGACTGTGAGGTAATGTGTTTGAACTTTGATTGTGTTCTGGATGCAGCCTGAAGTGATCTCTAATTCCTATGTTTTTGTTTGTTTAATTGGAGTCAGATTTGGAGAGATAAATGCTAGATTTGGCCCAGTTTGCTTTCACTTAAACAATTATCTTATTGGCTGTGCTAGGAATAAAAACAAGCATTTAAGTCTTTGACTGGCAGCTGTGCTTAGCTACAAGCGCAGTTATAGATTGTAAAAATAGACTAAGGATCTTTTAAAAGTATTTTAAAAGTGACACTTTCGCACGTTGCACATCACTTTATTTGTGATAAGCTCAGAATTAAAATTGTGGGCTGTGACTGATAATCCGTAAGAAATATATAGAGATATTTAAGATTTCTAACAGAATTGAAGCATGAAAGTTGCAGAACTAAAGCTTATTCTCATAAGAAAAATCTATCAATGGAAATAATAGAAACATAGATTATTACACAAATACAGACTGATACAACAAACCAGTAGGCATAAGAATGCTCACAGAAGAAGATTATTGTGAAAAATAAAGGAAAACTTATTCTAGTATAAATTCATAAGAAGGAGAACAAAACAAAGTAAGTATGAAAATTAACCTGAATATTGGTACTTTGGCAGAAAAAAAAATTATTCCCTCAGGCTGTTGTCCATCTGGTGCCCAGTTTGTGTCATAAAAACCAAGGTCATCTTAATAAACGTGTAAGCATATTCATAGCTTACAAGATTTGTAACGTTGGTTTTTGTGTTTATATGATGTTTATTTAACTGGCTGTATTCCATTAAAATTAAGCTGTGATTTCCTAAGCTTCTGAACTCGTTCCCTTCTATACATTCCCTGCCTTTCCTTCCATTAATTTTACATTTTAACCATTTATGGTGACTAGCAGGAGGAAACTGAACTGTTCATGTTTTTAATCACTATTAGTAAATGGTTAATTGATTGTCAGTACTGTGGTCACCTTCAAAGTCTATATTAGTCAGTTGGAGAACAGTGTATTTATTTGGCATCCATTCAACACTTGGGATATTAAAGATACCATCGTCACCACAACAGCAAATGGAAAACCAAAGTTCCATCATTGTCGTAATATGTTCAATTAGTTGTCTTTTTCCTCCTCTCTTTCTAGATCTTTTCAAAATACAATTTGTTGGAAGTCTACATATGCTTTTTATGTAAGAAGTCAATGCTTTTTCTCAGAACTGTGGAAAAAAAACTTATAATATGTGGGTTGCTTGTATAGCTCACTCTGCCGGTTAGCTCATTGGGCTCTAAATCTGACCTACTATTTTTGCTTCCTTCAGTACATTTGCTTATATTTAATACTTCATCTCTTTTCCCTCATGATTTCAATGCCAAAACTTGCTCAGTTTTCATTATGGTAAAGATTCCACTAAGGTTCTGGATAGAAACAGAATTTAAAGTAGTATGGTGATTTTAAAGTCCCTACCTGTTACAGATGAGTAGTAGAATATTGAGAATGTTTCTGCTATCTGTGCTTTAGAAAAAAAAAAATAAAAAAAGTATATATATGTACCAAGTAAAGCTACAAGAAGATTTTTGGAGGGCAGAGAAAACGCATTCCAGTGGGAGATTTCTGTTGAGCTTATATATTAAAAAAATTAAGCCTGTATAAACACATTTCTGTGAAGAAAATATAAAATACTACAGAGTTTAATCTACCAAAGAAACATATAGCAAGAACTAGTAGCTGGGAGCTAAAGCAAGGCAATTTCAAATTAGAAATAACACACATGCTGGTTTTTTTTTTTTCCTCTCTGTTTCACAGAGATTATAATTAAACTTTGGGGTAGGCTACATTGCAGTAGAAAATGGTAGACATCACCTCTAGAGTCTTTCAGATACAGTTTATCTACTTTCTGAAAGTTAGTTTTTGGCTGATCACAAGTTATGGGGGCTCAATAGTAGAGGTAATTGGATGGAAAGTAACTATCTGTGAAACAAAAACTCAGTGTAGATGAACTAATCTTTTTTCCTGGCCTTAAATGTATGAAAATATAGATTACATTACTGGAATGTGTTTGTTTCCTATACCTAATTGGTTTTCTTTCAGGATTCAAAAAACTTTAAGTCACTGCAGCTTGCACCACTAATCTTTAAGAATTCAAAACAGTGTTCTTTACTGCTTGCTGAATTGTCGCATACTATATGTCTCTAAATTCATCTGAATGTGCAATTTCCAACTCCTGATTAGCACCAGCAGCCTAGTCAAGGATAACAGGACAGCATCCAATTTTGTTGATATCTACTACAATTACAACAGTCAAAAGCTGCATAAGTGCTATCTTACAGCTTAAACCTCTTGAGGAAAGACTGCTTGAAAACATGCTGTATCACAGGGGAATATTGATGGAAATACAGTGATTGCCAGAAAATTTTAAAAATAAAACTTTCCTAGGATGCACTACAGCACAAAGGTGTAATCCACAAAGAATGGACTGTCTTTAGTGTGAGTCTCCATGGATGCATTCCTTACAAAGCACTGTGTAGAAGGTGCCACCAGACAATTACAGTAACTCCATTCCTGGAGCAAGGTGCTTTCTTGATTCCAAAGACACTATGCGTATTTTCATTTCAAGTTTCTATATCCTATCTGAGCAAGTCAGAAATTGCCCTGAGATTGTATAGGATGCATGACAGCAAGAGTGTTGAGGAGAATTGGTGAGGTGGGGTTAAGCCATACACTAGCCATATCCAAAATGCTCTGCCAAAGGAACTTAGAGGATTATTTTCTGAGAGGAATGTCAGCTACTTGCATCACTGATTTAATTCAAAGCTGTGTGCACCTACTTTGCCCTAATCCCCACTCTTCCTTGTTATGCTGTATTCATCTTCCTCAGCTCTTACTACCAGAGTACAAGTGATTCCACTCTTTCAAGCACTTTTTGTTTTGGTTCACTTTGTCTCATTGGGTATTTATCTTCTTTCTATTTCTGATGGCCACTGAAGTCCTTTCTCCCAGAAGATGTATTCATTCCATTTTTTTTTTTTTTTCAGATTTTGTTAATATCAGGTCAGGAGAAACACAGTTATTTATTAACTGTGACTGTAGACTGTTCACTGGAATAAACTGTTAAGATTTTTAGGAAAGTTATGCTGTCTTCTAAGCTATGATCTTTGTAAGCAAATGAAGTATACCAGCATAAAACTTTGCTGTCTAAGCTATTATGATGGGTGTTGAGAATGCAATGTTTTGGTTACTCCAAACTTGAACATGGATAGATTGTTGACAATTGGCTTTTCTGAACTCATATCTATCTGTAAAGACCTTTTCATGGACAATATTACTACCAGCCTTACTTACCTCCATGCTCTCATTGCTTCTGAGGTAGGTTTTGTTATAGCCAGGACAATGGGAAGAGGAGGGATTTCCCACAGAAAGGGCAGTAGTGCTTTTACTTCCCTCAAAAACCTTCCCCTTGGAAGGCAGAGTTGTGAAAGATCAATGTATCAATCCTGACGGGTCTAAACCTTCAAGCCCAACCCAATCTATTTTGTGGGTTTTACCTGCCAGCTGGTGAGATGCCTAAGGTTCAGTGCAAGAATCATAGTGTCCTCAGGTACAGATTGGCTTCCACATTTGAATTTTGGGGTAGAAAGTTCACCTGAGTGTGCAGTCAATTTTTTTCTTTTTTTTTTTTTTTTAGCTCTTCATGAATTTGAATCCTAGCTTGTGCATCTTGTTGTAAATCAAATGTATTATCTCCTCTTTCCACCACATCCTATTATATAGATACCTATTGGGTAAGAAATTGTCTCTATTAGCATTTCTATCAGGCAGAACAAGTGTTCTGTCAGTGTTGAAAGCTCTTTTTTTTACTACAGGTCTCAAATGTGAATTGAATTTTATATAAATTTCGTGCTGTGACTTAAATTGTCTCCCTTGAAGAATTACTACCTCTAACATTCCTTTTAGTGGAGAGTCCTCAAAGAATCCCAACTATGGGACTCGGTAGTGGAGTTAAAAATCAAGAAGCAGATTTTGGGTGAAAGAAGATTTTTTCCAAAGCATTTTGTCATTGTAATTTCAGCTGTTTCGTTCTTAAGGAGGAAGGTTAGCCATGATTTTTTTTTTTTTTTAAGACTGCCGGATACTTCTAATGGTCTACATTCCTAAATATCAGTTCAAAGGTGTGAAACGTGGTAATAAGTTGTTAAATCATTCTGCTTTTGAAATCTTAAAAATATTCTTCACATGTAAGGAAGGATAATTTTGGAAATCCAATCAGCAACACATATGGCATGCCGGCTGTATTTGTTACACGTCATATCCCTGCAGAAGACATCAGAGAAGCTCAGGGGAAATTTTCACTGATTTTTAGTGCTCTCCAGGATTTTAACCCTCAGAGGATTAGTGATATCACAACAGATACCCTTTGAAAGTTTTGTTCCCAGAAACTCTTTGGAAAATAAACAAAAAGTAAAAAAACCCACACATGAAAAAGTTCTCGGTCGAAGACCAGTAACTTCTCTCTCCTCCTTCCTGTAGAGGAAGGAATCTGATAAAGCTGTTGAAGGTGTATGCATTAGAAAATGTTGTGATAGGAGCATTTTGCAAAACACTTTTAAGAAGAGCTTTTTTCATATTTACCAGTATAACATCCAGTGCAGACTTGCAATCATGCTCCCTGTTAAAAAGAATTAAGTTAATTCATTTTCATGTTGTGACCTGCAACGGTTTAATTTACCTTTTACTATTCTGCTTGTTAATACTGGACAAAAACATGATAACTTCAGATTATGTTAAGTGTCTGATTTGTGATGCCGTTTGCCTCTGCAATGACTGCATTGTTCAAATTAATTAATACCGGATCATTATCTTTAGATGGCAGGCAGATGTTGAGGTTATGGTGTTTGTGAACCCTAAGAGCTTTTTTTTTTTTTCCTGTGCAGATCACAAGCAGTTGCTGTCTAAATTGAGGATCCAAGGTCTAGACCTTCTGGCAGTCAATTGGTTTTGTAATTATCTTAGTAATAGTTCTCAATTATTATTCAGTAAAGGTCATCTTTCCTCTGCTAATCGGTCATGGCACCCTCTAGAGATCCATAGATGGGCCAGTTCTCATTTTTCTCATGTAAACGACTTGCCATCTGTGCGCCATTCAGGTTTATCTAAGGCAGTTCTGAAAACACTGATTATTAATATCGAAGTTGCAGGTTCTGACAAGATAGTAGAATTATTAAAATATTTTAAAAGATGTGCTTTGTCTTCTAAAATTCTCAAGACTCTTTGTTAAATGCTGTGGACAGATTAGTGGCAATTCTCTTGAAGTAATACAATGATTAAAAATACAAACTTTTTTTTTTTTGAAACCAGATCATATGTATCTACCTGCTTACCTCTATCATGTATCTTCAATTTAATTCACAAATCATTATGTTTAGAACACATTGGAAACTCTTTTCCTTTGAAATTAGCTGCAGTCTGTAATATTAACATTCAGATAGATTACAGATGTACATGGCAAATTTCCCAACCTTTGAAATGTATAAATATTTCCAAGTCCTTTATTTTTTAAATAATATTTCATGCTTTTGGTGTGTGGGGTTTTTTTTGGTGGGTTTTTTTATATGCAAATCAATATAACTCCTGTATATGTTCATTCAATAGTATTTTGTTTTTTCTTAGGTACAGTTGAAATGCAAGATCTTCACAGTTATGAGAAAAACTTTTTTTTTCAAGGGGGTATTGATTGTATATTGCAGGCTATTTCTCCAGAAAAATACAGACTTAGACTTTCATGGAAGCTATATTCTAATACGGGGTGGTTATGCTGAATTTTCCTGCTGTGAAAGTTATTGTGTGTGTCCTCCTAGTTACCTTTCCCATAATCTGATGATTTTGTATTTCTGTTGATGGTACAAGCTCAAGCAGGCTCTGAATCCACAAGCTTAAAAGATAGACATGACCACTGCCCTATGCCCGCTGGCAGTGCTGTCAGGATCAGGTGCATAAGAGGCGTGAGGCTGCGTTCATGCATATCTCTGGCCACACCACCATTAAATCCAGCCCTTCAGTGGCACTTTTAGGAGACATTTATAGTCAAACAAACCCAGATACCCTCCTTCCTGCTCCATCCTACTGCTGACCCTTGTTCTGCCCCATAGTATTTATTTCTGCCTGAGGGAAGTTAGATTCCTAGCCGAAGTTATGAGACTTGCACAAAACTTTATTGCTTTCATTACATCATGTTTACATTGCAGGCTGTGCTAACAATGAATAAAATGGAAAAGTTAACAAAACTGATAAAGTCATCATTTGCTTCTACTCTATTGTAATAGCCATGCTGTAATTGGTGCTGTTTCATATAAAATTACCATATAAATTGAGCCATCTAAAGCTGCAACAGAAACAGCAACAGTATTTACAATAAATGGCAAATCCCTGTTAATTATTGATAGCCTAATAAACACATCATTATATTTCATTCTTCTTATTCATTATTAAGAATAACTCTTATTTAGTATTCATTGTGTGAGGATCAATTATGATTAACTGTTCTAAAAATGGATGGCTCACGTGAACGTTTCTATTTTCAGGGCCTTTTTCCGTTGTAGGAATGGTTTTCCATATTAAAATGCTCTGTGCAGTCAACAGGACAAAACATGACTACGTCTAAAGAGCCAGTCCAGCGTCCTTACCCTGGTGTTGGTAAAAATCAGTTTAATCAGAGGTTCAAAAACCTCTGTCAGAGGTGGTTAAGGTTATTGTTTCTTTGGAGGCCATTACTTGCCCCCAAGGTTGTTGACTTGTGACCTAAAGAATGAAGTTATGTAAAATTGTATTTTCTTTTTTTCCTACCTGTGGATGTCCATAAAGTATTCTAATCTGTGCTTGAAATGTATTGGCCCTTTAGGATGGGATTCAGGTGACTATATAAGGAATGTAACGGAGGCACATGCCTACACTCTAGATGCTCTATGCTCTTTTTTTTTTTTTTTTTTTTTTTTTTTTTTTTTTTTTTTTTAATACTAAATAAATAAAAAACCTATCTAGTGCTGTTTAAAGTATACTTCACACCATTTAGGTTGGTGTCCTGGTTTCAACTGGGATGGAGCTAATTTTCTTCTCAGTAGCGACTGTGGTTTGGATTTAGTATAGGATTTGTTATGTGAAGAATTAATCATATGACACTGATGTTGTTTGTTGCTAAAGAGACCAAGGACTTGGGATAAGAAACATCTTAACGCCCGCCTACCTTCTTTGTTTGAGGTTTCTTCTGACCAGACTTTGGCTCATTTTTTTGCTTTGTCACTTGTTTCAGGTTTTCGATGTACCATTACCTCCAGCGTATCTCCTGTTAGATGTTACGTGCTGCAGTTTCCATTTATTATGAATTGCACTAAAACTTATCAGTGCCCACCGGTGCACATGGAATGTGCCCCTAAGTGTGCCACGCGCCTTGGAAGCACCCCGGAGCTTTCACGGTGGCTTTAATTGAACAGAGGGCAGAAGTATGATCACTGCATGCCAAGGTGAGACATTTCTTCAGCTGTCACTCTGATTCAGACTGCTTTATTAGAGGGAGTTTAAAGTACACTCTCTGCGGGCAGCACTCTTGAGGTATCTAGAGTTCCTTGACACAGAGTAATTTCTGCATAGGCACTTTTTGTTTGACAAGGCTTTCCCCAACTGCCGACTTCAGAGCTTAAAATATCTGATATTCTCTGCATTTTTCCATGATGTGCCAGTTCTAACCAGCTGTGGTTTTTCCAAATACAGTGATGCACTATAAAGCAGCCAACTGACTTGTAAAGACATATGAGTTTGTGTGCCAAGGAGAATTTAGCATAATGATTCAACTGCAAATATAAAACATAATTTCAAAGAAGGAAGAGAAGAAATTTAAAATATATATAAATATGATATATAAAAGTATTTTGATATTTTAGAATCCCAAGCTTCATTTTTTCAAATATCTTACTCTGCTGTATATATAGCATCCAAGACATACTAAATATTTTCTAGCAGATAAATAATGATTCATTTAGTCTGTGAACACAAAGTAGTGTATAAGCCACGTAGCTCAGTAAGTGCTTTCGTTTCCAATTCTTGTGTGTGTTACGCTATGGTATATCTGGAATAATCCATAAAAGTCATTTAAAGGTAAGTCCTGGCAGCAGAATGAAGGTACAACAGTAGTCTGAGTACCTCATGGCACCTCTATCAGCGTCAGCCCAGACAGGCTGCGTAACGGAAGAACCGATGCTGCCGTGCAGGCTGGAGTGTGGGTGAACAATCACATACATGCTCGTGCTTCACGCCTTTCATGAAGCTGTGCAAGGCTCTATCAAAATGTCACTTCTTAGCCACTGTTTTTATTGCCTGAGAGAGGTGTCTAGCATGCTTGGTTGCACAAAGTCACACCTTCGTATTGAAGCATTGACACATCTGAAATAAGAACAGAATTTGGTCTCTCTTTAACTGATCGGTAGTCCTTTACCAGGAGTTGTTAGGAGTTCTACCAATTGCCTCAAGAGGTAATTAATTATTGATCTCACCCCTTTTACAGATGATGAAAATACTCATGCTGTGTTTCAAGAAATGATCACTTTTACACAGTCTGTTATTGTTCCTGAGGAAGCCAGCAAAATGCACAGCCTTGGAAAAATATTTTTTTGATCTAGTTTTGTCATGCGAAATTTTAAGTGAACAGCCTGAGAGTTTATTATTGGTCAGGGTTCATGATCAGAAACGCTTCTCAGGGCAAAATTTCTTTCTGTCATCTAAAACCCTGTGCTAGACTGAGGATTTTTAAAGAAGGATATACTCTATAAGCGATCTCATCACCTGTAGCCTTTGACTGGTACACATGTGTGAATAAACCATGTTACCATTCTCATAGACCCAGACTCCACAGCTTCTATTCCTCCTTCATCAAGAGACTTCCTGGACAATTATAATAGTCACTTCTTAATGAATAGTAGTTTATTTTCAAGACTTTTGGGCACATGTTCCAATTGATGTAATTTTCTAATTAATGTATCTCTAACCCTTACAAAGTATTTATAGGGGAAAAAGCATTCTAGAAATACTATCCAGGAGTGAAACTATGACCATCTACTATTATTGAAAACAGTCTATGAAGTCATAATGCTATTTTAAATTTGTTTTCTAAATGTCAGTGGTATGAAGAACGCAACAAAGAATTTCCTATTATTATACCTACTTCTATTATACAGCTTAACTGAAGAGCAGTATTGTGCTTAAAAACAAATGAGCAAGTAAAAAATGAACAATTTTGATCACAGAGAAATCAGTTTTGCCATGTGCTGTAAATATTACCAAGGCAGCAGCATGCCTACTTTTCAGAAGCTGGATAATGAACAAAACAAAGTGAGGAATGTCATGAATCATAATTTGCTGTGGATGCAAATTATTCAATATATTTAGTCCTTTTTTGTTGTTGTTTTTAAGTAAGGAAATATACATATTTTAGTCACTTTGCTGCAACCTCAAAACATGGAAATATAGCAACAATGAGATGTGAGAGCTACATCAAATGCATGCTGGAAAGTGTCTTTGTTGCTGGGGAAACTGCAAGAGCTTTCACTATTTTTTCAAGTGACTAACATTTGCAGTATTTCCCACCTAGTGCAGGAAATGGTGGCTGTTTGCATAAACACTCATTTAAGGTTTAAAAAAGCCAACTTTGAAGTTAGTCCAACCTTTAGTGTTTGTAGAGGAAGTCGCATGTCAGGAAAGTAGCTGCCTATTCATCAGCTCATCGTGACAAACCTACCATTGGATTTAATGTGCAAAGGGTTATCCTTTCACTTCTGTTGTGGCTGATATATACACCTCTGGTGCAATGTACTCCTTTTCCATCCTCCATGTTTTCTTTTGTGTATGGTATAATTGTCAGTTTAATTGTATTTAAGTGTTATACTTACCTGAAGGCAACCTGGGAGATTTTATATTTGCAAAACCCATTTCATCCTTCTGTAATAAAACTATGTACTGAACATAGGATGGGACTAGGCAAGTAGCTGTCTGATATTTAGGAGATGGAAGATGAAGAGTATGATATACTCTTGTAGATAGATGAAGACCAGTAGATAAATTAAGGCAACCAAACTAGTTAAGCCCAACATATAGTCTTCTGGCAATTCAATAAATATTTGCTTATTTGTCAGATTAAACAATAAGTTAAATTAGTCTTCATAGCATAGGAATGATAAAAAGGTTTTTCTTTAACTTCATTTTTCCCTTTAAGGCTTTTTTATAAGCAGATTTTGATAACCTGGGAAAGCAGAACTGTGCAATTTGAGTGACTTGGGAAAATAACAGCACCAAGGAAGTTATATTTTTGGGTTTTTTTGTTTTTTTGTTTTTTTTTTTACCAGGGAGATGAGTTCAATAACCAGGTCAGCTTTCCTATGAGAAAAGAAAGCAAATAAACCCAGCCTCCCACCTGAGCTTAATTTGATGCAGATGAATGAAACATCAGTAGGCTTTTGAATGTAAGTGAATAAGGAAACAAATAAAAGGCAGTTCTTTTTTTAATGAGAGAAATTTTTTTTTTGTTATTTTACACTTCTAAGATTTGAAGTTTTCATGAAAAAATATAACTCATTTTTTTTTTTAAGTGAAGTTTTTCTTTTATATGAACATAGGAAACTTGGGAATATATATACAATATAATACAAATACATTTTTATTGTATTTGAGATTATTAAAAAAAAAATCAGTAACTTTATATGCCACATTCCTGTGCCATATGCCAGTTTAATAGCAATCTGAGAAGGTCATTATCCATGACTCAAGTATATTTGTTATGCATTTTATGTTGAGTTTTTGGTTTTTTGTTTTGTTTTGGTTTGTTTTTTTTTTAATCATTGGATGCTTTTCAGTAAGGTTTTTCTAGGGATCCTTTTTATCTTTGCTTCTAGACTCCTTTCATTTCTGCTATATTATGGCATCCACAATTACATTTGCTACATTAAAATCTGTAGCTCTAGAAGATTTCATGGGAGAGCTTTTAGCAAGTCTGAAGTTATAGATATAATTTCAATTTTCTCAATTTTAATTTTGAATTATTTTAGGAAGAACTTAAGCAACTGATTGACACTGCTAGACTAATGCTTTCCAGGCATAGCCATACTATTCTAGGTATATTTGTCTGACTTTTTCTCCCTTACTACTGCTAGAGGAAGCAGGAGCTTCCCAATTTAATCAGCGAAATGCTTAGTTTCCAAACTGATGGAAAACTAAGTTCCATAATAATACCATTGCAAAGGATTAACCCATTTTAATAATTGCTTTAGTAAAGGTCAATTCATTAGAGATGAAATCTGAAACTTATTTCCCTTGGGGTGTATGCCAAATTTGTTTACAGGACCTAATTCATATAATTGACTTTAGTCTTCTTAAAAGCCTAAATTATGATCACATACTAAGATCTTTCACTTCATTGCATTTCCAGATAGCAAAGAAAGATTCATGCCACAATTGATGATCTCTATCATGCCACCTTTTTCATACAACACAGAAGATAGTCATCTGCAGATTATCTTCATGGTTTCAGACCTAGGGATGACCTGCAATAGTGTGAAAAAAAGCTTTGTCTTAAACTGAAAATGATAACTAGGCATAACAATAACTTAATACTTCAGATTTTTTTTCTTTGCTTGGTGAGGGCTGCAGGGGTTTTTTATGTGTCTAATGTGAAGAAAGATTTTTGTAATGGGAAACCACGCAGATTGCTCTTTTTGAAGTTGTCCCTTTACAGAGCTCAAAATATTTGTTTTATATAAACCATAGGTTGCTTTTTATTTGCTGTGAATAATGCATAGTTATCATAAGGAAATAAATGTTCCAAGTGCATACAGATCTGGGGTACCAGTATTTTATTTTTTTTAAAAAAAGTTAATAAAAAAGCGTAACCTTAAAAATAAGTAATCATGCCTGGCCTTCATCCACACGGCCAGCCAAATGGGCTTTTTTGATCTATTGAGTGACATGCCATTCATGAAAACAAGGTATTTTCTTTAGCACTAAAAATACTCAATTGATAAATGATTCATTCCATTTGTTAGAAATAAACTAAATATTACATCTGCAGGAGTATATTTACTCTTTTTTTGGATGTGTTCATTCTTCAGTTTTGGTAGTAAAAGCCAAACATTGTTTCTATGTTATTTTAACTCAAATATTTGCTAGACCCTTTCTCAAGGACTGAGAAGATAAATATACAGGGAGAAGGAGTTTATAGCAGAATATCAGAGCCTGATGAAGTCCTAACTCTTATTGTATCAGCTAAATTTTAGCTCATTCTCAGTGCAGTACTTTGAGCCTAAATTTCTGGTGCCACTTCTAAAATTTATATTAATTATTTGAGTCTAAACCTCTTGCTTTAATGATGTTGTCTTCTCAAACCATTGATTGTAGAGCTGATGAATATATAATGCTGTTCAGTACACCCTGATGTAAAAAGTTTCCCTCTCTGGTAGCTGTGCCATACGATCTGGAATCTGCACATGCCATCTTCCCAGGCAACTGAGTCCAGACCTTGTGCTCTTCCAGTCCTGGTGTGCCTGCTCCTCTCTCCTTGCAGCTGAAGTGGCTTTTCCTGGGCAAACTGTGAACAAGAGCACGGTCTGCAGTGCTGCTTTCCTCTGGACGGCTCCTCTGCTCTCATCCCAGGGCAAGAACGGCCCCACGTGCAGCTTGTAAACGGGAGGGAATGAGGTGGGTAATAGAGGACATGGTGTTAAGGGCAAGTGGAAGAGAACAAAGTCTTGAGAGTGGAGCAAAGGGAACAGATTACAGGAGTGAAGCCTACTAATTCCCACCCACCTTGTGCGGCAGTTTTTACTGTGAGGTGAGGAACTTCCATGGCAATGGCTGCCAGTGTGGGGACCAGGAGATGTAGCGAGTGGAAAAGAATCGAGGAATCATTTAATTATTCTGAAAACCCAGTTATTCCATGTACAGAAGGAGGAGTTGGTATCACAGTACTTGGTTGGTATATTTTCTAATATTCATAACAGGAAGGAATCAAATTAATCCCCATTCACTCCTGGCAGTACCTCTGGCAGTTGGTGCAAAGAAGGATGGAGTATGAAAACAGCAAAAAGTCTCAAAATGCTTATCTGACCTACAGTCATAATGAGCTCATCCTCTGCCCCGAGCCTTTCTAGGTATGTAGGTACACACAGCGTTCGGCACGTTGAGCGGTACGGTTGGCTGCACTCGCTCTGGGTGCTTCGTAAGGCTGACAAATGACCTGTGGGACTTAGTTAACCAAGAGCATGGCTGATAACAGAGCTAATGCATGCTTTCTAACACTGTGCACTGTATTTTGTTTGCTTTTAGTAGTGTAGCCAAGGTGTAAAAATTAATGCAGGATTTTTTAAAACTTCCCAATAAAGAGAAAACATTGTTTGAAACGATGGAAGCTTGCATATTCACTGGCACGGCGACTAATGCAGTTTGCTTCTCTGGTATTGCCCTAAAGTACCTTTAGAGATTCATATATAAAATGCAAGTACATAACCTGCTGTAAAAAGCTAGTGCCTTTGGCAAGTTTCCCTGGCCTGCAGAGGATAATTACATGTGGAAGGCAAGTACAGCTCCAAACTGGACCTGATTAGATGCTCAGCTTTTTCTTTTACAAATGCCGTGAGATCTATCCATCCTAATAAGAGTATTTGTGATATCTTGATGTGGAATTTTGACTTTAAAAGCCTAATCAGGGCTCACTTTAGCAAAGAAAAAGAAAATCTAAAGGGAGAAGATAATTTTTCCGTCAGTTCCAAGAAGAATTTAGATGTGTACAGAGTGCTGTCAGGCCCCACTTCCAATCTGATGCTCTCCTCCAAGTTGGTAGTGCAGCTGGAGAGGTGAGGGAGCTAGAAGGGCTAGCTAGCTCTGGATGGAACTGTGTCTACAGCAAAGGCCACCTTGGAAATATAGTTTTGTGTTTTAGCCAAATACCAGGCAGAAGTTGTCACAGCTTAAATGCTAAGTTTAGCAAAATGTACTTAGGCTTGGTTATTCGTCACAGCTAACCACAATTAGCCGCTTGGGAAGGCGTGACTTCTGAAGTTTGTTCTTTATAGGTAAAATTGTGAATGTTCTTATGTGGTTCCCATGAATACCGCAATTCCTGTGAATACCACATATAACAAGAAAAAGAGACATCTGCATTTTCAGGAAACTTCCACAATGTTTTAAGATAATTTTGTGATTGGGCATTTTTAAGCATTTACCAATGTTTTAATGGAATTACAGGATTTATGCTATTATATCACCCCATTGATCTGTTCAGACTAGCCGGTCTTTAGTCATGATTCATACTTGAACTAGTCAGAAACGTTTAGCAGAAATGGCTTGTGCTAGAGGAATTATGATATTCTCAAATTATTCATGGAAATACACACGTTCTGATAAAACCTTTAAACCAGCAAGATTGCTCCTGTCCAGGATGGACTTTGCTGAGGAGGCTGACAGAGAAGATTATGGAGGAGAGAGAAAGAGATCCAACAATTAGTGAACTCAGATTTGGAGGAGTGAGATTCAAGTATCATCTATGCAGACAGAGTTTTGACACATATAACAGGAAAAGAAAATATAATTATACAGTACAAAAATTACTGGATAAGAAAAGGAGCAATTTGATACAGATTTGCTATGTAAAAACTGACGTGCAATATTTGTAGTTAAACATTGCTATAAATGAAAGCTGTGTGTATATTTCTGTTCAAATGATGAAGGTGACCCTGATTTAAGTCATTCAAAAAAAAAAAAAGAACATTTAAATATGTAAATCAGAGATGAACTAAGTTTAGGGAGGGTTATCAAAAATGTCTGTTATCTTTGAACATGAACATATGCTTGCTATGCTAATTCTGTACGCTCTTTAGATCAAATGCTGGCGTATTTCAATGTTTTGCATTGCTTTAAATTTTGACTTTGTATTTCATCTCCAGTTTCCCTTTTTTTGTAATTTTTTTTTTCCATTACCAAATGCCAAATTAAGAAAGACCATCTGAAGGGAAAAATATTACTGTATTCCTCTGTTAGACTTCAGATGTTACGTCTTCCTGGTTACTGACCTGAGAACTGTCCAGAAGAATGTGAGACCAGAACTTGGCCACGCCCTAAACTCATAAGTAAATTTAATGTGCCACAGAGCATAAGCCTTTGTCACAAAAGAAAATGGTGTGATTTCACAGATGGAACTAAATCCCTCAGTTCCTGTTTGTACAAGAAAATTTACTGCAGGTTTCTTCCTCATAACTTGCAGAAATAGGCTGTATGGTACAATGATAGGATGAAGTTTGGCTGCTGTTTTATAGATCTCATTACCATTTGGATTTTTTTCTTTAAGATGATAGCATGGTGAGTGGTTTATGTTTTCATTTCTTACATAATCCACAAATCATTTTTCTGTTAGTTTAGCCACTTGCATCTCTGTCTTTTGTTCCCCCTCAAGAGCTCTTTCATTAAGGTGTAAATATGTTCCTAAAATAACGAAAGTGCCATTATCACCCTTTTATTCATTTAGGTGCCTAGGAAGGGAACTGATAAGGCATTTAGCTAAAAGCGTATTTTTAGTATAAAAAGATCACATTAACAAAAGAATCTCTGCAGATCATTAGTCTGGTTATTCTCTAATGCATACTCCCTTGAGTTTAGTTTGCCAGAATACAGAGATAAATGGCAGGCACATCCGTGAACAGACACTAGAAGTTTTCATTCATTGCTCACCTCTATCTCTCAGCGCTGGCCCCATCCAGAAGAATATTCGGTTACATCCTTATCTCCAAACTGACAAATAGCCCCTGTCTGTATCCCATATGGCTGAATGTCTGCAGAAAAGAACAGGTCACTTAGGACTAAATGATATTGTAAGGCTGCTGAGTTATATTTGACAAATAAAAACCACAGAAATCCCTAAACGTTCTAGCATGAATCCCCAAATTCTTTATTTTCTACAGAGTAGGCGGCTGCTTTGTTTTACATTGTCCACGCTATGTTCCCACATGGCTGCTCCTGGAATGATGTGAGCACAGTACACTGTGGGACCTGACAAAAAACCTGAAGTAATGTTGCAAAAAGATGTCAAAATAATTTGCTTAAGAAAAAATGTTCTGAATTTTTATTCTTTTGGAGATGACAATATTCTGACTTTTTGGAAGCAAACATTTAAAATATTTGCTCTTCAAATAAAATTAGTAACCCCTATAGGGATTTTTAGGTATGTAAGCATACATTACTTCTCTGGGTAAATTGTCCTGCTGGCTGCCGATTTGTAATACACTCCTTTGAATTTGAATTTGTCTAGCATTAGCTTTTAGCCACTGCACGAAATTACACATTTTCCTAACCATAAAAATGTACATCAGTCTCTGAAAATTTTACAAGAGGTGTTTGCAAAATTGGCCAGGCTACTGGTTATTATACCAGTGTTTCAAATCTTAAAGCATCTACAAGTAGCTTTTAATATCAGAGGCAAAGGTAATGGCTATTAGGAATAACTGTGAAGCTTGCCTTCATAGCATGATCTCAAAGTACAATCTTGTTACCAGCCCACGTGCAACTAAAATAAAACAAATAAGCTTCAACATCTGAAAAAAAAAAAAAAAGAAATAACCCACAAACCTTAACTCTGATGCTCTGTTGTCCTTGTGCTTTAGAGCTAGAGTGGCAGTGCCCCTCTAGCACAAAGTTGGACTTTTTGGTTGACTGACAGCCAGTCGTTGTTCTTGACTAAGGTTGCACTCTAATCTTGGATGCTATATGGATTTAAAGAGAGCTAATGAAGATTTGTGGAAAATGGCTTGGCATTTTTTTCTGTAGGATTAGAGAAGTGATGAATTGCCCACTGGAGGTTTTGATACCTCTGGGTAAAGACAACCTGCAAGCAACACTTGCAAGTCAGTCATTGCTATTTACAGTGCAGCATTGCTTGGATGGCAGTGCTGTTTCTTTTTCACCTCCCATAACTTCCACTACCATCTTTACGGACTGATCCATGCAGGTTAGCCATCCTTCCTGTATCCAACAGCTGCTTTACAGTATGTCAGAAGCTGCAGGAGGCAGAGTTTCGGGATCAATGTCCACTTGTCATAGAAAGCAAAAAAAAAGAAAAAAAAAAAAGAAGGGAGTGTGACAGATTCCTTAGCCTAGAAATTGCAGGGCTCCTTGAACAGATCAAGTTACAGTTTGGCAAGTCAGCCTCTGTCAGTTGTCCAAGTGCTTGCTCTCAAATTGAGGAACATGTAAGCTACTGTGAGTTAGTACAGTCTGTGATGAGAAGGTTAAGTTGCATTATTTTATTGTTTAATAGCATATACTAGCTTGATCTTGGCTTATCCATCATGTAACACTTAACTAATTTGCTCAGTAATGTGGCTGCATGACCAATCTTTTAAAAATTTCTCATGAAAAGAGCATTTCATGAGATTTGAATAATTTTCCTTATTATGTTTTGTTCACTGACAATAGATACGCTGAAGAGACTTATACTTTTTGCCTGTCTGAAAGAAAGAGGTAAATTAATATAGCTATAGTTACTCAAAATCTTTTGAATTACAACTTTCTTGGTTAAAATATCAAGATGTAGCATATTAAAAACCTGACACTTATGAAAAAATATATATCTTGAAGTTTTCTAACTAAAAAACACTTTGGAAAATATTTCAAAATTATCGAGACATTTCATTAGAAAACTTTTAAAAGGCATTCCAAAGGATTCATTAGAATGTAATTTTAAGCTAACTAGGTAATGCTGCTTATAGAGAGAAATACTTAAATCATATGAAAGATTTTGAAGTTATTACAATAAACACAGGTTATTTCATATTTGACTTCACATAAGTGTGAGCTTGGGAAATTTCCTCCCATTTGCTCCCTATTTTTAAAAAGTTCTGTGAATGCAGTGATACTAAGGTAAGTCACAGCATTACTTCTTATACCAGAGAGTGTAATTTTCAATGGAAGTGCTGAGAAGATAAGTTTTCCCAGGGAAAACAAAACCAAACCAAACCCAAGCCTTGATATTTGCTAATCTTGCCTTTTCTGAAAACATTGACAACAAAAATAATTCAGAAATGTTGCAATAGTGTCATCTCTGTCTATGCTAGTGTAATTAATGTTCTTGCCTGTGAATTCCCTGCCTGAGTTGCAGTTCCCTGGATATTTTGCAGTCTCTCCTTTTCATTAGCCACTGCAATGCATCACAGGAGTATAAAGGGGAAATCTCTTTTTTTTTTTGGAAGGGTAGCATGAAGTCACAGTGGTGACTCTTCTTTGGCCAAAAATTACTTCATGTTTTTAAGTACTAGTTCTTTAACTTAAAAGTTGGTTTTTTTTCCCCCTCCAGAGATAGCACAAACATCTAGTGAAAGTTCTTCTAATGAAGAAAAGCATGCCACCAAGAAATGTCATCAACAACCACCACCATGACCACAAGTAAATGTCTGATCAGCTTTGATTTTCTTTCTATCTTCCCATCACTGTTCCTCAGACTTCTCTGAGTGGACTTTATTTCCTTATTTTCTAACTCTGATGCACTGGAATTAAGAGAAGATGTTTAAAACATTTTCATTTAGATTATCAGTTCGTTTTTGTGTTTAAATGACTCACTAGCACGTATCACCAACAGTCCTTGTCCAACAAAGCAGTGGTATACATGTAGATGTAAACTAACCTGTAGAAATAAATCAGCCCAGGTTCATCACAAGCCTTTCAACCTTAACCATGGTGAAGTACTCTATGAAGACACACAGAGGGAATTTCCAGAAGAGTTAATGCTTAACTATCTTACTAACACTACCTTAACACCAGCTAGCATGTCATGATGTAAATTGATCCTTTTGATAAGGATAAGACCCAAAAAATGGGAGCAACAAGTCAGCTTAACAGCATGCTTTAAAGAGATACATAGCCCATTTTCACTACCACATAGTGCCAGAACAGCAAAGCAGCAGAAGTAACATATACATCATTGATTTTTATCACTTTCGGAGCAGTCTTTCTTAGTATTTATAATGAAACATTAAATGAATGTAATGTAAACTGTAACAGAATGGCATAGTTTTATGCTTTCTTAATTGGATGCTAATATCCGTGTCAGTATTTGCATGAAAAATGATGTACTAAGCCAAAATATCAAGGTTTTTAAACCTCATCATCATTCTTCTGCTGATACCATCTGTCAGCTTAATCTTCACCTCCCAGAATTCAAGGAAGAGGGTGCCTTCAGGGAAAGGAAAAGGAAAAAAATTACTGTTATGAAAGTACAGTAAATTGAGTTTAGACTACGGACTTGAAATCCCATTTGATTAGATAGGACTTATTAGTTATTAATTGTCAAAGTTGGAAAATAATTAAGAACTACTGTTTGAGGCACTGTCAGTCATCCTCCCTGAAGAAGCTGTAGGTCTCCCTGGAGAAGGCGATGGAAAGCGGCACACGCACAGCAAGCTGCCTGCAGAGGAGTTATGGAGGCTGCCTCTGAGAGCACCTGGCTCAGCTGAAATTCCCTCACGAGAAGTGGAAGCCTGTGTATCCTCTGCACTGCAATGGAGGGCAAGCGAAGGAGTCTGAATTGCACATGCGGTGTGGTTGGTGCTTCTTGAGCTTGTCATTTTTACAGCGACCCTGCATACACATAACCTGCATATAGCTACTGCTTGGGCAAGCCACCTGGTACTTGTCATTCCTAGGATACGCATCCTGCTTCAGTGTATCATCAGATACTCGTTAAGAAAGCTGAATCCTTGGGGAAAAAAGGGAGGAGTGGAGCTGGAGAGCACATCACCTGCAGTTTATTCTGAAATTAGAATATACGTGCAAAGCAAGCACATTTCTTCTCCAAGATTATCTCAAATCTCTGCAATACTGCAGGGGCTACAGGCCAAGTGTTTCTTAGCAAAAGTAAGAGGGTTCATTTTCAAATATCTCAAGCTGTTAGCAAATCCTTTGACATACACCTCCTTTACTAGATTGCCCTAAAGAAATTTGACAGCTGTCATTCTCTAAAAATGTTGCTATTGTTGGAATTTCAGTGAGAAACAAATGCATCGACTCTTTTGTATTTGTACAGCAGCTGTACTTCTGTGGCTTCCACCCAGGTGCTTGGCCTCTACAAACCCCTAGCTGGACGTAACCCCTGCCTGTGGGACAGCCCAGGCAAGACCTGGATTGTATTGCAAGAGAACTGAATTGATGCTGAGGTCTGTATCCTGCGAGTTTGGGGCTTACTCTGCATTAGCTCTGGTCTGATCATGTAGACCCCTTAGCGGGCTGTGTTGTGTGGTCTTGGTATGCATCCTCCAGTTCAGGCCCATAAAAAAGGAATCTCCATCACACACTTAGGGAGAATTTTGCAAGCAAGCCCATGCACAGTAAGTGGGGAAACTAGTAAGAATTGCTTCAAAGGTACCCAGCTAATCCAAATGAAATAAATATATTTTATTTTGGGGTTTTTTTTTTGTTGTCTTTAAACCAGTATGAGCTCTGAAAAAAAATCATACACGGCATTTAAAAATGATTTTTAAAAACAAAAACAAAGAAAGAAGTTAAAGTGTTTTAATGTTGAAATGCTTCAATTTTTTTTCTTTTTTTCTTTTTTTTCTTTTTTTTCTTTTTTTTCTTTTTTTTCTTTTTTTTCTTTTTTTTCTTTTTTTCTTTTTTTTTCTTTTTTTTCTTTTTTTTCTTTTTTTTCTTTTTTTTCTTTTTTTTCTTTTTTTTTCTTTTTTTTCTTTTTTTTCTCTCCCTAAAGAATACTTGCAATTTTTCATACTGCTTTGAATAGCTGGTCAGAGGAAAAGGAGGAAGTAAAAACTTGCTCTACTAACAGCTACCGTGCTGCCCTGCTATCTTCTGCTGATGCCTTGCTCACTTGCAAATATGTGCCACAAACAATTACGAAAAAAGCTAAAGCAGCATGTAGGAAGTGTGTAGCCCTTGGCATATGCATAGAAGGTGGCATTTGCAGAAGCCTCCAAGCCAGCGGCTAAGGAGTTTTTGCTTCAGTTTTTCCAGCTGGACAGGAGGTATGGTGGAAGAAATGTAATTCAAGGAAGATAAGGGGAAGGAAAAATGTAATTTTCATATGGAAAATTCTTATTTTGGCAAAGAAAATCAAAATTATTCCAACAAAATTTTCTTCCGGTATCTGGAGTCAATGAGCAGCTGCCAATGCCCATGACCCTCTCCAGCTCCGAACAAGGCAGACTGTATTAGAACTTCAGCATCAGACAACTGAGGTTTTTAAAATTAATTTTACTTTTCTGTTGGCCAAACTTAAAATTAAGTATTTGCTTAACTGAACAGGATAGACAAATTGGCATAGGAGAAATATTATTAGAATCTAACTTGTGAAACTGTTCCACTTAAAGTGGTCTTTTTTTTTGTCCCAAGAACTAGGTTATGTAGATGTAAAATCTTTGTACAGAACAGCTTGCAAATGTAGGGTTTCATAAGGGTTCTGTGTATATATATATGCATACAAATATATACATACATATATATTTATTTAGTTTTATAAATGGCATTGTACTTTTCTTTTATTCAACTGCCTCCTCAGATCTAATATTAATTTTATGAATTATTTATGCTATGTTTGCTTATCTGTAAACCCAGAATAACGTAAAGTGATCCTACTGAGCAAATTTCCCAGAATTAGAGCCCTCAGACTGGTGTTCTGGTAATTTAATGGCAGAAGACTGACTTTACTGAAAGTTTTTTAAAGAATGGAATCTCTATTTTGCTTGTCTTTTCTCTTTCTTTCTCCCCACCCTTTCATTCAATAAATAA
The DNA here is from genome assembly GCF_036417535.1 of Chlamydotis macqueenii. Classification (NCBI taxonomy): domain Eukaryota; kingdom Metazoa; phylum Chordata; class Aves; order Otidiformes; family Otididae; genus Chlamydotis; species Chlamydotis macqueenii. The sequence continues at coordinate 20,678,855 of NC_141564.1, read as the reverse complement.
TTACCAGATTAAAAGAGGGAGGAGAGTGTTTCATGTATTCCCTTGTAAGTAGTTTTAAAGCTCAAGTAGTTTATCCTACTTCCATTTATTAGTACAAGACAGAGTCTAAAGTACACACAGACACAATGCTTATATTCATTTAGCAGTGACAGGTTAACTAGACTTTCTAAACAAAGAATATTAAATACTGCTCAATCAGTGTCATCCTGCAGTTCTTTTAGTCCGTTATCTGGAATCTGAACAAGGAATGAAACTCCCGCATCAGATAATAGTCTGTCATTCTAATGCGAATTTCCATAATTTATCCTCCAAGGTGAAGTTCCACCCTGAGCAGAGGACCAGCCGGAGGCAGACAGACCGCTTTAGTCTGACGTAAGTCTATTGAAGCCTCAAACAACACATAAGGCCCTGTGCTGCTCCTTGCAAAGAGATGTTTTTTACTGCAAGACACCGTATCACCTCCCTTCTGGAGAAGTTAATTGTGGTTATACCAAAGGCCAAATTAATTTCATCATCAGCTTACAAATCAAAGTTGGGTCAGTAAGGACTCTCATACTACTTCAAATAATAAAATCCCTTATAAGGTAAGGAATTATTTGCCCTCCCTCTAAAGTATTTCTCTTGGGAAATGAAACGGAGAAGGGCAGAGAATGGCAACTCCATCTATTTCATACATTCGCAGTGTCCTTTCACACACATAAGCCTTAAAGCTAGATCATCTTGGCTTTCCTTGTTTAAAAGGTGATGGAAACTTTTTTTTTGTGACCATACTGCTCTTAGTTTTGTGTGTCACTGACATATTTCTCTAGAAGATGTCCTAGTCTAAACTTTAACTCAGGACCTGGCAAGTAATTTAGCACTTATTTCTCGAAACGTGCATAAGCCTTGAAACGACCAGACAGTTCCAGCACAAACATCTGTCTTTTCAAAAGATAACACCCTGTCAAAATGCCCCGGAGCAGAATCTCTTCCTTTGGTTTGAAGTGGAAGCAGTAGCAGCTACAGCAGTTAGACAGCAAATATTTTTGGAAAGATGACAGCTGGGTTGTCAGACATTAGTGCTGAATTACACAATGCTTGTATGTTACAGCAGAAATGTAATAAGCAATTATTCTTACATTATCATATATAGGGCTGCCAAGCTGCTATCTGAGAAGTAAGATAAAGGACTTGGGGTCTGTACCAGTTCTACTGATGTTAGGGGCTTTCCATCAAATGTAACTGATGCTAGGTCTATTTTTCACTTTCGTAATGTAAGGATGTATCAGTTGAAACATCTGTCATGGAAAAAAGATATCAACGAGTAACATCTCCAAGGCAGAATTATCTCCAACATGACAAAAGCAGGCAAGCTGGCTACTGTAACTGCTGCTGATGAGAACTCAGCTTCTTCATCAGCAAATTCAATATATAAAGTAAAATCATGTTTACTTGATCTTCAGTGTTGGAAGTCTCCAGCAAATTTAATTGTATTTCACATATGTCATTTTTACACAGCACTATTAAAAAAATCAATGCAGTCTTCAAATAAAGTAAGGGATCTCTGGGTAGTATTTATTTAGATCTGTTCCTGTCTTGAAACAGGAAATGAAAGTATTCAATTCAAGGAGAAGGATGAGCAAACATATTGAGTAGCTTCTTTGTCAAGGAAAAAACCAAGCAAGCCTAGTGCTTGGAAAAGAGGTAACTCAAGTTAATGTGACCCAGGTCTGTGCAATCATAAATGAAGAAATTAACAGAGGAAATTTTTCATTGACTCTCAAAATAGAAGAACTAGGGGACAACAAGTGGATTGATTAGGTAACACGTTCAAAACAATCAGGAGATAATTTTCTGACATCTAGTTAAAAGGTTAGTTTAGTTAAACTAGTTAGTTAAACATCTTCTTAAATTCATGACTAAGAGCCAGAAATACATTTGAGGTAAAAAGGCAGCAGCCAAACTGATAGAAGAAAAAAAAAAAATCCCTCAAGAACTTAGAAGACATAATCTCTATCTCAGCTGCAAAGTCTTATTCTCGTATTTTTCCCTAGGTGTATACTATTAGTCACTACTGGAGAGTGGCTCATGGCCTAAATCAGACCTGATATGGCTCTTCTCATGCCCAAAATTATGAAGCTAGAAATTCAACTCGTTTCAATTGTCAGGAACCCACTGAAGTAATCTGACCAATGCTTTTAACAAACTATCATAGAAAAGGAAGGACCTTAGGAAAAGAAAAAAATATAAATATTAGAAAAGGAAAAAAAAAAAGCTCTTCAAAGTCTTTTCATAACCTTAAGGTATCAACTATTAGCAATTCTATTTGAAATACTTGTGTGGTTTTCCAAAGAGCAACATTCAGCAACTCCTCCATCTTGCCTCCTGGTAAAGCTTAGATAAGAAGGGCAATTCTCCAGATGTTACTCTCCTAAACCAAGGCAGGGGGTTAGTTTCAGCCAGACTCCTTCTCCAAAATAATGTTTTTTAAATCCTCATCTCACATCTCTGGTTTCTTAGCTTTCAGCTCAGATTAAGCAGTAACTCAGCTGGATAGGACATAGAAATAGTTACTTAGGTGGAATCCAACACAATGAAATAAATTCACAGTGAAGTCACGTTAAGAAAGATTGGTGTGTTTTCCCTTCCATTTAGGAACCATGCAACACGAAACTGCCCAGTTGTTTCTTGCAAGAGCGAAGGTCTTCGGGCGTAATAATAACTAAGCAGAAACATTACTTAGACCATCAGCTGAACCAAAAGTTGCTGCAGGTGTCTAAAGTCGGTCTTGCGTGACATGAGCATGTAAATTTTAGGTAAATATGTCACTAACAGTCACTAAGTATTGTTTCTGATGTTAAACAGGATCCGCTTCTCCTGTTTCATTTTGGAAAGACCAAAACCGATGAGATTCTGCTCCACAACCACTTTTCCAAGGTGAGGGTGAGCTCTGTGGTACACGCAGCTGTTCAGCCCCAGTGAGGTTCAGATAACAGACTCCTGCAACTTCTGTGCCTACACATCTCTTCTCCAGCTTGGCTTTGGCTTCAGCCTTCCTCTGGCTGACCAACTGTTAGATGGCTAATGCTAGGTGCCTAAGGACAGTCACGGGTAGCAAATGCACATATGAGTGAACCTGTAGTGAATCTCTATTGTAATTCCATCAGCTGTACAAAGTACATGTGTTAAATACTATTATTTGCCACACACATACATGTTTTCTGGAGTGTGTATTTATTGGGAAGAAAAACTGACTCGCAGTTTTTCCTCCCTGAATTTTATTCGTAGCTTCTATTCATGGCACATAGACCCATCCTACAATTGTAGTCACTGTTAAAAAAAGTCAACAAAAGGCGATAGTATTATCGGAGCTTCTCTAGCAATTCCATCTCTCACGTTAGACATGCCTTACTTTCCCTTTGTTGTCCAAGGAAGTATTCTTTGCACAATGTTCCACTGTGCTTTAAATAGTTCTCCAGTTCCTTTCTCAAATGAATTAAGAATAAAATTATTGTTTATCAAACAAACACTATACTTTTGTTGCCGCAGTTTCAGATGTGCTGTGAGAAAAACAAAATCCCTTTTTCCCCAAAAAAGGTGTCTTCTGAATAACAGCAGTTCTATTTTATTTGCTCCCTCTTACACACGTGCAATTTAAGAAAAGTAATTGAAACTATGGCATCTCACCTTGCAGTATCTGTGTAGTTTGAACAGACAAGTATCTAGAGATGAAATTTCTGCTTATCAGCTGCATAAATGTGATCCAAAGCCTGGAGACATCAGTGAACTCTGCAGGAGTTCACTTGCTGAGCAGATGTTCACAGACCATCACAGGAAGAGAGGTTTGGGCTAGAAATGGCTTTTTTTTCCTTTCCACACTGAGAAGCTTTTTCTGCAATTTGCACGTCTGGCCCTACCATTCAGTACAGTAACATCCAGGTTACTCTGAATTAGACTGGCAATCCAGACCAAGCACAACAATGAGGCATCAAACAATTGCGTGTCTCCTGCCCAGGTTTTGCTATGCACGTGAACTGGTGAAGCCGCAGGAGCTCCGTCTCACCATGCTGGAGCGCCGGTGGCTGCAGTGAGACCCTCTTTCCCTGCCATGGTACATAGCCTTCTACGGCCCTTGCTGTCAGAAACGAACATTTTCACACAACTGATCCTGTTGCAATTTCTTACTTTTTTCAAGTAGAAGTTTGATTATTCTTTTTTTTTCCTAATGTTAATGTCTAAAAAAAAAAAAATCACCACACAGCTCACTCCTATAGAAATAAGACAGCAAACAGACTGGTCAGACCTCATCAGAAAAAAAAAAAAAAAAGTCTTCTGTTGAGAAAAACCACCCTGCTATTTCCCAGAAATTGAAATATCTCATTAAAAACATCCCTGCTTCTGGAAACACAACTCTGAGCCATAATTCATTAAGTATCTAGACTGCCTTCTACAAAGACAAGAATCTGTTAGCCCTGGGAAACACTTTGAAGCACTTTTGGCTCCAAGGCAGCATCTTCCTTGAAGCACTTCAGCGAGGAGTTTGGGTTTCCGAACGCCTCTGGACAGCCCTGCCTGCAGGTCACCAGGCTGGCAGAGCACCCACCCTCTGAAACGGGACTGGCTGTGTGCGGACAGAGGGGAATGCTCACCAATTTGAGTTTTAGGGTTTTGACATATTTTTCTTTCTTTTTTTTTGTTTTTTCTTTTTTTTTTTTTAATTTTTATAATGGTGTTTCCCTTGCTTTGAGAACCTGAGAGCAGGAACACAAATGACTTTTTGGCCCTTTTTCGGGGTCTCAGGTCTGCAAAGCTGTGAAATCACAGGAAAGTTCTTTCAAAGTCTGTCTGAGCCTTTTTGTAAAACTGCGATGCTAGATGGAACAATTTTGGACTTGGAACATTAGCAGAGAATTCAATTTCCTAGACATCTCCACTGTTGAGTTGTTCTTGTTTCTAATAGTATGTGCTTACATTGTCTCCTTGCACTACTATTGACAGAGAGACATTTAGATCCTTAAATCTGATTATATTTTTTTAACCTAATAATTGTGTGTTAGGCTCATGAAAATCTCTTCCAGGGATTTATGCTTTAATTTCATTCTCAAAGTCTCAGTCTTATTAAGCGACGGTGATCTTGGGATATTAGAAAAGTCAATTATGTGATGATTTTTTTACTAGTCCCATCTCTTTTTCAGAACCTCACAAATTATCATTTTGTTATTATGGTCTGTGGTGGAAACCTATTCTTAGTGTAAGTGATAAGACAGGTGTTTGTCATTTTGAAGACTCCAGTAAAGGTATTTTAAGCCACTACTTAGCAGCATAAATTAAGTGTTCTCTCATAATCTATAGAAAAATGTTAAAGAAGATTTTTCCATTAAATTATAAAAATAGACTAGGGAAATTATCACACTCTTGCAAGACTGGATGATGTTTTTATGTCTTTTCATACAGCGGTTAATTTCTGGCTATTTCTTTTGAGATAGCAGGATGGAAGGCAGTTGCTGGCTCTTTCCAGAGGTAGGACTCTGGACACACGTCGGTGCTGAATGGCACAGACTGGTAGGCTGCAGTGGCATTAGTCTGCCAAGCAGGTCTTTGGAAGTGTGCACCATCACTTGAGATCACTGTAGTTGTTCCAGAAGGGGAAAAAAAAGGATCACAGTGAAACACCAGCCAGAAAAATGGGTAACTGAGGGGTGGAAATGCTGTTATGCCCCATCTCTGACTACCACACTGTGCTTTTGTCCAGCTTGTTTTTTGTTTGACTGTTTTCAGTGATACAGGTTTGACTGTTTCCCTTGGGAAATGACAACAAAGCAACCACACAGCACTTGCTGTCAAATAATTTTTTTTTTAATTTTTCACTTGATTTCGTCTCCTCTATTTACGCAGTGCTTCATAGTTCTCTGTATTTCAGTTCTAAGTATTTCCCATGCAAACATATCCTTAAAATATCTGCTGGCTGCTTTCCCTGCCTCATATTTTAGCCAAGTTATATCTAAACATTCTTTTATCTGTTAGTGAATACCTGCAATTTGAGCTATTGTTCTTCGGATGTAGGGTGTTGGGTTTTTTTTTTCCCAATGACGAATTCTGCCATCAAGAAATTGGAGAGTTCTTTGGGTAAATAATCCTCCTTCAATCTTTTTGTCCTTCCACTTGGATCATTTATTCACTATAGATACAATAACAGGGAGGAAAACCTTGCAGTATTTTATTCTTTTAATTGACGACGAGGTCAACATAACACAGGTGGCCCTTTTCCTTCTTTCTCATTCAGTTTTGGGTAAGGTTAGTGAGTGGATGTGGTGGTCAAACAACACTCCCACAGGCCACTGCACTGATTTCCCTGAGAGCAATGAGATTATTAGCTCAGCTTTGTCTAGCTGTACATTTGTAGAAGCCTTGGGAAGATTTACCTTTTCCAGCAGGGTATGAGTTTCCATTGCAGTTAAAATTTATTTGAACAAAGTGAACACTAGTAAATAAAGTAAACTTTTTAAATAAAAAAGTTGTTGGGGCTTTTTTTTTCCATTTAAAAAAAAAAAACTTCACTCTCTAATTTTAAAAAAATTATAAAGAAATCAAGTTTGCCAGCAAATAGGAGATCCAAATGGGAGGTTTAGAGAATATGTAATCATTTAAAAAACTTCTAGAGTCAGAACTTAAAATATTACACAATTTTATATTTTTCTTATTTTACAACCAACTCTACTAAATAATAGAGTATTGTGATAATATACCCTATAAATATCTTTATGTAAATGTCGCTGACTAGATGTATTTTCTGCCTGTGGATCTGGATTAGTATATAGGTTGAAATATTGCTATTTTGCTTTAAGAAAGTAGAAAACCCAAATATTATTGCTCTGCACCAGAAGTAATGGGGTACTTGGTAGGCAGTTACTTAGATAAATGAGCAGGATGTCTGCAGTTTGCTAAAGAGCCTTGGCAATCACTCAGACACCTGAGATACTGCACAGTGAGGATATTCAGACCAGAAAAAGTTCAAATATAAGGCTAAAAATACATAATATTTTTGTGAAGAAATGGAGCTTGGAATCATGTTCAGTGTATTCATAAGATAATTAACAAAGGACATTAAAAGTGTGTGGGAGATATACATGAGTAGAGATATAATCAGTAGGAACACACGCAGTAAAATGACAGAGAAGCTGATTAAATGGATATAAAGGGGGATTGCAGACTGGATTTTGACCTCACGGTGTGTTTCTTGGCTATCTTGGTGCAGTGCTGCATGTACTACGTACTATTCTGTCTGAATAAAGGGATCTGCGTGGCAAACCGAGTCCTGAAACACTGCACTTGGAGATATACTTGGCATGGAGTACATTCAGGGTGAAATAAATAAATAGAATGAAGAATACTGTTGCTATGTTTGTATTTATTATTAGGAAGACAACTGCAGCCTGCATTCTCAGCTGTGACGCTGAGCCTTCAGGGATGAAGTGGGAAAGGGGACTTAGGACTAATCTGGTATATCTTCTTGATGTTGGGAAGAGAAGAGCAAGCAGAAACTCCCAGACAGTGGCAATGATGATGTCCCATACTTGTTTGCCAGTGCATCTCATTCAAAAACAGAAACAAAATTACTTCATTGACACTGACCGGATAATCTGGTCTCCATGCTTGTGTAGCAATTTATATTAATCTCCATGTCTAGTTGGACCATTACTAGCACTGTGAAGATGTGTGTCCAAATTTGAGATTGTTTTCCTTAATCAGCCACTGATTTATTTTATCCAACAGCTTGTCAAATGACACAATGACAAGCTTTGGATAATTAAATAAACATATCCAAATTATTTTCCAATATTTTCCATGCCACTGTTCCAAAAGGCAGAGGAAAAATACCTTTAACAAACACATTTTCAAAGAAATTATAATTTTCTTCATGTTATGAGTAATGCAATGTTAAGCACATACCTCAACTCTTGAATTATGACTGCATCTTTGATGTTACTGATCAAATATTCATTGCCTTGATTATTCAAATAATTAGACATTTTATCAGTTTCTTGGAAAAGCTAGAAGTAAGAAGGCAAATCCTGTGAAGGGGTATTCAATATTTAGTTTACTGTCAGCAGAAGAGTCATCAGGCAGGAGGATACTGTGACAGCGAAAAAAGCGTTTGTTGCAGAAGGTCTCAAATTTTCAAAGTGAATGCTTTAAAACTTTTAATGTGTTGTAGCTACTTCTTGGTCAAAAACTGGAGGTCAGATCCTCACCTGGGAATACTTATCACAATTCCAGTAGCTTTAATGGAAGGAGAGCCAGTCCAGTCTATAGAGTGCTGGTCTTAGATGAAGTCTCTTACACAGCTGAAGGGTCTACTCAAGCATCCACTCTGCTTTGACTTAGATGGTGTTTAAAGACACAACCATGAGGAAACTGCATTTCTCCCTGGCAGAAGAGGTGATGAATATGCATTAAAATAGATTTAAATATAATGTATAGTTAAAACTAGATATGTAAATTCCTCATTCTTTTTATGAACAACAAACAGTGACACCGATGAAATTCCACCATATTTAAGGTTATAATTTAACAATGGCTTAAAAAGAAAGATTACATCTTTAGATCTTTATTATGCTTAATTTTATCAAGCTTTCTAACTATTGTGTGGATGTCGTGGAACTTTAGAATAAAATCAGCTCGATGCTCATGCATAATGCGCAAGAAATTTTTTTTGTTTGTTATAATTTCTACCCTTTCATATTAATTGTAATCAACAGAGAATGCAGGCTGCAGTTGTCTTCCTAATGATAAATACAAATATAGCAACAGTATTCTTCATTCTATTTATTTATTTTACCGTGAATGTACTCCATGCCAAGTATATCTCTAAAGGAAGAGCAATAGAAGCTTGTCAGTGTGCATGTACTGCAGAAAGGGGGGTGTGTAGAAAGTATGTGTGGGTTGTTTTTTTTTTGTTTTTTTTTTTTTTAATTGAGAGATAAAATATAAAAGTGCTTTCCATCACTTTCTGCTACAGATTTTTGTTATGGCTCCATGCTCCAGATGTTTGCATAAGCATGCAGAAATATATTCTCAAAAAAAGAAAGGAGTGGATTGACTTAAATGTTAATTATTTTACAGATTCAATCATGATAAGCATTATCTATAAAAAAAGAGGTCAGCATGAATGCTTCATAATAAAATACTGTTACACCTGTACATGAGTATAGGTAACACTTTATGTCTCTAAGTACATAATGAGTTTAGACCAGAAACTGGGGAACATATGAGACAGAGTAAATCTATCAAGTTGTTTCTAGAACACCCTTTCTTTTGGGACAGTGACTGTCCATTATAGCTGTATTACAGAAAGCAGCATAGCAACAAACAGGACAAAAACATAACTGTAAACATACATATCTACATGGTACTTCTGACTCTATCAAAGGCCATAAAGTCCTGGAAACTCATTTTGCCGCCTTCTGTAATTTTATTCCTGATGGATCCACAGGTTGCAGTACTGCAGATGATACACAGTTGAGGACAGGCACGTGAAGTCCTCAGGGCTATGTGAGCAGAAGGTGACCAATCTCACAATGGAAGAACTTCCAAGAGTCCTGGGATAGATGGCATGGTCTGATGCCCACTATTACCGCTCACACACTCTGCAGCTACAGATGTCAGAAACATCTAACGAGGAATATGCCAACAACAGACCTGGAGCACTTGGGCCATTTGGTTTCTAAACTACCCCGTTGCAATAATGAATAATACATAGAGTTAAAAACACCTGGGTTTTTGTTTTGTTTTGGTTTGGTTTTTTTTCCCCTAAATGAAGTGTTTGAAGTACTTTTATGGACATGCAAATAGATAAGTAATGGCTGATGAAAAAAATATGTTTATCCATATTGAAGCACAACATTTTCAAGAGGCTTTTCTTTTTCCTTGATACTGGATCAAAAATAAAAACATAGCAGTTGCTACAAAAGAGTCAAGGAGAAAGAGGACAACTGGGAGCATTAAAAGCAGGCAAATGTTTTTATCTTGATTTTGGTTTTGTTACCCTTCAAACTAAGACATGACCTCACTATGTTCTTTTCTTCAACAATGATTTTCCATTCATACTGAAAGAATCCAGGGTTTCTATGAAATTCAAACAAAATACTAAAATAATTCTTCAAGCAATATAAAAAATTCATTGTCTTTTGAAGGCCAAACAAGTTTGAGGAGTGCCAGGAAAATGCACTGTTTCTCTCTTATGGACATTATCATGGCTGAATGGCATGGGTTTTGCACAGATGGTATTTATTGCCAGCAAAATACGAGCATGAGAGAGAGAGAGAAAATATGAAGTCAAAGGAAAACATTATGGACGTATTCACTTGCCACAAGGCCCTGCCATTGACTCTATTATAACAAATTCAGAGCCATATGGTAGCAGTTGTCCATTCAAATCACTTGACCTGAGGAACAACAATCATGAGTTTATTTTCATTTCAGTTTCCTCACTTGTTTTCATTTCCCTCATTTACTTTCAGATATTTGTAGCTCCTTTGTAAATAGTTCATCAGGAGGAAAGGTGACAGACTATTAAATAGAGATTTATTGTACATTCTTTGAATAGGATCTGCTTAGGATGTAGAAGCACAGCTTTTGCTAATTGCTTCCATAGCAAACTACTAAAAGGATTTTTCTTAAGCAAGACCATGGATATCCTGTAACCAGAAAAGACCAATGAAGGAGAAGAAGAGGTCTATTGTCTCTGACAGCTCAAAGAAATGGAGCAAAGAACATTTATCCTCTACATCAACCTGAAGAGGAGATGGAATTCTGCACAGAAGATACTTAAATCTACTAGGCAATCAGGTCAAAATATTTAATACCAATAGAACCTTTCTGAATCCTTTTGGGGGGGTGGTGGGATGATCTCTGCATGGACTGACTTTCAAATTCAGTTAATGGCTACGCTTTCCTATTCCTTGTGTAGTCCTTAGTTTTACACAGAAGCTTGCAACAGTGGATATGAGCAAGAAATAGAACCACAGAAATATTCTGCTTGAAAACAGCCAATTAAACACCTAACTCTTTTCGATGGGGAGAATTGAGTAAACAAAATCTAAATGGAAATCCTACAATATATTTTGGTATTATTTCTCATAACAAGATGCAACCTTCATAGTTCTCCAAGTGGGTGCTTAGAAAGCTGCACATATAGTTCTAGAACAGATCTTGTCCTAGAGAAACTGCTGGGCACAGCTTTTATATTGTTGTATTAATGCGATTTATTTACTGTGAAATGTTCGTGTTATTGAATCCTATTTTTCTACCAGCTGGTCATACCGTGAAAAGCAAACCATCCAGCTTAAATAAATAAAACAATACCATTGTGCTGATAAGTCAGAAGGTAGGCTATTCTGTATAATGGAAATGCAAATATGAATGCCACTGTTATTTCATGGATAAATGAAACGTACAGAAAGGTGGAGCAATGTTTTTGCCCTCTTTTGTTCATATAATCATTAGGTCACATACTAATCCATCCTTCATTTGCCATATACCATACATTTTAGTGCACTCCTGTTATGGAAGAATAGTATTCCAAAAGGACCTATGAACATTTCTTTTCTAATCTAGTAGCTTGGTGACCAGAGATTGAGGTATCAAATTACCAAAGGTCTCCAAAAGTTATTTCGTGGACACTTCTTCTTTGATGAAGATTACCTGAGATAATAGCTGTTTTCTGGTGGGTCTCTTTTTCACATTGGGGAGTATTCTTAGTACAGCGTCCTTTTAGGCCGCTCTCAGCACTCCAAACAATAAGCTGATGATCATGCTACTTACTTACTGTGTTCTCTGTATATTTTTGCACTCATTTGAAGGGTCAGGAATTATATTAATTAAGATTAAGAACAAATGTATAACCAGGAAAACCAAAGATGATTGTTAGCTTTCCAATAAACATTTTTGTTGCCTTTTTTTTTTTTTTTTTTAGTGTTGTAAAAGACTGGTGAATATTTTGTTAACGTTGCTGTTTTCTTTTTTTTTATTTTTTTTTTCTATGTACACAATGAAGTTCAGAAGGGGATTATCAGAATCAGAGGATTGCAAAGTCTAAGGTAGGTGGAAGGGACATGTAACTGTTGAAGGGCAGGAGCTGAAGGATTGCTCTGAGCTGGACAGACTTCTGGACCACAAGGCAATGCAGAGGGAGGTACTAAAAATGTGGGTTTGATAGTTAGCATATTAATCCTACTTTAGTAATTCTAATATGTACGCTGGCCTTGAAGAAAGGGACCTGTGTACAAACATCCATGACTTTGCAGCTCTCAGAGGCATGGTAGACACACTTGAATAAGCAGCTACATTTCTTGGTGCTTATCCAAGGCAACTGAAACTGTGAAACTTTTGAGGATCACCTTTCACATTAAATCTGTTTTCTTCAGGAAATAAATTCTCACTTCAGTTTGGCCTGTGCTATATAAGTATACAAATCAAGATGTTTTTCTGATTGAAAGGGCACACAGAGATTGCTCCAGGCTCTTAATAACATTCTTCTGTGGAATAAAGAGAGATAACCAAGAGAGAGCTCAAAAGTGATAATACACACACGCAAAGTGCTGGGGTTTTTTTTACACAACACAGCACACCTTCATCACTGCTTGCTCAGGGAAATTGTGCTTTCTTTATATTTTACTGATACTTACAAGGATTCCTGCTGAAATATGTAAAGGCAGGATTCAGTACCTGTATTAAAGCTACAATATTTGAAAAATTAACTGATAAACTACACTAACACTATCTCAGAGCTCTAGATGAATGGTAAAATATTTTAATTTAATAGGTGATTATTCTGAAATCGAAGATAAAAGTCCAAACTAGCTTCTAACCTAGGACTTTTATGCTCCTATCCTCAGTATCTTTAAATCAGAATTTCATTTTGTCTGCCGGTTAAGTCTGATTCAGCTCCCCTGTAAAGGACAGAAAACTTCCCATTGGCTTAAATGGATGCTGAGGTGTCATGGGCAAGGTCAAGCAGGTGAGCAAGCATTTACAGAATCAGGTATGAGCATTCCCAGTTCCCAACTGGATGATATGGTGATACATAGCACTCTATGGGAATGCTGAGCACCTGGAGAACTATGGTGATCAGGCCGTGTCCTACTTTACAGCTGGTACGCTCTCCTTTGAGGTCATCCTAGCGTGTTGTAGGTATACACCCACATTAGCTTTATGCAAAGAAACCTGGATCAAGACAATGCAATGACACTGCATAAGCACAACAGTCAAGAAGGGAGTTAAATGAGCCTTTGCTGGGTTTTGTGTTGCAGGATGGAGCCTGAACCTTTTCAACATCCTCTTGGCCCAAAAGTGGATCTGTATGCCTGAATGGATCATACCTTTGAAGTGACTACTTTAAAATTCAGTTTCTTTTATGGAAAAGTCTATAAAGTTATTGATTTAATTAGATATGGTAGAACCAACAGTGTTATAAGACACTTCTCTTTTCATGCTCGTTAAATAATTCTTTCCCAAGTTGTAAGTAAAATGGTCCTTATCTCCAAGAGATAAGGGTAGGAGACAGTCCTGTCATACAGATAATTTTTGCTTGCCTCTCTGGAATTTTTGTTACAATGCCAGATTCTCCACAGAGCAAACAAAATTATAGGAAAAGCCTGGACAGCATTCTCCACTGCCTGCTGAGGTCCTTAGCCTTTAAAAATTTCAGGCAGCATCTCTGAGTCAAAATGAAAATGGACAAAGGAAAATATGACTTAGTTTTTCAGGACAAGACTTAAAGGAAGAACTAGAGATGAGATTTAGCAGGGTATGGAGTAGGTTTCTAGCAGAAAGCTGTGGCAAATTAGCCTGAATATAGTACTCAAATATGGCAGGGAGCAATTCCAGAGAGTTATGGCAATAAGAAAAGTAGCCTCCAGGTCTTTTTCATCTGGACAGTTTGGGAATAAGCCTGTGATTGGTTTCTCTCACAGCACAGTCTGTATCTGGTAAGCGAGGAGGGGGAAAGTCAATATTTGTTTTTAAAAATGTTCCCATTATTTTGTGCTCTGGCCACCAGGTCATCCAGTTCTCCATGTACTCAGTATTGTATAAGCTGAGTTGCCCACTTACGCTGTAGCATTCTGGAAACAATTTTGATTGTAGAAAAAAAACCCCACAACCCAACAGCACCTTGGAGGTGGTGGGAGGAAAGTAGGGGGACAAAAAAAAAAGAAGGGAAAGATTGAAACTGTTCATCTCATCATTCCCATCACTGCCATAAGAGCATTCAGCTCAAGAGAATATTTTTTTTCAAGCTATGTTCAATCTGCTGCAGGTTTAAATGTCTCAAGTGATAGGGAATATTTTCTCACTACTTACAGGGAAGTTAGATCGTGTCAGTTCAAACTAATAAATATCTGGTTTGACAGTGACATTTACAAGTTGCCTGCTCCACAGAGCTCAGTGCACAAGTTAACAGCTCACATTCTAAAGGCAGATCCTTAATTATCTTGTCTTCCCCCCAAAGATTTGTCAGGAAGCCTTCTGATGATATCCCAGATAGATGTGCTGTAGCAGTAAAGCATGGTTGTGACTTTGACACGCTTTCTGGGTTACTGAAGATGTCTTGCATGGTGGGAGGAAGTGACTCAGCAGTCATTCCAGGGCTTGTTCTTCCCACCCTTGTAAGAGTTTCCTTAAAATGCATTTCCTTGAGGGTTGTTCAAGTTTTTCATCATACATTGAACAGAAATAAAGAAGAAAAAAAACCTTCCCTCAAACAATGTTCTGTATTATTGAAGACAGTTTGAGGAAAAGATCTTGTATCTAGGACAGAGTAGAATATAAATTAACATGGAAAGAACAAAAAGAAGTTTAACACAGTGTATGGAATCCAGAAATTTTTTTATAATGAAATTTGTGCTTCTTAAATAGACCTGGACTCTTTCCCTTCTTCACAGATTTTTTTCCACTAAAAATTTTTTATTAGCAGTCATGAGACAGGGAGAGAAGACACCAAAAGATCCTATTGCTGTGTGATTTCATGTGTTTTTCTCTTTCTTCATGAAACATTACAGAGGATAAATAGATATATACATTTTAGGCTTGTGGAATAATACCTTCTGTATATGCAGAAATTAATTCTAATTCCTTCCAAAGTAAATTCTTCTGATTTCATCAAATTACTGTATTAAAAAATAATTATTAAAACACCTTTTAATGTGAGACTTTCAAATATACAAAGTGTAAATTAATTATCAGAAAACCAGCCTGAATGAATGCATGAAACCTATTCTGTGGATCATTATACGGACACGTTGAAATTTTTTCTTGTTCATATCTACAATCACCTACAGTGGCACAATAATGAAATCCTCAATCCCTCCATCTTGTTTCCTGCAACCATGGCACAGAAATTAGAGAGGAAACTTTGGAACAAAAATATGCTGTGATTTTGTTAAAATATTTTACTCCTGAGCACCTGAAGTAAAAAAAAAAAAAAAAACCAAACACAAAAGCCTCATTGTGTTCTTTGACAGAATAATTGTTTAGTGAATAAGAGATGCAGAAGGGGTTACCTATATTTGCCCCGGTAAAGCTATATAGCATCCATATAAGTAAGCTGAAAAAATATGTACTACTCCTAATCAACAGTACTACCAAAGCGACAGAAAATATACTTTCCTAGAAGATTTAATACTTTGCTGTAAAGCTAGAAAGGTATTTCAGACAGAGGTCTGTCAGTGCTTTCATTAACTTAAATGATGGAAGACTGTACTCATGTAAAATTTGCAGTGTACATTAAACTATCAAGGGTAACAGCGCTCTTGAAGCCAGAATTAAGATTCAAAATGTTCCTGATAAATCGGAAAGATGGTCAAGATTCAATGAGATGACATTCAGTGTGGACAAGCGCAATATACTATACAGTATCAGAAAAGAAGACCCAAGCTAAAGTGCCTGTCAGTTGTTGCAGAAGTGCAAATCTCATGGTAACAGCAATGTCCTATACGAAACATGGGACTTAATGGTCCTTTGATACTTGGCACTGATGAAGTCGGATCCGGAGAACTTCAGTCAGGAATATTGTATTTTGACTATCAAAAATTCAGGCAAATTGGCAGGAGATGAGAGGTATCAAGAACAACAGGAATTTTGACAAACATCTCTGGGTAAAGATAGAGTAAATCAGAGCTTTTGATTTTTTTTTTTCACAAAGAGATAGGCAGATAGAAACACAGAGATAATGAAAGGGAGAGGAGAGGAGAGAGAAGAGAGAAGGAGACAGAGCCAGGCAGGCAGACGAGGGCTAGTTCTGCGAGCACGAATGAGCACTGCCTGCCTGTACATGGAAGCTGTTAAAATCAGTCAGTCTTCTGTTCACCATCTTCACTGGAGGAAAGAAAAGACAATATTGCTGTGCTTTTTGAAAAGTTTACAGTTAGTTAAAAATTAGCAAACATTTTCATGGTTGTTGAATTGACAGACACACAAAATAATCCTGAGGTAAAGCCAACAGACATTTCTAAGAGACAATGGCACTTGCAATATTGAGGGTATGTAACCACGTATGTTTTTAATCTATACTCCATTAAGTATCTAAAAATGCAACTGAGGACAGACCCACCTCAAAAGACTGAAGCTTTTAATGTTTATTTTGCTTAGAAGGTGCTTAAAATGAGTTTTAAAACCAAACAGCAACAAATGTAAGATTAAAAAAAAAAAATGTAACCCAGTCCTTGCTCAAAACAGTTCTGTGCCATTTTTTACTTCTGAAAAACACCATGGCACTTGTACAAAGCAGCAAGGAAGCTAAACAGTGGAACTGACATTAATTGTACATTATTCTCTACTTCAAATGTAAAAAAAGAAAAAAAAAGAAAAGGGAAAAAAAAAAAAATCTACATTATTCACCAGGTTTCACACTTGCCGTAATAGTCAGACAAAGCCTATTCCTCTTTCTTTTTTCATGACTCAGTCTACAAAACCTCTGTCATTCCTGCGAAGGATAAGACACAAGAATTACGATTGCGTCCACCCTCCTACAACGATAAGCGCCACACAACTCTCTCCAGCCATTCTTTCTCATACTTCTGACACACAATAGCGGCCGAGAGATTTAGATCCCGAATCCCATGTAATGCTGTTAACTGTAATAACAAAGTAACTCTGCTGACATATTTTAAGATGTTTGCTGTCACAGTTAATAAAGCCGGGCAGTCAGTACTAGACTTTAAAAAATGCTTGAGCAATGTTACAGGGTGGATATTTTTTTTTCTTCCATTTTTCAAAAATGCCTGATTTGTATATTTAATAGTGGCATTGAGTAAGGAGCAGAAAGTCTGTACCATCAGTGGTGGAAAAGAAAACGGTATCCATCTTTAGACCTAGGCAAATTAAAGAACATAATTCCTATGGACATTCATAACTGGATACTTAAGGTGGATTTTGGAGCAAAACATTAAGGATAGATGTGGTTTAGTAGTTGTCACAACCAGTGAGTGCTAAGGCAGAAGGCATTCAAAGGATACAGGCAGCATTTGAGTATTTTGGTCTTAATGAAAAATTATGGGGTTGACAATCTAACTGCCATTCATTTGGAAATATCCCTAGCTTTTGGTAGATATTTTTTAAAAAAAACCTCTCCTGGGTGTTTTGGTGTTTTATACAGTGGCTGGGCTGAGCAACTTCATGGTCCTTGTTTTCTTTTCAAATACATCAGCTACATGTGAAATGAGTAGTCTTTGCAACCTTGGTTTTTCCCAGCTCCGAGCAAGTAATGTGCTGTTGGTTATAAAAAAAAAGAAAGTAAGACCAGGAAGCGCTTGTCCAGAAAAAGAAAATTCTGAAGAGAAAAGAGTATGCCAGGGAGGAACTTTGGCTAGGATCACAGATTTTTGCCTAGGGAAATAAAATAATAGGATGTTACGGGGAAAGGTTGAAGAATGAATGACTACATGGTGAAAGAGAATAAAAGCATAGGATACATTCACAGCTGCCATCTGAAATACACTTGCTTGCTCTTTCTGCCCAGGAAAAGGCTATAGTTTAACCAGAAATAATACTGCTATCATTTATATGCTTCTTACATCAAGAGAGAGAGGTGCAAGCCGATGTTTTATGCTACGTGTGCTATACATAGTTCATTACCAGGCCACTGCCAGATGCACTAAAGTACAAGGTATTCAGTACATTACCTGGGAGCCTTCTGTGGGCCCTTCTTCAAATGATGGGTTTGTGTGTTATTCAAGTGTCTGATCCCAGTCTCTGGAGAGTGCTGCTGATGCCAGCTGCTTACGGGTTAGTGATGGCAGTTCCTGAAAGGCGTTTCTGCCTAGTTTGGATGTGGATGAAAATTTTCTACAGACTGTGTGCTGGAAATCCCTTCAAGAACTAGAAATCCCTTCAAGAACTAGAAATCCCTCTCCTGAGCATTTCTTGCCTACATTTATCCTTTTTTCCTTCCTCTTACTTCTATTCCTTTTGCTTTGCTGTTGTCTCTCTATAGTTACAGAGCTGGGTGATCTCCCATGGCAGGCACAGGCTCTGAGCAAAGGATGCTGCATATTGCACTGTCTCTATTTGTATGGCTCCCGAGTACATGAAAAATACATCTAAAGAATGTCATTGAAGACGTTGTCTTTCCTGTCTGGATCACTGTAGCGTAGACCTAGCCATAATACATGGGTTTCTTCACAGCAGTATACGTGGGTCAAGTACATTTTAGAAAGCAAAGCAGATATTTTTAAACAAAAACACAGTAATTTTTTTTTTTTTTTTTGCAAAAACAAAATCCTTTCTCTCCAAAACAGTTTGGGGAGCAAGCTACTTCTTGGAAGCCTCTCTGCGGTGGTCAAGTTTCTCCTGGCAGGAGGTTTTGAACAAGAAACAACAATCTTGTCTCACCTCAAAGCTTTTCCTGTAGAAAATAGTGTCACTTGGCCTTGGGGATGAGTCCAACTGAGTCAGAATCTGCAAGCCAAGAAGAATTGTAAACAATTTTTTTCACACCATCAGCTGAAAAAAAGATCTGCTGTTGAACTACAGAAAAACGACCGTGCTACTGGGGTGTCAGAGATGCTTACAGTTAGAAAACCCCCACAGTCATAAACTTCACAGTGCATATACAGCAACAGCCTCTGCACAAGACACGAGGCAAAGAAAGTGAGGCTGTTTTCTGAATGCAAATCACCCCCAGAACTGGCAATGAGACTGCCCATGCCTTACCTGAAGCAAACAGAACTGTTTTTGCTTTAATGCATGTTCAGTCACTGTAAATTGTTTTCAAAGCCACCTTCATGAACCTGGTAAGTTCTGCTTGCCAGTTCCACCCCGTCCTGTAAAAGTGTGGAGGAAAGACATAGTGGCTAAAACCAGTTCTGTTCTCAGCTCTGTCCAACAGCACGTGTAGACTTGACTTGACCTGTGATACGGTGGTATTTGGCCCAGTGTTTTCATGGTGTTTATTTTTTTTCCCCTTGGTCAACTGGAGCTTCAGTGCCTTATGTCCAAGATTCTGCTTGTATGTTCACCTGCCTCTACCCTAACCATTTGGGACATAGCTGCTCAGAGAAAGTACCTTTTTTTAGGTACATGCTGTGCTATAAGACTATGCAAATAATGTGAAGTGAGATATTGGCTGATAAATTAAGAGTTTAATTAACTGCCTTTTTTCCCCCTTTATTTTGTGTATCTTCTCCATTTTTGTGATTTAAAAAAAATATATTAATATCACCCAGAGCTTGCCACCCTGCTGTGGAGAGAATGTTAGTGAATAATGTGAATTTCGATATTTAAGTAGAACATAACACTGTAATACCTGAAGGGATATTCTTCAATTCTTAGAATTACTACATCTAATTAAAGTGGTTTTTTTTAAACAAATTGATATACTAATTATTGCTTTAACTGAAATTCCATTTATAGTAAACTACATTTAAAATTCCACCAAGAAAGCAAATGCAAGAGGTGACATTCATATCTACCTTGGTGGCAGGGCAGCAGTAAATTCAGTTTATCAAATTAGCACATTTACCAGGAGAAAATTTCTTGGGTGGTTTTTTTTTTTTTTTTTTTGTCTTTTCTGAAGCTCAAAGAAATCTGAAAGTGAAAGGAAAAAAAAAAAGAAAATAGTCTATTACAGATAAAATGTGAGGCTGTGAGTTATAAGATATCTCTACTCCAGGTAGAAACTCAATACAAATAAATAAATAAATATCAACAGGAAAAATCTGACACAGGCTGCCACTTCTTTCCATGTTCACTCAATGAAATAATCCCTTGTGCGTTGATCAATTTAAGGAGCAAACTAGTTTTTTCTTTCTAACCTAGAGATCTAAAGACCACCATCTGTAGAGTAGGGAATATAGAAGACATTTTGGCAATTCCCTCCATAAGTTGGTACCTAAATATTTTTGTCTTGAACAACAAAGGACTGGACAGAGAGCGTTAGGGGAAATGATTCTAGAATGTTGCAGCTACCCGCTCTTTCAATGCTGGTTTAACCTGCGCCCTGCAAGGTTCCTGTTTACTTAAGACCTCTGAGGAGCTATATTACCCTTGTCAGCAGGACTTAAAGGCACTTAAGAACAGGAAGAACAGAAAATCACAACCTTTGCAAGCCAACCTCATCTGCCTGTCAACCAAGATTTGCCCAGATCTCACGGCCTAAAGACTCAGTGCAGGACCCCCTAGCAATGGCAAGGAAATAGAAATCCCTCCTGATGCTATCATAGGGCCATGCTCCCTAGCAATCTTTACCCTTATTGAACCAGATCTTATCAGGGTAGTTTTGCTCCCAACTCACCTCCTCCATCTCAGCTGAGAACTGAGGAAATTTGGGAAGTGCAGCAGGCTGTCCTTTGGAAGGCTGTACCCCATAAACTGTTGGTTTTTATCTCTATTGTAACTGCAGAGTCCATGTCACTGTTCAAGACACTTTCTGTGCAGCTGCTGATATTAAATTCCTCTCAAAACTTCTACTGTTTTCTTCCTCTTGCACCTATTCGTTCCTCGTTCCTTGCTGTCTGCCTTGCTTCTGGCTTTGTGGGAGATATGCACCAGTCACCTCTTGGTGGCTTCCTGGGGATGTGTCTTACTGGCTTTTAATTTTGTCTTTTGAAGTCCATAGCATACTTTTTACAAAAACTCATATCAGCCAGTATTTAGGAAGCTATCTCAACTTAGGTAACCAAGAAGCAGCAGAGGTCACTAGATTGGGCACTGGCATGGGTCTCTGAAGACCTGGGTTCTGCTTCTGTCTCCAGCCCAGGCACATTCAGCAGCTGCAGATAGGTCTTTTCATCTCTCTGTTTATGGATTCTTTGCATATTTGGCATTTATTTTCAAAGCGTTTTAAAATTAAAAGCATTCATTCCCATGTGCTTGTATACAGCCTGATATAACGTGTCCCTGAGTTCACTTGAGTTTACTGAAGTATGAAGAAATAACTGGAGGGGTCCTACATTTCAAAGAGGCAGATAAAGGCTGAAATCAGTAGTACAACTGCCAATTCTTATTACTGCCAATACACTTATTTCTTAGCTAGTTCTTTTTTTTAAGACACAGTCAAAATTATCTCCCATTGTAGTGTATAGAAGAAATCTAGCAAATAGCCCCAGCCTTTTAAAACCAGAGAAAATGTGTGGTATAAAAGAAAGAAGTGATGTATGTAGAAACAAGGAACCAAATTCATTTACTTATTCTTGTAAGAGCACAATGACAGGCTTCCAGGTTTAGAGATTATTTACTTTCTGTAATATTTTTTAGAGAGTGTATTATGTTCATATTCACTATTGGCCTCAGAGAAGGACATGGACTTGGAGCTTGTTCAGAGTAATTTAATCAATCTTATACAAAAAAGCAACAGCCAACCATTATGGCCCAAGTCAATACTAAAATGATTTCCCAAAACTCATTTCAAAGTCACTTCCAGGAAATAACTGGTAGCTTCAAAACTCTGAGGCTCAACTATAAATTTAATTGTCTTTAAGGTCTGTAATTGAGCTTTTTTTAATAAAAAATATGGTGTACTGCCATTTCCTTTAAATAAAATATTGTGCATTGGGTGGC
This sequence comes from Chlamydotis macqueenii, assembly GCF_036417535.1. Lineage (NCBI taxonomy): Eukaryota > Metazoa > Chordata > Aves > Otidiformes > Otididae > Chlamydotis > Chlamydotis macqueenii. The sequence continues at coordinate 20,656,823 of NC_141564.1, read as the reverse complement.
ATGTCGTTGTGTTCCTGCTAACTCCTCATTTTTTAACATGAATCAATATATTTTGTAAGGTTGTTACCACCTCATAGACTAGAAATATAAACACAACTCATTTTGTTACGAGAAAAATAAATACGTGGCATAAATTTAATCTGCCTGCCTGCCTACCAGATGGAGAAAAGAACAGGGCCAAGTCACTGATGGAGTAACTGTTTAATCATATCAGCTTGTTCTTGAGTTACAAATACAAAAAAAGTCCACTTACACCTTTGGGAACTCACCACGGTTTCTCCCAGCTTCTAGCATGGCAGTTAATACTTTATTCACAGACTCGATAGATACATACATGATATGATCATGAGATAATGAGGGAATAACATTTTTACTACTACTGGCTCATTTGGATACCTGTATCATACCTGTGTCATCAGTTTAGAGTTAAACTGTTCCATCTCATGCACTGAATCTACCTCTGAATGATTTGAAAAGTCTCAGGTTTTGATGAACTTTTACTGTAAGTACTATAAACATATCATAAGTAATCCATAGCATTTCACAGACAGTATCCCTTACTTCAGCAAGATGTTTATTCAGGTACAATCAATTGACATTTTGACACTGCATTCATAGAATAAGGATTTGGACAATGCCAAAAGGTGTATCAGATTTTGGCTCATTTTTCGATACTTTATTTTTTGTTTAAATCAGTGAAATTGTTCTATGAGATAAAAGGATACTCAGAGGAGCAAAGAATGGTAAGGATTTGTCTCAGAATATCCGGTATTGGTTATGGAGTGGGTACAGCTCCAGTAGCACTACCGACTGAAATATTGCCTGCAAAAAAGACAAATTCTACCCTTCCAAAAAAACAGCGTGATGCCCTGTCTAGTTGTTGGTGTCACTGTGTTCTCATTGATGTGATCTACCTAAGCAATCCTCACACGTTCTACAAATCAAATAAATTAAACTCATGGGGAATATTAGGGAACAAGGAGAAAGATGTGTTGGAGGGAACACGTGGGATCATAAAACAAAAACCACGCATTTTGTCCAGAACTGCAGGAATGTCAGTATCTGCCTACCATTAGATGCGTCCAGGAACATTCTGGATATTTTAAAAACCCTCATTTTACTTATGAATTTTCTCTGCCACCTCTCCTCCTTTTTATTTTATATATATATATTTTTATTTTTTTTTTTTGGTGGGGTGGGGTATTCGAGGAAAGAAAAGTGGGAGGGAAGACAGAAAGAAGGAAAAAAGGAGATAGAGCTTCAACAATCCCTTAAAGATGTTACTAACACAATAGGAAATTAACTGTAATCTCTACACATACCTTTAAGTCCAGGGGGGAAAAAAAATAAATCTTTTGTCTGAGAATTTTCTTCATGTTTCTAAGGTATATTTAGATTAAAAAAAAATGTTATAGAAATAAATACTATACAAAAAATAAGCTGTAAAATTCAAAGAAGAAAAAAATACCTTTAGAACTACTTACCCAAGTATCTGGTAGATTTTTCTACCACATCATCTTTTAAAAAGCATTGGATAGCTTTTTGAAAAACCACTATGCGGACTGTAGGACTAGCGTATCGTAATGGTTGCTTCTGGTCTAAAATCTATGAGCCTATGAATCATGGCAATGATACTGCCACCAAGTCAATTAGTGGCATATATTCCAGAAGAAAGAATTGGTTATCATACATTCACCTTCTGCTTGATACCTGTAGAGCTTTCTGCTGGGTCATTTACCTGTGTGCATTTTTCAAATATTTCACCCAAATCACTTCAGCTCTAGCCTCTGGATTCAGAAACCTGTAGAAACAAAGCCTTTGGCTCTCTTAAATTTCTTAGCTTGGTTAGTTTTGCTGACAGTAGACACAGGATATCTAAGGATTTGACATGAACATTTTCTTCCCACCACTATGGATATGTAGGACAGAAGGTCGCTAGGATCTATACAGGTTATAACAATTTTTCATGAGATCACAGAGAAGACTGAAAACCTAAGATGATAAAATGCATATGTATATGTTTTTGTATATATCAATGTTTGTAATTTAAGCGAATTTGAGACAACAAAAGATTAAAAACAAAGATTAAAATGTTTGTGTTTGCCTACAAACAGGATTAGGAGAGGCTCTTATTCCAACATTCAGAAATCTAGCACAATTTAAACATTTGCTTACTTCTTTCAGTAGTTTTTGGTCCGCATTCAAGTAACCATGGAGTAGAAAGTAACCACAATTTAACTGTTCCATTTGATAATCTTAGTCTACTTTTGATTGGTTTGAAAAGTTTCCAGTACAAGTTTTGATGACTTTTACAAGGTATCTCAGACAATATTAGATCATCAAGTACAGTGAGTCTATGAGTGAGTACCACCAATTCTGCATCTCAGATCAGCAGCTCCACAGTCTTGCCTGGACCTCTGAGAGATCTCTCAGTTTCCTACTCCAATTTCCAAAAAGATTCTCAAGTGCTTCAAAGCCTATGTACTTGATGAAGTCAAGAAAAGACAAATTATTGTGACTTTTGCCATATATGGTGCAACTGCAATTTTTTTTTTTGTTTTAAAGAATTGCTCTTTCAAAGAAGCACTTTTTTAGTTCTTTATGGATTTTTGCACAAAGTTCCTGATGGTGAACTCAAGCAAAGTTAGGAGCAAGGAGAACGTGCAAGAGTTCTGGCCCCTCTCAGATTCAATAAATAAATCTATCAATCACATATGGCTAAATACAAAGATAGCTATTAACCAATCTTAGTAACACTTAGGTCTTCCAAAAATGTCATGAAGAGGTATTCTGGCACACTGTGTTCCAGCACTACAACTGACGTGAGCCAAACATATTCTGCCCTAGGCTGGTGCAGAGGTGGAAAAACTAGAATATCTGTTGTACTGATGGTTTATTTTAATTCGCTCTAACTGTGACCCTTTATCAAGCATGGAGCTTTATTCAAGACCAGCAAGGACTGAATAATTGGATTTGCTTGGCCAGTAACCTTTCTTATTCTGTCAATTAATCCAACAGGAAAAAAAAAAAAAAAAGCCACTGATCTCCTGTGAGAAGTACCCAAGAGATCAAAGACTGGATTCGCTCTCCCAGCACTGTTGCCAGTGACCACGTGTGATGTATACTTGGCCATACAGCTTATGCACTGTACAGCTGAGGCAGGCACATCATCGGGATTTCAATTAATCTGGGAGATCAGCGTGAGCTACTGAGGTGCTGGACGTTCATAAATATGGAACAGATGCCTAACATTATCAAATTTAGCCTGACAAAATTTCTGGATGAAGAAAGGAAACATCTGGTAAAGACATGATAATCTTGAAAGTGCGTGCTCTGATGGACAGGCCAGTGCAATGCCTTTTCCTGTGCTCTGTGGCCAATTACTCTTAAGTTCTTTTCTGCATAGTGCCTTGTTTTCCACAAGATCGTCTCCTGTTTCCTCCTTCTTCTTCTACTCCCACAACTTCTAAGATTTAGGTGAAACATGGCTTAAACACCCTCTTAGCAGATCTGAATATTGACTGTGGACTGCAAACTTCTGGACGAGCTGCCGAGCCTATAGATGACAGCGCAGAAGGTGCAACACCACGCACCATGGTGTTGTGAGCAGAGGGCTGTCTGGGGCTGTCTGTCTGTGTTACGTGGCTGGGATTTATTCATGTCTCCCCAGATGGTTCTCTTCTGGGTGGCCCATAGCTCTTCTAGCTTCCCAAGTAAATCCACACTTCAGCTGGTGACCTCTGCATAATGAAAACTTTGGGTTTTTTTGAGGGAGCCAAGGCTTTTTGAAAACAAAGGCACAGATGCTTATTCTTCGCATTCCTGAGCTCTGAAACTGGGGTCAGACATAGGTGTCACCCTTCGGCCCCGTGTGACACACCTGATAAATGGGATTCCAGCTCTCTAGCACCAAGAGGCTGTTCATTTAGCAGGCTGGCTGCCCCAGGTAGCAAATCTGAGCCATCCAATTTGCCCGCCTCGCTGTGCAGGGAGGCCTGTGCCCTCACACAGTTTTGTATTCATTCCTGGCAGCTGGGCTGGAAAAGGCGAGGGCTGCAGTGAATAAACCAGTCACTGGCTCTCACGGAGCCTGACAGGCAAGAAGCAGAGCTGTGCTTTGGATTCTCTGTTGTTGATCTTCAGCTAATGTAAATCAACTTGATTCTGCTGGCCTCAGTGGAAATGAGCTGATTCATGCCATTTATAGTTTCTTCGTGTTTACTTACTGCATCCTAATGACTGCCAGGCACAAAACCACCTGACTGAGGACATTAAGTGAGAAGGCTTTATACCCTTCATGTTTTGTTTGGTTAAAGACTAACAAAGAGAACTACTTTAACTTCTGATGAGAAAGCTAGGCCCCTGAACACTTAGCACTAATAAGGTGCTTTTCAGTTTCTAAGTGCTTTACAAACATTAATTAATTATTCCTTTCAACAACACTTGGTTATTTTCTGTTACTAGAGTGCATGTTTACCAAGTTAGCTCCGTTCGTGCACAGCACGAAGTTGGCAGCAGGCAGGAGGGTAGATGGATCTACAACCACACGCTGTAATTTGCAGCAGATTTGCTTCACCAGAAACCATTAGCACAGCTACAGAGTCGGCTCAGAGGAGTGACCACTCCTCCCTGCATCCTATGGTGGTGATGACCTCTATCTTCCCTGTCACACTGAGTGGAAACTTAAAATCTGTTTGCTGAACAATTTAGCTAATTCCACAGAAAGTATCAGACAGGAGCTTCCAGCTTGACACAACTGCAAAAAGCAGTAACAAATTTTGTTAAGTGCACATTGAAATACTCATTACAGTTCTGAAGCGACACAGAGAGCAGGCAGATTTCTAATAAAATACATGAATTGAGGTTGCAACCATGAGACAGCAGAATTTCCTGCATGCAACAGTTATTAAAGACAGAAAATACTCCTGTCCTGTATCAGGAAATTGCCAATAACGCTCATCAAAAACAACAACAACAAAAAAGAGAAAAAAGTATTGCCCATCCTAAAATAGTCAAGAGTGCAATGGAGAGGAAGACGAGCAGAAGGCAGGAGCTGGGGGCTCACATCCCTGCTCTGTTCGATTGACACTAAAGACCTGAACCAGTGCTTGGCCTTCTAGAAGAAAGCCCTACCCACTGAGTTTTGTTTCTTGTCACATCCCTGCCTCTCTCTCTCTCTCCTGACATTGCATGCTAAAGGAGAGGAATGCTTTCTGGCAAAAGTTTGTGTTTCCACTGGAAATGAATGTTTCTGTGAGCCATGGCAGACTTGCTTTACACTGCCTGCTGCCAACACCAAGGTGGTTCTGTCCGTTTCCTTTCACTTTCTTCAAGCTCTCTTTGCTCTGGTCAGCTTTAGACAGTGTAATGTAACTGGCATCAGTGATGTGGCATAGTGCCACGTACACAACATGGATTAAAATTGCAGAATCAGGAACTAAATCTTTCGGTGTCAGTAACCTCCATTCTAGGAGCGATAAGGAACACCAAACTTTGATGCTCCAGGGCATGCGGCCTAATTAATCAGCCATCACTGGCCTTATCGGTATTTAAAGTGTTTAGTCTGCAGGTAGAGCTGCACTGGCATACACTAGAAAGGTGGCATGGAAAGCAGATATATTGGCAAATACAGCTTATTTTAGATCTCTAAACAGAAAGAAAATATATTGGCAAATAGACTCTTTTGCCTGTATCTGTATTAGGGCTTTTGTCAACACAGCTATTTTCTCACAGTCCTACTCAGTAAAGATTTCTACGGTGTGAAAGGCCTGAGAGTGGTTGCTGAGCATTATCTTCTGTATGGGTGTTTTCAGTTTCCAGCATCTCTCCTGAAAGAATCTCACTATAAGTAATACACAAGTATTTACTGGAATCAGTCAGACAAAATACAGTCTATTTTCAGTCTGAATAGTTTAAACAGTGCTCTGGGATTCTTTGATGGTTTATTTGGGAAGAAAACAAAAACTCCTCCTGCTGATGAGTTCTAATTCGCCTCCATCTATGCCTGGTACAAAGAAATGGTGAGGTAATCACACATACTTCTGCCGTCTGCTCTGCACATACACCGAGCTTTCATTTGGGAAAATAGCACATTGCAGAGTGATGCAAACAAAAGATTTCAGACTATATTCATTCATTCCAGACCAAATACAATAGTCTTTTTTTTTTTCTGAAGTGTTGAAAAACAAGAAAGTCTCTTTATTTAATGAAATATGAACATCTCTAGCTGTAGAAATAAAGTACAATTGTAATCTTAGAGCAGGATATTCAGCTTCTGATACCTAGTTATATTCAGACTTCGGGAGGTTGCACGCAACTACCGTTTTTCTGCATGTTAAGATTTAGTGCATAAACCAACTAATTAAACCATGTGTTGTATTCTAAATGATACCTTTTCGTTGCTTACATACATATACATAAATATATATTTACATGGATATACTGTAAAATAATTATATGCTAAAAGCAATGTAATTACTGTAATACCACATGTGACTTCAGGATAAAAGTAGTAGTATCCCACACATATGTTAAGTAGTAGTTTGCAGCAAATACATTGAGTTACACAAAGGACACCAACCAGTAACATGCAGAAGCTACTATAATACCCTTCCTACAAAGGAAGGGAAATACCAGGGTAGTGGCTCAATCTCATTCAATAATCAATCTCCATCATGAGTCAGAACCAAATGTTCCAGAGGAAGATGCAAAATCCACATGAAAAATGTGGAATTAAATGGCCATAGTTAAAACACCTTTCCAATATTCATCAGGAAAATATTTGTCTCGTGCTGTGGGACATGAGGGAGTTTTATCCCTGTCTGAAATTAGGATTAATAGCCCCTGGCCCCCAAACTCTTTGTAAATAATTCACCCGTGGATGTTGTCTTTGTTCAAAATATCCCCAAGTTTTAGACTTTTGCTATGCTTTTGGTCCCTGTTACATTCCTTGCATTTAAAAAAGAACAAACAAAAAAAAAAAAAACAACAAAAAAAAACCCCACAAACCTAATTTAACATATAGAAAAATTACCTTTTTCCACCTTTTGAATTCACCAAATATTACATACCACTGCTTGAGAAATGCAGCCAATTAATACAGTCTTCATTGCAATAACTTGTACAAAACATCCAAATTTAATACTAATTTTCAACAATATGTTTTGGGTTTTTTTTTTTTCCTGCAGGAACCGAGAGACAACTAGCACTTATCTCTTATGAATTTGTGGGAGAACAGAGCAGGAAAGAGGAAAATATGAAACATGTTCCCTCTTGCTCTTCTCTGGGTGAGGGTGTTGGATGTGTTTGCAGTGTAACTACTCGCAACCGATTGGCACCAAGTCCCAACAAGCTCCCTCTCTAATAAAGGGTGTTTCTCTCAATATCAAAATCTAATCAGTGGAACTTGCTTGATACACCCTAAATGTAAAACATGTTAAACATCCTAGACACTGAATATGTGAAAAGGATCATCATTCACAGACTCCTAATCAAAGCTTCATTTCGTGTCATTATTTGTTTGGTTTTACATGTTTCCTGCTTGCTTGAATGGAAATGTCTGGTGTTGGAAATTGTCACACAGAGCTCAGAGGAGCTAAGCAAGGAACCGTGCTGTATTCAGAAGTGCCCAGGCATAATGGGTTGTTTGTTTTTTTTTTTTATTTTTGGAGAAGTCTGCACTGTTTGCTAAATTGTAAATTATTGATTTATTTGGTGATTTACTTCACAGCAAATTGAAGCTATATGCAAGTTAAATCCAGCTTCACTTAAGCTAATTATGATGATGGGGGCTATAAAGATGCAGAAATAGATAACTATATTTGTTTGACATGTACACTACAAGCCTCTTCCACAACACATTCTCTGTATAGAGCAGATGTAACCTAAACATTTATTTCATTAACAGTTTCAACTGTGCATATGAAAGCTTTAAGGTGCTATGAAGCAATGACATGGAAATATTTTAGGCTTTCCTGACTTGCCTGTAAGGAGAGATCACCCCCATGCTGATGCTGGGGCCACAGAGAGTCTAAGCCAGTAAGTGGGGCTAAGGACATCACGAGCCCCCCACATTTTTTTCACTGGAAGTGAAAATATAATTAGCAGTGTTTGCCACATAAAACATTGATTGAATTATCTTTCTTTTTCTGTACTTACTGGGGCCACAGGTACTCCTTGCCAAAATAGATTTTGAAAGTTCAAGCTGCTGGGTGGAATAACTGGAAGCCTGGCATCCAGCTGGTGACAACACAGAGCACGGACTGCAGCACACAGATCTCACCTGAGTCTCGCTGGAGGCAGAGGTCTACTCCTGGAGTTTCAGGTCTACTCTCATGGCTTTCACAGAGAGAAAGCCATTTGACTTTTGGTACGGATTTTCTAGAGATGAAAACACGCCAACTGCAGATTTCTGAGGATCAAACATCGAGTGATTAAATCTGGAGTGAGATGCAGGTGATCTGAACATAAGCCCAAGTTCTGTCACAAATGCACAACAGGTTTTGGCATGCTAGCTACTGATGTAGATATATTCAAGATAACTTTTAAGCTGACTAGGCAAGATACCTATAGCAGCATAAAACTGAAGGTACCTGCCTGGGATTTCCAATTCACCGCTTTCCGTACTTTGTACTTTTAAACCTATGCTGCTGTAGGTATCCTCCCTGGTGAGCTTCAAAGTTAGCATCAGTAGCCAATGTGCCAACGCCTGTGCTGCAGAACAGAAGGTATTCTCAAGTGCACCTCTACATCAGGGCACGGGGAAAGACTGGGATTCCTGTTAGCGAAAGCCAGAACCACAGGGTGCACAATGTCACGTTCCCGCACTCAGGACCAGCCTGACAGGTGAGCTCTGGGAGCCAGAGGCCTCGAGATCCCAGACCCTGCAACCATAAGTGACCATTCACTATCAAGGCTTTCAGGCTCTCTCCTGTGAAACCGAGCACCTAAAAGTCCTGACTCAAATCTGAAGAGATCCTTTCCATCCCAAGTCCCTGCCTAAAGAAATCAGTATTCTGGTCAGCTCCACCACCAGGAAAAGCAGCTGCAGTATGCAGGGGAACATATTTTGTTTTCCCTGCTCCATGTGCTACTGTTTCACAAATGACATTTTCTCTGACTTTCAGGCTATATGAAATCTTGGAATTAAAACAAAATGTAATTGTAAATGAATGGAAAGCATTACTTTTTGGCCAGCTCTATTTGTACATATAAAATCTCCTAGACTTCTCCAAGTGTCTTTCATGCCATCTCAAATTATTTTCTTTTTTTTTTTTTTTAATTGAGATCTCCAAAGCCAGCTGCTTACAGGTTTTTCAGTGCCCAAATTCCTACTCATTATTTCATTTGACACTCAGATCCCTTGAGCAGCACTGAGAAATTACTAAGCCTTGATTTCTGCAAGAATTCCAAACAATTGCTACAATGAAGAAACTGGTCGTGGCACTAAAAACCAATGAATATGTAAGACAAATTGTATCTGGAGAGAGTAAACACATTAAAACAGGCTACCAGTACTGTCTTTCAAAAGATATACAATGTAAGCTGCGTACTCTTCAATAGCTCAAGGGGCTTACAGTCAATAAATTTAACAGGCTGCAACCAAAAAGTCAAGTTAAAGTACAGTATGTAAATGGAAGCGAGAGTGCACTCTTCTTTTCAACCTTAGGACAGAGTTAATAGAGGGGAAATGACAAAATACGTAAAAAGAAATACATAGGATTTGACAGAGTATGTTTTTTCTTTTAACTTCAAGGCAAACTACCAGACTATTTTGGTTTACAGATAAATCAAAGAACTTTTATCAGTTTGCATAAAAGTCTCATTTTCAGCATTGGAAAGATTAAGTTTCAGAGCCTTATTCTGTAGATGCACATGAGGGATTACAAGTGAAGTAGTGTAAATAATGACCTTGTCAAAGAAAGATTAGCTTCAATGATTATATGGTAAAATAGTTATATTTTCTACACTTACGGATTAAAATATCCATTGACAGTCTCTGTAAACTAGTAAAGCTTATGAATATTTTCAGTAATGGGGTAATGACAGTAGCAGTATCTGACAGCCCCATTGGTGCCTCTTGACGTTATTCATGGTATTCTAATGTTCAGCCTGGGGAGCCGCATCCTCAGCCTTGCCAGATTTGCTTGCAGTGGCTCAGTGTTTATTTGACAAAAATCGTTCCCTTCAGGAATTCCCTTTATTTTACAGTTATGCAGTCATGCTAAATGCAAATGTATTGAACCTATCTTGTCCTTTTGATTTTTCAAGACCTACCCCTGATTTCTCTCAGTTGACTGAGAGCACATAACAGTTGATTTTTCAGTGACTTACCCTTCATATTGATATTTGTACTTGTTTAAGCTCTCAGTAAAACTGAAGTAGTTGGACTATTCCCACTGAGATTCTCTTTCCTCAATTTTTTTCTCTTATTTCGCTGTTTCTGAAAAACTCTTGTGAGGAAGATGAGAACTATACGTGTGGGGCAGTCAAGACTCTGGTGTTGGATATGACAGCCCCAGTCTTTACTCTGACTAAATGGTGACTCCTTGAATTGAAAAATCTTTTTTTCTGAGAACAGTAAAGCAGAAAATGGTGTGGAGGCTCTTGCAGCCCAAGTCACCATCTAAATACAGAATGCAACAGGCAGAAAACCTCTGAGTGAGTGGCTCAGTATTTCTCAACACACTCTAGCTAGCTTGCCATTCCCAAGCAAGACAAAAATAAATCCATCAGAAATTGTCAGTTACTTGTCTCTGCACCTATAAAATGGTACAAACCCAAAAAATTGTTTAACCTGGTGATATAATTTTAAAGTTTGCCGATATATTGGTAGTAATATATTGGGCAGGACAGTGAAGGAAGAGGCTCACTTAGTGTGCTTGCTACAGAGTAATCTCTATTGTAAAGTGTTGTGATTTAACCCCATCCACCAAACAAGTACCACACAGCCACTCACTCCCCCTCCCCCTCCTCAGGGGATGGGGGAAAGAATCAGGAAGAAAACTCTTGACTTGAGATAAAGACAGTTTAGTAGGATAGCAAAAGAAAATATAATATATATATATTTAATAATAATAATATGAATAACAATAGGAATAATAAAAATGAAACAAATGATGCAGATGCACAGTTTCTCACCGCCCAACAACCCAATGATCGATACAGCCTGTCCCGAATAGCAATCACAGAATGAAAAAAAAAAAAAAAACCTGAAAGTGATCCTGGAATGATTCCAAACAGTGAGAGAAAATCAAGCCATCTCACTGGCCCACTCCCACTTACATACTGAGTGTGATGTTTATGGTATGGAACACTTTCTTTAGCCAGTTTGGATCAACTGTACTGGCTATACCTCTCCCAGCTTCCTGTATCTGCACATTAGTGAAATCTGGGAAGCTGGAAAAAGTCTCTTTAGCAGCAACTCATAACATCAGTGTATTATCAATATACTTCACATTACAAATCCAAAACACAGCAGCTACTGAGAAGAAAATTAGCTCCATCCTAGTCAAAACCAGGACATAAAGTAACTGGATAAAAGAGTAAAGACAGTTCGGCTCGTGAGGAAAACATTCCTGTAGGAGGGACAGCACAGCACAAACTCAAGGAGTTTGCCTAGGACGGTCCCAGCTTACACTGGTTGGGTTCTCCACACAAAGCAAAGTGCAGGCTTTTGTCTAGCATATATCCTGGCAAAGAAATCAGGGCTTTATAGCAACCTATAAAAATCATGTTGCACTAGCAGAATTGGTTAATGTTTAACTATGTTCAATGGAGAAAGATTTAAAAGTCCTAGGTTCTGACTTCCTAAATCGTTTCTACTAAAGATGCAATATGTTAAGATTTGTCTTGAACAATACTATCTATCAAGTCTATTAAGCCCTGTGAAATAGGGTTTGGATTTCTGCTCTCATTTCATGACAATAGAAAGTGAGATAAGTAGATAGGAAAGAATTGTGCTGTGGATCTGGGTGGGGTTTTTTTGAAAGTATAGCACAAAATTAGTTTTAGGCAGATCTTTGAAAGGAAGTCACTAAAATTAGTCATTAAGTCTTCAAAAAGGCTGTTAATCATAATTAGGGTATTATCAGTATGCTATTTCTTAGACTTCTCTACAGCAGTGTGTATCTGTGCAACAGGGATGCAGCCAAACAAGACGTAACCCATTGTCGCATTGGGCAATGGCAGCAGTCTGTCTTCAGAAGCACAGAGAGAAGTTCAAGCTGCAAAATTCGTTCAGAAAGCTGAAAAAGCAAGGAGGTTAAGCTATGCCGAACTCTGTGCTGCTCTAACTGGTTTAAAACCTAGGCTGTATTTACATTGAAGTTTAGTAATGGTGGAGACGCAAAAACCTGAGGCTCAGCTTTGACACCGCATGCCAGTAATTGGCAAAAAACAGGTTGTCTACCCGTGATTGAGAGAGAGGTTCTTGGACATGCACAGGGTATGACAGACGAGCTCTCCACATAGGAAAGTACTTGTGAGCATTGTAATCATAAAACTGGAAACTTTAAAAACTCTGCATTCTTTTATATAAGCTCATTTACTAGTCAATTCTATTTCAATAAGGAAACACCATTTAAAATATGGTCATAATAGCTTCTTTATGCAATACTAGTCATCATTTCTAACCATGGCTAGCCACGCAGTATTTGAAATAGATGTGATCTGTCTTTGCTTTGTCTGATCTTTGCCTTTCACTGCCCTGAAAAAAAAAAAGTCAATTATTGAACCAAATGATAAAAGTTAGTATTCAATTAGACAGAAAACTGCCTCTCAGGCAAATGGTATCATACGGAGTAAGCAAGGTCAATGGAAATGAAATGGGATATGCAAAACCAGGTAAGAAGCATTAGCTCTATATACAAATAGCCAGTGAAGGGTAAGATTTTCAAAAGCCCTAATGAAACTGGTGGAAAGCTCCCACTGACCAACAACAGTCAACTCAGATTAAACTTTTCCGTACTGCTCAATCTAAATTTTTAATTCATGGGTTCATTGTTCAAAATTATGCATCTATAAATAATTTATTGTACAGCAAAGGTTTATCCAATTTAATGTTGGATAGTAAAGGGATGCAAACACTTTACGTAAGACATTCTAGACGATGAGTTATTTTTGAACCAATTTTATCATTAAACTGTGCTACAGAGACAACAATCTGACCAGACCTCCTGCCCTGGGCAAGTGGCAGTTGCTTGAAGCAAAATACCCTGTGGTTGTTCTCTCCCTGAGGGCCTAAGACAAGCATTTTTATTTCCTTGAGCCCAAAGGTCTTCAGCACAATGACATGGTAATAGCTTTAGACATGAACACTATCTCACAAGTGACTAGATATAGACCTGTTTTCAGAGAACTGCTCACACTGCCGTAGGTCTGGGTTGTCATCTCTTCCATCAAACCCACGTACACTGAAGGGGCCATAAAATCCACTCAAATCTAGGAGACTCCTCATCAACTTACAATACATAAAGCTCTGCAGGTCACATCTGCATCCATTATAAAATTATGAGAGCCGAGTATTGTCGTTATCATTAGATGCCACCCCTCGAGAAGCACTGCTGATTGTTCCCAGGAAGGAAGTTACTGTTACAGAGATATTACAATTACCAAATACATTATATCATTTAAGTATATATTTAGCTTAATTGTGGTAAAACTTGACAATATTCTGTTGATTTCATAATTACTAGAAAAACTGCAAAATAGAATACATGTTTTGGGGGACTGTGAATTTGATGTGGTTTATAATCAACAACATTGTTCACAATGACGGATTTGAGTATACAGAAATTATTTCACGTCGCAGCACTGGTGCTAACACTTGCTTTTCCACTCGCTTTTCATTACCATTGCAAAGTAGTTTTCATAGACAGTGCTTATTTTAGTCATGGCAGAAACTAATGAATTTTTCAGACTTGTGTCTAGGTTTTATTATACTCCTATACAATCTTTTATTATACTCCTACAAAACCTGGGTTTTATGCATTGTACTATCAAAGAGTGGGCTGAGGATGCCCTTACTTCCCTTTGAATCTATTTTACAACTTTGTAATTCAGAAATTTAAACTTCTCTTTACCTGTTATGAACTGCTAACCTCCGAGTCTGGCCTTGCTTCTCCCTCTGGGTCACTGTGACAATTATCTGTGCTATGGTGGCATCTGGAGCCTCTCTGCGTTGGCCCTGTTGTACTAAAAAGGGTAAAAACAAGGCTGTAAATAATCCCAACTCTCAAAAGCCTGCAGTCTAGTATGTTAGCAGGACAGATTTTAGCAAACTAAAGAGACAGTTAACCTAATTCATTTCAAGCTAGCATTCATCTCACTACTCCATACTGGAGCACAAGCACAATCTAAGTCGGTAAGACAAGGGAGATGGGAGCAGGTGCTAAAAAAGTGATAGGAAAAAGGAATCTCATAATTCCTCCTTCTACATGGCTGACATGAACTTAGTATTCACAGTAAGAGTTCCAACAGAAAAGACAAGACATTTTGCATGAGCGACTGTCAGTCTGAACATCATTTTGCCCTTCTGGAAAATCATCCTTTGAAGAGAAGTGAACACCACCAGAGTGATTCACAGCCCTGTTAAATGTTGAAGCTGCTGGAGAACCTTGCCATAAGGCAAAAACACATGGCTGCTCCAGTGCCCAAGGAAGACAGTGGTGTTGAGTGTGCTGATCAAGTTTGTGCTGTTTTCTGGAGGAATGTAAAGAGGTAGAAAAAGCTGGAAGGGAAGGAGAAATGCAGTTCGGCTGATACAGCACAGCACAAGCAGCCAGACTCTAAACCTTAGTCCCTATTTCTTCTGCTGCTTTCACTTGGTCAGTTCGTTTTGCTCCATGGATCAACTTCCTTATTGGAAAAAAAAGGCCAACCATGGGAGTAGATCCCTGCTAAAAGATGGTAACTGCTCCGCACGGAGCCCATATCTCCTGCAGAGCCAGGTTAGCTGGCCAGCAGCATCCCCAGCTCACCCCTTACAGACAGGGATGTGGCTGGGGAGAGGAGTGCAACCACGTACTTTGTCCTTCTGGTGAAATGTAAATGAGAGTCACCAGTTATTTCTTCTGTTTGAAAACTGCCAAACATCTAGTAAAGATGCACAAACCAACTTGTCAACTTGTAGAAGCTTTCTGGGGAGAAAAGTAACAAATGGGCAGTCAGGATGGAGAAGGATATAAAGGTGCATAGAGTAACCTCATAAGAAGCCAGACTTTTACTTCTGCTGCTGATGGTGGTGATCTTCTACATGTGAACATCAACGCTGCACTAATTCATGTAGGAACAATGTGTGCCTTACTATAGGTTAAGGTAACCTGACAACTCAGACAGCATTGCAGACTACAGTTAATTTTAGGTTCCATAAAACGATTGGCATTTATATACTTTACGACTGTACTTCTAGCAGCTTAATATAAAATTATAACATGATTTTAAATAGCAGAACCTATAATTTATTGTTCATTAACTGCTCCAGTTCAATTTTTATACTGTAAAAGGAAATGCATTTTTTAAGCTTTTACTTTCATCAATCATTTGATTTTTCTGCCACATGGCATATCTAATTCAATGGTATTGGCTGTTTTGTTTTTAAATAATATTCTGTTTTCCAGAATACCAGTATAATTGTATTTAGATATCTTTAAAAAAATGTCATGACATCAATTTCAATCAAAAATGAGAGGAAAAAAAAAAGACTTTCTTTACAATGAATAGCAGCAACTGAAACAAGTTAGAAATAAGGAAGGCAAAACTAGTATTGGAATACCCTGGTTTCATTCATACTGAAGTTTGTGGTGTTGCAGAAGAATTATATTGGCCATGTATATAAGTTAATATTGCAGTAGATCACCATTGCCATCTCCTGGTAAATAAACCATATAACTGTATTCTGGAGCTTTTTCTAAATAGTCATATATTGTACAACTGTAGAGAGATTACACCATAAATAGGCAATAAAGGATTTAGGGTAGTTATTGTGAGACTATCATTGCATTTTTATTCTTTGCTCACATAAGACCTTTATAAAGAACTGCATTACAGTTGATAAATAGTGGCATTTGCTCCAATGCACTCTTTATGCTGAAAAGAAATACTGCTAGTTATGACTCTGTAAATTAAGGTGAGATGATGGGTGTTGTGGCGATTGAAACAAATACCAGGGCTGCTTTAGAAAAACTCACCATAACCAAAACAAGCATACACCCAAGACAGATGTTGTTTGTTTCCACTGTACTGTGATGGGACTGTGCCATGGTAGTTGGCCAAGATGATGTCACATAGCATTAAGCCACACTATGAAGCCACAGTAGGGATAACAGCAGTGACAACAATAAGCTGTTGTTTCACTTTCTGGTATTTTTAATCCTTTTATTTTCTTGCTATTTTCATTGTCCTTCCCACTATCATTTCCCATTCTGCTCCCTCTCTCTCACCTACGCTCTTTTCATCTTTGTGCAGCTACCTGAAGCCTCCTCATAAACAACAGATGCCCTCTCCTGCCCAGAGGGGCAAGGAGCGGGCTGATCCTGACGCCAGCACAAACACTCCCAAGCAGAACTGCCTGTGTCACACCAGCACCCGCAAACACCTCGCCCTGCGATCTCTCCATCACGTGGGGAGGGAGAACGAGATGTGTCTACAACTCATTACCCTTCAGATCAGAGTGCGTCTTTCAAGGCGATGTTAAGCCTTGATAAATCATCCTTTCAATCAAATCAGTAAACAGAGAGAAATGCTGTCTAGCTAGAGCTAAATTTCAGACAATTTCAGCAAGGAATGACAGATTAGTCAAAAGCTGGTGCCTTGCTTAGTTTGGGTATTGCTTTCACAGTGCTGCTCTCTGCAAACAGGGAAAGCAAGCTCCTTTACCTGCAGCTGTGGATTTACTGCCGGCATCGCTGATTAACATGGCAGGGAACAAACCCTTACACAAGCTTTTTCTTTTTCCCATGGAGACAGAATAAGTGTTTGTAACATTCTGGAATGAACTAGGTTTCCTGATAACACTGAACATCCTGAAGCCAGAGCTGCATCATGAAGAGCTTTTACTTAAGAGTGGCCTTTGCAATGGTGACAGTTCAGTTTCTTTCAGCTCGCCACATATCCAAGACTGCAGCAGATGGGGTCAATCACAAACACTGAAAAAGAGGATAACAAATGAGAGCAAGTGCAAAGGCATCTTAGAGCTGCCATAGTGTCAGGAAGAGTAAAGCTTAACCAGAGCTCAGAAAGAGCTGAGAAAAGGTGCCGGCTGTAGATACCCATAAGGGAAGGACAGCTTTGGAACAGGAGTGAGAATAGCATCTTGGAGAACTAATGAGAAGACTTTATTTTTCTCATCAGCCTAGTACCTTCACAAGGGGACACAGATTTGGTCTTGGATTCACAAAAGCATTTGGAAACTGGAGTCTATGGTCAGTTACACTTACTGATCATAATAGCTGCTAAGGCCAGAAGGGACTGGAAAACACAAGCTTAATTATTAGACTATCCCAGGGGATCTGGAATCAACACACAGTGCTAATGGTATTTCAAGTCATTCTTATTAGATCATGCCTAGAAATGCTTCCCTGAAGCAACACTGTAATTATGTATTTATTAGTTTTATTTGCTTTAGCTGTTTTCCACTCTAAAAATATGCATACTTCTATGAAAAATAAATTCAAACAAAGTCATCTCAGTGAGGAAATGGGCAAAAACATCTGAGCTCTAAAAACAGAGGTGTAGAACTAGTAGTTTCCTTTGGAAATTACAAGGAAAAAAATACATATGCCTGTATTAGGGAAAAGACAACGACAGACAAAAATTAGAAGCTGAGATATCATGCTTTCTACAGAGCGGCAGTCAAGTCTGCAGCTGAAAAGAAATCAAGGACCTGCTCATTCTAAGGGACTGAGAAGAGTATGTGCCCCTCAAGGAAACCTGGCCTTAAAACAAGCTAGAACAAAAATGGAGAAGGAATGCAGTTCCCATTGCCCTGTCCATGATAAGGTACCAGGTTTCCATGAGATACATGACAAAATGTTCTTCTGTTGCCTCTCATGCCCTTGTGGGATCAAAAAAAAAAAATGAAAGCCGGGCTGCAGGGTAAGTCTGATCCTATGTGAGTGCCAGGGTTGCTCTAAGATATTTACCAGACCTGGAACATCCCTCTCTCTTTGACCTGTAGCAAGTACAACAATACTACACATATCAATGGGCAGATAATAACAGGAATTAATTAATAAACTATTTCAGGCAGTGAAATGCAAGATGAATTACAGAAACAATAGTCACAAGCACTGGTTTGTGTAGCTACAGTGCGACAGGCATGTGGTCTTCCAAGGCATAGAGCTAGAAGTCACTCTATATGCAATGGCATATGTCACTCTAATCAGCTTCTTTTGGAAAAAAAAAATGTTTTTCAATATCAAACCAGCCACCAATATAGGTTCTGGGCAGTGCTATCAAAGGTTGTCAAACTCAAACAAGAAAATGAAGGTTCAATTACACTGAACATCAGACGTATGCAGGATCACGGTAACAAGTGTCACAGTTAATTGCCGCTGGTGCAAGTTCCTGCACTCACTGGTCCCAGTCTAGTTAACAGCACCTGCATTGATGAATAATGCTTGTCTGTTGTTTGCACATATTGGAGCCAGTACAAGGGGATCAACTTAAGGCAGATTCAAGTTGCTATCATTTTAACTTCTTCCAGTGCTAAATTTCCCGTCAAGGAGGAAATAAGTTTTGACTATTGTCTTACCTTTATGTTGGCTACTTCCTTACGGGAAACAGTTTGACTTGGCATACTGGAGTCATTAAGCACTGATTGACTGTCATCAGTTCCTACAAATGATCCAACTATAGAACTGAAAACAGGAGGATTCTCAGAGGCATTAAGTTTGCAGTGGCATGAGAAGAAATGTGGCTAATATGAAATTTTTAGGGAATATACATATAAACACACACACAGATGAGAAAGAGAGAACACCTCAGTGCACACTAGCAACCACGTTCTGTTTCCAAGGCCATCCATGCATCAAGAAAGGAGAGAGCTCTCTGATCTTTTTTAAATGGTTTTAAGCTTTAAAAATCAAGAGGTGGAAAATAATTGTAAGGAAATTCTTTGCACAATATAAGTGAGGGCTGCAAGACTGACCTCCCCCTTTCTCTTGAGACTGCATTTTCAGTAACTGTGCTTAAAATATATTCCTTAAAGAAGAAGAGGCAGCAGTAAGGGGAGACAGGGATAAAACAATATTTCAAAGACTTAATGAAACACAGATCACTGCTGACTGCCCATCTTATCTTCCCATGTCACATTTTTGTGGATTGTGAGTTTACTATTAAGCACTGCATATTTTCCTAAGCATGCATGAGTGGAAGGACAAAAATTCAAGTCTTTACATTCAAGGAGAAGAAAAAAAAAAAAAAAAACCAAAAAAAAACCATTTTAATACAGTCTTTGGGACAGATAAGTCAGAGGTACATTCCAGAAATGCAGAAAAATGTGTCTTCATAGAATTGACTGTACTATCTAACAGAACTATATAGTAGGATTATACTCCATGGCTTACAAGAGTATTGATCTGTGTGTACTCCTCAGTGGTGTTACATTCATTTTAGCACTGATCTCCATTTCATTACGCCACTGCATCCTGCACTCTCAGTGTCATCTCAGTGCTCCTCTAAAATCTGAGCATCTTCTGCTGTCAAGAGGTACAGATGCACTGTGCAGCTTGCAAGTCAAAACATCAGTTTCAAAGTCCATTTATTCACAGATGCACCCCCCTTTTAAAATAATAGCAAAGACCTACCATGCCTCAATCCTCCAAAGCAAAGTAAATATAGAGTGAAGGTGACATCGGCAAGTGCATTTTCTTCGAAGAATTTTTTTACTCTGTGCATTGTTTGTGTTACCTTTCAAAGAAGCTTGAAAATACCATTTCTTTTCCTCATGGCTTCCTTCTATTCCATTTGGAAAACATTGATTTTGCTTCCCCCTGTGATTCTTATGTAGCACAAGTAAACACGGCTCTGTTTAATATATGTCCGAGTCTGTGCAATGCCATCAAATTCACTATAGCTCTGGGAGAGAAACCGGTCCCTTTGTTGGCTTCTAGCATTGCTACAACACAGTGCAAAATATGATGGTTCCAGCATGTCCAGAGAGGTTACTGGTTTGGTTAATTTGCTTATGCATGCTTTATTCTCCAAAGCACATGACTGGGCACACCAGGGCCTCAAATTCTGATGCCAGCTTTAAAAAAACACACTGGTGTTCCATTGCAAGACAGTTAGAGATACAAGGATACATGGATCAAAAGCTAATTGCACAAAACATTGTGCAAATATAAGAGCAGAAAGACAGTCTTTTTTACCTAATGAGTTAACAAAATAATACACAGGAGCTTATCTTATCACCTAAACTTCTGCTCCAAGTTTACTTACTGTGCTAACGGTGTAAGCTAGAGATGAGTCTGTTGTCTTCAAGCTGGTAAATATGAGGTCAAAACTCTTAAAATATCTACTACTGCTCCCTGCAAAGATCATCTCCTTCCCTGCTGAGTGTGTCTTCAAGATCATGTGCTGTCTTGCTAGTTCCCACCGTATTCCGTAATTGTGGGCAAAAGACATCTGATCTTGCAGGCACCTAATTACGCCAGCCCGGTGAGCTGGTGCAGGACATCTCAACACTTCTGCCTTGGCTGTTCCACAATAATCACCCTCAGTGTCACTGTGTGATGTACTTGTGTGTCCTGTGCTTCACAGCTTTGAAATGGGTATAATATTTATCCATCTGCGTGGAGAAAATTGCTTTGTTTTACTCACCTGTGTGCTGCAACAGATGTGAACCAACTGGATAAAACACCTATTATTTTAATCTTCATGATTCCCAAGTTTTTTTCTCTATAAACTCCCTTTTTCTGCCTTCACACAGCTCTTGCTTTTTCTTGTCATCATTTCACTGTCAATCTACGGTCCTATAGCCATTTTCCTACTTTCAAACAGTAATGCTGTATTTTATTGCTGTCGATCCAAGCCTCAGCACTCCAGCTACTGCACCATGGACCCTGATCCAATGTTTAAAGATGGGAATCTTTCCAAGGACCTCCTTAGGCACTGGCACTAGATCAGACACTATATGCAAGGACGGATTTCTCATATCCTCAGGTTAACTTCTGAAAGAAAAAGGCTCTATCCAGCGGGAGAGTTACTTATCAAGCTAATATTTTATGCATCGAGCTCCAGAGTGTCACAAGATTATTTTAAGTACCGCAGCAGAGTCATTCTGTATAATGAGTTAGTTTAAACTGTTACCTCACTTACCACTGAAGCAACTAATCAGGACAAGAACGAAAAAAAAAAAAAAGATATACTGCTTATGCACTGTTGTACCACAATGCATTACTGCTCCCATCTCAAACTCCTTTTCTTACAAAGATTAGATCTCAAAAACCCAGAGTGCTTTTATTTGCTTGCATGGCCCTTTTTTAATTGCATACAATGGGAGCTGACAGGTGCTCACAGAAATTTTTTTCACAGAAATTGCATCTAAAAGATTCAGTAGCTGTGTAAACATAAACACGTAATTTACAGAAAGGGGTCCAGCTTTTAAAAGTATGGACACATAGCACTGTTCTTAAGTTATAATACCAACAACAACAACAACAAAAAATCATTTCAGCTTCACCAGTTACTGCTGTGGGTATAGGCTGACGAGAGGAAACAGGTCCTGAGCAAGAAGAAAACATGTGGCTGGTTCCAAAACCACTGCTTGTTACTACACGTTCAAAGGATACATTCAATATTTTCTTATGTATTTTGAAAACACTTGCAAGACCATCCCACATAAGGATGGAGGCTTGCTCCGGCTAGTGTGCTCCGCACTCAGATAACTGCAGCTGTGAATGCCAGCCTTATGCCACTCAATTTGCTCCTCTCTCCTGGATGGGAGAGCATCCTTTTCTCTATGTTGTGTCATAAAGATGGTATAATTGAGGAGGAGGAGAAAGGGGATGTCATTTCACAAATGATTCAGAGTCATTCTGCTCTTCCCACTTATTTCACTGAGTATCTGACGATTAGGAAAGGTGCAATTATCTGAAGTGAAGAAACTGCAACATTAACAGAAATAGTATTTTACCACAGATTAAACATGGAATTTCAAGGGCTCATTCATCAATGTGTTGCTTACATGTTACAGGTAATCTCTGAAAATCAGTAGAGTTATGCTACTGGGAAAGACAATGATTAATGAGATCTTGCCTCTGAAGGACATAATTCAGGTGAAAAGAAACAAAGGTAGAATAGACAAGTGGCCGAGACAATCTCTTGATTGTAACCACCATGAACTAATTCACAGATGGATCATAGGGCTACGCGAGATGCAGAAAAAATATTCAGGGATTTTATGCTCTTATTTTGCAAGTACAGCAAAGAAATGGCCAGTCTACATGGTTGCCATAGTAATGTAAACAGTTACTTAAAACACATTTCTAATGCTGAGAGAAACGGCACAGCCAAGGCTCTAAGCAGCAGTGTATTGTGCAAACAGGTCCTGCCATTCCCACTGCACTTTGAAAGTTTTAGGAAGTTTTGCTGAAGAAATGCAACTACCTCTTTTTCCTCAGCCTACAGCTTGTCTTTATATCTCAACTTTTCCGCACTCCTTTCAATTTGTAGTCTTCCGTCATTTTACTTTTACTACCACTTGTCATCCAGCTTAATCCATGGGTATTTCATTTCCCCTGACTCCACTATTCTCTTCCAGTGTCATTACAGTAAAATTCACCTTAACTTTCGCAGCCCCCAGAACTGTGACATCAGAATGACTTTCAAAAAGCAATTTATTAGCAGCTATCATAATAATAACTTTCAGTCAAGAATGACTAATTGCAGAGGATGGCCTTGATGGACATGGTGATCTGCTGCACATTCAGAGTCAATGGCTAGCGTGATGAAATCTCAACCCTGTGTTTGGATGCGTGACACTTACAACAGATATTCAAATAGCATTAATTTACTAATTTCCTAATCTTCCACTCCAGCATTCAGCCAGATAAACTCTTGACAGAAGCAAGGCACATGCAGATGAAATGAGGAGAGAAATGGGAAGTGCAAAGGGAGCAGCAGAATAAACTGTGACGTGAAGCCGTCAGCATTTCCAAGCGCCCTTCCTCAAAAGCACCGTTACTAGCGGCTGCTCTGCCTTCCACCCCATCCCAGGCTGTTAGGCTTCAGCCAGATGCCACTACTGTAAATCCAAAAATTTTAGTTAGATGGAAGTATTTGAAGTTGTGGGAGATTATATTATGTCCATTAGGCCTGAAAAGGTTCTTCAATAGATGGAAACCAAGACATACCTAGATGACTCCAGCAGGCAACCAATGCTGCAGAGGAACGCAGAATAATCCCAAGGATGCTGGCACCAGGAGCAAAGGGAAAGGTGTTTCCCTTTCCCAAGAGAACAGAAATCTGGTCTTCCTTACTTGGTTAGGTGTACGGGTGTAAACAAGAATCCAAGTCAAATTATTGGAATTTCCTACATACAAGATCAGTCACAGAAAGCAAGCATTTAATCCCATTATAACTATATCTCATTCCTTTATTTATTGCCTCTCTTCTCCCTTTCAGAGCGGTATAGCACAGCTCAACATCCAGCTGTGTGCTGAGTCAGCACATCTGGGAGCTCACACACTGCACACAGCCGTCAGCGCACCAGGTGCTGGGAACATCTTACTCCAGTGCTGGTTTGGAGAAAGGATTGAAACCAAAGCAAGAACATCATTACAGCAGCGCCCACTGCTCCTGCTGTTTTTAATGTGGTGCTGGCATTTTCATTATAAGCTCATATTTCCAGGTTTTATAACTCAATCATAAAAAAATTGCTGAGGGCTAAATATTGGCAAGCAGCTCTGCTTGCCAAAAAAATAAAGGATTTCCAGAATGCAGAGAGAGGGAGTTTCAGACTCTGCTTATTCCAGGGGGAAAGTGATTCCAGCATGAACAGGGCTATACCAACAAGCAGCCTCTACAGAAAATTTCCATAATATGGCAGACGGCCCATGGTCACATGCTCAAGCCACAGGCACAGCTCCGCAGTCCAGAGGCACTTCACTGGAATCCATGAGACAAAATCAAAATGTCAGGCTTATCCTGACGTATCATATCAGATATGATATTTGCTTTTTGCCTTAGATCTATTTTGAACCACAAAAATAATATTATAACCCACTGGTGCAACCCAGCATAGACCTCCAGCTGTTTGATGCACTGTATGAGCGGCTGTGAATATTCAGCTCTGATGTTCCGGCGCTGTTTAACAGCCCTTGTAGGAAACGGAGCCCAAAGCAGCAACCAGGCAAGCCAGCAAGGGCTCTGCCTCTGGGCTTTCCTACGCCAGTTCTCTGCAACACAGCCTACCTGCATGGATCCCAGTGCAGATCTGGGATGCTGCATGTGAGTTGAAAGATGAAAAATGAGAGGCATTATTAGAGGGCTATATTCTCTTGTATGGATGTATGGAGTTTCACTAAAAGTCAGAGAAGCAGAGTGGCCTCCACTTTTTCTCACAGGATACTACCGGCAAAAATCAGTTTGAAAATGTGACCGTATGTATATGGTAACCATATATATCTCTGTGACCACTGTGACCTTATCATTGTACCACAACAAAAATTGAAAAAATAGAAAAATAATGTCTAGGAGAACTAACAGAAAGACAGACCTAAAGAATACAGTCCTCTCGTGCCCACTCCCTTTCTTCTCCTACAGCCCAGCGATCTCATTTGCAGGATTGGCTCTCAAACTTAACAGTTTTATCACAGACCTATGCTATTTGCAGATGTATTATCTTATATGCTGCTTTTTAATGTAAAATCTCTTGAAAAAACAACATTTAATAAGAAGAATATTATTTGTAAAAAAAAAAAAAAAAAAAAGAATGCAGGCTATAATTTCATTCCAGACTCTGCCTTTTTAAAGATCTAAGTGGCATATACATGTCTTTGTTGTGTGATGCAGTGGTTACCATGGAAATTTATATTTTTAAGTTTAGTGAAGATGATGCAATCAAACATAAATAGTCTGAGCCCCTGGCAGGGTAAATTGTACAATGGCATTCTTGAATAAATTTACATGGCTTTTTTTTTTCTGTAAGCAGATATCAGACACTAATAATTATTTGTGAACAAAAATACTTCACTTTTCTTGAGATGGCAATTATAATTTTTAACTGCACTTGTTCCTGGATGATATTAAATCATATAGCCCTTCACATGCTCATAATCTATGGTTCCTCAAAGACAATGATCCAGGCTGGTGGGTATGGAAGAGTTCCCTGCAGTACTGCCTGGTTAAAAGGGTTGTTTTTTTTTTTTTTTTTAATTTTGCAGGAACAACACCAGAGAGATTTATACTGTAAGATTTCTTAACAGGTCCACTAACAAAACCAGAAATGTATCCTGGAATAACTGAGTTGTAGGTCTGTAGAGATCTCATACATACTTGCTACCCTGGAAGCCAGGAAATTCAGTCATATCTTGATTAGGACAAGAAAGACAGTATGTAATATCCTGTCTCCAACAGTAGGCTAAACAAGATATCAGGAAAGAGGCTAGGGAAGGGACAGACTTTCATGAAGTACTTCACCTGTGTGCTTCCGCAGCCTCCAGCCTTTTGCAGTTCACAGACATCCTGGACCAGACGCAGTTTCAGCAGCCTCAGTAAATTTATTTCCATGAAGTTGTCCTTGTAGTCCAGTAACCTTCCAGTTTCCACAACATCCTGGGGCAAGAAGTCACAGTTAACCTACCAAGTTGAGTTCTATCAACAGTAGTCATCACAATATTGTAATAAATGCAATGTTGCTTTGATGAAAGGCTAAATGTCTGATTTTACTAATGATTCTGTGCACTGAAGTAATGAGTGATTTATGGTTAAAGTTTTTAAATGCTTGAGCAAGATGAACAGAGGAAGTTAGTAAAAGGGTATTTTCAGGCCAGTGGTCTTTGTAGTTACTTCTCCAGGGTAATAGCTATTGCTGGTTTCTTCAAGACCTTAACTGGTAAGATGCAAGACAGCTATAAATAAGGCTAAGAAGCTGAAACTACTCTTTCTCTAGCGCTCCCACTTTGTCACGGATAGAGATTAGTCCTTCGATTTTTATTCTCGTGTCTTGGTTCGCCTTCTACTGGATAAACATATGGTTTCTCCACAATTATTTTAAACTCAGTTGAACAAATCTAGCAAAGTAACAAATGTTTAACTAGCCAACAAAAGTGATAAAAGTCTCATCCCTGGAGGAATTTCTGGTAATTATATCACATTGAGTCCTCCACATATCTTTTCACTCGGTACAAATTAGGGTAGCTCAGTTGATAAAAAGAGACTATGCCAGTTAGTACCACTTGAAAATCTGAGCCCTTCAAATTCAGAATAGGATATGTTTATTAATTAATTTGAAAGTAAGAGATCTTTAACATTAAATAGCTGAGTTTCTAAGCAAGCCATATCAAATACTGGAAATACAGTAATTTTTTTGTCTTCATAAAGTCTTTCTCCCTGACTGGTATGCAAGAGAACTTTTTGAGGATATGGATCAGCAAAGAAAATCTTATTCTGTGTTTTATGAGCAGAATATATTTCTTCCAACTGTCCTTATTAATTTATAAACAGCTGTGATCCTAGGTTGTTCTGGTCATTCAGATTTATGATCAGAATAAAATTACTCTCAATTGAGAGAAAAAGCTTCATAACAAGTGATAAGCATTCGCTGGACCATAATTATGTCTTTCTATTTTTCCTATGCTGTTTCAGGTTTTAATTTTTTATGTCAACATTTTAATTAAACTTTAATCTTCACAGCACTAAACTAAATTAAAAGGATCTTTATAGTGTTGCTTTGGTAACCAGCAGAAGGGGTAAAATTACCTTATCTGTTTGTTCACCATGTTGCAACTGTAAACATCTTGGTTATGGTCTTTAATCTGCTCATTTTCACTTAAAAAAAAAAGTGACACCAAAACCAGTTATCACTGTTAGAACTGCGAAGTGCCTGCAGTCCTCTAGCAGGACCTCATTGTGCTTGTCATGGGTAAACAGGTAGTGTGGAACCCTTTGCTTCAAGAGATTAAATATAAGCTTATTAGGGAAGACACAAAGCAGGCAGAGGCAGGTAAAGCAGCAATATCCATCACAGAAAGTTCCCATCTTCTTGTCCTGTCTAGTCTCCTCTATTTCCTTCAGCAATCTGCAACATAGCAAACATTAAACATAAACTTCATATGAAGTTCCCAAAGCTTCTTGCAGATAATTAGCAACAAATCTTTAAAATGTACCTGTCGTGTACCTGCCATGCCATTATCCCATTTCATATGTAGGTAAAATACTAAACAACAAATTGAGTTGTCCAAGATTACCAGCTAAACACAATCCTACCTTATAACACTTTAAGAGAAACACGCTGAACACATGAAAGCACCCTTGACGTTGAAAAGCCTGTACAACTTGAGTTGTGGAATAGGTAAGAGAAAGAGGAAGAAAGCTTTCTTTTAATGCTGAGATATCACTGATCAAAACAACAGTAGGTTCTCATCACCTTCAAATAGAAAACTGAATACTTAAGATCACTTCAAAAAATTTTATACTTTTATATGATTTCAGAGATCTACATAAAAGTTCTCTTCTTGAACTTTTCTCTGTTTGATTGAACCCACCCTAAGTGACTGACGCTCACTTTCATTAAAAGGTTGGCCCACAGACAGGGGCTACAGCAGCCTGAAAATGCAGTTTAACCTAAGCTTCTACTAGCTCTTTGGGAACAGCCTGCTAAACTGAGAAAGTGAAGACTTATGCCATCCCACTGAAAAAGGCAGAAGTGATGTGTTTATCAGCATCGTCCAAAGACACAGCTGGAATTTTCACATCCATACAGATAAGCTTTTCCAGCCCTAAGACATAAACCAGCACACATCCCTCCTCCCTAGCTCTGCTGCTGATGCAAAGCCTTTCCAGGTAAAAACCTTTCCTCCAATACTCATTTGCTGTGAGTCATACTTCTTGAACCCGATAGTGTTTTGAAGGGAATGGATTATATGCAAAGCAATATGGAAAACCCTTGTGCCCGCACAGCCGATCCCCAGTAGCTCCTGCTGCCCGCCTCTGGCTCCTAGGCGCAGCTCGCTTCCTCGCCTAACTTCTCAGAGAGGCGAGGTCTTTGCAAAGAGCACGACTACAAGGATATCTTTGAGCACAAAGATTCATATTCCACAGACATTCAGCAAAATCCCGTAGACAGAATGACTTCAGACTCGTTTTGCCATTCAGTTTCCCTCTCCAGGTGTATTTCCCAGTATTTTCAGTAAAGCAGTTACAGCCTCAAGTCCAGCACCATAATTACTAGCTAGGTCAAACATTTAAAGTTATTTTTTAAAAAAGGTTCATTTAGCAAAAAGGGTTTAAAATGTGCAGCAGTCCACAAAGCTCTCCTACAGCTCTGATTGCAACTCGTTTTGAATTTCCAACGTATTTTCAATTTTCAGCTAAATAAACATGAAACAAAGTCTATAAAACTAAGGCATATAATAAAGTGCTGTCAAGCTGTGACAAAGTCAGTCTTCACCAAAGATCCATCTTCTCCCACTGAGAGATCCTAAATTTGAGACTAAGAATGACAGAACAGGCAGCACTGAAAATCAAAAGTTTTCAGATGGTGAGATTTGTCTGTTTTCTGATTTTGATGGACAACAAAATGGTTGAAAGTTACAACTCATTTAGAGACATGAGAAAAATGACAGAAAATAGAAGATACAGAATAAAAAAAAAACCTAAGAACTGTCAGCCACTGAATATAAAAAGGAGGGGAAAAAAAAGACATTTTATTTTGCATCACCTTATTTATCATGTACTAGCAAAACCTTTTGTGCAATTCACGTGTATTAAATACTTTTGGTTTTTCTTCAATAACCCATAGAAAACAAATTCTTAAAGTAAGCTTAAACATAGGTGTGATGACATAACAATTAAATATGAACTAATTATGAAAGACAACCTATCATTCAATAACCACTAAGAGAACTTCTCCCTAAAGTATTTTACCCAATATAGTCTACTTAGGATCACGTAAACAGATGAGCTATATTGGTTTCACTAAGAACAGCCTGAATTTGTTTCTTATATAATGGCTTTTTCCCCCCCAGGAGTGTTTGAATATAAAGAGTATTTAAGTAGCACTTAAGCAAAATAAAATTACTGTTGGACACACAAAATATTTCAAAAAACTACCTGTGTCTGTAATTATGCCATAGGCTGTTTGCTGATTGCTAATTGTTACCATCATTTTTATCACATAGGCAAAAAACACCCCTGTAAATATCCTGTAAGCACTCTGATAATGATCACAATGCATCAGGGTAAAGCAGCTGCCAGAAATCGGTCAGATCGGTGAGAGCGCAGTCAAGCGCCTACTCAGCAAATATAATTATTTAGAACCTAAGGATGCTTCCATGTTTCCTTGTCAATGCTTCTATTGTGTAAACAGAAAATGAAGCCCTCACCGTCAGGGACCCAGGCTACAGGCTGAGGGCAATATGCTAACCTACAAGTAATGCGCTTTTCATAGGGAATTCTAAGGAGCATCTCGTAGGATTTAGTATAATCCATGAATTGTAAGAGCAACCACGGTCACAGCTGGATTCCACCTGTTCGCCCTCTCTGACAGATGTTCAGAGCTCTTGAATCCCTCCACTAAATACCAGCTGTACCTTAGCGAGGCAATAGACCGCGTTACCACAGAAGTGCTTTCCTGACAATATTACCAGGCTGCAGGAATTGCCTGACCTGTCAGCCTGCTTGTAGGAATAATCTACCCCAGAGAATGACCTCGACATCTAGACCACTTCGTCCGGTGGTCTCCATCAACGCAAATGCACATCTATTGGCCTCAAGCAGAGATTTCCTTCACGGAGTCTGGCTCTCCTGACTCAGGAGCAGAGAAACACATTTGTTGATGCCAGCCATAGCCCAACGTGCATTTACTCAGTAACAGAGCTAGATGACAGAGTCTGCGGTCATTAGGATTTCTTCCTACCCCCATGCAGCAGTCTCATCATCAGACCCGTGCAACAAAATGGTCAGGAAGCAAATTTAGCTGAAAAATGACCAGAAGACTAAGTCCACAGCGTAGTGATTTTAAGCAGGATCCTCTCCCCACCCTATTCACCAGCCGAACAGAAGAGACAGCACAGGCTGAGAGCAGACACAAAGCCAAAGGCACAGCAACTGCATGTTTAAGCACTGCCTCAGCTAAAGTAGCTCCCCAAATATTTCTTCCATTGCACATTCCCAGTAATTAGAATTGCCTATAAAAGGCAGAAAACTAACACTGGCATAGGTCTTGTATGCAGGAGAGTATCTCTTCTTTAATACACCCTAGTATCCTGGAGAGTTTACTTGGAATTTAAAAATAGAAGTTAAATCAGATTTCCTATTAATATTTGACAGTTAGTCTGTACAGGGAAAGGTTTTCCTTTTAATGAATGTAAATTTTTTTTTGTATTACCCTTAACACTTGCAAAATAGTATATATTTAATACAATTAGCTCTGTTTATTGCTTTGTCCCTACTGTTAATCTTGGATATCTGATTACTTCTTTTTCAATAATTGAAGAAAATTACCTTGTCAATTATATTGCTTTTCCTATGCTGAAATGTTAGCAACTAAAAGGCAAATTCATGAGAATCCCATTCCAAAGTTACAAACTAGTATCCCAGTGTAACAAGCACTCCTAGACCATGACCATTAAAAAAACATTATCTAAAATAAACTAGGTAGTAATCTGGACAATTTTTGGATCTTTGAAATTTGAAATCTCTCATGCTTTTGCTGTATATTCCGAATCACATCATTTGTGCTTCTCTGAGCTTTAGTTCCCATTTTCTTCTTCTATGATTTTCTTTGTAACATATATTGGATTATTTTTAGCTTTAATTAAGAAGTCTCTCAACATCATATTTTTATAGTCTTTCTTTTTCCAGCTGCTGTATTGCTGGAGAGGTTCTATTAGAAACTCATGCATAACAGTTCAGTCTCCCCGCAACCTCAGAAAACTGCTCCACGGATGCGCTACTTTGCTTAGTGAATTATAATGTGATCTTCTTGAGAAATGCATTTCTTCCTTGAGGTAATTGTCAGGAACATAAGATGGCCATTGAGCTCTGCCTTATATTTAAAGGGTGTCCAGGCAAAACAGATTATTTTGTTGTTGCTGGAGTTATTGTTTTTGTAGTAAAGATGAAACCATCTGTTCCTTTGAAGCTGTGCTAAATCAGTTGGAAAATAATTCATTCAGGTAGTCAGTGACCCACAAAAGCTGATGGTTTAAGGATTCTGGAAGATTTCAACAGGGGACATCAAGTGTACTTTGCCCAGTTTGGATTAGATTTTATCTAAACTGTGGACTCTGAGGAGTTGAGGAAAGTAATAGTTGGACAAGAGAGATCCTCTCTGTCTACCTCATTCCCATATAAACCTACTATAGTAAGTCAACTGATACACATCATGACTAGCTCACACAATTCAAAGGATAATTATAAATTCTGGCAATGACTTTGTAGTCCTGCATGTCAGAAATATACCAAACAGCCAAGTCATGGCTCTTTCATAGTTGTTTTATGTTCCCAATTTGTACTGTTTTGGCAAAGATCTGCACTGATGGCCACATCTAGTATCAATAGCAAATATCTCACTGATGGGGACATGTGGGCAGTGCAAGTGTAGGTCACCACATGCAGAATGAGCAAAGAAGGAGAAAGAATGACTTGTAGCAGAGATGTGACTTGAGCACTAATGTCTATCTAGAACTAATCTGTGAGTTTGGACAAGATGATGACTTGCTTATCAAAGTCCCTGATAACACAGACCAGCTGCAAATAAACATAAAATTCTGAGGGCCACCTGAGCCCTCAACCATCTCTATTTGCAATGGTTTTCTGATTAAATAATTGGTAAATTAGTATTAGCTGGTGTCTGAGAAGGTATAATTTCTGAGGCATTTTCTGCTATGGGTTTTATTATGATGAAGAAAAGTCTTTATGAATTTATAACTGAGTGGGTTAATTAAATATAACCTCTGGGCATCTGAATGTTGAAATGTGTGTCTATTCTGAAAGGAATGTATTATCCTTCTCCGTCTGATGCATTTACTTCATTATTTACTAACAAAGTCTAGTTTATTTATTGCAAGAATTATTTATTATAAGTATTGTGAAAAAAACAGTGGCTTAATAAGGTTTATTTTACTTACCTTTTAAGCTGATGAGGATGGTAAATGTTAAATAATGAAAGTCTACATTGTAGCGTTCTTTTTCTGTAAAAGTTTGGAAACAACAGAACACAAACATGACTGATATTAACCAGTGTTTAAAAGCAATGGTGAAAAAAAGAAATAATGTATTAAACCACTGATAACACTTTCCAAAGCTGTGACAATTGAACATTCATTACAGTGTTGTTAAATACCTGTTCTATCAATAGTACTAGCATTATGATGCAGTAGCTTAATTAGATGAAGTTTCTTTCATCCTTTATTTATTAGGTTTTTGAGCCACAATAATAAAAAAAGATTTGTGGGTCCAATTACCATATTTCTTTCATACATTAGTAACCTGTTAGTTAATATGCATTTGCGTTTTCTGTATTTTGGCTATGATAGATTGGTATGTCATTACCAAACACAAAAACAGAGAGCAAATCAAAATATTTACAACATGCTATAATTTCCTTTGCAGCTTAATGGCATAATTAAGTAGCAACTAAGCTTATGAATCAATTTTGCATGTTTGCAGGTCATGTAGATGTGTGGTTTACATAAACTACAATCTTCATAAGAGCTATTACCAGTCACACTTAAAATTCTATATCCCTAAAATAATATTTCAAGTAATTTTGCTATATAACAAAGTTAATTTGAGGGTTCTCATCTCTCATGACTTAAAGAAAAATTACTTTTGTCCTGGATAGAAATCAGATTTAGGTCTGCACCAAAATACCATATTCTCACTTCAGACACTGTGATTCATCAGATATTGAATCTAAAGCCTGTCATTGGTCAAGAACACACTATTATCCTCTTCTGCCCTTTAAAATATTTTTTAAATTAAAAATTTCTGAAGCTCTTTCTCCATGTACTTTTACTTTGGCTGGTAACATTTAAATAGACACATTTGGATTTGTATTGTGTGAAATAACCTTGTCAGATATAGATTTAGCAGGAAGAAGGCATCAGAAAGGCATGCAGGAAAAGATGAATCCAACAGATCTCCCTGTGCCGTGCGGAGGTGTTGCCACGTGCTCTCCACTGAGAGCTGATTTAGTAATGCCTTCCTGGGGCTTTTCTTTTTCAGGTAAGGGGCCAGCATGTCTTGCACACGCCCTCATTCAGCTGGCCTGTATGTGCTGTATACCCACCTCTTTTCATTACACTACCGCTCTTCCGACACCAGGAGAGCTCCTGTTCATCCAAGATACCCATCACCCAACATGGGATGCAAAAGGAAAAAAAAAAGTATGTTGCTTATTATCCTCATATTGAACCAAGTTAAGATGCCCAACCACTAATAGCAATGATACTGCACACGCAGTGGTAAGTATCCTGCAGTTTTAGAATAAAGAAAACTAATTAAGCTTGGCTAGCACAAAAGTGTAGAACATTCTGAACAGGGGCCTGTACCAGTGTAGAATTTGGCACCGTTTTATGACTTATGGCTTTAGAAAATCCTGGTCGATTGGCAGGAAATTCCAGCAACTTTTCAAGGTACTTGTGGCAGGAAGCTCTCTACAAAGAATATATAATTCATCAAAAGAATAAAGAAAAGACGAGCAATGTATATTCTACTGTACAAAGAAAGCCTGCCCACAAGTACCTAAAGCCAAAGGAGAAGAACAGATGAGCGCTACCATCACTGAGATAACAATCCCCAAGTAACCCTACAGAAAATACGTACTTGAAGGTGTTTATATATCCAACCCTTATTGAACTTTATTCAAATAACCGTTTCAATGCCATAGGGCTTATCTGTGAACAGTCCAAGTCTTCTGCAATGTAGCAATGACTGAGGGGTACAGTGCTTTAACTTAAACTTCTTTAGGTCATTATGAGCCTCTTGACAGCACACGGATTCGGTTCTAACCCACATCAAATTCTTGTTAGCTAAGATTGCCAGTATAATAATTTTCTGCCTGGATGTATCATACAATTGGCTAGCATCCGAAGGTTAACGAGCATTTAATTTCAGTTCAAATATGTAGTACAGTAAATACGTTAATCAAGCAGCTCTCATTAATAAAAATCAACAGCCATCACTTCTAAGCTATAGTATTTACCCTGCATTCCAGTGTTCTGGAAGTGAGCACTAAATGTCTACACGTGTACCTATACGAATAGGACATCTCTGTTCATACTAACTCAATGGAAACACACACACATGCAAATCATGGGAGCTCTTTAACTGAATGGATAATTATACGAGAGGGAAAAAGTTAAGTTCATCCTGTAATTCGTGACAGTCGCTCTTACAGAAAACTCAGGCAGCTCTGGAGTAGCAATGAGACCGATCATCACTGATGAAATAATTTAGGTTTTAGAGTGCAAGCAAATACTTAAAGGAGAAATCTAATCAGCCTTTCTCAGAGGAGAGAATGCCTTGGGAGGTCTTAAAGGTCATTAAAAATCCATGCCCTTGGAGAAGAGTTCACAGGAAAAAACTTTTCATCAAACAAGAATGTCGCTGAGAAAGGTGCAGCCAGATTCAGTAAGATATTCTGCAGCCGTATGCCAAGCAGAACCGTGGTACAGACCCCACATGGATTTAAGAGGATGTTGCACAGCCATATGCTAAGCAAATGTTCAAAAAAGACATTCATCCGCCCCCAGCGCAGGAGGGAGCGAGTTTGCGAAGCAGCGTCTCCCACACGCGCGGGGAGGCAGGCGGGCACGCACAGCGATGTTGTACTTTCTGAAAAACACGGAGGTTGATTAAGCCTTGTTGGAAATGCAGAGATAAAACAGAAGGAGAAAATCTTATGTGCTTTAGTTTCTTACTATTTTTTTTTCCCAAGAAGCTGAATCAGTGTAAATAGCAAGCTTTGTTTTTCTGCTTCTAGAATAAAACACTGACTGACTAAACATAGTTTTTCAACATTTACGATGTCACTGTCCTGTATTCTAAAACACTCCCCAAGACCTTTATTTTGCTACCGGTTATGTGTTTTGAACCAACATCTACATATCATAATGGCAATTTAAAACATATTATTTAATTAATGTCGTCCATTTGTATGCACAGTAACTCCCATTTGTATGCACACAATTCACTCAGTCTGTGGTCTATAGCTGGCAAATAACACCACTTAACAGCTGTTAAATAGGGTAATCACCTGTTGTTATCCACAGGTAGCTTTAATTCAAATGCTAATTGCTCTCAGTGCTCTACTTAGAAGCCTGCCCCGATGTCAGATACTGTCTGCGCTGCACCAGATGGATGCCAGCCTCAAATGGATTGCACTGGCCCTCTGCAGGAAAAAAAAAAAATCTGAATTCCAACAAACCTTGCTACCCTACAGCTCCCTGAAAAAAAAAAAAAAAAAGAAGGCGCAAGGATTAAACAATGATGGTCTGTCAGGGAGCAAGAACGGGAGGAACAAGCAATGAAAGGGGAAGATGAAGAAAAGGACTGCAGACAGGACATTAAAAATTGTATGAGCTGGTGCTTCAGCTTATTTACAACTGAAATGAGTTAACATTCACCATTAGAAAACTCAGTTTGAGAAAATTCCAAAACAGCTGTTGCAGATGTATGCCAGGGTCAGAGGAAGTGAGAGCTAAACTGCTTGAACAGGTCAGGCATTTGTAAAAATCCAACCGGGAAAATAAAATACAGGTAAACTCATACAGGTAAATTCTTATTTTCCCAGAGACTTAATTCTTCACAAAAACATCCTAAAACATTTCTCTCCTTGGTAACAAATATCTCAAACCCACATTGAACTACTTACTCCCCATAGCGAGAGGCTTCAAATTATTTTTTTTTCTTAAATATCTCCAATTTAGCCAAGCTCTCTGGAGGCGCAGCTTCATGTTGTGCTTAATTTCGTCAAACTGTGTCGCTGCCAAAAGTGTTGCTTTAATTCTGTCTCCTTTCCCCTCTTAACACCATTGACGTGTTCCTCACCCTTTCCTTGTATTAGATTTAGTCATTTGTTGGGTTGCTGGAATATGACTCACTATTCGACAGGGAAGTAATTTATTTGGAGGAGAGAGAGACGGGTGAGAGTCTGCAGTTACACTGGATTAAGACTGGTGTGGAACGGTGCCCTGAATTGTGCTGTGTTTCTTGCTGCTATACAGCAAAGTTCCTGGCTGCACAGCTGTAGGTTTTATTTTCAATCCCACGACTGTAAAAGGGCCATTCATTCCATAACACCATTGGATTTTCACACTGTACTGGAATGAATTCCCTGCCGCGCTCTCTGAAGGGCTGCTTTTTAGTAGGCGAGCCAGGCCATCCATCACTTGCTCAATAGCAGAATCTCTCTGCTCGGTTTCTACCCTTTGATCTGTTCAGCTTAGATAATTCTGCTAGGTGCCAAACCACCAACCCAAACAACCCTCATCTCTGGAGGATACACGCCTTTCCACTGGGACAAAGTGTCGACCTCTGGAAATCACTGTTAGCAGAGGGCTACATTTTCCTGTCCCCAACATATTTTTCAATTAAATAAGATATAAACATTATTACAGGTGAAACCTGGCTCTGAGAAAGAAATCAAAACATATACAAATAACATATTAGATAGATCTACAGCAGGTGTAGGCACAGGTTTCAGTTTTGTTCTGAGCTCATTATAAACTGTAGAGTCCTGGCCTTGTAGAAAGGAGCTGGTCAAAATTTCCGAACAAACTTTAAATTAAAAAAAAAAAAAAAGTATTAGAATGCCCCAGTTCTCCAATATCTCGTGCTCATGATGTGTAAGGGAGGAATTAAAACCATGACCTATTAAACCCAGTTCACCTTATCTCTTGGTGTCCTGCTTTAGGGCCATAATTGAACTGAACATCCAATAACAACCACCACTTATCTATAAATATTAATTTTTAAGTCTATTTCAATCATCAAGAGGAAAGAACTGCTTGTTTGTTTGACAGTTATAACAAATTAATATACATTACATTTCCATGACTGTTATTTTGTTTTGCATATTTTGCTTACAAGAAGGGAAAAAAGGGACTAAATGTTTCTTTCTCACAGTTATTGCTAATGTAAAGAGTATTCACCTTTCCAGATTTTTTCCTGGAGCAAGGCATGACAATGTACATCTTCAGAAATGAAGGAAAAAACAAATCCTCTGTCTTAAATTAAAGTAGGAAAGGAAAACTATGGCAGCTGAGGTAGAAAAAAAAACTTGCAAATACACACAATAAGCTCAGATGAGATCCTTACCCCCATCTTAGTGGTCAGGGAAGCTTAAGTTGCCAAAGGTAGAACACAAGACAGATTGAAAATTCTTAATTACTCATAGCTGGAAGAAAAAGGTACCCATGTCATAAACAGAAGACAAGTGATAAAATTCCTCTCCAAAGCAAAACTTATGAATTGAATCGCACAGCCAGCCTGCAATTGCTAGTGGCTTTGTGCATTAAATGACATACAGCAACTTCTAAAAGGAGTGTACACATAATACACTTATTATGTACATAAATCACTAGTTATGTTGTTGGCCAGTGCACTGGCTCTTCTGACTTCTTCTTGTGTAGGTTATGTCTGAGATTCAGAAGATGCTTCTCACGGTCTTTTATGACCAAGACACACCAGAAGTAACAGGTTTCCTGTCAGGAGGTTGGAAGGGATCTGCACAATCAGAAGATGAATAACAATATTTCTGCCACAAGCAGAGAAGGTGAAAGGTGGTGAGCTTCTCAGGGGAAGGGAGTGAGTAGAGGAATGTTCTTTCATGACTGTGCTATGCCACACATTTACCTGCCAAAAAGCTTGTTTCTTTTCATTACAAAACTGGTATTACAAAAACGTGAGATACACTTTAGATATCTGCAAGCACATTTAATGACAGCAAGACTGATCTGGAACTCCTTGGAGAAGTTGGTACTAGTTCAAACTTCTCTGGTCAGATGATGTTGGTTACTCCCTTCCTAACACCATAAAGGTGTTAATTGCCCAACAATGGGAAGCAAAAAGATTAGGGAAAGAAATCAAAAGAATAACATTGACTTTTTAAAGAGGAGAAAGGAAAAAATATTTAACCCACTGTCCAGGTAGTTTCCTAATTCTGTTATTTCACATTTAAAATATCTGTGGTTACCAGGTAGTTCCAATCTGCTCAGTACAGACTGGTTAGTTGAAAGGCCCATTGAATCGTATAAGTACACTTCCCTACTACGGTGAAGTTAATGTTGTGGACTACGTTGTAATCTCTCTCTGCTAATCAAGGATGTTGTCAGAAAAATATATTGAGCAACCAATCCCCCACCCCTAAAATACTGGTACATCACAATGCTACTATACTCCCTTGTTCATCTGTGACCATCCTAGAAAATGCTATTCTCAAAATAAATAATCAAATAACAACATTATCATAATTAAAAGCTATAACATGTTTTTCTCACAGTACAGAAGAACTTTTCTTTAAGGTTTTTTTTTTTTGTCATTGTTATTGGCACGTTCTGTTGTTGCAAACAAAGTCTTTTTAACCTGACACGCTATCTTAACAATCTTGTTCAATATCTGTTTTTTCCAGTTTTAGCCTCTGGGGGTATTCTTAACTGTATTCCTTGTATTTTATTGAGTGAAATGAAATATTTGCAAAATTTGTAGCTCATGGTTTTGATAGAATTTTAGAATCTCTTAATAAAAAGCTGTAAGTAGGCTTGCTTTGCATGTGTAAAAACTACATTGTGCCTGATGCTTTCAGATTGTGAATAGAAAAATAAGCTGCAAAGTATAGTTGTAAAGTTGCAAATAAAAAAAAGTTATATATAAAAATATATTTAAAAATAAGAATAAACTTTAATGTTTACTCAAACTTGAATGACTAAACAAATTAGAAGATTGAGTAGATATTTGAAAGCTGCATTTTCTTATATAAGTCAAAATCAATCCACATTATCATTTATTTTTGACCAGAAATTGAAAACCAATCAGTCAAAATATTTATTTCATTTAACACTGGTTATATTACCAAAAGGAAATAATTAAAAAAAAAACTTAGAGGTTTTTGTTATTTCTCAAGGAAAAAGAAAATATATAAATTAATTTTTAACCTAATTTTTCTTCCACCCCTGAGACCACAGGTCAAGGTATCATTAAGTACACTCCATTCTGAAATGACAGAACTGCATGATTTATTCTTCCATCACTCATACTAAAAGATTAAAGATGGCTTGATGTGAGGATATACAGAGATGGGAAAACTTAGACCTCTGGGACTGAGCCACAACTTTTAGTCAATTCCTGAAGTCATTACTCATTTTGAGTCACAGAAGGCTACTGCTATCATTTGTATTACTGTACACATTAGGAGCCTTACTCATATCCTACTTTTTCTCACACAGATTCAGTTCAATGACTACTTTTGCTTGTGCTAACTCTATATATCCAATACAATTCATTCAGGACATAAGC
The DNA here is from genome assembly GCF_036417535.1 of Chlamydotis macqueenii. Classification (NCBI taxonomy): domain Eukaryota; kingdom Metazoa; phylum Chordata; class Aves; order Otidiformes; family Otididae; genus Chlamydotis; species Chlamydotis macqueenii. Next base: position 20,617,139 of record NC_141564.1, on the reverse strand, counting down.
TCATCTGGAGAACAAAATCTATTTGAAAGTCTACTGATGGTAATTTTAATTCCGGAAAGAAGTAAGGTGTGTCATGCACAATGTAACATTACATTTCAGCAATTGACATCACCTTGGATGCTGCCAGATCCATATTTTGTTCCCCTAAAGGCATATCAGGAAGAATGCATCAACTTGAACAAAAGCTGAGAGGGGAAAGACCAGAAAGTTGCAGTTTCAAAGCAGGTTTCTCTCAGATTTTTTTTTTTTTTTTTTTTTAATGCTACCACTGCTGGAATGATAAATTTGCACTCACAAGGTTCAGTGTAATCCTGGAAAGACCTGTGTAGAGTGTGAAGCCACCTTTAAACAGGGAATAGGACCTCCATTAGCTCAGACCATGCTGATACTCCATGTGGAAAGGAGATTATGGGCACGGGTGTTGGGTCAAGTGGTTATTTCTTTTCTATTTATCTACACATATGCAGAGTGTCTGTATGAAGTTGAAAGAGGAATTAAATACATAAATAGGCAGGTATAACTTTTGAAAGCTGTGTACTGATATTTTCAGACATCAGTATATTGGGAGTGATGGAAGCTATTTAGGGGAGAATGACAATTTTTCTAGCTGTTCAACATCTACAGCACACACGGTGTGAAATATCATCATAATGGGGGGCTGCCTACCTTTTGAGATCCCCTCCTACAAGGATCTCTCTCCTATCAGCCCAGGGAGAGCAGCACAAGCCCACCCTGTTACTTCTAATTTCAAACTTTAAAACTACGTTGCAAAATTAAATGGAGATTTATCTGCATCACTTAGTTTGGGAGAAATGGGATAAAAAGTAGTAAGACCCCAACACAGAATGTCATGATTTTTTGTAGAGGTTACTGACCTCAAAAACTCTTCTGAAGAAAGTGGCAAAGCTGAAAACAAGAGAATTTCCTGGATGCCATCAAATATAGCAGAGGAGATACAGTATGAACAATGCAAGTCTCAAACATGGATAATCACGAAGTACCCATGCAACAGGATTACCGAGGCAACGGGCGATGTTACAACACTACTGGCTGTTTCCAAGCACAGAAGATTTCTGAAGTGACGAATCCTAGGTAAATGGACAAATGAGAATGAAATGAGCAGCTTACAGCCTGAAGAAAGAAAAACTGATTTGGAGATGGACAACAATTAGATACACAAGTGTACGATTAAATGTCAGAAGATTTTTAGATTTTGGAATAACTTCATGTTTCCTGGATTGCAATTCTAAATAATTATGTTTAATAATCTACTCTTGTCAATGAACATGGAGTAAATTCATCTTTAGAGCCAATTTCAGTTAACAGATAGAGGTGAGTTAAGGTGTTTCCACTAGTTTTGTTCAAGAAATCTGACAGAAGATGGGAGCTGTAGTTGATAAGAGAGATGTGACAGCAGTTTTGAAGACTAAGACAGCAGGGAGAGATGAAAAGAGTCAGAGCAGAGAAGAAACAAAAAGGAAAGCAGGACATAAAGGGCAGGAATCAGGGGATGGACACTTTGAAAGCACATTAATCTGTTGAGGCATCTCATCATATGACAGAGTTCATAAGGATGCAGATGACATTAAAAATTAAGTGACAAAGTTTTGAAGAGGAATAGATGTCTGGCTGGAAGAACCTAGCTACTTTTCATTCATATCAAACACTTCAATAAACTCACTGATCCTCCATTTGAGTATGGACTGCATACAGAAAGCAGAAAGCTTTCACTTCATTTCCAGAGCTGCTTCATCTCCTCTGCTTAGAAATATCCTGGGGGGACTGCTCACGGTCCCCACTTCTGGACGTACATGGAGCTGGTTTTGAGTCACAGAGACTTGTTTATTATAAGGTCTGGTCCTGGGGAACACTTCGCTTGATGAGTAATTCACATTACACTGGGCACAGCTTGTTCTCAGATATCTCATGTCCACAGATTTTTATTAATATGATTTTATAATGTTAATTGTTTACTAAAATGAAACATGCAAATTGATACAGGAAGAACAGATGCATCACTCAGACATCAGTATGAGACTCATGTCTGATCATCCTCGTTTAACACTGCCATTTTAAAATGAAACACATCATTTTACATTGGGCTTAGAAGCCACAGTCTTATCAATGACTACTTTTACAAAGAGAGATCCATTAATTCTTTCATTGCTGTTGTCAAAGATCCCCTCCCTACTTTTTTATGTCCAAATTTCTTGTCCTGCCCCACGAAAATCAGTCTATTTCCTGAGGTTTCATCTTGCTCTATAGCAAAAAGGGTAGACAATTTATCTGACACTAACAACGGTCAGGAGAAGGAAGACCTAAACCTCTATAGACGTACTGCTAATAGGCTAGAAACTGTCTGTGCTTCAGAAGGTCACTCTTCCTCAGTTTTCTTCTGCACAACCCTTGCTGTAAGCACTCCAAGTTGTATAAAATTCTGTATTATTTTGTAAGAGAAGCAAAAGTTTAGTGATAGCTTTTCCTTGGTGTAACAGCTTCTAGAGTAGAGGTAAGCTCCTCTTACTCAAAGCAGGACCTCATTTTACAAGTAGTCTTTAATATTGATGTTCTTGGGTTATGAGTCTCCTTTAACAAGCATTAATGAATTATAACAACATCACAGATCTCCAACTCCGTGCCACAAGGCAAGCAAGCGTGTGCACATAAACCATCTTGGAAATTACACAAGGGATGTAATGGTGCCCACATTCTCCTGCTCCTCAGCCTAAGACCACAAGTGACCAAAAACAGCCTCCACCACAAACAACTTGGTCACACAGACAGCGTATGGTAGCCAATAGTAATCAAGACCATTGCATTTATGACCCAGGTCTAAGGCCAGGGCATGCAACGAACCCCTTCACTGCAGCCAAGCAGTCAGTGAGCCGTGCAGCTCTCTGCAGCCTTGCTGGGTACCAGCAGGTGTTCAGCCACCACAGCGAGGATGTCCTCAGAGACCAGTTCACCCAGTGTAAAGGCTTATGACACTTTCTGGGGGCACCTACAGGTATACCATCTCTCCAAATACTGCACTGCAGCAGGGTGAGCAGCTACTGTCTGAACCACAGTTGCTAAATTTAGGTTAAATTGATTCAGTTATTAAACCTTTGCAGCAGTTTCCAAAATCTGGAGTTGCTAGTCTAAATGCTTTTAAAAATCATACTTCAAAGAAAAACTTTAAAACTATCACACACCAAGGAGAGAATTACCTTCAGAGGTTGGAATAAAGTGGGGAGAGGAGGATTCCTTTTTCTTTTAAACTACAAATTTAACCTGTTATTACTCTTCAAACTTGAACAAATACTTCCAGTTCCTGAACCAACTGAGAACTTATTAACTGTCAGAGTATTAACAGGCATACCCAACACATTTTACAGACAGCAATTGCTGATAAGTGCTCATGGAATAAAGCATTCAAGTAGACACGATGTGAATCTTGGCATGTCTGTCAAACATCCTGGCAAATGAAATATTAAGAAATCAATCACATTTTAATCTACAGGCACAGAATCTTTGGAGTGTAAGAGTAAAAATTGGTTCCCTTCCCTCATTCTTGTAGGAAGCCACTTATTTTTCATAGTACAAGACCAGATATTTTGTACAGTTTTTACAAAACAGGAGGGTTTTTCCTTTTTTCAAGATTATGTAACTTTTGAAATTTGTATTTCCCCTGAGTTTTGCCTCTTTCAAAATTGCGCAGCTCCACAGACTGAAACAGCATGATGATTCACCTGGCAGCATGATGCCAGTTTGTCTAGTATTGCTTACAATTTTCTGTTCAGATTAGGTGATTCTCATTGAAAACAAATACAAATTCTTATCTGGTTCATTTAAATTTAGGGAGAATTGATTAGTAGGGGATATTCTTTTCAGGATAAGACCACCAGGGCGGAAGGAATGTTTTTTGTTGCTGCAAAAAGGAAGAAAAAACTATGTTGTAAAAGATTCCAGGAATGCATTCAATCTGTCTGATGTTCACCTGTAAAAACGACTTTAAAAAAACTAGAATTAAGAAGGAATCTTTCAGAGCCGTGCACCAGCAATACAAGTCTCTCACACTATGTGCCTCCTCTTCTATGGAGGGGAACTCAATTTTTAACACACTTAGATGATCAAAACTTGTTAGGCTGCACTGACCGTCATGCAATATCTCATGTGAGAGATGCACACTTGTTAAGGCTGCATCATCAACACCAACACGTAATCATCCCACCTGTGTTACGCTCATCTATCTTTGTAACATCCTGTTAATTAAGTACATATAAGAATCCATGTAAAAGTAATCTTCTAAAAGAAATAACTACTGTTGAAGGTTCCAGTAGCATATATTTAAGAAATTAAAAAAATCAAAGTTCTTTATAGTAAAAAATAACTGAAGAGTTTAACACACTATTCCTCTTCAAACTATATACTATTTCTTACATTTTAAGATAAGCCAATACCAATTAATTACCATAGCTTCTTATAAACTCTTGAATGAATTTAAAGTCTGATCCATAGTGATTGTGATACTCCAGTTAATTCTGCTACGAAAGTGAACTGAGTGGTACTTCCTCATTCATCAACAGCAAAACTTCATTTCATTTAAGTAGTATTGCTTTCTATTCCTCAGGAAAAATTCTGAATCTATTGAAGTTAAAATACTGATGGAAATTAAATTATCCTGTGAATAAAATCAATATTGCTTTTCCCTAAGGAGGAATAAGCTGCATATTTAACATTAATCACCTGATAAAGACATAAGAGATAAAGAAAAAAAAGTGCAAGTCAAAAATGAGATCTTTTCCCTAACAGTAGGGACTTGATGAAATAGGTCCAGAAGTCTTGAAAAATAATTATTACTTCTCTATTTGTCATGATAACCACTTTTAAATGGGAATTTGTTGCCTGAACTCCCTTCAGTTATGAAATTAATCACAAATAATCTTTTAATTCTTTATTTTTCTCATTGTCCAGAAAAGCACAGAACAAGAAGGCTGTTAATAGTTTTGAAATCAAATCAATGACCTATGGGTACTCTTGTACTTCCATTACAAAAGACAATTCTCAAGCTTTCCTTGGAATTAAGCAGAAACTGTTTGGGTTAGAAGTCAAAGAAAAAAATATAACCCAAATATAAATATTATCAGAAGGATATGATACATTTGTTTCATTGTCTGACTTCATTAGACTTTTTGCCACAGAAATAAGTTGTCAGAATTATAAAATTTCCTATTCTTCCCATTACAAAATGATCTAGTAATACACCAAGAGATTAATTTACTATAATAATCTATTTCAATTAATCTCTCTTTTTCCTAGGTACAGTCTGGCTTGTGTGTGAAAGACAAGTCGCACATGCCTCAGTCCTGTTCATTAGAATTTAATCTAAAGGAAAGGGCTGAAATGAGTTTCTTTTTAAGTGAATACGTATTTGTGGAATAAAGTTACAAAACCATATGTCCTTCACACTAGGAGATGAAGGCAAGCTCTACCCTCAGTGTCTACCTGCACGTATCTTTTTATATGTCTAAAATTAAACACTTTCAGACACTGTAGGCTCCATGCTTAAGTGGAACCAGGACCCGTATCCTGTTGCTTTTCAGTCTTCAGTAAAGCATCTTGAAAAGCTTCTGTGCTTCAGCACAAAAAAAAAAATCTGTAAGCCACGATATAACTGATGCTAAAAAATTTCCAGTAAGAAAGTTTGGAATGAAAGCCATTGTTTCAAAATGCTAATTCAAGGTAGACACATTTGCTTTAAACAACAGGTACCTTTCCATTGAAATTTTGTTCTGATACTCATTAGGATTTTTTTTTTATTATGTCTTTTTAATATTTGCTTTCAAAGAAAACTATTTTCAAGATGTCAGCAGCTCCTACAGAGAAAGTATTTTTTTTCTAAGGAAAGCTGCGGTCTTTCAACGTTTTCTGCACCAAAACCAGCAGAATCCTGGCTTATATTTTACAGACATCCAAAAAGCCCAGACACCATAAGAACAGAATACAACACATGAACTATGTGATGTACGTGTGTTCAAAGGGAGCAGGATAGCATAAAACTGACAGTTCCATGTAATCCCTCCCAAAACCTTACAGAGCAGGATTTTAGACTCATCTGCAGAAATGTCAGTATATTCGTGTTTTGTTTTTTTTTTTTTAATCACTGTTGGGCCTTAAATTTAGATCTGAATATCCATGTTCTACTTTAATCAAAGGCCACTTTTTTCTCTATGCCTAGTCTTTCAGAACACCAACTGGTAACTGCCCCCACGGTCCAAGAATCTAAATAGCTTGATTTTACCCTTCTCTAGGGAAAACTCAAGGACAGGCAATAGTGCAGAGAACAAGTAATTACTGAACTTGATTGCACTTTGAGTTTATTCCTCCTGAAATAGTACAGGGTCTACATTCAGCTGAAAAATGGTTCTCTGAAGCAGTCTTGCGATAGTAAAAATGACTGGACAGATATTTAGCTGGTACAATCTTAGAAGAATTATGTCAGTTCACCACTGTAGAGTCCCATCACTATCATGCAACTCCTTGATGGATGCTGCTCAACAATGCTTAATAAGGAAGAAGTCAGAAATCAATGATAGCAGAAAAAATGTTGAGGCAGTTTATGCGATGATAGTGAGAAATGCCATACAATATGTGTAAGGACTATCAGCCAGAATTTACTAAATGCAAGAAGAGACACTCCGTGTAGTTATTTTCATATATGGAAATTACACAGAAATAGAGGCAGTCAGTTATATATGCTTAGAATACAAAACTTTAAAGTTACAAGCTTTTCCTTCATAGTAATCTTCTGTTAAGTCTAAATGAGGATTTGTAATCGTAAGCTTGGATAAAGTCAACATTTACCATTAGATTACAGAGAAATACTGCTGTTTCTTGGACTAGGCTGTCATGCAAGTGATGACAGAGCAGGTTTTTTTAAAAACTATGGTTATCACCTGGACAAATGTAGACTTATCACCTCTGCACAATTAAGATGTAAAAGCCAAATCACAGCAGCCAGGCCAAAGGAGTCAAAGACAGCCCCAAAGGTTTCTGATAGTTCATCTTTTGTATTGCTCTCACTCAGATGCTTGGTACCTCTCTATCCCTTCCCAAATCTGAACATAGTTAGGAAACTTAAGTCAATGACATACGTGGTGAGGATCTACACTACAGAGAGCACAGCCTGCCTGAATACCATTCCTTTTGTCCCACTCCTTTGCCTAAAGAGTCAGCTCCCTTGGCTAGCACAAAGAGCTCCAGAGAGCAAATCAGATTTCATGCAAGCCCGCAGTGAAGAGAGGCCAGGAGGTCATGGGGTTAACATCTGCTATAAATACCCACCGGACTTCTTGGCCAGAATTGCAGAATGAGATTGCTTTATGTTTCCACCCTGCACTAGGCTGTGTCACATGACGCCTTCCCGCGTGACATAATGGAGAGCAGAGTCAAATACATAAAAGGAGTAATGCACTTGGGTTTTCTCGCTACAGAAACATGCTGTGGGAGCCTGCTCATACGAGAAACGAGTGTTTCAAAACATCTGAATCTTAAAGCAAACCGAGTTCTAGTTCTTATTCACCTCTCCAGTCACATCTGGATTATACACTAGGACAGTGAATTTATTAAGGGATGATATATATAGATAGGATCTAAAGCAACAGAGTGAAAAAAAATGCACCAAAAGATCAATTTTTTATTTGGATATTGAGGTCATAGTCTGCTCCTATTCCATTAAAGAATGTTTTTTTTTTACCGAGTTCAGTGGAGCAAGAGTAAGACTAACATTTGCTGCTAAATGGATGCTCAACTGGCAGCATTTGTGGTGCTTTGAACAGTTATTGGAGAGTGGCAGATCACTGAAAGGCTCTGACCTCCACTGCAAGCAACTGTCAGCACAAAAGTTGAAAGCTTTTTCATGTGTCTCTCTCACATATTTGGTAAATGCAATATAGGAAACCAAGTTTTCCCACACAGAGATTTTTATTTGGGGATTTCATCTGAACAGAATATGAGAGATGCTTACAAAAATAGTTGAAGGCTGGTTTCATTATTTCTGCTAATCACTAATTGTCTGTCTGTCAACTTTGAAAAAACATGAGGAAGTTGCAACAATTAAGGTAGAAAGACAAGGAATACTGGGTAGGACAGATAATGCTGAAGAGAAGATCAGAACTGGAAGAGATCACCTAGACTAGTGTGAAGACAGAGATTATAACATCAGGCAACTTAAAGTCAGGCTTTGGTCCCACATGGATAGTTTTAATAACCACTATATACTTTTAATAACCTCAGTTGCACATGCTATAAGCTCAGAATTTGCAACCATACAAAGTGTTGAAAAACATGAGGTGTTTGTTGTCAAAGATCACAGACAATCCACATCATTCTAAATGTGTGTTCCTTTTTAAATCCTGTTTTGTTCTGGTTTGTAGTACTCAGCCTTTATATAAAATAGGATTTAAAAAGGAGATTCAGTTTCTGTTTCACAAGTGTATTATTTTTCCCTTTCCTATAGTACATTGGCAAAATCCATGACAGGCATTAAGAATGATTTTACCCATAGCTCTAACTGGATTGCAGCTTTCCCATTCCAGCTTGTCTTGCCACTTCTATCCAGGAAAGGGAGAGGAATGAAGAGTCTGGTATTCATGTGATGTAAGCATGGGATTCAAAGAAGTGTCACAAAAAGCTAACATCTTCTGAGATGTAAAAAACAATGGGGGTTTTTGCTGCCTAGGGAGGGATAAGCCAACATTCCTCACACAACAAATTCTTCATGCTTTAATGAAAAGGAGTGGGTTGTATGGATATGGGGAAATCACTTATTAAAAAATACTGTAAGTCTGTATTTCAGTAACTGGTTACTACCTACTGCAAGGTAGCAAGCTTGTTTATTGCAGTACATTCTGAGCCTTACTATCTAATGTATTACAACCAAACCACGTTGTTTAACCATTCTTGATTAAAGATTCAGTCCTTTTACAGTGCATTACTAGTAAAAATATTCAGCGGCATGGTTTCCAGACAGTATATTTCTTACATCTCATCAGCCACAGAGGTTCAATAATAATCAAAGACAACCTTCATAGTTCCAACAGTGAGCTGTTCTCACTCATTGCTTCAATTCATGTAATTGCACGGGTTATAGAGGTATTAATGGGCCGCACTTTAAGTGAAATAGAGACAAAAACTTACATATCCTTCACACAGCTCTAGTTTGGAAATAATTTCACTGTCTTCAGTAAAAGTGTAACTGTCAAGAGAATCAGGCTTAATCTAAACGCATGTATGATATTACATAAATAATGATGAATTTTAGCTAGTTTTACATTAATCTATCAAATCATTTTATATGCAACACAAACCATTTCACAAATATTCAAGACAGCTTTATAATTGTAGAAGGTTCAAATGAATTTTAGAATTAGAATTTCACAGAATTTCACAGAATTATTATCAAGATTGGAAAAGACCTAAAAGATCATCTGGTCCAACCATCACCAATACTTCTCAGCTAAATCATATCCCTCAACACAACATCCAAACGTTTCTTGAACACCCCCATGGTCAGTGACTCCACCACCTCCGTGGGCAGTGCATTCCAGTGCCTGACTACCCTTTCCGAGAAGTAATATTTCCTAATGTCCAGCCTGAATCTCCCCTGGCGCAGCTTGAAACCATTGCCTCTAGTTCTATCACTGTCTACACGAGAGAAAAGGCCGGCCCCTAGCTCACTACAACCTCCCTTCAGGAAGTTATAGAGAGCTATAAGGTCTCCCCTGAGCCTCCTCTTCTCCAGACTGAACAATCCCAGCTCCCTCAGCTGCTCCTCATAAGGCCTGTGCTCCAGACCCCTCACCAGCTTCGTAGCCCTCCTCTGAACGCGTTCCAGGGCCTCAATGTCTTTCTTGCAGTGAGGGGCCCAAAACTGAACACAGTACTCGAGGTGAGGCCTCACCAGTGCTGAGTACAGGGGGACAATTACCTCCCTGTTCCTGCTAGTAACACTGTTTTTGATGCAAGCCAGGATGCCGTTGGCCTTCTTGGCCACCCGGGCACACTGTCGGCTCATGCTCAGCCGAGCATCAATCAGTACCCCCAGGTCCGTTTCCTCCTCACAGTCCTCCAGCCACTCTGCCCCAAGCCTATAGCGCTGCCTGGGGTTGTTGTGGCCGAAGTGCAGGACTTGGCACTTGGTCTTGTTGAACCTCATCCCATTGGCTTCAGCCCAGCTCTCCAGCCTGTCCAGATCCCTCTGGAGGGCCTCGCTACCCCCAGGCAGATCCACACTCCCAGCCAATTTGGTGTCATCTGCAAACTTACTGAGGGTGCACTCAATACCCTCATCCAGATCATCAATAAAGATATTGAAGAGGACAGGCCCCAGCACCGACCCCTGGGGAACACCACTTGTGACCGGTAGCCAGCTGGATTTAACTCCATTCACCACCACTCTCTGAGCCCGACCCTCCAGCCAGCTCCTTACCCAGCCAAGGGTGTACCCATCCAAGCCATGGGCTGCCAGCTTCTGCAGGAGAATACCGTGGGAGACAGTGTCAAAGGCTTTGCTGAAGTCTAGGTAGACCACATCAACAGCCTTTCCCTCATAGAGTCTAAGCCCCCTCTTCAGAGCCAATTATACTAGCTACTGTTAAAGTGTTTCATTCTACATGCTGGAGAGAGGAAGGTTTGCAGGAAGATCTTTTAACTTTGTTGTCTTACTATTGTTATGATATCAAGAACGTTAGATGGACTTTTCAAAAATTATGCAAAGACAAGTAAATTATGTATAGTCATGTTGGTGTGAAAACATTTGTTTGAATATCTAAAAGGAAATTTTCCAAGCCAGCTTTTCCCTCTTTAATAGTGTCATTCAGTTTATTTTCATCAGATCCCTATTTCCATGTGCTTCTACAGAAACAGGCATTATTGTTCCACAGACAGAAGGGGCCACTTTCTGTAATTCATCAAATAGGAGAAGACTCCAGTGTTACAGTTAAGACCCTTGGAAGATTGCACTGAAAAGCAATCCATCCATTCCATTCCATCATTTCTAACAAAAATGTTCTCTGAAGCACAGTTGGTAAATATTTAGGCAGCTCAGTAGATGAGACTTAAGTTTCATTTCTTCATATTCCCTAACACAACTCCTTACCAATATGATTTCCAGTTTAAACTTGACTTGCAGAATCTACAAATGCTTTATGTTATTTTTCTTAAAGATACATTGTTTTTACCATTTCAGTAAATTATATCTGTTCTTGTATTAGACCAATGTCATGAGCTTCTGTCCGTATTTTCAAATCAAAGACAAACTTAAGAATCTCTGAAAAATGAAGATTCTGCTTTAATAAAGGTCTCTTGAGTTTGATGCAGTATTTTAATAAAGCTTAGTATTGTGACAACTAAGGGAGAAAATCATTAATCCCTGACTCTTTCTATATGCAGAACTCTTTGCGTAAGAGTAGAAAAGCCCAACAACAACAAAAATCACCTCAGAGCAAATGCTTCACTATTTGATTCTATGTCACTGTTACAAGAGTGCTCTGGCTTAAGTTTGAAATGAAAAACTTCTAAGTCCAATTCACACACTACTCTCCACTTGACTATCATGCATTTTCCCACGATGCTCACTACAAGTACTCCACTGCGATGACTATCTTCAGATCTCACCTGCAAAATTTGTTATGACAAAGAGCATCTAATTTACTGCTGTGTAACCAAGAGAAATATGAAGTTAAGACTGCTACAGAACACCACTGTGGGGATACTATAATTTAATCTAACCTTGCTTTCAACATTTTAACCTGTTACAGAATTCAAATACAGGAAAGAGAAAGAATGAAGATAAATATTGATTTAAAAAAATCATAGGAGAACATTTTTCTCTATGAAAGATCAAAGAAAAAGTAACGTTATTTGAAGATAATAAAAAAGTTGTAGATACAAATTAGGAGAAAATACTGACTTCTTTTTCATAGCTGCATCTGAACAAGACCAAAAAAAGCCCAGAAAAATTATTTGAATGACAGTTCAACTGCTATGAGATGCAACCCTGCAGCTGATAACAAAGTTTGAATTTTTTTATGATTTTTACTTTTTAGTCACAATGAATTAATGAAACAAGTAATGATCTTAAGCTACACAGGAAACTGAATATACTCAGTAAAATCAGAAGCAAGCTTGAAGCATCCTCTTTGCCCAAGGCAACAGAAATGATGGATGATAGTCTGAGGAATACTCTTTGCGTTCTAGGCTACTGAATAAGTAATCTCATTAATCTTCTTGGAGCTTTTACCTTTTACTTCTGCTTTAGCTACATAAAACCTGAGAATTTTGGATGTTTTTTACTTGAATATTTGATATTGCATAATACCAGTTGGATGCAATGGGAGTTAAGACAATTACAAAGGGACTGTGCAATGTTAGGTCTACTCTTTCAACAAGCAGTTTTAGTGCACAGTAAAAGGATAAAAATACAGTATTTAATTCAAACAAAACCTGAACAATAGAAAATACCCTTGAGAGTGAACATTTCCAGTTCTGTGCTGTGCTTTATAATAAAATTCTGATAGTTAGAGAACCAAGAGAAAACATCTGGTATGACAGAATAAAGTAGGAAGCAGGGCAGTGCAAGCGATGGAGTTCAGTTCTTTATCACATTCTGTGGAACCAACAGCGGGCAGGCTAATGTAATCAATCGTTCTATTGAGCACTGTTCTTCTGAAACTTAATACTTCTAGAAATTAAGAGAGCTCAGTCTTGAAGGTCATCAACAGAAAAAGATTTGGCTGAACCAGCAGCCAAAATTGGCATCAGCTAAAATCTACTCCTCATCCTTAAAGCCAGTTGCAGTTTTCCTGCATAAATTAGCTCAAAAGCTACAGATCTTCATGATAATTTATATTCCAAAGCACAGAGCAAATTTGATAGAAACGAGAGACTTTATCAAACAAGTTCAGGCCAGGATGTCAAATGGTTCCTTTTAATTAGGAAGGAGGGAAAAGCCAACGACACCTTGAAGTACAGTAGAAGCCTCACTGTGAAGATATATTATTGAGAGTTTTTGGAGGCAGCAGTAATGGGCTGCACAGAAGCCCACAGATTTTTACATTCAAAGTCCCAACTGCCTACCTATACAGTAATCACAGCAGATGGATAATGTGCTGTGTTCAGTTTTTTAATAAACATGTCAAACATTAAACATCCTGTTCACAGATGTACAATAATAAAAGTCTTTGCTGTAATTTGAAGTTATGCTGCCTCAAAAAAATCCTACAGTTTTTACTGCAGAGAAAGAATCCAACTGCTGCACACACTTTAACCATGACTTGTTTTGTACCTCCCTCACCTATGTAACTACAGAGGAACAATTTCAACTCCAACTATGTCAGCCAAGACTTCAGCTGTCAAATATAAGCCATAGTATGATGATAAGAGCTACGAGACACTGTGTGATTGAAGGTACTTTTCCTTAGAACACCCATTTTAAACGTCTTCTATTAACGGTCTTTGGAGACCTGACAGAATTTTTCATACATTCTTTATATGTCTAATCTACACATATTCTGCCTGGAAAATTGTGGTAGAATTCATTGAGCTTCAATGGTGTTCTTCACATTTATGCACTTACACACTGTGAGCAGCACTCTCAATATGAAAGATCAACAGCTGAGGGAAATATTCTCAGCAAATTAAGACTGAGGCAAACATATAATCTTGAGTTAAGTAGAAGGTCAGATTAAACCCTACAAGCATTTTTATCTCAAAATTGAACATTTCTTTTTATTCTTTGTTAACTCAGAACAGATTTTGCACAAATGTAGTGTGGCTGGTCCTTCAGGCATCAGGGGTCCCAGACACATAGTCCTCTCAGAATTGGATTTCTTCCCCTCATTCTCCTTTCAATTATTCTAAACAAAGCTTTCAATTTTCTTCCATTGTTTCCATTAGAAAGAAATTTGTGGTTCTGTTAAAATTTTAAAACAGCTACTTGGAACTTCTTCTCCCCTTTTGTGATGCTGGCAACAAAGAAACAAACTCCCCAAAGCCACCATTCCCAGTACATTTCATCAAAAGCACGTTTCCTTAGCAAAGTGCCCCAGAACATCCCAGAGTCCTTCACTCCATGTGTAGATGCTCCTTGGTAGAGCATCTTGCTAACATGGAAATGCACAGGCAGACACCCACAGCCTTTCTACTTAACAGTACCTTATAGGTGGTATTTTTGGGGGTTGTTTTCCAATTGCAGAATAATTGATTTATTAGCTGAATGTGCAATATCTGGTCTAAAGAAATTCAGCACATTTCCAGTTTCTGACATCTTTCTGGTGAAAAGGCGATTGCAGCATGCAATCAATGGTCACAGGTCCCAGAAATCTCACTGCATTAAGCAGTGCTCAGAAAGCAAAAATAATTGAGACCACCTGTGTAATGAGGAAATACAACCACAGTAAAAAAAAAAAAAAACTTAAAGAAATGTAGGGCCACAGCAGACTCTTTAAAATCAGTGGAAAGGGACTCATTGAATTTAACAGGCACTTTTGCCTTGGTGCTGTCTGTGATAAACAGAAATTCCTGCCTTTTCCAATGGCTCCTACAAACCCAGGTTTGGGGTGAAATGTTCAATATGTATGTATGCACATAATTAAACAGAATTCAATATCTTCTGTTGCTCATACTCCCAGGCAAGGCAGCAATAATATATAATTTCAAAATTAAATATGACAGGTTGAAGAATAGATTATTTGCCCAAAACACCTGTTCAGAAAATTATTTGACTCATGACTGAATGTCAGAACACAACGAAAAAACCATGGTTACCAACCCACTTGCAGACTTCCTTTTTTCATCAGAGTTTTGGGGCCAGACGGTGACCAGTCTATGACTTACAGCTTCTCTTCAAGTGCAGATCATTTGCTTGCACTTACATACAAGTAAATAGATATTTTCCTGTTCCCTCCTGTTCTGCAAGTCCTTTGTGTCCTAACATATTTCATTTTAAGGGGAGATGTTGGTGATCTCTTCCTGCAGATGAGCAGTAGCCCTGGGTTGTGGCTAACCCTACATCCGCCTGCACTGAAGACACAGTCAGTTGGAGATCCACAGCATGCGTCTTCCTCACCGAAGACCACAAGTAGGAACAGAATGAGGGCCACCCACAAATATCCCCTTATGTTAGCAATGCACTTCAGTGAGGATGTGACTTATTATCTCTGATAATTGATCATGGCAGTATCTGGTGACAGAAGAAAGGGAGGCAGGAAAGAAGTTTTTCCAGAAAACATCAAATTTCTTTCCTCCACAGTGCATGTGAGGAAAAAAACAAGTTACCTTGCACATTCACATGTAATTTGATCCTCGTCTGAATCTGAAAAAGGAGTTGATTTTGTGGAGGCAAGAAGTGCTGCAAAGAGCTGAAATATTCATCATGAGCCCACTAATACTTCTATTTCTTTTAAGGGTTCCTCTGCCGAGTAGCTTCACAGTAGAGAATCTCAACTTTCATTAGAAAAAAAGTATTTCTACACTCTGCAAAGGAGAAGGAAAGCTTGACAATGACCTCACTGTAACTGAAAAATTCAGAACTCAGAAGATAAATTAAGTAACACACATTTAGGCATACATATAATGATCTTGAAAGCCAACTGCACAATTTTATCACATGGAGAGCAGATAACAGAGGAAGAAGACCTCATACCATTTGAAGAATTGCTGTTTGGCCACGCAAGAGTTCTGCAAATATAAATACCTCATCTGTTCCCCTTCCGATAGGAATATCTCCTTGTGGTTAGGCAGCCCAGACAGCATCAGCAGCTCTTTCCCAGAGCTTCTGCAACACTATTTAAATATGGGTTAATTTATGGTCAAGACATTTTCAAAGATTTCTCTCCTACTCGACATTGCTTATTCCTGATTCAACAAGCAAATCTGGTACACAATGTGCTGTTTGCTCTTAGGACGATCTTTACCACTGCAGCAGGGTATAGATATAGAAAAAAATAATACTTCAGCAAAAAAGTGGAGAGGAAATATCCTTAAATTAATATCCAGTATGACTTAATCGCTTCATGAAAGTAGAGATTCTTTGCAATCTGCTTTTTTGTTTGGTTGGGTTTTTTTAGGCAGGTTCAATCTCACCCTTATTCACTTGCCAAGCGAATTAGGTATCCAACATACAACTACTGAAATTATTTTATCTAATTCCACATAGAGCATGGAAGTTTTTAAACTCAAAAGTGAAAGGAGAGATGCTGAAAACTATTAATAGAGCTAAAGCTTCACTCTATTAAGGTAAGAGCAGACGGAAGATGTCTGGTGATTAAAATGAGAATTCTCCATCCATCTTCAGTCTTCTAACCTCTATCCACACCACATTATAACCAATTAACCGTTTAGCTTCAAGCCAAGTACCAATACATGGGGTACTTAACTTGGTATTGTCATGTGCTGGGCAATTTTCCAACAGAAAACAAGTTTATTTATTTCAAGAAACCTTCTATCGATCATTTGTAGCTTCATCATCCCTGTTAACTACATTTTTTTCTTATGCTGTCTAGAAAACACAATCCTGTCACACCAAATGAGCTAATTTCACACCCATCAGGTAGAATGGGCTTAATTCTACTCCCATTACCAGTAAGTCAAAGCTATTCTATTGCACAGTGGGAACTCAGACTTTATCCTGTAATTCTTTCTGTCCCTGAAGAAAGAAAGATAAAGTATTCCAGAGATCACTGGATGTACTTCAGAATAAATTAAGAAATACGTGCAAACCATCAGAAACTTTATCTCTGCATTTGCCACTGGAGAACAGCCACAGATGCCATATTGTCATTGCAACCTACAGATCCAAAATGGTCCCATTTGACTGGATCAAATTTTCACCTGAATGCAGGACAATAAAAAGCACTTTGAAAAATGGCTTATTTCTTGGTTTCTAAGGCCTTCTGGTTCTCAGGCAGCTCCCCTTTTTTGTCTGGCTTTTTTTTTTCCCCATACAGCTTTATCATAGACAGCTAGAATTTGAATAAATCTCACAAAAATCTGGAATATCTATTGGTAGGAAAGGCTACATGTCAAACCACAGTTCTTCACATTTGTAAACAGCTGCTAATTC
Source organism: Chlamydotis macqueenii (assembly GCF_036417535.1). Taxonomy (NCBI): domain Eukaryota; kingdom Metazoa; phylum Chordata; class Aves; order Otidiformes; family Otididae; genus Chlamydotis; species Chlamydotis macqueenii. Next base: position 20,600,035 of record NC_141564.1, on the reverse strand, counting down.
AGGGGATTCCTTATCTGGGCTTCATCACCCACATATCAAGAGGAGCTGAGTGACAAGTTCCCACTGTATTCACTAGGCTTTTGTGCAAACATCAGCCTTCACATGCAGGACTGGAAGTGTGGCCAAGGAGATGGATAAAAGAGGAAAGTTTTGCAGGAAATGACAGCAGTCACTGCTTCTGTAGCAAATTAGAGCCAATGTGTTGGCAAATGAGTTTTAACAGGCTTGATTCTTCTTTGTCAAATATGAAGTGAACTAACTAAGTGTGGAATTATGGCAAGGCAAGACTAAAGTTGTCAACATGAACAGGATGAAAAAGAAAAAAAAAGATTAAAGCAAAGAATGGGAAATAACAAGAGCAAGGAAAAACAGTCATGAAGAATGAGGTACAGAAAGTAGCCAAGAAGGGATAATATGTCAGAAGTAGTGTGGGAAGGACATGGGAGAAATGACAGAAGAGGGTAGAAGAGGTCTAGTCACTGACCCAAAGTCAATTTCTTCAAAGCTGAAAAAGAACATTTCATTTATGTACATCTGCCCTTCAGAAAACAAAACAAGTGAGGTATCAAGCAAAGGACAGAAATGCTGGGGGAGGAAAGCAATATAACATGAGGCCTGAAAATGGAAAAGAAAATGGGAATGACTTTTAAATTTTAAAGTTACAATAAGATACTAATGATAAGAAGGTGAAAACTGTGAAAAGAACAGTAAAGAATTTATATGAATTAATGGAGGACAGACACAGTCATCAAGATGCTGTTGCTGTCATTAGCTCAGGTAATCCCTGATTCAGAATGGTCAGAAGCCAGAAGGCTATACCCTGTGAAAAGATTGCTCTGTATTTATCTTAATGGAATGTTCTCTAAACATTATGTAGTGCTCAGTACAATATACAGCATTACATTCTCTATCATGCTCTGTATCAACAACCAGCATGAAGTCCACTGATAGCCTGTGCTTTTCTAGCAACTAGAAGCTCTCTACTAAAACAAAATACAAGATATCAGAATCTAGATTTTACTACTTCAGAGACACATTTGCCTCCAATAAAGTTTTTGGAACTTAAGGGTTTTGTGTGTGCTACACATCTCCTCTCCAGAACTTACAGGTTTAACAATCTACAAGGCACAGAAAACTGCTGTAATACTTTTTACCTATGCACTCCCATTGTAATCTTAGTTATTTCTATTCAAAATTTTAACAAAATGGCATAACAACATATTAAAATGCACATAATTTACAGTACCATAGCTCACAGCAGATCCTGATGCCCAGCTCCCTCCTGAGTAGCAAAACCTGCCCCTCAGCACCATCCCCACTTTATACACTGAGCAGGAGGTCACATGGTGTGGAACAGCCCTGGGGCTAATTTGGGGAAACTGTCCGAGCTGTTGGCTAGTTGGTAAGATATCCCAGCTGTGTCCCGCAGCCACAGGTACAACCAGCTTCAGCTCCTCTCCCAGCTCAGGGGAAAATTAACTCCATCCTAGCCAGAACCAGGGCACCAGCAGGCTCTCAGACTCTTTCAAATTTTGTGCCCTCACAATATAGCAAGACACATCTTCCTCCCCATAATGTTCCCTCATACTAAAGGTCAGCATTAGCACTATGGAATTTCAAGCACTGTGGAAATAAGTTTGAAATATGTAGGTGGAAGTTCAGTTACTTGCGCTGCATTGTGGATCTTTATTACAAATTCTACTCTATCTCCTCATTTGTAATTCCCACTGAAAGTTCAGCTGCTACTATCAAAGCTGTCGGCTGCCTAAGGTTTTCACTGCTGTTCTTTGTCTTTTTTTCCTTCTCCATGCTTATTAAGATATCAGCACCCAAATGCACTCAGTTGGGCAAAACACAGAGGGGTCAACACAGTGTTAGGACATCAAGATGGGGGCAGAAAAAGACTGAAATAATTAATAACTCTTACGAGGGCAGATTGTACTGGGTTAGCTCTCTTTGTGCATTTTACAGAAGCAAAAAAAAAAAATCTACAGACTAGTAACCATAAATTTTGAAAGATACTGAATTTGAAATAAAATTCATTTCAGGCAGGATCAATTTATACCCATTAGACAGATCAGCCTGTTTGCGCCGAAAGCATTACTTTCAGAAGAGCTATGGGGAGCTCTGGGTGACTTTCATCTTGTGGAAAATATTTGCATTTCCAACATTTTTCTTTTTGAGTCAGAATGGGTAATTTTCTGTAGCAAAGATATTCTTTCTCAGTTCCAGGACAAGAAATAATCGTAAGTCACTGTAAAATATACAGATGCAAACGAAAATTATAATCAGAAACTGGTGATCCAGACCGACCTAATTTTACTCTCTTACATAGCTATGGTACAGCACAAATTGTTATTGAAGCACTAAGTTTTGTCAACCAGCACCGGGCCACCTCTTTGCAAATTAGTTTGTGCACACGTTCTAGATGTGGCAGGCACAAATTATGCAAAAGATCTTGCCATGATGAGAAAAGGATTTGATTACTAATGTTTAAATAAGGATCCCCCAAGCTGTCTCTCTTCTGTAGGAATATTGTTAAATATTTGGCAACAAGATGACATGTCCTGCATTATTTAAACTGTTCGGTTTTACTGGGCACGTAGCATACATATGCCTGCGATTCATTAGTTCCCATGCACGCTTTCAACCAGCATTAAATATACATGTACGATGAGCTGCTGCTATAGCCATCAATCTCTCCTCTCCTTATTACTTACTTTATCTTCTTATTGTTGACTTGGCTTTTACTCTGGGTAACATATCAGCACTTTTGGTTTGTGTGTTTTTGAAGCAAGAGGCCTCCAGAGCTCAGTATTTGATCTCTTCTTGTGTTTGACTGGCTCCAGCACTGTCACATCAGTGGAAAGCCCAGTTCCTGGCTCCGAAGAGCGCTCTCAGCCCTTCCTGCCTGGCTGCAACTTATCAGCTTCGTTTGCTTTGAGCTTATTTTATTTATTGAGAGTCAGGAGGGAGCAAAAAGATGATAAGATGCAAAAGGAGACACCGTGAACAGGGAAGTTTAGTGTCTATTTAACAAAGACATACAATGCCACTGTGCAGCAACAGACAGCCTCTCCTTGCCTCAAACAGGAGCAAGCAGTTAAAACAGATATAGACTTCAGCAGATTAAGTAATTTTGGTCCTTTTATGGAAAATGATGAATATTACTTTTGATGCATGCTGGAAGGGGTTAGATATAACTAGATGTGTGGAACACCTACTTCTAAAACATAAACTGGTGTTACTGCTATCTGCTTTCCACAGTTATGATAATTTGCTTTGACTCCAACACTACTCCAAAAAATTATTAGGTAGCCACTACCTAATGGTTTCTAATTATCATCAAGAAAGTTTATAATTATTTTTTGTCATGTCAAACTCCCTGGATTCTTTAAAAAAAGTTTTATATTAGACACGTCTGAGCATCCTAGTAACCTATTTTTTGTTTCAAAATTTAAAAGTTCAGTAGTCAAGTTCTCCCTGAAAAAAAAAGAGAACAAACTTTCCAATGAAAGATGAGAATAAATGAGGAATGAACAGATAGTTAATGTAAATTCCTGTCAAGCACAAAAGACAAGATAGGTAAAAGCAGGAGGCAAGGAAAAGCAAAGGTCTGGTATCGCTGGAGACGCGTCAATGGAAGTTGATGTTTTTATCAGTCACTGTCTTCAGGACAGAGACAGTACAACAGAGTCCATTCCTACTGCAGATTTGGCATTACCAAATTTGTCTATAGGGATGCCTTGCAAGTATACACACAAAAATATGCATTAATATCTGCTTTAATATTAAATAACCAAATTGCAAAGACTTATGTCTGAAACACATTACGCTAACAGAGCACACCCCTGCAATACGGCAGCAAATGTCAGAGCACATTCTCAAACAGTTCATAATCCACCTCTGCACTCCTCAATAGAGACGAAAGCCAGAAAATATAAACTGTTCTGCAAGAATTAGAAACCAGAGGGCTATCTCTTTTTTTTAAAAATCATATTATTAGGAATATTTTCATTTTTTTAATTTCATGCTACTAATCATATCAGGTGATGGACACACTGACAACTCCTTTTGATGAATTTAATTAATACAGTTAAAGAAGGAATAATATATAGCTATCATCATACTTCTATGGTGTATTGTTATTTCTCAGAGAGCAACTGAAAAAAATAACATACTGTAGTCCTGGGTTATTGCACAGAGACTTAAAAAATAAGTCTTCACTCCACATAAGCACTTAACAAACATGCTGTATCTTAACTCTAAAGATTTAGCCTAAGTTAAAGTGCTTATTATTTTTATTTTCTTGCATTTTTTTCATTTATTTGTATATACTGAATGTGTCTGGATGTTTCGTGGGGCTACAAACATTTTGCAATAGTTTTATGCAGCACATACCTCATGCTACCAAAGACTAAAGAGCAATTCTTTGAAATAGATGACCAATTCCTGCTTGGGATCAGAGTGTCAGGGTTCAGCATGGCCAAAAGCAGAACACCAACTCCTCAGAGAAGCCCAAATTAATATTCTTCGGAAAGGGGCCTTTTTAAGCATCGTGTCCCATTCAGAAAATTGAGCTAGAGCCTCAGCAAATGTGGACTAATTTTGTAACAGTCAGTAATACAGGATCTTCAGATCTAGCATCAGATGTCCCAAACAGCCTGTATTTGTTATTAAGATGATTAATTAGAGCAATTTTCCCCAAGGTTTTCTAAGGAATTCCTTGCTTTTCAAATTACATTTGCTACTACAATTTGCAAATAGATGTGTGAGAAATAGTTCTTACCTTTGTGGCAAAAAAATTCCTCAAGCTGTAATGCTTTCACCTTTTCTTTTGAAAATATTTACCTACAATTTACCAAACTTCAGTGTTTTGCAAATAATTATTTACAGTTTGGAAGAAGAACAAAATTCTTAATTATGACTGAATACCTAGAAAAACAGGGTCAAAGTCACACAACCAGGAGGGTAAAACTTCTTGATTCAATTTTTCTCTATGTGTCATCTGTGCAAAGGATTCCATTCCCACCAGAACATCAAAGGTATCCAGTTCCCAAAGGTGTTCGATGATATTGGTCGGGTGGTTGCCTAGAAAGCTATCTGTACGGTTGGAGGAATTTGAACAGGGAACCCTTGATGACAGAAGGTGGATGATGAATATTTACTTCTTGCTTGAGACTTATTAGTCTTCTGCTCTTGATTTCATACTACCCTTACTGCTTCTGCTTAGATGTTCGCTCTGTGCAACACCTCAGGAGGAACCTGTCTCCAGTACTTCCAGGGTACCACAATGTGTAGGTTAAGGCAAGTACCTATTGATGTCTTACACGTCATGAGCCTTCCAAAGGCCCCCATGTCATGGGAAACACACGATGTTTTGAAGAGGTAAGAAAAGAGCTGGAAGAGGGCTGGAGTCCGGAGATGGAGACCTTAGTTTTGCTTCAGAGACAACTGCATTATGTGGCCCTGGAAAACAGAGGTACTGGACACGTCTGAGAAATTATACTGTTTTTTAACCTCAGGGAAAATATCAGAAACTGATACATATTGGAAAGGAGAAAAATCCATTATTTAGCTAGAGAGAGCACTACTAAACCCATACATGAGACTATTGTGTAACTAAAGAGAAAAGATCCTATTAGCATTTCCCTTAACATATGAAAAGCTGAACACTCCTCTGCAGAGATAAGATGTCAAATTATTAAATCAAATTTTAACACTACCTGTGTTTCAAGTGTGGACTTCTCTTCATTCTCCTAGTTTTTCCTTAACCCGAAGAATGCCCATCATTCTTTTTGATAGTCCGGTATTTGCTGGACATGGATGAAAAATGTAAGACCTTTTTCCAGACAATCAGGTATAACCTGAATTCTGCATCCTGTGCTTACAGTCCTAAAATCTGGCATCTCTGCAGTTGCAGTGAGGACACTGGTAACAGTAATAAGTTTTCAGGAGCTGCACCGAGTGAGTTGTTTTGTCCAGACTTGCCTATTGCATGGGATAAGCTCAGTTCTACAAAAGTCAAGTCATTACTGGAACTCCAGGAGTCGGGAGTACTGTGGCAGACTGCTAATTAATTTTGCCTCTGAGACTTTCACTAATAATTGGATCGGAGAGCGACACATGCATTGAAAAGCAAACGTATCCTTGTAAAGCTGTTTGGCCTAAGAATTTTCTTAATATATTAATAGGAATTGGTTTTATTTTGGGAAGGCAGGATAACTCATGTGTTCATGTCCTTTTTTAGACAAAATACAGGCTTTTTTTTTTTAACAAATTGGTTTTTCTACTGCCACCTAAGAAGAAGCTTTTACATTTGATGGCCTAGCTGAACTGTATCAAAATGTGATATTCATGATTGTAAGAGCCATTCCTCTTGGAAAGCACACTGCCACTCCAACCAGCAAAATGAAGGTAACAAAAGGGGAAAAAATAAGAAAGCTGTGGAGAGAAAAAGATAGGAAATGAAAAATAAATTGATCAAAAGAGGTATTGGTAGTTGCTTTCCATACAACAAAACCTGTTCAATTATTGGACTTTCTTCAGAAGCAAACTGAAAAACTTAAAGTACATCTATTTGTTGGCTGTTATGAATGAGACTATATGTTCTATTTTCACCATGATAGCACCCTCAAGTTTCAGTGAATACAAAGTCTCATTGCTTAAATGTAATACGTGTAATAAAAAGCATCCTCAGGTCTCCCGTTCCTTCCTCTACTCTAGTTAAAAAGAGAAGGAAAAAAAAAACCCTTATGGAATAACACTGGCTCAGGGAAATACAGAAAATCCACAGGGCAAGTTTGCAAGTGAAAGCCAATATTTGTCTTTCCAAAGTATACTCTTATTCACCCAATTACATGAGAAGCCTTCAAGATAAACAATTAGTAGATCTCAGGTCACTTTGTAGTGGAACCAACCCTATATTGTTCATGCCCATGCATAGAAAATGTCCACCCCTGCTTACCTGTCACACATCCCCTTCCTATTTCTGTATTTTGCTCAGCATCTTCTTACCAAGCCCTTCCATGATTGCACAGCTTTCAAAGAGGGCTAACAGAGCTTGCAGAGAATATGATAAATTTAGCAGCTCCAAGAAACCCAGTATATAGATAGTTTCAGTAACCTAACTGCACTGCAGAAGAGCCCTAATTTCATCTTCTCTCTCATGCATATAGCTCAGCACTGCTTTTTTTGTACCGTTGACCCAGCAAAGCCTGATACAGACTCGGTAACTGTAAGCCAGGGTCCTCAATGTGCAGTCTTAGTTATCAGCCTCTTCTGATTTACAGGATAGGATTCTCTACTAGAAATCTATTTGAAATCTATGCCCGCTATAGCCTTAATTCCCTAGCAGGCAATGTGAACAGTTATCAGGAAAGCGCAGCTTTTGAAAAGTCCTGGGAACTCCCATATTAGCCTCCAGTTCATGTGTGGATAAAGGACACAAAACATGGGGAAAAAATTAGCTGTCTCCTGTGACTCAAGAGCACAGGTCACATTTGAACTCAAGGCCACCTGACCTTTCATTGCATGCCAGACTCAAGCCTTCAGGCTGGGACACAAAGCCACATCCATGACAAGCCCCAAGCAGCCTGCACGGCACTTTTTAATGTTTCCGTAACGCAGAACGCAGCCCTTTCAGGGAACTTCCCTCTGATCAGCACAGCAGTTCTGAGCCCCACAGTTCTGTTCATTTGCCTTTTTCAAAAATGCTTTTGGTCTCCAAGGGCAGGAGAAAAGGAAGATCAAAGTCAAGCCCCGCTACATAGATCCCAGAAGAGAATTTGCTATAATCCCATGTTCTATCTTTTACCTTGAAGCACAGAGCAAATCAGAAAGGAAAGAAAATTATGGCTTAATAGTGTGTGCAATTAGCAAACAGAGGGAACTAATCCAATAAATTTTTTCCAGGTATCATATAACTTTTTGGAAGACACAGTTAACCCTCTCTACTTCAATCTGCTCATTTGAGACATAGTATTTAATTACTTCTTAAAGCCTTGATGGCAATACATTTCGACAGCTTTGTACCCAGAAGGAGAGTTTCCCTCACGCTCATCCATAAAATCACCACACAGTTCTGAAACTTCTTGCTGGCATATACAAGAGCAGGAGAAATATTTGGGGAGTAATGGGATCAGCAGGTCTGATACTCTCCATTATTTCCCAGATCTCTGCACTATGTTTTGTTGAGTAAAGGGGGCTGTAGTTACTCTTTGTATATCTGAACTCCAGACCAAGAAGAAAGCTTGCTGCAGCACATGATCAATCACAATTATGATTCCCATACAGTCCAAGTTACAGTCTAAGCTTCAGTGTCAATGGAGTAATGCTGACTTGCCGTGTATTTTAGAAGAAAAAAAAAATTTTAAAAGAAGAGGAGTCCAATACTTGAATTTGAAAAGCCTAGATATTTTTGTGCATGCTTTATTCCTCTTCTGTCAATGCTAGAAATTGTTGAAGAGCTGTATTTTCCATTATAAATCTTTTAACATCAAAACAAAATGACACAAAGTACAGAATTGCCATTTATGGGAGCAAAGAGAAAACCAGTCTGAAACTGTCAAATCACTGCATCTTCTGTTTGCAGGCATACCTGCTAAATCAACAGATCTAGGAAAGCTGTTGAGTAAGGCAGCAAAACATTAGTTTTTTCCCTGTTTTTCACTGCATAAGATTCTGCTGGCTTTGTACTTAGAAGGATGCTAAAAAGAGATGTCAGAATTGCATTCAGCATTTTAACTACGACTGTCTTTCCACTCAAGCAAAAAAATATTAGATTAAACTTATTGAAATTGTAGGTAAAAAGTACAAAATTCTTCTTGCCATAGGTCAAGTACAAACAGGAAAAGATTTGAAAGTAAGTCACTATGACGGCTAGAATCATGTTATCTGAGAGAGCCCACACAGAGGAAATGCTGAAATCTAGATGTTCATTTAAATAACAAAAGAAGAAAAGGTTGCAAGTATGACATCAAAATATGCCTGTCATGAACCGGGGTTAATTAGACTGAAGGAAACAGCTTCAGCTCTCCATTGTGCTTGGGCTGACAAAGAGCACAGGCAGCAAAGAGCACCGTAAAAGGAGATGAGTGTGCTCACAGGACAAAAAGGCCTTATATAATGTTTAGGCTGCTGGCAATTTTAAGACAGAGTAGTTCAGAGGAAAGAGAATTTGCTGTGGAAATTTTGAGGCCAGAAGATACTTGCTATTTTAAGACATGGCACTTTATTCCTTTAAAAGTAAGGAGAGAGAGAGAGAGAGAGTGTCAACCATTTGTATTTTCCCCAATATTAATAATAAAAAAATCTAAATTGATACATTTTAAATAAATTATAATAATGTCAGATTAATATGATTTAACCATAATAGTAAGAAAAATAGATCATAGAAATATAGAATCGTTTAGGTTGGAAAAGAACTTTAAGATCATCGAGGCCGACCGTTAACCTAACACTGCCAAGTCCACCACTAAACCATGTCCCTAAGCGTTGTGTCTACACATCTTTCAAATACCTCCAGGGGTGGTGACTCAACCACTTAACTGGGCAGCCTGTTCCTTGACACCCCTTTAGGTAAAAAAAAATTTCCTAATATCCAATCTAAACCTCCCCCAGTGCAACTTGAGGTCATTTCCTCTTGTTGTGTCACTTGTTGCTTGGGAAAAGCGACCAACACTCACCTCACTACAACCTCCTTCCAGGTAGTTGTAGAAAGTGATAAGGTCTCCCCTCAGCCTCCAGTGCTCCAGACTGAACAACCCCAGCTCCCTCAGCTGCTCCTCATAAGACTGGTTCTCTCACCAGCTTCATTTCTCTTCTCTGGACGCACTCCAGCATCTCAACGTCTTTCTTGTTGTGAGGCACCTAAAACTGAACACAATATTCAAGGTGTGGCCCTACCAGTGCTGAGATAAATGTGTATTTACCAACTACAGTTACATTTTTAAACAAAAGTACCATTTTTAATGTTACATTTTCAATGTTACATTTTCACATCACATTTCCATGCATCAAGCTGCAGTCAGAAAAAAAAAGAGTAACCTTTCAGTTATAAAAAAAACTGGCTGAAAGGTCACCCTTTCCCCAAACTGTGGCTAAATAGATTTAATCTCCTCAGTCTAGTACTGCAGCTAGAGTAAAGTGTTTATGATCAATCCAATTAAAATGATAATTTCAGAGGGGCTGGCAGCTCTCCTAAACTGTAAAGAGTTCTAGTTTACTTGAAATCCCATGGCACAAGGTAATAATATGGGATGTTTGCTGTTTTGTCACTGTGGTAATTTTCCATGATATTGCATTGGAACACTTGCACAAATACAACTGCAGATAACACACATAAAAAAATTTTAAATACTAGATTTTAATGTAATTATCACATCCCACTGAAAATACATAACTAAGATCGAAATATCATTGCAGTATAGACCAGTGAGAGCACTGTGTTAATCATAAGGAGCTCTGATTCAAAGCTATTCTCCTTGCCAAACTAAGTGTCTTGTTGGGTCAGACAAGATCACCTAGCCCCTTAGAACAAGTCATTGGAATCACATCATTATTTTTTGCTCTTACAGAGTTTGATAGTGTAGCAGACCCTGAAGCAAAGCTTTGCCTCTAGTTGTAATTATATAAACTTTGCAGCTTTTACCACAAGTCCTCCTGAATGGTTTTGTGATAAGCCATAAGCATAAACCGGTAAGCAATTGTTGTTACAGAGATCTATTAATAGATATTTCTCTTAATAAAAAATAAAAAAGAAAGAAAGAAAGAAAATACTATTCGCATTCAGCACTGATGCACAGGGCATTTTAAGTGATTTTAAAGGCAAACTGTCAACTTGAAATTTCATTTTCTTCTGATTACTTCAGACATACCCAGAAGCTAACAAAAGGGATGAAGATCTGGGGTTTTTTACCATTCCTTCCTCTCCTCAAACTTTCTCTATTCGGCTGGTGAATCTACTTTGCGAATTGGATCATCTTTGCTCAGTTCCATGTTTTGTTGATGGCAAACACCACATCATGGAGCCCTCTGAGGCTGGACACTCCCACAGACACTTTCCCTGGCTATGCAAAAAGCAGCAGAGCAATGGAAGAGTTCAAAGAGATGTCAGTCAGAAAACAAACAGGCATGTACTCAAAGAAAGAGTAAGATGGTAAATGTCATCTTGTTTGTTATTGTTGCTCAAGGTCCACCAAACAAACCTTTCAGAAGTATTACTAAATAAGTGGGAAAGCCTCCCAAAAGACATTAAGAATTTTTCAACATCTTCTTCCAAGTAATAAATGCCGTTTAGAGGTTACTGCATTTGGACTTTAGTGAACTAAAGAAGTAACTGGTTTTGCACTTAATCCTGAAGGTGGTCAAATGACATAACCGCAAATTCATGAACATCCTTTTTAAAGTTAAATCTCTGTTCTGCTTACACCATAGTTTCTGCTGAGTCTGAAGCTTGGCTAGATCTACCTGTCTCAGCCTTCAGCTAAGTAGCTGAGAGCAGTATTGCTGCAAGAAAAAAAAAAACCTCTCAATCTGGACTGCAAAACCCTTCTGAAAAGCAGAGAAAACATTTAGATTGCTGGCTTGCACTGAAATCAGCACTGCTATGGCTGAAACTGCCCAAGCCAACTCAGTGTGATTACACACTCAAAGCTCTCAGCAATATAGTGTTCACGTACCATGGGTCTTGAAATACCTACAAACAGTAGTGACTGCAGAGCTCACTCAATCAGATGGGGGAAAAAAAAAAGGAAAAAAAAAAAAAAGGTAAAGAAATCTGTGCCAATTTGCTGACTGAAGTTGTATGCAGCCAGCACAGCAAGGAAATCACAGAACCTTACATTTTTAATGGCACCAGATATAGAGGTAGTTAAAAAAAGGCTTTTATTTTCTTTTAAAGCTCTTGGAAATCTAACCAAGCAGTTAGTGATGTAAAAGTACAAGGCCCAAAACTAACGGAAGTTACTGTCTGAATCCTTTGTTAAATCCAGTAGGTCTTAAAGTAGGCTCTCATCGGTGACACATTACATTTCACAAATCCTTCAGCTGCTTTGTTTAGCAATGACCTGTTCGAATGTTCAAGAATTGCCTGAGATGTTGTATATGCTCTTGAGTTACAGACATACAGATGGCACCCTGAGTGATACACAAAGTAGAACAAAAGAAAGAATTATTGTTCTGGTAATATACCCAGTCCTTAGTTTAGGACAGATACATTAGGAATACACCTCCTAAAAACACTGCTCTCAGCTTTCAGGAGCCATTTGGCTCAAAAGGTCTCCAAAGGGACTCCAATGTAAGAAACCAACTGCTTCCGATTCTTAGCATTGTTATTTTTTAAGATGCAGGTGCTGGGGAAACTGAAAGAAACACAATCTTTACAAAATATACACCAAAGAATGGGCAACAGCAAAAGGAACAGAGGAAAACTGTGCAAATGGAACAATGTCTTCAGGAAGTCTGAAATATTCTGGAAGTAGTAGTGTAGGCATATTCTTATTTAAACACACCCAAAGCAGCAAATCTACATTCAGCATCTGTCTGAGCAATGACAAGAAAGGAACACTGGAGATGAGACTGTCTGGGGGACAGAAACAAGATGACCATATTTGTTTTGGCACCGAAATTTGGGACATTATGTAGCTAAAGAAACTCAATGTGTTGATGTGACATTTTGTTGGCTGTACTAGTTTCACGGTGATTTGCCTTCATTGTAAATATACATATATATTTTTTTTTAAAGTACCCCTCTCAACTCTCAAAGCAATTAAATGACCACAAAAAGATTTCTGCACATTTATGTCTCTTCATTACAGCAGATCTGCTGCTGTTTCTATTAATACAAATCCTGTATGCTGGTGAGAACACATGGGCTAGCTTCTAATCAGCTGAAAAATTACAGGAGGAAGCAAGATATTCTTAGGCAGATAATAAAATTTAAAGGCTCATGTGGGAGATCTTTTTAATGTATTTTTTTTCTTGCAAAGAAAAAAATTACCCTCTCTTCTGTGCAGCAGGAAGATACAGCTGTAGTTAAAAGCAGGAAGTTAAGAATATCTTGGGGTTTAGACTGGATTTTTTTTTTGGCATTTAAAGAATTTTATCTTTTTTTTTTTTTCCTCCTGAGGTTTCTTTGCTTATTTTTTTTTATTCTAGAATTTATAATTCCTTGAGTTACCATACTTTCAAGTGCTATGCTGGGTATAAGGATAATTATTCTTGTGGCTATTTGGAGTCAAGTGTTCATAAAGCTTTGACTGCTTTGAAATACAATCCATTTCTAATAATGATACATCTTTGCATATCCTTGTTGAAGTGCAATATTTTCCACACAGAAGCATAGAGCCTGAAAATATAATTTCTGAGATTGTTCCCTGTTTTAAAAATACATAAACACCATCATCGTGCCTGTCTTCAGTATAAACCCAGGATTTAGAATGTTTGCCAGCTGGAAGACAGGAAAATACAGGAGTGGAAATGTATTGAAAGGAACTGTGAAGAAAGCTTTGCGAAGATTACCCAGAGAGCTTCCTCAAATCCCAAAGAATCTCAGGAAAAAAAATGAAAACCCAGGCAAAAAAAAAAAATAAAAAATGGTTCATTGGAGTCATGCGGATTTGAGGGATAAGATCCAACTAGCCAACTTGAATGGAGACCAGAATTATCAGAAAAAGTGTTGTCATTGAGTTGAGGACCAAAGACTGCAGTCAGTTCTGCTGGCAGACAAGCAGGAGATAAGAAGATAACCATGAGAAATGAGGGTCAAGGAAGAGAGACAGAAAGATACACTGCCGGCACCAAAACCTATAGAAGGCAGCTACCATTCACCACACTGGTGTGGCTCTGACCTTATAACATGAGAACCAAGAGACTGAAGAGGTATTAAGTGACTTTTTATGGTGTAGGTGGGTTTCTACCAATGATATTCAAAGCCATCAATAAAAATTTAAGAATCAGTGCTTATTTTTTGTTAACAGCAGGCTCAAACCATCTGTAGATAAAACATTTGAGTGAAATAACAAATGAAAAATTTCAGGAGCTACATTTCTGAACCACAGATCATTTATAACTAACCTAGCAACATTATTGTCTCAAGGCAGGCAAAAGGACATCTTTATAAAATATATGGCCAAATACCCGAAAGCTCCTTCAGTTTTATTTCATGCATATGGCCTTTCAGCACTATAATTTATATCTCTACTGCTCACTTGCCCAGATGGGCTTTTACAGTATCCTTCTCATAGCTCTCCAGGTGTTGCAAATAAATAAACCACTTTATTTCAGGGAAATGAGAATAGAGTAGGTACCAGTGAAATTTGCCAACACATGTATTTTAGCAACAGCCATTACAAAAATGTGTTGCAATATTATTATTAAGCATGCCAAGTGATTCTGTATATTTTTCAAATGTCGTGGATGACAAGTAAACCACAAAAAACACTTTCCGTAAACTACTGAAATCAACAGTTGACTGCAGTTAATGATTCTGTCACTGTGTCAAATCCAATAAGGAAACTTTTGGAGTATTAACATTAGAATGATAACTTACCCAGCATGCCCTGTGAGATATACTGTGCCACAACCAAAAAGAAGTACAAAAGATTCAGTGAATTTTTAGAGCAGTAAATGGCCATCCCTTTGTAGAGATTCTGGAAGCAGAAGAGAGTCTAAGTTTGTTGCATGAATTATTTGTTGCAAATAATTTATGACCTCTAGTCTACAGTATATTAATTATTCACACAACTTGTTCAGAATGAAAAAGGATGGAGCAGGTGAGAAATGATCCTGAATCCTCAGCAGTCTGACACAAAGCGAGCTCTGCCCACAATCACAAATTCTTCCAGATTACTGGGAGAATATTAAACACTCCTGTCTTACTATTTGAGACAAAGCACACTTTTAATGTAGGGGCTATTCTGATTACTTGAATGTACTTCTTCATACATGACACTCTTTTTGTCCAAAAGGCCCAAATCCACAGGAATTATTTCAGAGATGCCTAAATCTCCTTGTACATATGCCCCGAGTAACTAAATGAGTTGGTGCTCTTCAAGTTCTTTAGTCCATACTGTAGTTAATAAAATAAATCCATTAGTATTATTCAGATCTGCATGTCCATAGAAATAATTCATTACCATTTTTTGACAGAAAAGGCTTAGCAGTATATTAGCAGGGAGAAACGTAGATCAGAGATGCAACAAAAAATTTAAAATGTTTCACATAAAGCCTACTACGCGTACGGCAATAAAACCAGCCATGGCACCTCAGATCTGTAGATCTCAAATGACTGATCCTGCACATTCAATTAGTTGTTGATAAAAGTGTGGGTTTGGACAGAAACACAAACTTTGAAAGGTTTAGGTAAAATTAATAAATTACACAGAACTGTAAACTTGATCAAAAATTAAAATGTTCAAAAGAAACTCAGAGTGTTCAGAACTATAGGAAGAAAGCAAAAAGATGAGATTCAGCCTTAAAATATGTGACAACATAATTTGCAATGATTAATCTAACACTTACATGCATTGCCATTAGAGACCATAAACAAGGCTAACTGACTTCTGTAATAGACTGGGTCGAATGTTTGCCTCAACATTGTCGAAACATCAAACCACCACTTAAGCAATGGAACATCAGTTCAACCATAGGCCCGTTATCTTGCAAGCCAACTCCTGATCTCTTGCAAGCCAGTCAAACCACAGGACTAGAGACTTCCTGTTTTAAGGACAATGAATATGCAACGAGACAATGATAAAAGGACAGAAACAACCAACATCAGAAAAGGAAACCATCATCAAAAGAACCGTCATCGACGGAACCATCATCGAAGCAACATAGGAACCACCGTTGACGGAACCAACGTTGGAACCAACATTGTATGGAACGTTCTCCCACCAAGTGAACTGGACTGTGGGGACGCTGCAACTCCATGGTGGTAGCTATTGCAATGAAACTCTTTTCCCTCGTTCCTTTCTTTCTCTCTTTCTCTTGCATTTGCAAACTTGTTGTTGGGCAAATAAAGTTACCTGGCGCTTGACTCCATTTTGAGTCTTAATGCTGTTCCTGAGAATACGAGCAAAACCACGCTCCGGTGTGTGTGAGATTGGTCTAGCCACCACTAGCCTCCCAGACTCGTCTGAGGTCGGCTAGAAAGCAAGGGGGCCTTCCTCTCATCCAAAATCGGAGCGTGACACCTTCAAATTCTATCCCTCCATCCTTTTGGAAAGAAAAGTCAAAAACTTAAATGTAAAATGAAATTAGGCATATTCTTTCCTAAATAGGCAGATAATGTTTGGACAGAAAAAGTCAAAGCTGTGAAATGACATTCAAATGTTGAAACTTGAATAAAGCCAAGGTCACCTGAGAAGGTTAATCCCGTACACTGTTCAGGAGTTATTCCTGAGGTTGCACACCCTTGTCATTTATAAAATTATTAATATATCTATTAATACACATCTGTAGGTATATGCTTAAACATAGCGATACAGAGCTACCCATGCCCTCGAATCTTAGGGCTAGATTAGACCTAGCCTCAAACTTGCTGAAGAGCAGCCTTCACGTTCTAAACCTCTGAGAGCAAGTCGGAAGAGAAACTTCAACACAGAATTTTATATCTGAACTCTCTTCTAAAGAGGAGTACCATTATTATTTATATTTCTACAGTGTGAGAAGTGGCAGGGGGTGGTGGTGTTTGGGTTTTTTTTTTTTACATAAAAGCAGAGAAGACTGAAAATAAGCCCTTAGAGACATTATAATCTAAAAGCTCATGGAACAGGGCTTTTTTTTTTTTTTTTTTTTTTTATGGTAGTATGAGAGAACCCGTGTCTTTTTTTTTTTTTTAAGAAAAATAATACTTCTTTTAAGCAATACTAATGCTTAACATCAGGCCAAATGAATATGTGTTTGAATTTAGTGAGTACTCAGTTAATTGTATCATACAATAAAGTGGAGTCTTCTACATTATTATTATCACGCTTGCCATTGTACTTTTACATAACATGTAAACACAAAGAGCTGGCTTAAAAGAAACACATTTTTCCTCCATATAAATGAGCATACATACCAAGATTTTTGAATTTCGACCAAATTAAGAATTATCATCACTATAATTCCTCTATTCTAGTGCCAAAAAACCCCATCACACAATGGTTAGCATAGCAATGTGTCTTAAAATATTACATCTTTTTTTTTTCCCCTTTGTTCTATTTTGCATTCCTGAAAAGAAGTCTGCCCCTGTAGGGTGCTGGTGTATTTGAAAAGAAATGGTAATTCGAGAAGATCGGAAATGAATAGATGATTCAGCAAAGATACCTCCTCACCTCTTTTGCCCATATTACACACTTAATATTCCTTAAAAGAAAAAAAAATAGCCCTGTACTTACAGATGTAACACTGCTGTCTACCAGAATGGAAGTTTCCCCACAGTCTAACAATGACACTACAATTAGGCTACAGCATTTTCTTAAACAAGGTTGTAATTAAATCTGAATGCCTCTAACATCCACTCCTTTTAAAATATACTTAGATACTGTCTATAATTACAAGCAGGTATCCAGCATTTCTCAACTTGTCACAGAGGGCACACAACAAAACTGTGTCTTAATGCATTTAATTTTATCACATCAGCTTGCTACTTTCAAGCCACCTGGTGTTCTGAAAAGATTTCTATGGTTTGGTAGGGAGTCTTTACAAACTCAACACTTGCAAATTGGCCCATTGCTGAAAATACTCTCAGTGATTTAGAGATCATTGCTTAGTTTCAGAGGATGAGAATGGGAAAAGAAATACAGTTATGCTTTCAGAACAGGGATACTTCAATAATTTCTAGCAAATTAGGAATATAATGTATTTAATGTATTTGCACAAGTCCATGGGTCCTGATGAGATCCATCCTCGGGTCCTGAGGGAACTGGCGGATGAAGTTGCCAAGCCACTGGCCATCATATTTGAGAAGTCGTGGCGGTCTGGTGAGGTCCCCGATGACTGGAAGAGGGGGAACATAACCCCAATTTTTAAAAAGGGGAATAAGGAAGACCCAGGTAACTACAGGCCGGTCAGCCTCACCTCTGTGCCTGGCAAGGTCATGGAGCAGATTCTCCTGGAAACCATGCTAAGGCACATGGAGAGCAAGGAGGTGGTTGGTGACAGCCAACGTGGCTTCACCAAGGGCAGATCGTGCCTGACCAATTTGGTGGCCTTCTATGATGGGGTGACGGCATCGGTGGACAAGGGATGAGCAACTGACATCATCTACCTGGACTTGTACAAAGCTTTTGACACTGTCCCTCACGACATCCTTCTCTCTAAACTAGAGAGACATGGGTTTGATGGACGGACCACTCGGTGGATAAGGAGTTGGCTGGATGGCCACACTCAGAGAGTGGTGGTCAATGGCTCAATGTCCATGTGGAGACCGGTCACGAGTGGCGTCCCTCAGGGGTCCGTGCTGGGCCCGGCCCTGTTCAACATCTTTGTCGGCGACATGGACAGTGGGATAGAGTGCACCCTCAGCAAGTTCGCCGACGACACCAAGTTGTGTGGTGCCGTCGACACGCTGGAAGGGAGGGATGCCATCCAGAGGGACCTTGACAGGCTGGAGAGGTGGGCCCGTGCCAACCTCATGAAGTTCAACCAGGCCAAGTGCAAGGTCCTGCACCTGGGTCATGGCAATCCCAGGCACAAATACAGGCTGGACGGGGAATGGATTGAGAGCAGCCCTGAGGAGAAGGACTTGGGAGTGCTGGTGGATGAGAAGCTTAACATGAGCAGGCAATGCGCCCTTGCGGCCCAGAAGGCCAACCACATCCTGGGCTGCATCAAGGGAAGCGTGGCCAGCAGGTCGAGGGAGGTGATTCTCCCCCTCTACTCTGCCCTGGTGAGACCCCACCTGGAGTACTGTGTCCAGTTCTGGAGCCCCCAACACAAGAAGGACATGGACCAGTTGGAGAAGGTCCAGAAGAGGGCCACGAAGATGATAAAAGGGCTGGAGCACCTCTCTTATGAGGACAGGTTGAGAGAGCTGGGGCTGTTCAGCCTGCAGAAGAGGAGGCTCCGGGGAGACCTGATAGCGGTCTTCTAGTACCTCAAGGGGGCCTACAAGAAAGATGGGGAAAGGCTGTTTAGTAGGGCTTGTTGCGATAGGACGAGAGGTAATGGTTTTAAAATAGAGGGGGGTAGATTTAGATTGGAAATTAGGAAAAAATTTTTTACGATGCGAATTATAGAGCACTGGAACAGGTTGCCCAGAAAGGTGGTGGATGCCCCATCCCTGGAAACGTTCAAGGCCAGGCTGGATGAGGCTCTGAGCAACCTGACCTAGTCAGGAATGTCCCTGCTCCTTGCAGGGGGGTTGGACTAGACGACCTTTGAAGGTCCCTTCCAACTCTAACCATTCTATGATTCTATGATTCTATAATTGTTATGGTGCAGTATTGTTCTCATGGAAAGGATGACAACAATATTCAAGCCATCCTAGCTTTGCAAAGCATAAAATAGTCTAATCGCTACCGTTTGGCATAATATCCATTACAACAGTGTTTGTTCACAGTGGAAAGGCAAAATTTTACAGAATCATTTAGGAACGTGACTTCTATTGATTCTCTTAAGTGTCAACGGTCTTTTCACACAAATCCATACTCTCACTCTTTCTGTTAAGCATCCAGATAAGAGAAGTTCACACAAATGATATCACCACAATATGGGCATCCATTGTGAGCTCCCCTTCTTTTTCTATTGAAGGCACTGGTACCAGAAATAAGAGTCAGTGGGCATGCAGAATGAGAACAACTCCTCAGGGGCTGCTGGACGCACTGCATAAGTGCACATGGCCGTGCAGCTGGGCACTGAACTTGATGTAGTCACTGTACGTAAGTGGCATCTTCTCCAGAGCTTCAGGAAAGGTTGTGGGTACACTGCTCCAAAAAGCTTGGGCCAGAACCATGCCAGAAATTAAAGACTTCTGTACTTTCATGAGTATCTCATGCTGTCCTGGTTCTGGCCCAAAGCAATTACTGTGTAGAATACGACAGTGAAAATTATAGACGAACTCTGCACCCTCCCAATAAACCTTACAGTAGGAAGTATTCAAGGAACCATGCTGTGGTGGTTTAGCCTGGATCACCACACAGTTTCTTGCTCACCCTCCCCCTACCCAGCAGGATGGGGGAGAGAAATTGGGAAGAAAGGAAAACTCGCGGGTTGAGATAAAAACAGTTTACTAAAATACTAAAAACTACAAAGCTAACAGAATATAAGGATATTAATATATACAAAATATACAAAATGAACAATGTACAATTTCTCACCACCTGATGACCGAATGACTGACGCAGCCCATCCTGAGCAGCGATCACAGGAACAACACCAAGCAGCAAGCAAAGGGGGGAGAGCAAGCTAGCAAGGTAGAGGGAACGATGCCAGCAAGCAAGAGAGAAAAAAAGGATGCCAAGGGTGCCTGTACAGATACCCGAATTGAATGGATGCCAGAGAAGAATGCCCCCTCCCATGGGCAACCCCCACTTATATACTGAGCATGACGTTTATGGCATGGAATACTCTCTTTGGCCAGTTTGGATCAATTATTCTGTCTGTCTTTCACCCAGCTTCCCACATCTGCACGTTAACGAGACTTTAACGAGACTTGGAAGGCCAGTGTCCTTGGTCTCATTAACAACAACTCGTATCATCACGGTGTTTTTATCAACATTCTTCACACACAAAATCCAAAACACACTGGCTACTGAGAAGAAAATTAACTCCATCCCTGCTGAAACCAGCACACATGCTTTAGGCAAGGCCTGTCTGGTGAAGGCAAGAAAATAGTTTTAACATTTTCTAAATGTCCCTTTCTCTTTTCTAAGTTGTTGTTTCTCCTTGAGACTTACCCAGTCCCAGGGACAGCTTCAGAGTCTTCTTCTACGCTATGTTTATTCAACACAGACACAGTTGCAGCATTGTGTGACTTATCACAATGAAGCCACAAGACTTGCATGTTAAATATTGAGTACCAAATAATCACAACAAGCCATTCATCTGGAAAAGAGTGAAATAAGTAGGAAAAAAAAAACCCACTCAAAAACCAACTGTTAAGCTGTGTGAAAGCATTATCTCATCTCAAAGGACCATCCATAAATAGAAAACTAAATTCATCACTTGTTCCCTGAATTAGTGGCTCAGCTCCAAGAGATAAATTAATCAAATTATTCTGGAAACAAAATAAGAAGAGTCATCTCAAAATTCAGACAGAGGTTCAAGAGACAGTTATGGATTCTCATCTTTACCTCGTTTCCCAGTAATTTCCTGAGTTAAAACTCACGGAAGACAAAGGAAAGAGCCTCTTATTTAAATTAGCCTTGAGACATACTATAAACTTAATATCCAATCTTACGACCAGTTAGCTTCTCATTTCTTTTTATCTTTGTACATCACTGACGCTAATGGTGTTTGAGTGGTATAAAAAAAGGTGCTCAGTGAAATGAGGCTGAGGCTTGAAAGACCATGGCTGGCGTGAGAAGCTGACTGCTAAGCCAGGCATTGGAAGCTGAAGGGAAGACACACATTTGCTAATTAGGCTCAAAATCCATTTAAACACTCACTAGTGCTATGACACCCATAGGAAATGGAAAAGTTTTAGTAAATGGACAAAATGTAACTTTTTTTTTTTTTTAAAGCTCTATTTTTACTCTTTCATCAGAATGTAGCTAACCACAGTTTCAAGTTTACTTGAGCTTGAAAAAAACCATCTTAAACCATCCTTTTCTCCAGGGACAACCCCCTTCCCCACTAGTTATGTTCAATCTTCTCGTTTTACTGTATTGGGGATAAATAGTGGATAAATTGTTTTACAGAAAAATTTGGTTTGGTAGGGAGCTTTGTTTTTTAACCAGTCACTCCACTGGAGGTTAGGAAACTACAGAATACTATCAAGAAAGAGAAGGAAACTAGAATTATCCTGAGTAGAAATATCCCTTTTTAATTATCTCATGTTTCAAACAATAGCATATTTCCATGAACACAAGAAAGCATTCAGACAAAAACAAAAGGAAGGAAATGATTCTCTTCAAGTTACCGTTCATGTAAAGTCATTGATGGCACTGGAGACATAAAAATATAAAACTCAACACCATTGTAGGAGGATTGGTCTGGAAGCTGGCAAACTGAAGGAAACCCTGAATGTTTGGTGCATGTTTTAAGGAAATGCACAGTGCTGAAAAATAAGTGTGATTCTGTCAGGTATGTGATTTGTAGTCACAAAAATAGGAGCTTTGACAGAAGTCTTAGAGGCATTGTTGTTGTTACCATTAGAAGGGATTTCACTCTAAAGGTTAAAAATAACCTGTATACAATAACCAGTTTCCAAAGTAAGTCTCACCAGCACCACATTGTTTTGCAACTTCCTCCCCAAATTTTGTTATTCCAAATGCATACATACATGCAATTCCCCTCTCTATACTACGTGATACCAGCCAGCAACCAAGCAGGGAACAAAAGACGGACTTCTTCCTTCCCTTTCCTCTCCATGTAGATCTCCTGAATAAACTGGCACTTTCACCAGCAGAGCCACTACCATCCACGTTACCCCAAAGGAAGACACGGTGTGTATCCCTGTTTCATGTATACTTCAAGTTTCTTAGTGCAGATGGAGCGGAGCAGCTGGGAGTGTGTGATTCTCTAATCCATCCACCTTAGCTGGTGGCTACATTTTTCTTCCTGAGCATTAAACTGACTTATTTTGGTCTGTCAAGAAAAAAATCTTAGTAATGTACAACATGTGTGTTGAGTCACAACACAGAGCAGCTCTGCATGCTACTGATGGTTATCCAGCGACCTGCTCCTGTCCGTGCCTTTGAAAATTTTTTCGAATGAAACTTCTCTTAAGCAATCACTCTGCCAAATACAAGTTGCCTAGAAGAGCTTGGTTTTTAAAAAAAGGTCAAACAAAATTGCAATGAAACCCCTTGGGACACTTGCAAAAGGTCACTTAAGACAAAGGGGATTCCCAGCTGAATACCGGTTTCGCCAGTGTGTATATCTTGTGCGCTACCTTTTCAGAGAAAAGATTTAATTCATAGCCAAAATTAATGCTTATAATTTTCTGTGCACAATCATCCGTGCACACTATAAAAGAAACAGTCACATCTCACTGTGTGATTTACAGGCTGTTACCCAGGCCTCCACTCTATTCCACAACTGCATTACTTATGATGGCAAATAAAGTTTCAGCGTGATAATGCTTACAGAACTGTTTATATGAAGACCTGGACTCAAAAAAAAAATGTATTTTCAGTTCTGTGCTTCCTGAGTTGGATGAGCGTTTCACAGTGAATAACTTATTTGATTAATTTGGGGCCATCACTGGTTTACAAAATCCCTTTGTGCTAACTTCTGTGGCCACTTTGTTCATTATTTGAAGTTACAGAACAGATGGTTTGTTCACATATATTTTTGCCTAATGATTGCTCATAAACTCTCTGTCCTGGATAGTGCTTTGAATACTTGCTATGCAGGCTCTGTGACTGGATTTTTAACTCGCATAGTGCACGGACCAGATTCCCAACTCACTTGTTTTTTGTGCAAGCTAGCTAAATATTTTCCCAAACCACAGAACATCTCCAAGAAAGTGAGGGTGTAAGTGTCTGGTTTAAAACAAAACAGCTTAAAGATATGTGCAGTTTTCAGTTTCTGAATAGTCTAACTGAAGCTATGAAAATTCAGACATTTATGTATAGATGCTTAAGTACTTGATTGTCTCGAAGCCTATATACAAAGGAACTAATGAAACTGCCTACCAAGCCAAACGAGACTCAACAAAACATTTAGAAAAAGCAAGTAAATGGAATAAAAGATGATCATGAAGTAGGTATATACTGTTTTGTTTCTGCTCACAAAAATTTTACTATGTTTGCCAGGAGAGGAACAAAGCTGGCCCAACAGGATGCCACACTTTTAACTGGAACCATGACAGTTCCCCTAAATGAAGAGGAGACCTTGGAATGAATGGCTCTGTTTAAACCAGGCTAGAATTTGGCCAATTTGGCTGTTGCTGAACCATTTACAAAACCGCTGTAAAAAAAAAACCTATCAAGAATGATTCCTCAATAAGTCCGTATAAGAACAAACAACAGTGATCCAATCAGGCTCACATTTTACTACTAATGATGTGTTTATAGATATTTACCTCTGCAGCAGTTTCAGAGACTGTATCTTGAATTGCTATTAATGCCTTTCTTCACTGATTAATAAAGAGTGCAGCTACTGAGACGTACGGTTTCCACTTGGTTTTATACCAGTGTAACATTGCCATCTACAGGACTCACAGCACAGAAGCTCTGCATTACTTGAAGATAAATTTTGCAATCAAGGAACAGGAACCACTGAACTTAAAAATGTAAGTGTCCAAAATGATCCCTGTTTGATCAGCCTGACAAACTGCTATTTCGAAAATTATCCAGTAATAGTATGGCCCATCAACAAGAGCAGTATGTTAAACTACTGTCTAGCAAGTTATAAAGCTAAGAGATTTCCTTTAATCTAGTTGAATTATGCAGTAGGATGAAAAGAAACAATTATTTAGTACAAAGGGCTTCTGATTTAGTTGCTCATCAGAAATTGACATGTTATGTTTTCATACTGTCATCAAAAATTTTATAATTTTCTATTTCATAGATGATTCACAGGAGGCTTTCTCAGCATTTGTCTTCTCAGCTTTGAACAAGGATTTACGCAACACAGATCGCTATTCACCACACTAGCCCGTGGACATCCCTTCACAAGTACTAGATGCACTGTGCAGAGAGCCAAAAATGCACATATGCAAGTGCTTAATTTTAGGCACCTGCTTAATTTTAACTCTGTTGTTTAATCTCCATGCTAAAGACATAAAATTTGTGATTTTCAAGATGGCATTGATTCATTTAGAGAACTTGATCTCCCACAGTTAACTCTGAAGCTAGTTTCACAACATTTAGCATTCTTCAAATGAAATAAAATGTTTTCATGGCCCAAATGCTGTGTTAGCACCCCAAGAAACACCACAAACAGGGGTGATATGTTATTGAAGAGTACTGAATTAGAGCTGCACTGAAATCTCTTTTAGTGCGACAAGGAAGAAAAACAGAATTAAACAGTGATCAATAAGTACTGGGGAAAATCTAGAGAGGTCATAAGAGGCAACTTGAATGAAATAATCTGATTGAAAGTGCGATCTCGGATGTCAGAAAAAGTGGTTATTGACTTTAATTCAAGGAAGACAGAACGCTGCAAAACATTTTCATTTTTGAGAATCAAAGAAAAGAGTAAATCAGAGGGGAACAGAATCAGCAGCAATAACACAGATAAGAGATCTCAAATTTGAGATGAACACTTTGTCTGTGTGCAGAAGAGTCATAAACTAGAACGTTAGTGCACGAAGATAGCTCTCTAGTTGTAGGGAACCACTAGATGGATTTTTCCTCCTTAATTTGTATCTAAAAAAAAAAAAAAAAAAACCCAGAGCAAGTTGAAAGAAAAAAAAAAATCCCATTGACCCAAGCTGAACATATTTCATTTTTCAGTTCAGTGATCAAACTAGAAAATCAATTACACTCACAACTCTATCTAGACATTCTTAGTCCAGGAGACACATTTCTGGAGCAGAACAAGGAGGAAGGGGTAATTCTGCTGCATGCAGAGGCACATCCCAGTTTCACGTTTCTCTTCTGGCAGCTTCACACTGGTCTAGTTGAGACAAATAGATGACAAAAAAAAAAAAAGCTGATTTATTTCCATTTCAAAACTGACAGTCCCTCACGCTTTAAGGATAGTAACAAGGCTGTTAGCAGGGGGTTGTCAGCATTAAGATGTTAAGACTGTTAAGAGACTTTCCAGATTGAGCTGGTGTCGGTTCATACTTGAAGCCAGCAGCCAAGGTGTGAACAGAAAGCATCTATAACAATGCTGAAGATGATGAGGAGGGCATGAATTTATATGATATCCTGCCACTTATTTTGCCCCTCCTGACTCTGTACTCTTGCAAGCAGCTCGTATAACACTATAGGTTTCAGAGAATGATGCAGAAGAAACTGATCTCTGCTACAGCCAAGAATTGGCAGGCATGTTTGGAGAACATGCCTCTGAACGGTGGAGTCCTGGGAGTTACAGCAAGGATGAGATTCGTCACTACAGCAGCTTTGAGCAGGAGACTGTCAGCAACCACCTTAGTACTGACTGAGAAAGAAGCAAGTGGCTATCAAGACATGAATGATCAGATAACCATGATGGTAGCAGCCTTATTCATCAAGTCTAGAGGATATAGTGCTGGCAGTGTTGTTCTTCCTTGGTGAGGCTCTGCTGTTACTAAACTAAAAATAGAAAAAAAATTTTTGCACTGAAGGTGGTGGAACACTGGCCCAGGTTGCCCAGAGAGGTGGTGGATGCCCCATCCCTGGAAGCATTCAAGGCCAGGTTGGATGAGGCTCTGAGCAACCTGATCTGGTTGGCGATGTCCCTGCTCCTTGCAGGATTTGGACTAGATGACCTTTAAAGGTCCTTTCCAACCCTAACTATTCTATGATTCTAAAAATAGTCACAAATCAGTGCTTTGAGAATGCTTATGGAGTGTTTTCAGGGCCATTTTATTGCCCTGCGTAAAACCTCAAGCCCTTATTACCAGGAATGTTGATAGAAAACAAATTTTATTTTCAAGTTCATGTTGATTATAATACTTAGAACTTACATGCTGCTTAAGAATTACCAGTTGCCTAAAAATTATTTGTGAATGAACTTTCCTCTCAGAGTATATTTCTTGTGGATGATATGTATCAGAATTTTTAAGTTATTTGCAGAATAAAACAAATTTAAAAGTTAATAAATTTGCAACTCTATGCCATTGTTTCATTCTTGCAACATTTTTCATTATGCTATAGAAGCATTAATTATATGCTAAAGGAGGGTTAATAGCCTCTAGTCTTTGGTTTGCACTGTTGTAGGCAGATAAAAATACATACTCAGAGACAGCCTCCTCCTCTGCCTCACCAAAATCTCCCACTTGGAGGAGGTGATTCTCACTGTGCCCTTATGTGGGATGGACATGCACGCTGAAGGGATGCTCAGAGGAACAGGCTCTACACCACACCAGTCCCTACAGCGATGCCCAGGAGTGTGGTTGAAGTCTTCCCTCACACCTTCCCCAAGCTGCCTTCCCTCTTTTGTAATTTTTATAAATGTTTCCAATCTTAATTTTTCAAATGCTACTGAAGGACCATACACTCACACATTCTAGATGCCAAAATGCTTTACAGAAGTTAAGGCAGTGTATGAAGTCAACAGATACAACACAGAGAGGGGGCAGGAAATTCAGAGCTATAAAAAAAAGGCAACTAAGATATTTACACCTTCAAGTCCCTAAGGAAGTTACTAAGGTGGAAAGATGGCCAGAGGTCACACCTGGTAACTGGCACCGGGTTGGTGTTTGTTTGGTGCGCTGGATTTATTTTACACAGCCTTCCTGATGTGCGATGTCCTAAGCACTAGGTACCCATGACCAGTTCAATCCAGCATGTAAGAGGAACTTTTTACCGAAAATCTGTCTTCTCTGACTGTTACTTTATTATCTACCCAACAGATATATTAAGCTACTCAATTAAAACTATCTGTCCTATTGAGGCTAACTGCCATGATTTAGTATAGACTGGATGTTATAAAGTCCATGGAGCTCATGCAATTCTGGTGAATTAGAGGCAGTGAGATGTTCTTGCCAATCTATCGCTGCCTCTGCCCTGATCCCAATTCCATTGCTTGTAAGTTACCACGAGGAAGCAGAATAATGCTTTGACCACTGTAACCTTGGGCAGTTAGGCTGCAATATGGTAAAATTACAGTAGTCAAGGCTGTGATAAATGCCTCTTCTTGAGCAGGCAATGAATAACTCTGCATTACAACTGTGAAATATGTGATATTTTTACAGTTTATATTTTACATAAGCTATGAACTTCTACTGGGCCTTTGGGAAAAACCTGCAAAAGCTTGGTTAGCATTCACACTGCTAATCCCAGAGACAGATTGGACACCATTAAATAGAACAAATATGTTACTGAATAAATAGTTAAGGCTAATGGCTTTCTATGCCAGAGAGGAAATAAATTATACAACATGAGATGTTGTATTAACCATATCACAGAATTGTTAAATAAAATAAGGGACTCAAAAAACTGGTCTAGGAAAATGAGGTAGTATCTAACTGCGTTCATGAAAAGAGAGAGAGGCTAATTAGAAAGAGAAAAAATGTGTTTAAAAGCATTATTTCTATTACAGGGATCAAAGAGACCCTCAGTGACGAGCAAAAGGGCAGCCCTAAAGAGAAACTCTAGGGAGCCTAAAAGCAGGGAGCCAAAGGGAACCTTTATTTTGGTGCCTGTGGGGAGCAGAACCTGCTCTGTAACAGATGGTTCCTTGCCTGCCTTCTGACATCTTTAGCAGTATTAATCTGAGGCATGTTTGAGCTCAACTTTTTTTTATTCTCTGCCTGAGGACCACAATACAACCACATATAAACAGCTTCCATTGGAATAAAGGTTCATCCACACAGACATCCAGGTACACTTTTCTAGCCAGCACACAAGAAACTATCCCGGCATGGGTAAAACACTTGATTTACACCCATTCGGAGACGGTACAGTTTGATAAACAGAATGACAGCTAATGCTCATGCAGGCTGTTTGGATACTCACATGGTCCTACCTTATCATGAACGAACAAGATGTGGTCCTATCACTGAAGGAAACTGGAGCAGCAGATGGGACAGTGGAACAGGTACAACTACAGCTGGAAGGAAGGTGCTACAGCAAAGCCCTATACACTACAGTCTGAAAAATGCACTTTCTTCATTTTGGAAGGCTTATCCATTTTTTCTCTGATAGCAATACATTGTACAACTGCAGAGTTTTCTGTCTAACCAATGTCAATTCTTGACAAATGTTAGTCCCCTCAGCAGTCTTCGTGGTGGGCAATTTCACAATTTTACGTGTAGGAAGTGTGATTCCAGAGACAAAAAAGAGCCATTGTTTCTCTGTGCCAGACAGGAAGAGCTATGCTCAGCCTTAGGCAGGTCTTGTAAGGAAAATTTCCAGAGTTCTTACTACAATCCATCTTCTTCACAACACAGCAACATCTATATTTACAGGACTAATAGTCTGAGAACTTCTCTGGGTACCTGGAGCTGCGACCTGAACTCATCCTGTGGAACAAACAGCCCAGCGTCACTGCTACGGGCCGCTGTGCCAGATATCAGGCTCCACCTGCATTCCCTTGCTCTGCTGCAAATTGCGATCAATGAGAAATTATTCTGAGGTCATATTTCATATTTATGATTTCCTATCCTGCCTCTGAGCTACTTAAGATGAAGTTTATCTAACTAGTTCTACCTCCCTCCTGCTTGATGAGAGTTTAAAATCCATGGCTCAGGAAAGCTCTTAATACTGTCTTACAGCTAACTCACACTCAGCAACAGCTGCACATACCAGGCATTTCAATTAAAGATTCTCATATTTTAATCTCTGAAAACTAACAGCTAACACCCTTTTTGAATAAAAGAGGAAAAAAAAAACTGAACCCTTAGAGGGCCTCCTTAATCCCTGCTGTAACTTGATGCACTTCACATTACATCAGGAAACACACCTGACCTCCGATGATATTATCCGGTACCAAAGTGACTCTGAAGGACCAGCCTTGTTTTGCCAGCCGTTTATGTGACACTGCAAAAAGCCCTTCAATTGCCACGTGTCCTCATCTCAATACAGGGACAATGTCAAGGGCTAAATTTCCAATATGCCAGCACTCTGAGTTGACCAGCTCTATAATATCATATGCGTGAAGGTCAGCAGCAGCTGTCACCTCAGATGTGTATTTTGCACAGAGTTATTTTCTTAGCCAAGAAGAAATTCATTGGAGTATGTTACTAAACTGAGAAAAATAACATGAGAGAATGGGGAGAGGTCATGTAAAAAATGAGGCAATCAGGCCAGAAACCCCGGTTCATTTTGACTGCATTGGCAAGCTTGAGCCAACTTTCAAAACAGCCTTAACGGAGAAGCATTCTTCCTGTTTGAATTGCATGAAGAAGTGGAATTAGCTTTATAAATATAAATCAGTTAAGTATAATGCAATATTTATGCCATGGTATCTGATTTTTTCCCCTTTAGGATTCCATTTAAAAGGGAAATAACAAGAAAACTTAGTGCTCTCAGAAAGAGAATGGGTTTACAATTTGTGCTAATTAATTTTCCTATTGACACAAAACTAAACCCTGCATTTTATTTGATTGCAGCAAGTTTAAAAAAACCAGGCAGATTAAATCAAATAGATTTTTTTCCCTGCAACTGGTAATGCCATAAGGAAAAATCTCTATTTTTTACCAAACATGTCAATTCTCATTCACTCATTCTTCTGCTGCCCAGCATGCACGCCACTGTGCCCAAACCGGTCCTTACTCCCTATCCCAATTCCCCAGACACAAGCGCAAAGGTATATGCAAGAAAAATACTTCCATTTATTTGAAGCTGTGAAAGGCTCCAATCAAGATCAAGAACCCATTATTCTAGGCACTATATAAAAAGAGCAATAGCCTATCCCTGACCTGAAAAGAGGTTCAAAATTTTCCATTAAATCAAATAACATAATGGAAAGTCAGAAGAAAAAAGTTCTATTGCTAGCAAAGTTAGAGAAAAAAATCACCATCCTGTTAATAAGAATGCTACTTGGAATTTGCAAAAAACTCTACCGGCTGGCTAATTCCATATATATTCTTTGAAGAGTCTGTGCCAAACTCATCATTGTTCTAACTTGCTGGGCTTCACTGGTGCTACATCAAAAAGAAAACTGGGTCCACTGAGGTCTATTTTCTATCAGAATTATTCATCAAGGATCTGCAAGGCTGACCTGAAATTTTCTTCCAACTTCAGCTGAATCAAACTCTTTTTGGTGTTCAAACAGATTCATTTTTCTTTTCCCATTTCCCATACGTATGCCCCATCTCATTCGGGCAATAGTGAAAGGTTCTATACTGCTAGAAGTGATGTGCAGCATTATGTCTCTGATTATTTTAGGGAGGAATAGAAAGCTGAAAAGCAGTAACTCCACTTCACTGACCAACCTAGGCTCTGTCAGCTTTCTCCCTTTCCACAAAATATTTATTCTTCTTTGCCGTAATTTAATTATTCAGTCAGGTTTTTTGTATTGTTAATAGAATTTGCCCATCATATTGATTAGCTTACTTAGTTCAGCTGGATTCACAGTGTAAATAAGATTCCTTTGCAATTTAAAAATCCCTTTGCTCCAGTGACTCCATTTCAGTTGTTTTTTTTTTCTCCCCTAATTTTAATAGAAGCAGCAGCACTAATTACCTGCCCTTATGTCAATGTTTCCTCAGCAGCATCCTCCAGTATTGAATTGCTGGTTTCCTTATAGCTGCTGTCATTAGCACTGAAGTATTCTTATGAGGCAAATTTCATTCAGCCAGCCTGAGGTTCTTACTTCTGCAAGAGGAAAAGAATAATTTCTTATTTAGAATCAGGATGCTGTCTATCCTTAATGAGACACCAGCATGATTAGAAATTGTTATATTTTCCATTTCTCATCCACATTCATTTTAATCCACATTTCTCTGAAGTAAATGCAGGCTTTTCCTGAGATACATGTTGTGCTTATTCACAAAAAAAAAAACAACAAAACCAAACAACCAAAAAAAAAACCAAACAAAACCAAACCAGAAGTGAATTCTTTATCTCAGGTTTGCAGCTTTCTCAGACATCATAAAATCCTAATTCAGTTTTCCTTATTTTAATGGATTTTCCCAGTATAGTTTTCCATAGACATGGAAGCTACATTTATTCATGCCTGGCAATAGTGTGATGTCATGGTCCTTAGCTAAACATGCTGTGTCTGAACTATACTGTGCAGAGATATCTACAGGATTACCAAAAAGGAGAGGGTTATAGTTCAACGTATGATAGCAAATCCCTCAGCTTAAAATCTATCTCCCTCATCTTATCTCATCATAAGAACATACTGGATTATTTTTTTAATTTACCAGGATAGCTGTTTAAAAATTTTATTTGATTGAGATAGAAAGCAGCTCTATTCCACTGCTTTTCTATTTTAAATGTTTACTTTACTCACTGTGTTGTCTTACACCTTTCCCATTAGTTAAGTCATCTCAAATATTTACAGATAGTTGACTTTGCTAATCCTTATACAATCTTTTTAAGAATAGCTGCCAAATGACTTGAGATGGGAAGGCTATGAAATATATTTGGAACCAATTTATTACTGAGGAGGGCAATTTTATGAAGTTAAGTAGCAAAGGGAAAGACTAAGTCTTCCTCCAGGGACAGGTGACACATTGAAGAAGGTGACACAAAGCAGAATGACATGCAAGGAGGTGAAAGGCAAGGGAATTTTACCTATTGGAGGATGAGGATGACAAATTCAGAAGGCATAAAACAACACCAGAATTTGGTTTTCTCCTATATAAAGCATTTCTGTAGACAATAAACTCAGAAAGAGGTACTGCAGAGGCATTTATCAGGTTAGACAGACTAAATTGCCAAATTGAAGTACCCTTGAGGTTTTGTGGAGGGACTGAAACCTAATTTAAACCCAAGCAGATGTGTGCTACAGGTTGCCCATAGCTGGCAAGTGCAGCAGATTGCTCAGCACTGGCACAGGGTGGTTTAGGATGGCTCAGCGAAACCAGGGCTTTATTCTAGCTGCCTCACAAAGCCCATCCTAGGAGGTGAGCTTCACGCTCTTCTCTGGCCTACCAGGCAAAGTCTTGTATGGTTTGAAACCTTAACACAGAGGTAGAGAGAAGCTTGTCTAAGAACTGAGTGTCATCCTCACTGTTGTTTAGCGTGTTGCAGCTGCATGCATTGAAATGGTGGCAAACGTCACCGATAAAACCCCGCAATGATTCGTTACTGGTCAGTATGTAGGTAAATGCTTTCATCTGAATATATACACAGAATTCACAATTAGTGACAAAAGTGTTCAAACTTCCCAAATACCACCCTGTTATTAATGCTATTAATGCTAGAATGTCCATATGAATGCTATATAAAGGGTGTCCTCTCTTAAGTTTGTCAGCATGGGACTAAAAGGGTTAATCTGAATGAACTTCTGAAGTGGTTTAGCTAAATTGCATTAAACTATTATTCAGACACTTGTATTAAGAATTAAAAATGCCTTGACTCATTTTTCTTTACCAGACCTCCAAAGCAATTTAAGTTAAAAATCAAATTAAAGACATTTTGTTTCTGAATACGGACATGTGCACAGAATTTAACACCGTTTAACCACATCTCCTCAGAAATGACTGAGGCAGAGAAAGAAGCCTCAACAATTGCCACAGCCTCCAAAAGCAATCAAGCCTACTCTCTCTAACAGTACTCCATTTCTTCAGATATTTAAAATCTATCTTGTGCACTTAAGGAGGGATAGGAGGGATGTGGAAATGTATATGCCTCACACAATAAGGTTATATAATGCCATCCAATATCAGAGGCAAACACTGGACTATTTAGTCTCATCCCATATGGTGAGACAAATGCTCTCCCAGTTTATTATTAATAGCACTGTGACAACACTGTGACTCAGCATCAGAAATAACAATTTTAAATATCTTCCACCAGAACTGTCTTTTTTCCACAGAAGGTTGGTTCTGAATAAAATGTTCCACCCAACGCTGAGATCAGCACCGTAATGCAACAACCTGGTGATCCACTGCCACATTAAAATAAATGTGTGTCCTAACCTTTGAGGAGTTGATATAGCATTTTAAATTATAGATCAAGGAGAAAAAGTTAATGGATAAATGTTAAAATCATTAAAGTAGCTTTTTGCTGCAAATAAAGAGTGAATGACTCATCTCAAGCCAGCTATCAGATGTAGCAGTTTAGGTTTTTCCTCCCAAAGTATGCACAAATCTCTTCAGTCTCATCTCTTGTCATCTTCTTGTCAGAAGAAATTTCACATAACTTCCCCCATCATTACTCCCTCGGCTTCTGGAAACAGTCCACTTTAAAACTTTATCACAGAGCACTTTTTTTTTCCCTTCTAGATTTTATGGAGGGTTATGCTGTGAAATGCATAGAAGAAGATTATATTAAAAAAAAAAAACAAAACCCTTAGTACAGTTACTAGGAAAAAAAAAAAAGAATAAAAATCACAGAATGACTGAACAACCTTGAAATTTTCCCTCTCTGAATCTATCTTCTTTTCATTTCCAAAGTCCAAGTGAAGCTACAGAGTTTGATGGGCATTTGCCCTCATTAAAGTGTATGTGACGCTCTTAGAGGAGAAAATAGATGGATCTGTCACCCAGGCAGACTCCCAGCGACTGCTTCCTGGTGACATTTCTTCCTCAGCCACGAACATCTCCTTCATTAGTTCACAACAACTATGGTGAGTATCTTAAGGCTGGGGAAAAAAAAAAAAGTCACCAAATGACAGACATCCATTTTAAAAGACTTGATATTTTCAGTTATTTGTGTTTCTCCACCTAATTTTCTGCATAAGCTAACACACACATTGCTGCAATAAGCAGGTTGGTGGTGAGATCAAGAGTATCTGAGCTTTATAAACGCACATGAGTAGGAGCTGACAGCACAAGGAACATTCTCTACATTTATTACAGCAAGCATGAGGCACATGCAGAAGACAGATAAATGCAACCAACATCTTCCCTTCAGCGCCTGTAGTTGTTAAATCCCATTGGAAGATTATTTCCTAGTACAGATACAGCCATACGAACTCCAGCAGATGCGACGTCCTCTCCGCACAACTGCATCCACACGTAAGGAGCCAGTACTTCTACTGGGCAAGGTAACAGAGAAATGGAATAAGCATCTTCTAGTGTGTTTCAGCAGAAATTGAGTTTTAAGGGATAAGATCTTGGGTAATATATTGTCTGTCATTTGCAAATTGTATAAAGTGTTAGAAAAAGGCCAAAAAAAAAACCCCAAACCAGGAAAAAATAACATAACAATTTGCTCACAATATTATTCTAATATCCATATAAAGACAAACATTAATTTGGCACTCTGTAACTTTTTTCATGCTTCGTTCTGCAGCTTCAATGATCCTATAATATTTTTCTAGGATTTTTTTTTTTTTTAAATCTTTGGAAGTAACTCTTAAAAGGGGATAAGACACAAACTTTGGTTTTGGATGTCACAGATACTTGCAGACAAAAAAAAAAAACAACAAACTTGGTTTCCTTGAGCTCCCTCAAAGCTTTGGAAGGACTCTTTTGTGCCTCACTTTTCATGTCTGCATTTTCCTTGTCCTCATTTCCTCTCCTTAGGATTTTCAACCCTATCTCACATGCCATTATCAAATAATATTAATTTCCACCATCACATCCTCTTTAGATATATTCCTCCTCTTTAATTGTCTTCACATCCCAACTATCATCCCAGGGTTTCTGCCCACAGCCCCAACCTAGTCCCTCATTTCCCTCTTTGGCTCAGACGGTTTCAAATTCCCTCTCCTCAAGCCTTTACCAGATCAGTACCTGTCCTCTTACCCTTTGCCTCCTTATTTTCTCTCTTTTCCCCTAATCTTTCATCTGATCTCAATGCAACGCTAAAGAACTGGCTTCTCATTTCTCCCTCTCCTCTCGCTCCAGCATCAGATCACCTCCATATCCACTCCCGCCCGAGAGCTCCCCAGCTACCATGCTCCCTTTTCCTCTGTCCTGGCCCCCACCCTCTCCTTTTGAATTTCAGTGAGATGACTCCCTCCCCACACTGCCTGTCCTGTGGGACAGGAGGAGGCTTGTTGTGGAAAGGAATCCCATTTTGATCATGTTTTGTCACTGGGTAAATATAGCCAAGGAAGTTTCATTGCTTTTCTGTTCTTCTTGAATTTTTTGTGACACTGATTTTAAGACAATTTTAGGAGCAGGTGTATCATACATCCTCTTCAGCACACAAGGGCTTCTGGCTTCAATCCAGCAGAAACCTCCCACATCTCGCAGGTGGTTTGTGAGCTGCAGGTGGAGAACTTTTGTGTAGAAAATTTAAAAAAAAAAAAAAGTAATACAGCCTTATTTGTTCTTTAATTACACTTGGTTTTCACCACTTCCTTGTATTTTCTGCCTTTCTGAATGCTACAGAACTGCATTCAACTTAAACAAAAGTTTTAAAAAATAATAAGCTCTCTTATTTTGTTTCATTAACTTACGTCTTTCCTATTCTCCTTCATGCTGTTGCAGAGAAACTTGGTCCTTGGCTGGAAAAAGGCAGACATACCAAATATTGACCCAAAAGGGCTTCTGTGAAGAGAAACGTAGTTTGCCGGTAACAGATCAGAAGAGCAGGGGAAAAGGTGTGAATGAAGAAACCAATCTTCAACAGCTTAATTGGACACCAACTCAGCAATTTTCACAACATAATTATGCAATGTGTTTCACAAGCCATTAAGCTGCCAGTTTTCCCTGCCTAGGTTGAATTTTCCCTGGCCATGGTTCTTCCTCAAGGAACACTTCTCCAACAGACAAGTCCCCTTGCAACACCAGTTTTAAGCTTTTGATCCTGCCACCCAGTGGGCTGCTCTGCCAGATTCCTGCTTCCAAATACTGCATTAAAGGAAAAGCTGCTGAAAAGCACAAAACCTGTCATCTAATAAAGATTAATATCACTGCCTGAAATGACAATTAAATAGATAAAATGTACTCCTCACTGCACTGGGGAAGAGCATGCCTGGGGTTTACAAAGTCATGAACACCGTTAATAATGTGAATGCCGAACCTTTATTCACCAAAGCCCTCAACAGTAGAATGAGAAGCACTAAGACTAGCATGAGATACACAGATAAAGGTGGGTACTTTTTTACACAGCTGTTAGCGAACTACTGGAATTTGTTGACACAAGCTTATCAAAGCAAACAGTAACAGCAGGTTTAAAAATGGATTAGACAAGTTCATGGACAATAAATCAAAATGCAGATACTAAAAAGAGCATCCTTGACCCAACAGTTGTGGATGTTGAGGACGTACAAGGGGAACAGACTGTGGAAAGTGGCTGGGCTTACACGTTTACTTCAAATAATAGTTTTTGTTGCCTGCTCTGAAGCCAGATACTGAGCTACATCAACCCCAAGGATACATGACCTGGCAGGCTCCAGAGTTCTTACTGGGCAGTTCAATATGAAAGACAAATGGACAGTCTGGAGGGAGACAGGAGAGA
The DNA here is from genome assembly GCF_036417535.1 of Chlamydotis macqueenii. Taxonomy (NCBI): domain Eukaryota; kingdom Metazoa; phylum Chordata; class Aves; order Otidiformes; family Otididae; genus Chlamydotis; species Chlamydotis macqueenii. Next base: position 20,562,815 of record NC_141564.1, on the reverse strand, counting down.
GAGTTTTACCTGTCCAAGTAAAGCTGGAATAATGGTCTAAATACTCTAAGAATAGCTATTTCCCCTCCTTCGTGGCCTGCCTACAACTCGGTAATGAGAGAATTATTACAAAGAAGAACTTTGTTCTGACATGGTTTACTGCACAGTTCTGCCATTCAACACTGCACAAAGAGTCGAGGCAAGAACTCAAGGTTTGAGCTGTGACCCTGCAAGCTTTCCACGCGTCACTTGTCACCGCACAGCGGGCAACAGTGATATTGCTGCTGTGCTCAGAGGTTATGAGCCCTGGTCCTCTTCACTCTCTGACATAAATTAGAGATAACTTCCATGAGAGACAACGTACTTAAGCTGCTCTAAAGAGTGATGAGACTAGAATCAAGTCCTTAATGTTTATTTCTAAAAGTTGGTGGATATTAATCAGGAATAACTGTTTATTTCCGGATAATCCCTGCTGAAGTTGGAGGTGGTTTACTCTTTCCTATTAGGAATACTTCTCTGATGCATTATTTACCACGACGCATTCTGGTTATCAAGTTACAGTACGCCTAGAAGACAGTGCCTCAAGACTTACCTATCTTAAGATTTCTTTTCCTAATAAAAAAAGCAATATCCTTTTTACTTTCCAGCATAAACTAAGCATTTTATAAAAAAAAATAGCAAAAAAAAAAATAGCTCACTGTTTTTCCAGCCAAAATTAAAGGTAAGAAGAAAAGGCTGTTTATCTTTAAACTGATTTTTCAAATTTGCTTCTAATCAACTAGGAACTTTGTTGGTTGCCTTAAAAAAAAGAGCTAAGTTGACAGGAGAATAAAAATGTATTTCAGGTCCTATTGCTTTTGTTCATTTTCATCAGACTCTAGTACTTAAACCCTCAAAAGGGCATAAAATAGTGAAAATGGTATGCATGACAGATCAAACAATGCACCCATTGCAATTATTTTATAATTAAGCACTGACAGTGTAGCACTTAGTAAAGGTCACTCTATCAGGTTGAAATAGAACTCTACAAACAGAGTCAGGTTTGCAAGTGTCCAACTTTTACTGCTAGTGAAGGAGAAATCAAAAGAATAGAATGTAGAAATTCTATCTGTCTGTACCTTGGATATTTCTCCTTGGCGACAGCATGTGCCCCAAGAGCTTAGAGAAATGGGTATGCAACTACTAGGAAGATAAATGCACACAGGTGCTTGTTTCTTTGGTTTCAGGGTCCAGCAATGTTCTAAGACTACTTGCAAGTATACCACTTACTACTTCCCACTGGACCAGTATTTGCATCCATATCATTCTATACTGCCTAGATAACAACTAAAACATAGGGTATGGTCTGCGCATGGCACAAGGAAATTAAAGGAAGAACAAGATCATTTAACCTGAACCCTTTCCATGCAGCTATAACCTCAGCAACTGCAGACTAGTTAAGATTTGAATTGTCACTGTGTCCATGATACTTGACAGGTTGCAAATTCACTGACTGATCCCAGCCTTCCTGACTGTCAATAAATAAAAAATTTCAACAAAAAGAAGATCCCACTACGGGTAAAGCAAAACCACCCATGTAAAGATCTAGAAGTTACTATCAGCTGTCACTGAGAGGTAACTCAAAATGGTGTCAAACAAAGTTCAAAACAAAATAGATAATGGTGGTAGCACAGTCTATATCTTCAAAGAAGCTCTAGAGATGGAGCTCTCAAATGGAGAAGTTTAAAGTACACATTTTCACATATTTTGTATACGTTGTCTTAAAAAAAAAAAAAAAATCCATCCACAGGTAACTGCCTGGGATACTAACTTGATATTCTCTGTACTTTTATTGGGAGATGTGAACTTTTGACTCACCAGGTTCTTCGCTCAGAGGCCATAGATTTAAATAGTCTGATATGCAAACAGAGAGCAAGTTCACTTTGCATCCTCCTCATATACATGAAATAATTGATGCAATGAGAATCTCAGCAAATTGATCCAGTTTTGAAGAGTTTAGTTATCATTTCAGTTACATGCAGAGCTCACCTGGGCCCTCTGTATAGGGAAAATCCCTTTATAATGCAAAAATATGGCAAAAATTATTTTCAATCCGATTCTAATTTGTCTTGCCACACAAAAATAGCATGCAGCACAATTAATATGCATAAAACATAAACCCATTAGTGGACTGCATTTAGGTGAGCTAAAAGAAGTGAACCAAGATCATCTTAAATCTTACATGCTTTTTGCTGGTACCATGACAGCTAGAAATTAAACATGCAAGGAACTTTTATTGAACTGTCCAGATCCTGTTTATATTCAATCAAAGTAGCCCACTTTATCATGCCGCTCTTGACATTGCTGCAAAATAGATAACAGCTAAATCAGAGATTGTCAAACTGAAGTAACTGTCAGGAATTAAATGGTACTGCTGAATAAAAGCCATAATTGAAATGCACAAAAAACCTTCTAAAACGGTGTGGGAAACTTTAGATGACATTGCAGTGACACCAAAAGTCCCTGATACAGCAATAGAATTGAGCAGATTGTTTGGGCAAAATGTCATCAGTTGAGCTTTCTTGTGCCTTATTACACACAGACATCATTTGGGACTCTGCAGAGTACTGAATTACTATTTACAGCGTTTTGACCTTGAACATTGCAGTTGCATTAATAGAGTATATTCAGTGGAACAGACAGGTAGTTACGAGGTCAGTGAAAATGTATAGCAGATTTTTGTGTTCAAAGAGGAAAAAACAAATTTGTGACTTGCGTAGATCCTAAAAGGAAGCATCTGTTCATAAAACACCTGGACTAACAAAGGGCAATCTTTTCTGCATAACAGTTAAGATGCAATATATTATTGATCAAGCATTGTAAGAGATTTAGCACCCTTTCAAAGCTCTTATGATACTCTAATTATGTGATGTAAATTAGAATTTCTAAAACCTGTACGTTTCTTGAAGATGAAATTTAGTCACCCTCAAGCATGCCTTATTAACTAAGTGACAAAGAATTGTTAGCAGGAGTTTAAAATTCAGTATTCATTCAAAAGAAACTAATTTGAGAATTTCAAATACTCCACTAACAGCAAGAGACTAGCAATATATAGCCTGATTATTTCACATCCTAAAGCTTTTTTCACCCCTACATTTCCAGTGACATCTGCAAGTGTTAATAGAGTTCTCTCTAGGATGGGGATCATTAAGTCAAAGTACTCGAGCACAATGGGCAATGAAAGATTGAATTTGTTTATGCTCATAACAATTGACAATGATGCTAATATACACGAGTACTTCATTGAATTTGTGCAGCATAGTCAACATCTGGAGACTCTTTCCTGGGTATCTGTGCAATCAGTATAAAACTTTAAATAAATACTTAGTAACATAGACATTTCAAATACATATCCATAATCTGCTTTTCATTGTCTGGAATTGTCCATAAAGAACTTGGGGAATGAATAGCAGAAGAGGATATTCAGTATTTTTCTTACTATGGGCAGTCAAAAACCCAGCACAGTGAAGTTTGCTGTTCCTACATCTGATACCACCAACATGTCCATTTGAGACTTGCTTCAACACCACTACCATCAATGGGAGCTTGGCACTGATTTCTAATGAGTTCAAGAGCTCACTGCTTGAAGTATTATCATTAGAGAGGTGAGAACCAAGGAGGAAAAACCCCCTCACTCTTTCGGTGTTTAATCACACTCAAAAAAAAAAAAAAAAAAAAAAGCACCAAAGGATTTCAAGTGGAGAACAAGAATGAAGGTTCATCTAGCACCCTACATCTGACAGGAGCCTGCAGCAGAGACTCAGGGAACCAGCAAGGTCCAGCGCACCATTACATCTGTTCACAATGGGAAACGGCACCCTGCATCAAGAGAATACATAGAAGGTTTGGGATGCAGAATTCATTGTATGTTAATTCCACTAACAAAACGCAAATAACACTACAAAAGGACTACCAAAAGCCTTCGTGTTAAAACAAAGCTCTTCTATCCATCTTGAGATCCGAAAGACACAGACTGCTCGGTTTTTCTCAACCCTGAGGAAATTATATCTTTGACTATAGATTCACATACTGTTATAAATGTCCCTCATACCTATTTGCCTTCAAAAGGCAAAAATAAAACCAAAACCAAAACCAGGTCGAACTGCAGGAACTGTATGTCAAATTCTCTTTTGAGCTAGAGGTTACGGTTCTTTTACAAATCTACACACATGGAACTGATAATTTTCTTGCACAATCACATTATATTGATTTTTTTTTAAAAAAGGAGCTTTATAATGAATTTGTATCTTGAATAGATTACTGAGTGTGAATGTATTTTCTCACTCACATGCACAGGAAGTTTTGGGATATACAGTGTTATGCACAAAGCTGAGTATAAAGAGATGGTATGGTTCTGCTTCTTCGCAACATCTATTTGTACTGCTCACAGTAAGTAATACAAGTATATTCCAAAATACTTACTGAAGAAAAATGCTGACCTACACCGCTCATAATAATTTTCTTTATATAAAATCTGAGTATAATTTCATTGATATAAAAAACATTTAATCAATGCAAATAACATAAAAGAGTGGTTTATGGCTTACCCTTGTATAAAGCCGCTCATGTTTTATTTGTTTTTAAAATTGCAGAACATAAAAGTATTTTATAATAAAGAATTTATTTATCAGCCTTTCATACAGTCTTACCTCATTTGTCAGTAAGAAACAACTGCAGTAGAATTGGACACCTCAAAAGCCGTAGTACAGGTTTTATGGCATATGGCAACAGATCCATGTGTGTTAAGAACAAATAAAATTATAACGTACTCCATGATGATTTTTCACAAGTTGTGAAATTATGCATTTCTTTTCAATTCCGCAAAAACTTGTACCGTTTCTGCTCCATATATTCTTGTCTTTCAAGATCAGCAGTTATTCTTTTCACAACGTGACGGATGTTGCACTGGATTACACAATGCAACTACATCTGTTCTCTCATTTTCTAGATATTAAATTCATTATATTTCACAGCACGAACTCACTATCAAGATTCTGAATATTGCTCCATGATAAATATCTCAGATGAAAAAAGGGTCCAGTGCCAACATTTTCATGGTGCTGGCACATCTCCTGAGCAATGCCTCTTACTGCTCATCACTCTACTTGGTAGTAAACACTATTGCAGTTTCAAAAAAAACTCCAGGCACTACTATAGCATTCAGCTGGAAAGTAATTTTTACAAGTATTTTAATACACTTGGGTTTTTTTCCCTTCAGCAACTCTTTCTAGAAATCAATAATACTCTTTCCTTCCTGGAACATTTGTAGAAGCCGGAGTTGATCCTGTCAATACTTACACCAGTGAGCAAGTTTAGCTGTGTTACTGCCCCATTATATTCTGCAGGATTACGCAGAGTGAAATTCTGGCAAGACTCGTAGCCTTGATATATCAACTCAGCTCTTCACTGAAATACAACCATCTCTGGGGTAAAGCATGATAAATATTCAACAGCACAGGGAAACACTACATTGCAGATTTAAGGCTCAATCTGGCAAATACTTACACAAGAGTATATTTTCTTCACACTGCTAAAGAAAAATACTTACATACATAAACATTCATAGGCAAAAGATTGCAAGTACGGGACCCAAGAGAGGAAGGAGAATGGAGGAGGAGGAGAGAGGCTTTTCAGTGCACCCCAGGGCCTTTAGCGTGTATCGAATCTCTCGCCAACACACAGAGAGGTGACAAGGTGATCAACGTGGCAGCAGCTGGAACCAAATCTATTCAGGAATGCCCTGTGCCAAGAACAGAGACGCCAGCCCAGCACTGCCAATGTCCAGTGAACCAATGATAGCAAACTAGGTTGTTGAAACCTCTGTGCACGAAGATGGAAGATAACAGGCAGTAGCAAAGGCTCTTTTCTGACACGCGGTTGCAGGATCTATCTTGACCACATGCCCCTTTCAGTTTTACCTCTCTCCCAAAGGTTGGTAAGATTTTTCAAATAATCCAAAGTGCCTGACACTCTTCAGAAAGCTCTGCTTATGTACATTTCCATAAATTAGATAATATTCTGTGTGTATAGATGTCTTTGGACATCTAACCAAGTATATTTCCCATTTTTTCCATAGGAAACTGTAAATTCTTCTCCAATCTAGCTTCATTTCAGCACTACACAAAGGAGCCAGACGAAAAACCTATCTGGTACAACTTCCCGAAGAAACGTTTCCTTATTTCACTCTTCATAAAGGACTGCAATAAAGAGATACCTGTAAGCTATCTTTTCTAAAACTGTATTTTCCATTTAATAACTCATACAGAATCAGAATGCAAGAAATGGGTGAATGGATTCCTTTTTTAATTGCCTAGACTTAATTCAGCCTCTTCAGTGCACAGAAATAGATAATTTTTCATTCTCTCCCATATGTTTATGTGGCTTATTGAAGTATAAGATACTCTCTTCAATCTGGAGAATGTCACTGACATGAAAAGACAGATGTACAGTATTTGGTGACCATATCATTGTGTACTTGCACAGGCAGATATTCAGCAATAACACGCTGAAGTCATTTGAACCAGTCTGAAAAGGCTGCTTATGTTCTTTACATATGAACAGTGATGTCCTTTACTATACCATTAACAACAAGTTTATCTAAAATCACAAGTTTCCTTACTTTCACCCTTCTGATTCTCTTCCCTATCCAACTGTGTACAAGGGGAGAGGGTGAGTGAGTGGCTGTGAGGTATTTAGTTGCCAACCAGGGTTAAGCCTCAACATAATGTCTCAGCTGCAGCAGTTCTAATTTACTCTCTAGTAGGTTTTTTGTTGTTGTTGTTTGGTTGCATTTGTTCATTTGTTTTGTTTGGGGTTGTTTTTTGTTGCTGCTGTTGTTTTTTTCATGTGGGAAGCTGAGGTTCTTATTTCTCTATTATTTGAGACAAGACTTTTTCCATAAAAGGACCAGTATTTCACATAGCTGAAGTTTTAAAGAAAGTAGATGTCAATTGAAATTGTCTTTTCAACACATACCAATTGAGCAAGTCTCATTTTTCTGCTGATGGAAGCCACTTGGTCCTCTGGCAAACTGAGAATAGAAGACAACTGATATTTCCAAAGATGTAGGAAGGCTGTAGGCATACAATTTCCATTTTATTCTTGATGTACTTGAAGCCACAGACATGTGAATAGGTGAAAACCTACAGCAAACTGCAGTATATGCCCACCTATGAGAAGACCTTCTACTGAAACATATCTGTTCTAAGAATGTAAGAAATGTAAGAATTTGTAAGATCAAGCAAGCTCTGATTCATTCTGTTGTAAATATCTTGCTATCAACATGGTGTTAAATTATTTTGGGGCTATGTCACATGCTTGAATCTTGAGAAATGCAAGGCTACTACTAGGCAACAAAATTTCTGTTCCTTGAAAGATAAATACATGGAAGCTTTCTATACTTCATATATAATTACAGTCAAACTACTATAGTATTTTGGTTGGAAACTAAAAGGAAACAGCAAAAATCAACATATGATCAAAAGGCTAGTTCATTATTTTTATGTCAGTCATCCTCAGTAATGACAAGGAGACCTTATCATAACTATCTAACTGTTAACCAGTGAGATGGAGGACACAATGGGGACAAGATACCTACCTCAGAGACAAATTACACACTAGCTTGTCACAACCCATAATGTAGTATTTGCATTCATTCTGTACAGCCATGCTACACTTTTTCTAGGCTTTGCACAGTCCTTTTGCTTTAGTTAAATTGTTAACAAATTAAATTTCTCACTTTATCTCTAAGAAATTTTTCTGCACTTGTCAAATGGAATTCTGTAGTGGTTGATAAATCACCACAGAGATTTACTGGAGAAGCCAGAAACCATACTCATAGGAACACCTCACTCCTTGTCTTTTTTCTATTATTTTTTCCTTTGAAATGTTTTAACTTCTGCACCTATCCTCTCCTGTTTTATCTTTTTTTTTCATTTCTCATGTCTAAAATTCTTCTCTAGACCACCAGCTCCTTAATAATTCCACTAATTATTTATATTGCTAGAGAAGGTTTCTAGGACAGCTCTCTCTCTCTCCCGTCTTTTTGCTTGTATAAAGAAAATGAAACAATGAAATTGCAAGAGAGTCAAGACTTCGAAAAGCACAAGTGAAGGAGGAGACCTCAAAAGATCATACGAACTTTCTATTCACAATCTAATGTATCTGGACAAGTCCAAATTGAATAAAACCTCTGAAATTTTAGACATATATGCATTGAGTGCACTGAATGCATTCATTCTATATTTTTAAGCACTTTTAAAAACATTAAGACATTTATAATTTTAAAAATGAATATACACTTCAGTTTGGTTTTTATAATACTGAGAAATTGGATTGTCGAGCATTTCCCCTAAAATTGTCTAATGTGTTTCTTCAGCCAATATTCTATAGATACATCATAATCACCTACCATTAAAGTGACAATACTTGCATTATGCAGTAAAATAATGGGGATATAGGAAAATCTACCTCCCGAAAATGTTTGAAACTGGCTCAGTAACTCGTAGATCTCCTGGGGCTCAACTTACCTTTATTTTTGTGCGTTTGGGCCACTTATTTAGGAATTTCTTCTGAGAAGAACAAATATTAAAACTAATTGTGCCTCCTTTACTTTCGGAAGTAAAAACTGTAAAAGGCAAACCCAAAACTGTTTAAGATATATGTTATGTAGTACAACACATTCAATAAAGGGAGTATTGTCTGCTTCTAACAGGTTTTGCCAAAGAAAAGACTTGGTTAGATAGAATAGTCACTTGTCAGCACATTTTCAATCGAACATTACTTTAGCGTTTCATTGCCCCTTTGGTTCCAAGTTGATGCAATGGCTTTACAGCATTAAATTAAATGCAAACTCTCCAAAGGTCATAAACCATTGGTCCAAGGGAGCCCAAATTAATCAATGTATAAAGATCTCTCAGTACACTGAAAGACAATATTCCTGAGCTGTTAAATTTCAGGAAAGCCTCATGGGTAAGGGTGTAGCTTCTGTCGGGGTGCTTGAAACACTGAAGATACAGATTTTCAGCCACCCACATTCCAGAAGAGTCACAAAGCTATCTGGTGGCATGCTGCTCCCATCAAAGCCTTCAGCAGAGTTATCGTATCTTTGCAGCTTCTTTAGATTTTCTGCTAAGATCAGATGGTGAAGAGAAGTTTGGGAAGAGGTATTACGTACAGGTATCAAAAAAAAAAGAAAGAGATACTTCTAGTGTCCATACACATTGAAAGATACAAGTCACTAAATGAATTGCTGTGCTAAAACTTAAGGAAATGAGGCTACAGATTATGTAAATACTTGCATGTCTAAATGCAAATCCTAGACAACTTTCATCAGTGAGCAGCTATCCCATATGCATTCCATGCTCGGCCCTTTTCTCTAAAAAAATTCTCTGTAAGGTTACATCCCTATTAAACACTACTAGGTAGACTGCGTTGTTGAGGCACTCATCCCTGCTGCTCATGTAGGCACAGGGATAGTAGCAAAACTGCAATTACATAAGTGTGCCTTATTTTAGTCAAAGTTTGAAGGATCTGTTACACCAAGGTATGTCGTATCTGTTCCAAGAGGACTTTGCTGGTTTGAAATACTCACATACATGTTTTTCTTGTAAAGTGCTCCTTGTTAGAGTAGCTTTTACAAAAAAGAATAGCAGCGAACAATGAGGTGGATCTAAGGCAATAATAACTCTCAAGCTGATGATAGGTTTTATCTTTGTATTTTCCAGGTAAATCATTTTCCTCACACTAGGAAGGAGTGGTGTAATCTGCCAGGAACACACTTCTGTAGAATAGGACTACACTTAGGTTTCGGGTTCGGTTTTTTTGTTTTTTTTTTTTTTTAAATCCTCTATTTTTCAGGTGTTCCATTTATATGTTCAAGATTGCACCTGCAGGATGAAGCTTCATATGCTTCCAGCCCACGGCAGGAACCTTTACCTCCTTCTCCTGTTCCACATAAGAATTTAAATAACATCCACTGCTTTCACTTAGTACATTTTTGTTAGCTGAAGAAGTAGAAAATATTTTTAGCCAGTAAGTTCTACTTATGTAGGTTAAACTCCTACTTTTCAGAAAAAGTCATGGAAAGGTTTGCCATATGGGTACCATAGCTTCCCCTTTCACATTATTGCACCCTTTCTTTATTTCTTGCAGGAAATTTTGTTCAAGTAACATTTCAGGACTACTTTCCATGTGTAGCTCACGTCTGAACTATGTTGAATCTTGCTACACTGTTCTTATATAATACTTCTGTCCAAAAAAATAACAAACAGAAATAAAGTAATCTTAATTACATCTCTAAGGAGCAAGTTGAGAAGTTGACACATAAAATCTCAGCATTAAGATTTAGCCTCTTACCTGAATTTTAATCAGTTTCTGTCTATGTTGCCTGACAAATGCAAAATAAAGAAGTTTATAATTATAGTGTAATTGCATTTCTTAGGAGGGAGAGTTTGCATCTTACCTATTCATTTCCAAGAATGAATCCAGAAAGATTTTCATCCAGGTATTGTTCAGATGCATGAGAGGGTAGTATGGAGAAGGAGTGGAGGGAATGACTCTCTGCTGGTGCCTGCTTTTTTTTTCCCCATATTTATTCTCAAAAAAAATAATTTACACATTAAAAAGCCTTTTTCTTCATGTCTTTGCCATTTGTGTGCCATAGTATAATAGTCTATTTCTTGTGCTACAATTGATTACACTATATAGAGTAAGAAGAGAAAGTTGAAAGCCTCTGATAATGGAAATACTCGTCTAAAAACATGTTCATTGGAAGTCCATCATCTAAACACTAGATATTATTTTCTAGCAAAAGCTGGATTCATCCTTATATTATAGTAAGAGGAAAAAGATTATGTGAATGGGACCTGTAGTCTAATTAAATGAATATATTAAAAGTTTCTGGTTTTGACAGGTAAGAAGTAGCTGTCATTCTTTCCAGCACTTTGTGAATTAAGCTGCTGTCCTTCATTATTGCAAAAGATTATTATTGCTCTGTTTCTTGTGAGTGCAGTGAGCCAGAACAGTAGAGATAATAGGTTATTATAGGAAAATTCAGCTTTGACATTTATATGATAAATCTGAAGTCAATTAGAGGAAAAATACTCCATTAGATAAAGTGAGTGTACCAATTACTGCACTGAATTGCTATTGCTAATAGTATAATTGAAATTTATAGAGTGGTGGTCCCAGCACTGTAGAATTAGATTGTATAAGTGATGGCAGTAACAGGCATGTAAACATTTTAGTTCCCAGCCATTTGCTGGCTGAGGATAAAGGTATTTTTTTTATTAGGAATCTATTTCCATTCTGATGTTAAAATCCACTCCAGAATTACCGGGAAAGGGCTTATATGAGACACCTTTCTCCATAAGTTCTAGCAAAAGAAAATAAATAGCCCTTCTTAGTAAAATATATGTGCATTTTTCAAGGAAATGAAATCTATGTTTAAGAAACTATTAAAAGAGCATAAAAATAAAATTTCCCTCAGCAGGGGAAATTTTTCAGTGCTGAGAGAATTAATCAAATGTATAACTTAATATGAACACAGAGTTACAGGAGAAACTTAGAAAAGTATTTTGGTAAAATTTAAGTAGAGGAGTGGAGAAAAGGAAAGAACTGTCTTAGAAGACTATGAAATAGCCTTGTGAAGGAACTACATAAAATCCAATTTATAGCAGTTCAAAACTAGTTGGAGACACATGCTGGAAGATAAATAATACAGAAAATTATGTTAGATTAGATCAAATGGACAGGTTATTAGGAATATGATTCCTTGTCACTCATGCTTTTAAAAACTCTGTGTTTTCTAAAAGCTTTAAGACAAACACAACAGTCAGGAAAACAGTATGAAGAGGGAATGTACTTCAATCACTATTTATGATACGCTGTTTTTCTTTTTGTGTCCTTATGCTCACATCCAACTGCTCTCCCTTGTCTTACCTCCTCTCAGACCTTCCCTCCCCGCTGACGAAGGACCAAGCACCCCACGGTTGCGTTGCGCGGCCGCAGCTCTTGCTGATACACATCAAAGGTTCATGAAAGAGGCGGGCACTCAGCCAGGGAGCCACAGGCATACCAGACACTGCTTCTTGATGAAACAGAATTTCACGCTTCTCCTGCAACTCACGGGGGTTTTGTGGCAGAATTTAGCAAATGTGATGGTGCAAAGGCCAAGAGGAGCTCTACGTTCATCATTCCATACCTCTGCAGGTTCAGCCCTAAATCAGCTGCAGAGCAAAAGCTAAAATAGGAGCCTATGTGCTTTTCAGCGCCATGGCAGGGCACAGCTATACGAAATGAGAACTATCAGCACGGGGCCTGAAGGGAAGGGCACACAGTGCATGTTTTTAACCTCTGTTGCCATCAAGTTAGACTACCAAAGCCACACTTCGATAGAAATAGGACCCACATTTCAAATATGCTGATCATCTCCACTGACTTGGGCAGAATTTGGATTTTCACATTCCCAAAAAGTCAGTTCACTACGCGCCAAAATAAGAGTTAAGGCTTAAATCGAAGCTAACTCAAGACCCTTAGCTTTGATCATTTCGGCTAAAAAGTATTAACCTGAAAAAATTTGGTGCACCTGCAGAGTTGGATCAGTAGCCCTACGCTGGGCTCTGGTGAAATCTGAAGGAGCCCACTCTATTTTTACCTACTCCATAGGAGAAACAAACTGCCAAAGGTCTACTCTGGGGTGTTATCCCACAAATTGATGTTCCTTGAGCAGCAGAACCCATAAACCTGGTTCCCTATAGATTTGTGTCTCTTCTCTGACCCCCCTACTCCCTGTTAGTAACAACTCCCTTCCTCCTTCCTTCCCCTTCACTCCTCCTCTGCCCCCAGGTACAAGCTCTGCAGGTAAGAGGTAATCTCTGCTGAAACCAGTCCAGAGGCAAATGTGCTTCCCAGCAAATGACTCCCACAGAATAAGCACACGATGCTGGAATTCAGTCTGTCTTTTCCGAGGGGAATAATCTGGGTTTCTCCTTCTCAATCTGATGCCAATTTTTACAATTAGCTTATGGAAACATAATTTTCCTTCTATCTCTAATTCAAAAGTTGCCAGCTGGTAACTGGAGAGGAAAATGACCCAGCAATCACATATGTATTGTTTCTTTCAGGAACTAGCTTAAAAATAAATTTAAGAGACACTATTTTTCGCTAATGTAGATGAAATAAAATAGCAGACATATATTATGGGAGCACAAATATGTGCTGAAGACAAGGTTGCTTCATTGCTTCCATTATGAACTCCATTCCCTGAGCTGTCATCACTTCCTCACTGAAATTTTGCCGCCTACTGAGATTTCTCTGGTTGGAAATAAGGGAAGCAATACTCCCTGCACGACTTACTGCAGGGGAAGGGATGAGACAGCTGCCAAAATCATTTCCGGCTGGCCTGCTAATTCCTTCTTCGCTTATCCCACTTATGGTACCCCATGTCACCCTTGCAGCTACTGCAGCCCGAATAGCAGCTTTGACTTCATTGACATTTCTTCTCTGTTTTCAAAAGCTGACTATACATACTTTCAGATACAAAATATTAGCAGTTATTTAGCTCTACACACAAAACCCATTACTTCCAAAATGCTTTCTCACAAATCCAGCTGTTATTCCTCCTCAATCAAGTTTCTACTCAATTTAGCCTATCAAAAGAAATTTTCCAGTTTGTCTTCTGCAAGCATCACTTCCCGACTCCCATCCTCTTTCTGCATCTCCTGCCAGTCTTGACAGCCAATTCACATATCCCTGAGAAAAAGCCATCCCTTCCCCCTAACAATCCTTACCTTTTCAGTCTCTGCCAGGGACACAACAGTTACAGAACAAAACCACTAATATAAATCTGGTGATTTGAGATTTCCTTATGCATCCCCAATGGCTGCAGCTAAGTGATGGAAAATTCCCAGGAGCTGCTTTGAAATAATTGTGCCACATTACCTGCTATGCTCTTGCGAGGCATTTTTTACCTTGCTTCCCTCAATACTGCTCTGCAGTCACTAATGTGCTAGTCCAAAGCATGAGTGTATGCACACGGAGCAATACTTTTATTTCTGGTTTATGTTTAATGAATGAAGCACACTGAAGTGGCACTGGGATTCAATCTATCCAAACAGCTTGTTCTAAGGATGCTAGTCTGAGCTTCAGCCCCTTATGCTTAATGTTATACAAGGGACTACTTGTAGAAATACAATGAAGATTGCCTCTTAATTGTGACTTATTTTCCTTTCACATACAACATTGCCATTTGAGAATGCTAGTGTGGTTCCTTCCTTTATTTCCCTCCCAAAATATGCAACTAAAATTTCACCAGGTTAAAAGGCTTTTATGCATTGTTTTTTGTTTGCCTTTTTGTTCTTTGTTTTAAAAACTGTGTGTTTCTCTATGAAATTCATCCTGTCAGCAGGAAGATGCTTAAAGGATGGGCAGAGTTTTAAAAGCTTCAAGGCTAGAACTGGAATTACAGCAGGGAATATTATTCATGCTAAATATTGCTGACTCTATTTGGTCTCTTAGCCAAGACCGATCCAGCTCAGTTCACTACTTCCAGGACTCCTGCCAAAGCAGAGCTTGCTTTTGTTTAACATGCCCAGTATATTTTTATTATCACGTTGGTACTGTATCCTTAGCTTTACCGGAGAGCTGTATTTCAGTACCAGCTTGTTATTTCCTATGATCTGCTGAAGGTGGAAACCAGTTATTTTTTGCTTAACCATACGGGACAGTAAAATCAAAGGACAACTTGCTCTTTCTTTGCCCCATAGCTCTTACTACAGTAGTTGAATAACGAGTTTCAGGGTCGAAAGAGCTGGGCATTTGTTAATTTATTGATAAATGCTTTGGTTGACCAGTAACATGATTTTTGGCTACAAGCCCGTGTTACCAGCTGACACAAACACTATAGCCCAAATTCTCTTTCCTTTGCTGTAAATCAAGAACAACAAAAGTAAAAGCAGCAGATTAGCACCAAAAGTGACACCAGAACTGAGGTCTATTTCCAACACAGTAAAATGAGAATAAACCCATCCATCCCATTTTATCTCAGTCCAAATGACCCCAGTGAAAATTTACCCAGTTCTTTAAACTCACGTAAGTCTGCAAGCAGCATTCTCTCCATTTCACTTTTCTTCCCCAAATATCAATTCTAAACAGCACATGCCAGATACGTACATTGAATAAGGTACACAATTACCTTCTATTCAGAGCTACTCCCTGTATGCAAGCACTCTGGACATCTTTGGACTAAAATTATAAACTAGCATTGATGAAACAATTTACTTTATCTTTTATGTTCGCACTCAAGGATGGATCAAAATAATCTCTAATGGTCACATTTCAAAATAAGTTGATGTGAGAGCTCCCACTGGGAACAATGACAGCAACTAAACATGCAGTTCTTAGAAAAATCCAGGCTGATGATACCCAGCATTGTGTATTATTCAGAACAGTGTATTTTTTTCTTTTTCCTTCCTTTAAAACTACATAAGCCTGTGTTTACTAGCCTCTTTACAGCTTCCTCTACAATGTACTGTGTTGCCTTCCATCCAACATCCATGTAATCATTAGATGAACTACCTAAGCATAGAAGTGACTATAGAACAGATGCTCCTTCTTAAAAAGATTAAAAAAAAAAAACAAAACACTTTCTTACAGTAACGTAATACACTTTCTTTGTATATCTGTTATTTTTGTAAATACTGCTGGAACAATAATCTTGTGTTTGCAGTGCTGCTTCTTCTTCTAAAGAAGCAAAAGAAACTTTTTAAAAAGGTATTGAAACCTATTTCTCTAATGGCTAAAATGCTTTTAATACCTAGGATGGAGGAGGTCAAAATAACACAGAGTATTCAGACTGTAAATAAAGAAAATACGAAAGGTAAACTTTTCAAAAGTTTTTGAGGGGACTTAGGAGTTGATGGCCCCATTTTCAGTGCACCTTTGGCTCGATGATTCTAAAGGGACTGATGAGCAATAGGAACCTACAATCTGCTGGTCCTCCATGAGAATTGGGCCTTTATAGTTATTATTTTTTTACAAAGTATGTTTTTGTGCCGGATCCAGTTTGCAATAATCATTGCTGATGAGAAAGCTGTGTTTAACTTGCTTTGAAGATGACGACAACAACACTTAACAACAAAACCAAGCATCTCCTCCATCATTTCCATTTCCTGCACCTTCTTTTGGTCACTGTTTGGGAAATCTCCCTGCTTGCTGGTCCTGAAATGTTTTCTTCAAAACATGTAGTGTTTAATATCTGGGGACCTCATGTTTTTCCCTGTTTTACATGATCCATGTAAAGCAGTAATCACCAAAAGCAAAGAAACCCTCCCTCTCTCTTTCTTTTTCCATTTGTTCTTGATGGCTACACTATTGTAGACAAGAAATGGTGATATTAGCTGTTAAATCTTGCTGAAATTATTTTGATGACATG
The DNA here is from genome assembly GCF_036417535.1 of Chlamydotis macqueenii. Taxonomy (NCBI): domain Eukaryota; kingdom Metazoa; phylum Chordata; class Aves; order Otidiformes; family Otididae; genus Chlamydotis; species Chlamydotis macqueenii. The sequence continues at coordinate 20,546,365 of NC_141564.1, read as the reverse complement.
TAATTCACAGTTGACATTTTTAGAGGTTATGTCCTTGCTCACTTGCTGAAGCTGGTTGGTTTTTACCTGGAAAGATTACTAGGATCTGGCTGCAAGTGGCTTCCAACAACATTGTGTAATTTTGTTTCATTTTCACTTTTTGCAAAGTGCTTTTAAAAAGTCAGTTTAACAAGAAATTTCATTGTCTAATGGGCCGTGACTGTTCAAGATAGGATTTCATTTTAAATTCAGTTCATTGTGCTGTCATTAGGGAAGATATGACTTGTCTTATTGCAGCTTATCATTTACCATGAGTTTTATGTCCATTATTAGTTTGGATTTTCAAAGTAAGATATTCACTCTGCACCTGATTAAATGCACAGCAGAAGTCAAAGAGGAAGATGGATTACCTTGTGGCAACAAAGCAATGAACAAATCTGGTCATTTTCCAACTCTGCCCCATTCTTACTCTGGACATGTTGTTTTACCCTTCATGGTAAAGCTCCTTGTCAAATGGGAAGACAAACACTGCATTAGTCCCACCTTTTAGCTGATTGTTTGAGACTGTAAATTCTTCAGGGAATAATCTCTCATCCTGCATCACACACAACACGCAGTGCGGTAGAAATGCAGCCTTGTTCAGCCTCTTGATGCTGTTCTAACTCAGAAAGATCAAAAGCAGTGACCAGCTTTGTATTCCTTTACAATTTGGTCACGCTCACACTTTACCTGCTCTTCACAGACCATCCACTTCAGCATTACTTCTTTATTTCTCTCAGAACGGTACAAAATACAAAATTTGAGCTTTATGGACTGCCTTTGCTGCCTACGTCAGCCATCACTATAGCCTCTGACCATCCTTTCCTACTGAGTCCACTGCAGTACCATGGTCAACTGCACTTCTTCTAAGCAAGTAAATGCCCCTTAAAAAAAAAAAAAGGGTACTGTCACAGCATCAAGACAACCAATAGTGTTTCAAATACACAATGTTAAATCTAAAGAGATCATAAGATCACAGAATAGTTTGGGTTGGAAGGGACCTTCAAAGGTCATCTTAGTCAAACACCCCTGCAAGAAGCAGGGACATCTCCAACCAGATCAGGTTGCTCACAGCCCCGTCCAACCTGGCCTTGAATGTTTCCAGGGATGGGGCATCCACCACCTCTCTGGGCAACCTGTGCCAGGGTTCCACCACCCTCAGTGTAAAAAAAATTCTTCCTTACGTTCAGTCTGAACTTGCTTCCTTCTATTTTAAAACCTTTACCCCTCATCCTTTCACAACAGACCCTGCTAAAATGTTTGTCCCCATCTTTCCTGTACGCTCACTTTAAGTACTGAAAAGTGATAATAAGCTTTCTCTTCTCCAGGCTGAACAGCCCCAACTCTTTCGGTCTGTCCTCATAGGAGAGGTGCTCCAGCCTTCTGATCATCTTCGTGGCCTCCTCTGGACTTGCTCCAACAGGTCCATGTCCTTCTTATGTCGGGGCCTCCAGAGCTGGATGCAGTACTCCAGGTGGGGTCTCACCAGAGCGGAGCAGAGGGGAAGAATCCTAAGGAGAAATTCAGCTTCTTTTTCCATTGCACTATATTTAGAACAGAGATGCAGCTAGATGCCATTCAGTTAGATTTGTAGCTGTGCTCAAACCACAAAAAAAGAAATAACATGAACGGACAATTTAGGAAAGATGTTTCACAGATCTTTAAGTTTCATTTTTTTTTGGCAATGTCCTCTTAAAGCTGACCAATGTTTATTTCCTTGTGGCTGGAAATGCAACTCATTCACTCATATTTTGGGTAAGATTTTAAAAGTAATGAGACATTAAAGATTCTATGATCCCTCTCTTAACAGGACAGTAACAGCAACACTTACCCGTCTCCCACTGGCTCTGCCACCGCTCTTCAAAGTGAAGGTCGGTATTAACAAGAAGTTAATTTATCTCCAAATGGTAATTCAATACAGCTAGCTAAAAGTACTTGCAAAATCTGATCAAAATTAAAAATAATTTCTGTCAGAAAAAGTGGATTTAAAAAAAAAATTGAGAATTGGATTTTTCAGTTTTTAAGTAGCATTTTTCTTTGTAAAATGGCTTTTCTCTAATGTTTAAACAAAACTAAACTAAACCTCCATGAAATTCAAGTAATTTAATTTGCATTGAAGAAAATGTTTCAGATTAATCAAAGCAAAGTTTATCCAAGCCTGGCCACTACTTCTTCATACATTGCAATACTAATGGCTCAAGCACCTTGCTTTGATCCAAATTGAGTTTTTTCCCTTCAGTTTTTATTTTGACCAAAACACTGAAAAAAACCCTCCACATTTGCCAAGCTCTGTTCAAACACAAAGGATACAGCTGAGTGGTCTGGAAACCTCTCTAGGGCTCTGGAAGAGGAGAAGCGCTCCAGTACATTTATTTGTACAAGCTGTAATAGAATTTGTGGACACCACATTTTAGCACCACATATGTTTAGGATACTAAGGATGTTCTCCAACAGTTGCTTAAGCTTGTTGTGGCTTTTAAAGTATGGGAAGCTTTTTTTTCATCAGGTTTTCTTGTATTAGGATTGAAGTATCAGAGCTAGGCAAGATGGAGATTTGTTCAATGCTGAACTCCTTCAAAAAATATGATCCACATTTCTCAGACGACAAGCTGATGCAGCAGAAATTCTCTGCGTACCAGCAGCTTCAAACGCCGTCTCGCACAAAGTGGCAGATCACATCAGTATGCACTTTTAGATCTATCACAGCAATATCAGCAGCCTTTGATTTCTCAAAACGGTGTTATTTGTGCAGGTAGAGCAAGCTGTCACCATTTGACAGGTTTAGGTGATTTCACGGGGGACACCCCACCGCAAGGCGCAGGCAGTAATTGATTCATTTTTCCCCACACACAAGGCTCACCAAACTGCCATCGCACAAGCTCAGCGTCTCACTCACTGCAGAACGAAGATCGGTTAGTGCAAAATTAAGAGTTACCATCTTGGTGCAATCTTTATTTACAAGCTATAAATTTAGAAGAAAGCCCTGTTTATTGTTATAGTTTGCATTTTAACTGCCTTACTGTTTTACTGCCAATTAAAAAAATTTTTTTGAGAGTTTTAACATCTAAACAAACCTGTGCTCCTTTATTCCAAGACAATCCTACATATTTTAATAATGTCACATACTGAGCTGACTCTTCACTTGGAGAATCAGTGCGTCAAGGCCAAGCTCAAGCAAGTACTCGATGCAGTTTTGCCCCACAATGATTAATTACCACTTGTGCCTCTCCGCTCCTGTCTGGGAGAACGATGCTGCAGGATTTTGTCGGCTAATAAAGATTTAGAAATTTCAGCACAACGTAACACTTGTAATAATTATTTTCATCCACATTTTTGCCGCATTTAGATATCACTAAATCATAAAAAAAAAATCAATAATGAAAAAATATACGTGCATACTCGTGCACACATACACCTCTGTGTGTGTGTGTTCACAGACCGGTGCATGCCTGATTTACTAGATTTGCCCAGAACATCTATTATCATTTCAATTATGAGACCTGGGTAAGCAATGTTCAGTGATGCTGCTGGCCCTACTCCCAATAACTTCACCTATTGAGGGAAAAGATTTTATGCAGGGTCTTGATCTTCAACCGAACTCTCAAATGAGCTTTGATGATTGCATTCAAAACAAATGGATCATAGCCTTCTAAAAGAACCTTTGAAGATCACAACCTGAAGGTTTGCCTTAAGTGATTTTTCTGGTGTATAGAAAGTTTTCTTTTTCTCTGTGGCTGCATTTGTCTCCTCCACCATCTGCAGTGAGCCTAGTTTTAATTGTTGCTGTACCTCTGTGACTGCAGCTTCCCAATTGCTTTGGGGTCTGGTTTTGATTTTTAGTGTGACTTGTGTCAGGCAGCACAGAGGAAAGAACAGGAAAACTCCTGGGAAAATGAAAGAAATAGGCCTATCTAAAACAACTTTTATTGATTAATTTTATGAAGAAAATGAATAGACTGGTACTCCCAAAGATCCTTTTACTCCTGCATATAATACAGTAAGCAAATGTCATTTCATTTCTCTGACACGAAAAGAGAAAATCAGAAACGTTTTGCACCTATATTTACAAATATCTTTTAAATTCAAAACCCAAAGCATTCGAAGATCAATGAAGAAAAACAATCCATAGTTCTTTAAAGACAAAACCCCAAATTAATAGTTCCTAGATGTAAATAAACCTGACAAAACCTTTCGCCCACATGGAAAATCTGTTTTCTGCCTAACTGCAAGATCTACTGAACGAGGAGGACAACAGACGGAAAAATTATTATCTCACAGCTCAGCTCTCAAGTGCCACCCCTGAGAACGCAAATCTGCTTATCCTCTGACCCAGAACTCCTCCGCAATATTTGGCAAGCGCTCATCTCACATGGTACCACTCCTGGTCGCCAGCTGCCTGCGCTCAGGCACTTGCAGTCAGATTGGTTGGACTTGCTGAGTGCCATCAGTTGCAGCTGAGATCAATTATAGCTGTGTTTTAAATGCTAAGATGTCTTTAAAAAAAAAAAAAAAAAAGAAAAGAGAATTAAAAAAAAAAATCTTTACAGTTCAGCCTAGAAACCCCAGACTGGGTGACATTTCCTACAATTTTAGAATTTTAGACTTGACCTTTCCGGGCTTCAGCTCCCTCGATGTGAAACAGCAACGGCACCTGCTACTCTGAAAAATGTTGCATGTTCATTTATCCTCACAAAACCTTTAGAAATAATATTGAAAGCACTAGAGAAATGCAACAAGTAAGCGACATTTTATTCAATGCAGCGTTTGGATAGTTAGTAAAAAGTCAGTTTTCAAGGCCACAGACTGAATGTGGGGAGTGGAAAGAAATACTGTGTAAATCATCATAGAATGACACAGGAGCAAGTGGAGAAGGCAATAAGTGATAATTTATCAAAGACCAGAGACAGCGCGAGCAAGGAGTTGACCTAAAGGTTCATGAGCATCCTTAATTCTGAGCTTTCTCATCTGAATGTTTGACTTTCCATAAAACGCTCTTTCACTTCTAGTACTAAAAAATCTATTTCAGTCAAGTTGACTGAAACAAAACAACTTGAGAGTAAAAATACTACATTTTGCATGTCAGGGAAATCCAGCCAGTGTGGAGATGATGTATCACCAGTTACTATGGAGATAATTTCTCTGTCATTGAGGTCTCTCTATCAGGAAAAAAAAAAATATTTGTGTCATTAGCAATAATAAATAGAGGATCAAATCCATCAGTGGCCACTTGGAGGCACTTCCAACATCGCACAGGAGTTTAAAGCTCTGACGCCAACAGCTCAGCCTATGATGTTTCTTCAGAAAAAAACACTCAGGCCATGGTCAATAATTCTTTAACTGAGCATAAAAGAAATTCTGGAGCTGATTCTTGGCTACATTAGCAGGGCAGGAAGATGATGTGACATTGAAATACTGGATGCGCTTTGCTCCTTCCTGCCTTTCCCCCAAGGGAACACTCGGCACATCATGAGATATGGTTTCCTCTACAGGTCAGACTACTTGCAGTTCAAGTACATCTCCAATTTCTGCACTGAATAATAACTACAGCCATGACTCTCAGCCAGGCTTTTGGCAAGCACATACCCTCAACCAGTCACACAATCGTACCAGGTGCCCTTGCTGCTTGCATGCTTTTAACATCTGGTTTCTCCCAGCGAAAGTTTACTGAAGATATGCTCCAGCATGGTTGTAACCCCAAACTGTTTATAAAGATCTTGATTTCCTCTCTCCTGATCCCCCACCTAATGTCATTGAGTATGTATCATATACAGCCTTTTCTTTTAGTGGAAACATCCAGAAAAGAAACACAAGTTCCATAACGTATCTAACATTTAATCAAACATAAAAGACAGCAGGAATACTGCTGCATTTCTGCTGTTGCAGGGTGATGTTGCCCTGTCCCTGCACAGCTCTACTCTTTCACTTCATATCTGTGTCCCTCTGAACCCAATGGACCCCAATCTCGACACGAACATGTCATTGCACGTTGGGCCACACAGCAGTATGTGGGGGAAATAGCATAAATTCCCTTACCGTGTCCCAGGAGATCTAAGCTTTTCACCATACTTGGGAAACGGAGTTGGAGTTGCAGGTGGGCAATGAGAGTACAAAATCTTGAGACACTGGAAAGACAAAAGTGGGTCAGAAGAAAGCAAAAACTGCAGATGAAGCATAGAGATAAAAACTAAAGATCAGTTGCTTTGCAGCCTAGATACATTTAATCTGCTTATCATGAGACACAATAAATGCAGAATTTCATTGTGTCTCATTCGCAGACCCACTCTTCCTAATGCAAAAGCACTTCAAAAGAAACTTATACATCATGAAAGCCTGAAGCCTCGATGGCTTCTTACCAAGATAAAGGTAGCTAAATGTCATATGATTTACTACTTTGAAAGAATGGGTTTTGCCTGCCACACTCATTACATCAAATAATGTTTAGCATTGTGGATTCTGGTGAGCGTTTTCACAGTGTGTGGGACCGTTACACAATATCTGAGTAAGGATGACAGTACCTGAGACTTAATTATGCCATGAAATACACTAACTTAACATCATGGTCTTGTTTTCCAATGAGAGCCTTGACTGAAGCTACTCCTGACTAACATGCACACAGGAGATTTCCTTCCCATCAATCTGCCTGGCAAATGTAAACAGGCAGGAATTGCCTGCACAGCTGAAGATAGCTACATATTCTTCATGGTCACTGTTTCATTACAGCCAACTGGCACCAGAGCAAATTACCAGAATTGGTGCCATATGGGCCATATAGTATGTGGGCCATAAAGTAGTCTTTGCTTCCTCTAACATTTCATCACTCTTAAATTTGTGTCGAGCTTTGGCCAAAGTTCCAGAGTACTGGAATTTTATTTTCCTCTGGAAGAAAATTAAACACTTTTGGAGGATTATTTTCTTTATAGCATGGGATAATTTGCTTCAGGAATTTCAAGAAGTGCAAGAATGGCAAGTGCCCAAAGGATATGAAGAGAATGGTCAAGGTAGTAGGGATTTCTTTCTAAAATGTGCTGGCCTGTAATAGTAAGTCCTATTTCTAGTTCTTCAGAAAGCACAAAAATTGTTCTGTAACGTTTTACTTCAGCTGAATGTCCCTTCCATTCCCTGCTCGGATAGCTATTTTAAGAGCAGCCTTGCTGTGATAGTGTCAGATGTTCTGTACCACGCCCACCATGCCCGTATTTCAATTATCATGTTCCACAGGATATCAGCAGTGAACAAGTTTAAGCAGCTTTCTCCAGCACAGTTCTGTGGGCGCACACAGGCACAAACAGCAGTGACATCTTATCCATTCGCACTATTGTTGTGTGTGGTGAGAAACAAAACTCAAGGGGACTCAACATGGGAAGCAAAGGCTTTAATTGTAATCTGCACCCCTCCAAAGAACTGAACGTTCTTGATATAAAAACAGCTCTGACAGAGAAACCCATATTGTTATTATATTCGGTGGTAAAAATCTGACTGCTACTGGCACATTATGGTTTACTATTTAAATCCACTATGCTCAGAAACCTCTTCCTTTCTCATCTCTCTCACTTTATCACTGAATTTCTCTCCCTTCTATCGCTGAAACGCTTTTCGAATATGTTCTTCTAAACAACAAGATGAGGTGACATCCAAACAGTAAGTGTCTGATTACAGGTTCCTTCCTGCATTAACTCTACTCATATTAACTCCTTCCTATTTGCAAGGTGTATCATATGCTCAATTTCTGATCTCACATTATGTCCTCATAAGAAATTAAGCCTGACTTTTTAAACATCTTTTATTATAAAATGCTTTGTACATTGTATTGCCTAGTGTTCCCTTTGCAGTAAAAAGAAACATGATTAAAAAGCTGAACAATAATTTTCCATTGCAACACTTTATGGTCGCAGCCAAAAAGTTTGCGTTCAGAAATAAGCCTGCAGCCCACCTCCCCTTCTCTGGGCTAGCTTTAATTTTCCTTCTTGCACCATGATCACAGACTCTCAGAAAGCAAACGAACATGGATGCTCAGTAGGAAAAGACAGAGATGTGTCTTGGGGCACAAGGACTCAGTCTGAAATCCCAAAGCACCAGTAGAGCCCTTGCAAGTAACTCTTCACTTATCCACCTACCTTTACACCTCCATCCCAGAAGAACCCCATGCTCCTTGACCAAGCTTTTGCTAATGTCATTGCAGCCCCTCTGCCAGACATATTATTTGGCCTAAGGAGACAATAAAGTAGCATGTGACCACTCTGGTCATCACCGCGTGTGACCAGTTCCTATCACTTGCAGATCGCTCCCCAGCCCCTTCCCCAGAGCAGAGCCCCTGCAGGCAGGTAGGACCACAGATGGGCAGCAGTGAGCAGGAAGAAATCCTTCTTTCCAGCAATCATTCCCTGAGCAGTGTCCTGCAGTTTTACTGCTCTGTCTGGCACTCTTTGGAGGTACTGGATTGATCAGTAAAAACTGAATTAACACGGCCTTGAGGAACATGGTCCTTATCCAAATCTATTTATGATTTATCAAGTTATTAAAAGAATCATCTACCCTTTTCCACATCCTGCATCACCACACATAGTGTCCTGTCAACAGCAAAAGGTGAGTCACCAATGACCCTGCCGTTGTCCTCCCAGCCACAGGGATTACCTATCCCGTTGTGTATTGATGGGAAGCACAGCTTTCTAGATTCAGATATTAACTTGTCACCATGCTGTCCAGTATATTCCCAGCACTGCAGATTTGGACCAATTTTTGTCCATACTGGTGCAATTTGTACAGGTTCTTTGGCCAAGAACTAAGCTAAGAAAGCCACGCTTAATGGAAAATCTCCTCATAAAAAAAAAACAGATGAAAAAATTATCAGCAAGTCTACAGGAAATAAAATAAGCAATCATAATAACACTCAAATCATCAGCTCTGAGGTCAGCAACCACTCTGTAACAAGCAAAGCAAACATGGTGTTTGATTGAGTTAACAAAAATAACAGAACTTAAAGCCACAGGTAAGTGGATTAAAAAAATAAATTGTATCACTTTCTAAGAAACTGTGTCTATCAGTTCAATTATGTTCTTATGATTAATAAAAGTAATACAAAAAGGAACAAGATGTAGAGCACTCTATCATAATTCCATGGAGGTAAGAGAAAGGAAGTACTAAACTAATTTAATATTGCAGTTGTAAAATATCTGGGTCTGCAAAGGGATTACCAGGCTCATAGTGATGGAAAAGCAAGAAGTCAGCAGGACATTCGAAAGAGGGGAGACAGTAACATCTTCCTTCCACAGCAGTGCTTTTTGGTTCAAGAGGTGCCACGTTCTAAACTAAATTATTATTTGTGACACTCTGTAGGAAACATTTCACATATAAATGATTTTGCTGAGATAAATCAGCCAAAATGTGGTGCACTGATTTGTATTTTTAGCTACAGATAAAATGATGCCCTGGAAACTCAATACCAATTTAATATGTTTATATAAAGAACAAAAATGCAGTTATTTTGAGGCTGTTGAACTATATTGCTTTTATGTGATGCCCATGTTTTAAGTCCGTTTCACACTCAGCCTATTTGCTTGTCAGGAGACCAAGAGCAGCAAACTCAGTTACAAGAAATTATAAACTGCAAGGAACTGGCGATGTGGGTTTTAGTAAGTTACATCAAACAAGATATTCGCACTTGGGACTAAAGTAGCAACGTGAGCACAAAACAGAGCAACTCCATTTCCACTCTGCCAAGTGTCTTCACGCCTGCAGCTCAGTGGGATGGAAAACATTTGGTCAGGGGCTCGGCTGCCAAGCCAAGCCAAGACTAGCATCTTTTTCCTTCCCTTAAAGTTGTGGATCTTGTGGTCAAGTAGTAGAAAGCAAAACATGAAAGGGAGGATATAGGTACATGCTTGTGTTAAAAAGAAGGTCTTTTGGGGACTAAAATTTCTAAGATATCCAGGGCAGATATCTTGAGTTCATGCAAGTAAAGACATCACTTAGAACAACGAGCAGACACACAGAAGATTAAACTCCCCATAACGATGCAAGCTTTTTCCTTCCTTCCATGTTGCTGTTCGTAAGGATCATTTTATACTGCTTACTCAGAAAACAGTTGAGAAATCATGTGTAATAAATATTTCCTTAAATTGAGCTGGCAGAATCTATTTCTTCTTTTAAAATATATTGTTCCCAGTTTACTTATTACTCTGTCCTGGGACTTGCCTTTTAAAGAGAAATATTACTTGAGGGTCCACTCCTCATTTAAACAAATGCTATTAAGCCGGAGTGTGAAGATAGTGCAGAAACTATTGAAAGGCTTCCCCAGCTGCACTAAATCAAAGCTAATGGCCTGAGATAAAATAAGTGGAGCTGCTCTTCTGTTCTTTGTCAGTATTAATATTTTAAGTTACCTCTTCTCACTAGACTCTCTCTGCTTCTATCTCCTCTTCTCTTGGGTCAGAAATTCCAGAAGGCTTCTCTTACGCATGGCTCACACTTTTATTCCTCAGGTTTGGTCATTGCTTCCAAACAGTCTCGACTGCCTGACATTTACTGAGCTTGGAGTGGTGCTCACACCACATTCAATTTTTCATCTGAATGCCATGTTAATCACAAGTGAGCACCGGGCCAATTGCAAGCACAATTTACCTGGAATATGTGGTCTGATAAACTAATTATGGCAACATGGAGTGCTAATGCCTTACTTCACAGAGGGTAATAACACAAGGAATGAAGAGCTTTCAGGAGCTTTTGCTGTTGAAGTACAAATTATTTCCTGACCTTTAATTATTTTTTTTCGCCTCGCAACAAGCATGGTTTCCATCTCCATAGCCCACATTTCTCTCTCAAATGCACCCCAGAGTTAGGTATTCTCATGACTCTTTTCCACTCTCTTTAACTAGAAAAATCTCTTCAGAGTTTCTTTCCTGAAAGCATTAGATGGCCTTTTTGGCTGTTTCTGAATAAAGGATTTCTCAAAGACCACAGAAACTTTCCCCCATACATTATAGTGCTTCAACCTATAGTTTCCAACAAAGCCATTAGATTTGCGTGAACTTTTTCAGAAAGCAGTAAAACCATTAGAGAGCGTAGCCTTAGGGGCACAGAAATACTCATAAATTCAGTTCCAGTTTAGGGAAAAGATTCTGCCAAATAGAAAGCAAGGAGACATTTTTTAAAAAGTCTGAGCACTAACTTTTTAATGTGTTGGGCACCAGCCACCCACTTTGGCAGCCATCATGAAGCAGTTGCCTAAGACTAGCAGCTCTTGACTCATGGATGGAGGGGAAGGGGAGAATGGAGAAGATGACAGACCATGGATGGACAATGGTCAGGAAATGCCTACGATGTGGCTGAAAAAAACAGCAGCTTCACGTAAATAAGTGCGGGAGAAGGACAAGCCAGGACAGTTTAAAAAAAGCTGGAAAAAAGACAAGTGTTTAGACAGAGAGTGTTTTCTTTTTTTCTTTAGATAAATTATTTTAAGTAGTTAATGTTATAGAGAAGTTACAAAGAGCAAGAACAAGATGAGATATTTATAGTAGAGATCAAAAGACAGTGCATGGACAAAATCAGAGAGATCAAGGTACATGACAAGATCAAACTGCTAAAGCACATGAAGAAATCGCTCTAATGAAACCTTAGGAAGACCAAATAAAATGAATTTGTCAACAATGAACAGAGGAAATCTATCTACAGATGGGAGCCCTGTGATTTCGGTGGCTTTTCTGAATCAACTTTTACTTAAAATGTCACTTCGCAAGTAAATGGACAGCACAATTAGTGCTCTCGAGAAATGAACAAACTTCCAGACAGACAGGGCTTGATCAGCAGTACCGAGGGTGCCAAAATAGCTGGCTGAAGCGATCAAAGAACTATTAGCATTCATTTTTGCGATCCTACAGAGGAGGGGTAAGCTACTGGAAGACTGAAAAAAAATATCAGCATAGCGCAGTTCTTTAAAGAGAGAAAAAAAAGAAGCAGCTGAGAGATTTATAAATCAATCAGATGAACTTCAGTTCCTGCAGAAACAAATCAAACCATTTGTCAGAATCAGGAAGATAACAAGGAGATGAGATGCAGACAGCAGTAGATTGGTTAAGAAGAAGGCATGTCAAAGAAATATATTTTATTTCTACAGCAGGTAACAAACCTGGAGATAAGAAACAGTTGATACCATTGATCTCAAACTAAAGCTTTCAACATTGTTTTACTCACCAGTCTCAGAAACAAACTAAGGAAAAAATCCTAAAATCTGCTTAAAACTTCTTCCATGTGGTAAGTAAGCAGATGGTGCCAGGGTGGCTGTATCCAAAGAGTGATCATCCATAACACAATCTCAGTACCTAAGGATATACTGATGGGTGCTGCAGGGCCTGTCCCAGGTCTCATATTATTCAATATTTTCATTCATTATCAAGGTGATGGAATGTGGAGTGTGCTATTAAATTTTCAGGTGAGGAGAAGCCTGGAAGGACTGTGGTCATACTGAATGACACATCCAGAATTCAAGATGATTTTAAGAAATAGGAAAAATTATCTCTGGTATTCAACCAAGAGACGTACGCTATTCCTTACCTTAGGGAGGAATAATCAACTGCTGAATTCAGCCAGAAATCCTTTAAAGAGATAAAATTAAATGAATCTGAGGGTTGTGGATTACCAGCTGAAGATGGGTCGTGGAAAAGGAAAGCACCCTGTTGGAAGGGTTTAACAGGAGGAGAATCTGCAAACCATACCCCATAATCCTTCCTTCTCAATACCTTGCTCAGCATTAGTAAGGTCTCTGCTAGAGCACTATGTCCATGTTTGTGCCATACGGGTACCAACCAATGAAGGTCAGAGGAAGGCTAGAATGACCAAGAACCTAGAAAAAAACACTCCACAAAGACTGTACTACATGGGTTTTTTTTTTAATTTGAAGAAGAGTCTGCTGTGCTGTGGATAGATCTGGAGGCAACAGATTTAAACCACAGCAAAGGAGATTAACGTTGAATGTTAAAAAGCTCACCAACGGAAAAAATAAATTCCTGAAGTAGACTGCCATGGGAATTGCAGTCTTCATCACTGGATGTCTTTAAGGCTGTCAGGCAAACTCTGTAAGGAGAAGCACTGACTGAGCTGATCTGCCTTAGGACACAGATCATGAACTAATCAACCTGTCCTCTAGATTCATTGGCCACAAACCTATAATTCAGCAGGTTTGCTGTCTGAGCACACTCACACAGTGAGAAGAGAGAAGTAGAACCTCACTTGCATCCTCCGAGCTGTGCGCTGTGGGTGGTGCAGAAATGTGGGGGCCAGGGCTCCAGCTCAGGGCTGCACCCCTCTTTCTCCTTTTACGATACGCAAATCTCCCCTTGTGCTAATTAGACTAATAAAAGGTAATTTTTTTTCAGAAGCTCCTAGCTCAGGCCATAACATGGTGGGTTGTCTTTTGGTTGCTGTCTCCAAGTGTTATGAAATACAGATAGCAGTTATGCCTAAGGCCTTGGGATGTTATCTAGAGACACTGTGTACAGCAGGGAGGATGTCTCACTATCAAGCCTAGCAACAAAGCAACACCCGCTCTGAACGCTGCGAGCACCACATTCATTTTACGGCCTGTGCAGGTTTTGTAGATGATGGCCCCTCACTGTATCTGAAGGCACGGCACCTGCCCCTGCTTTGCGCTAGTGTAATCTGAAAGACTGTAAGAAATTCTAAAGAAAATTTTTTTTTTTTTTCCCTCCTACTGACTTTGGAGCAAATAATTTTTCTCTTTCTCACTTTGTTCCAGTACCAATCGCATCTCCATGTATTTTGTTGCTGTGGTCCCTAAACTCCTCACTTGCAGTGATCTCAGCCTCCTCTCAGGTGGTTGCTACAGCCAAGGACGACTTACCTTTTGGGAGGTGTGTTTACTGTTTACTCCAAATTGATGGAAAATGAATGGCTTGGCTGAAAACTAAAGCAAGCAAAAGATTATTGAAAAAACATTAAAAGAATTTTCAAGAATTCAGAGAATTTGATAATGCTAAGAGTCCAGATACAAACAAACCAACCAGAAGAAGCACAAACTCAAGATGTGACCTGAGTTACCAATGTGTGAAATACACATGGGGTAAAGGAATTACTCCGTTCTGGCTGCTGTTGAAAGCAACTAAGAACTGCCTAAAACCTTATTTCAAGTCTTATTATTCCAAGTCTAGTATAAATCACTAAAGCAGTAGAGCAGCATACTAATCCTCCCTTTTGTATGAACATGGAATAACTCCTGAAAGCAAAGCCAATGGCATAGATTTATCATGGGGATATGTGCTATCCTGTAGGGTAATCATGAACTAAAAGGGATGAGCATCACGTACAGGCCTGTCCTTCCTGGAAAAACCAGGCTTCCCTTCCCTATGAACATGCTCTCTCATATAGAGCAGGTAATGATACCACTTTTTTTCCCCGAGGAAATTTTTAGTCTTTCTTTCTTTTTTTTTTTTTTTTTTTTTTTTAGTACCTTAGGCTTTGCTTTCTGCAGGTAAAGCCACATCAGTGCTGTCCTGGCTGTGGTTTGTGCCAAGGGAGATTTGGTGTGCTTGTAAAAGGCATTTTTGGAACGTGTCCAAACCAGCCTAAGCTTTGAAGTAGAATGGAAGAGAGCATCTTCGCTTCTTTCTGGATCCAGCAATTGCATACGAATGATTTATCTGAGATGCTGAACCCTTTCTGAGTTCAGAGACATCTATGGTTACAGGGTTGCTAACAGAGATTTTCAGGAGCTTGAATGGAAACTTGTGATTTCCAAGTCCCGGTTCAAGCTGTTTTGGCTCTACCCAGGAATGAAAAATTTCTAGAGATGTTTTCACAGCTGCAGTTCCACCATATCTAACTCAAATACAGACCATACTGTTTTCACCGTGAGCGACTGTTCTGGCACTAGCACACACTCGAGTTCTGCTCCACCAGCTGAGACCCCTTCCCCATGCTGCCGTTCCCACCTATTGCTCACAGTTACAGAAAACCTAAAACTTCAGTGCATACGTATTGAAACCAACAATATACCTAAATACAGTTGAATAAAATATCTGTGTGTCTCATAGCTTGACACTGCCTGGCGTTAAGGAATTTATTTTTCGCAGATGCCTGTCTCTGTGAAACGGAGCCACCAGGCTCAGCTGTGCATCACGAACCTTTGCTGCCTCAGCTACCAGAAGTTCTTCTTGATTTAACGTTGGCGGCTTGAGGATTTGAAGCACAAAACTTCAGCTGCTGCCACAGCAAAACTCAAAATGTCAGGGAGCAAACAATATGACCAACGGCAGCAAAATTACCTTATATTTATGATCTGCTGTGCAAAGCAGTAATTCTAACCAAGCACAAGCACTCTTATTTTCCTTTACAGTCTAATCTATACCTTCTTGCACATGAACACCAAGTCAGTAACTAAAAGTTATTTGAAAACAATGACTGTGTATTTAGCTCCAAATGAAGAAATCTCCTTTTTTATTTTTTTTTAATCCCAGTCTCCAGCTTGGGAATTTAGCTGCAAGAAAAATATTTTAAGAGAAGCGACTTCTCATGACAGTACAGTTAATACACTCTTGTGCTGCCTTCTGTTGCCACCTGGAAGACCAGCTCAAAAGGCAGAAAATGCAATGCTTCAGAAGACAGGGCATTGGAAATTATTCCATATTTAGCCTACTTACATTGATGGGAAGGCCTTCACACACATTTGGAAGAGCCCAAAAGAGAAATGCTGTGGGAGGAAACACAGGACTGTAAGCAACATCGAAAGTTGTCCTAAAGCTTTAAAAGAAAATCATTGCCTCAAAACAATATTCTTCTTCCTAACAGGTTTAAGGGAAACGTCATCATTTTATTAAAGTGATCCATCTGTTCCTTCAGGATTGGCTCTGTGGCAGTGCTCAGGATTCAAGCTGATGTACAGTCCCCAATATAAACCTTACAGAACACAGCCACCAAAAATATTTCTCCAGCAGTCTCTGAAAGATGTGTTCGGACGTGATCGTATGGAGGACACTATCAGCTTTGTCTCCAGTCTGCTGGAAAGGTACATCTGTCCGTACAAACAGGATACACTAAGACACACAGCTGAGAAGAAATTGAAAAAATACTTCAAAGAAGTTGCAAAAAAAAGCATCAAATACCAGACAGGCTTTTGGCAATTTCTCACCTTTTATATCACACAAGTCTCAGGAATCTTGGTTGGTAAAAACAGAGCTTTGGAGTAAGATAAACCTACTGGTGTCTTCTCTGGGCCAGAATTCAAAGGAACTTTCTCACCATAGCATCCCACGTATCTAGGCCACTGGTGAGACCTAGCCCTGAGTGTGATGCTTATACGGGAGATGGGCTCTTCTCCAGACCTTGTCTAAAGCACAGGAGCATGCTTGTCCTGACGTGACTGAGATAAAGAGTGACTACAGGTTGCACTGTGATGCTTACTAGACTCTCCGCAATACTGCTAGAGTAAAAATCCATTTAAACTTCAGTCTTCAACTCTTTTAATCCAATAAAACTGAGTATCAACTCTGGTACAAAATTCCTGTGTTGGAACAGAAATTGAAGACAAATTCCTATATCCCTAAATTTAGGCAGGGTATATAAATTAATATTTGCTGAAAATCTGGTCTGGAGATTGGGATATAATCAGCCTCTGAAGAGAACACCATATGTTCAGTCAAACATTATGCATCTCCTTTTCAGAATCTTTAACTTGATGCTGAAATCAGAATTAAACGAGGTGCGACCGGTGCACGTGGCACGCAGGACAGCATACCCCTGCACCCCACAAGCCAGCCTGCAGGTTAAACCAGCATCGTTTTACTGGTCCCAGGAACGAATAACCAGAGACGCCTTCCCTCCACTTTGCTTTCTGACAAGCAGCCTGACTAAGGCAGTGCTAAATAAAGCGCACTCGCAGCTATGACAGCCCTTTCCTCCTTCAGCACAAGAAAGCAGGACGAGGGAGGCTTAATGAATTTAATGACACCTTTCTATTCAAAATGCTGAGTTTGTGTGGAACCTTCTTTAGTGCTTTAGACTTCTCCTTCTCCTCCGCAGCACAATCCCCAGAGGCCTCTTGGTGGTCTTTATAAGTCTTAATATCAGCATAGCAGTTATCTTGTTACACCTGAAGGATAATGCTGTAATAGGGACTTGGGCTTAAAGGAAATTAAATGTGAGTTTTATGTGTGCAAAAGAGACAGGCTTTTGTTTGATAAGATGCACGCTGCACTCAGCATTGTTAGCGAGCAATTATTTCAGAGGCTCTGGCAGCCTCATTTATCCTTGGATGACACAGCTCAGTCAAGTGTTCGGAGCCAGGCTTACATTTAAGAGCGGGACTTTCATTTCTTCCTGCCAAGCTGTTCTCAGCGCTAAAAGCAAGGAGCCCCAGGAAACTCCTAGGGAGAAGAGGTGCCACAACATGCTCCTTCCCACCGGGGAGTTTGCAGGTGCCGAACCCCAGCACTCCCCTCGCGGTACCACAACCAAGACTTGGTTACCCTTGTTACCAAACTGCCCTCATTTGGACCACAGCGATCCCAATCCAACCAGCACATTGCTGTCTCTATCGAGGGATGGGTCTCTCCCTGTTGCAGATGTCTTGTGCAGTTTTTGGCCAGTCATTTAGGGTGATGAGCACACATAGCACAACTGTAAAATAATAAGAATAATACCCTTTTATACAGGATGTTTATCCTCCTAAGATACTCAAAATTATAAGCAGATCAGGTGAACTAAAAAGGATCCCAGTTAAGCAGAATAATTTCATTTTCAATGGTTTCTCCATGAGGGGCCAATTACAGTGAAACGTTGAAGAGCAAGAATTACCTTTTAGTCACACTTTTCTCTCTGTAAATAGCTTTACTATCTATGGTATTTGTTACATAGGAAACCACTATCTTTCTTATTCTGAGATGCAATTAACTTCTGATATTAAAATCACATCAGTGCATACTCCTGTCCTGCGCTCTGCGACTCCTCGTTGCTTCCCAGAGCATGGCTGTCTATAAAACAGTCATTTCCTTCTCACTGTGGCCTTCAGGATAAGAACTATTTTAAATGCTGAAGACTTCAGCTTATTTACAAACAAAGGTTTCTGTGCCAACGCGAACGACTTAGCCAGACTGCTCAAATCCCCTATTCCCATCTCGAGAGGCTTGCGTGTCTTTTATCATCTCTGAAGTGCCAATCTAACGCACCTAAAACTGGCAGGCACTCGCACTTCTGCCTGCCGGCATCCCCTTCCCGCAGGAACCAGGCAAAACGACGTCTGGAGGCAGACAGGGTTTAATAGAACATCCTTGGTGAGCGGCAGGGTACCCAGGGTGATGTTTGCCCCTTGGACTTTCCCGCTGCAAACTGATGCTTCAGTGTGATTTATTTTGCCGTTCTTCCATTTCCCTCCTGGTCGTGAGTACTTGTTTGGTTTCACCAGCAAATGAGTGTTTGGCCTTCGATTTTACTGGGGACCAGAAATTCAGGGCTTGTCCTGACTGGTCAGCTCTGTCATCCAAGTGTTCAGAGAATATTAACCTTTTCCAACTCTCCCGCGAGCGAATCTTCTTGGCAGCAGAACAGCTATGAGTTGATTAATACTAAGCATGGGATGGCTGTGGAAGAAGCATTTATTGTAAGGAAAATCAGCTCTTTCTTGTCAGTAAATGAATGCTAATACTCTTTTCCTATTAAGGCAGAATATCACCTTAAAACTTTTATGTCTTCCATATATCATGTTTTTGGAAGAAAGTTTTGCTATTTAAATAGCTGCCAGAGTGCTATAGGCTTATATGATTGCAATTTACAGTACTTCATAAATCAGCAGATCCAAGATCCATTGGACAGATGAGACTTATAAATTGACGTCCTGGCTTTTTATGAACATTAAAAGGCTTGATCTCATGACATATTTACACAGAAGTATCCCTGCTGCCTCGGCCAAATTGTTCCTAAAGTATAAAGTACTTTACACGGGCGAACGAAATGACGGCAACCTGAAGCTTTGTACATTAAATTACCTAAGTGCTACAGCTAGTCCAGAGGAGTTAGCTCAAGACCAGGAGCAATCTCTGCAGTGCCTGTTGCTCCTACATAAAAGTAGTGGAAATCTGTCTTTTAAATAAGAACCATATGCAGGAATCCCATGGGCAGAGGTGACCTTGCAGATGGGAAAAATACATCCATCTTCACTTAAACAAGAGCTCGCGAAAGGCTGGGCCATCCTACAAACAGGACCAACTTCCAGATCAACACATCTTGCCCTGGCATTATTGCAGTCACTAGATGCAAGCATGTCAAAAACAACGGCGTGCCTGAGTCATGCCTCTCCTCAGCCCCCTGTACAAGATAAAAGAAATCTCATCTCCACTGATGTCCTGGGTGGGTTTTGCCATTGCCTTCAGCAGACCCTCAGCACCACCAGCCTCGCTGAGGCACCATTTGTTTCCCGCACAGCCATGCCTGACTCAGTATTGATGCTATTTTCTTACAGCCAAACTGGAAAATTATGGTAATAGTTTTTTCCCTCCAGAATGGCTAAAGATGACTACAGGAAGACACAGAATTGACAGGATTTTTTTTTTTTAAGATGGAGTGAAAAGGAATATGTAGATATGTTCAGCTGAAAGAAGCTGAATGGTCTAGTACCTCTGACTTGAGAATGAAGACATCAGAAGCAGTGGAATATGCCCCAAAATAAAACACTGACACTGAAAAACAATTTATTATTCTCACCCAAAATGTTTCAAATAGTCAGGCTTGCTTTCCATGATTTCTTTATACTTCTGGAACGCCTGTATGAATGACATTCGTGATGAAAGTTGACCTTGGATGCTGAACCCAGTTCAGGTTTACTCAACTGTTCCATCCTGGGTTATTTTGAATGAAGATGAAGTGATACAATTGCAGGGACATCACAGCAAAAGGAACAAAGTGACTCACGTGATTGAAACAGAGCAGGATCCAACAGGTCTTAGCTATCTCCAAGGGTCAAGTGTATGTGCTCTTTTTCTAATTTACTTGGATCTTCCTGCATCTCTTTGCAATTGAGAAGTGCCTTTTCTGCCTCCAGCTGACAGGATAACCTGTGCAAGCATCCCAGGTAACTGGAAATGCAAAACCCTCTGAAGCTTCAAAGACAACATTTCAGTGCAGAAACAGAACGCAGAGCTGGATGCCATCAATCACCTTTCTAGTAAAGTAAGCAGACTTAGCAGACTTTCTTGTAAAACTTACTATTTTGAGAACATAACTTCAGTCAGTGCTCTGGCCCAAATCCTCCAAATAGGTACACACACAAGTAATTTTATCTAGCTGCAGAGCTCTGTTGAAGAAAATGAGATTACCTACATACACACAGCACTGGAGTTACATACTCTCCATTTTAAGAAATAAGTGTTTTGGAAAAGACAGGAGGCTGACAACCATGGGACAAACTCCCTTGAATCAGAGTATGTCTTGAAGTTCATGGACACAGTAAATTCCCTCCAGGACCACAGTTCATTGCACGCAATTGCTGCAAATCCAATCTTTTTAGGCTTTTGTCTCAAAGCCACTTTATTTGGGCAGCTCTCTTTGCACAGCCAGAGACTGCATGTTTACAAGACTGCAGTTATCTCAGGAGAAAAATAATTTTGAGCCCCTTGGTATTCAATTCACCCACAAACCTACCTGATACATTTCACGAAGAAATCAGAGTTGAGCATTTACACAGCGTTACCTAAGTGGGCTGGCCATCTTTTAATTACTACATATATCCCAGTGAAGCTGGAGCCAGGTATTTCAGAGCATCCAGGGCAACAGTCCCCTCCTCATCATGAAGAAGAATGAGCAAATAAGCCAGGAAAAAAATCATCACATCATTGGAAAAAATCCCAGGAGGTAGACAACTGCCTTAAATGATGCGACTCACATTGGCTGCCTGTGAAATGATACCAAAGAAATTATTTGGTTATTAAAAAGCACCAAGCAAAAGCAACCACCCTCTGGACTTGGTTGCTGGCTCTAATCAAATAAACATTCATGCACATCCCTTATCACTCAGCCACACACTCTAAAAGTCGAAAGAACAAAACTAATCAACATCAATAATAAACTCTAACTTGCTCCTGGTAAACCTCGCTCACTTTTTTAGGTATACTTCCCCACTTAAAAAAGAATTGCTTACAGAAATCATGCCTTCCCTCTCCCCTCCTGCCAACAAGCACTGTTAACAGAAGACGTGTAAAATATTATGGCTATCATTATTGTCCTTGTACAAGCCAGCCATCCTGAATAGCTTCCCTTCCCCGCAGCAACAGAGCGGGATGGTTATGTCCAAGAGCAGAGCGACGAGCGAGCTCTGCTATTAGTTACGCTAGCGCGAATGCCAGCAGAAGCCGAGCCCATCGTTAACATCGGTGGAATTATTGTTACAACCAATTCGTCTCCTTGGCGGGGTGTGGGTTCATTTTTCTGAGCGCCATGGAAAAACCACCTGCTCACGGCCTCTTCACCGACCGCGGTGTGCAGAAGTTGTACAGGGCCACGGTACACTCCAGCCTCAAAACATGGTTGAATCATGGATGAGGGAATTCAGGAGCAGAGGTGCTGGAAGACATTAGGAATCCAAACGTACTCTGAGAAGGAGGCTCTTAAATATGAAGGGATTTAGCTTCTCTGCTTTCATTAGGCAGGTACATCTGCATTGCCTCCACTACACAGGGAAATTATGGTGTAGACAAAAAAATACAATGACTTTAAAGGTATTTTTTACACTTCACTTTGGATCTGCCCTGTCTAGACTCAGGCACCTGACTGAGGCTCTGAAATAGCGGCTATTGGGCAAGCCAAACCCCCTCTGTAGACACCCACCTCCCTCCGTTAATCACAACACTCCGGACCGCAGTCACCTCTGTTACGTGTCAACACCTTGATGGCTGGATTTCACCCCTGACTTCCCCAAACATGGCCGCATCCTCATCACCCTGAGCTCAGCCAAGCGGCTGTGCCAGGACTGGACGGGAGCAGGGTCTGATCCTGCTCCCAGCCACCTGCCCGCCGAAGGGCTCTGCCCCTGCAAATAGCCCACCCGCCAAAACAACACCTGTTTTCTGTCCCTGCTGCTCATTTCCATGGGGTGGCAGGCAACGCAAGATGGCTCACGTCATGTTTCAGCCATTTGGTACTCAGTGAATATAACAATTGCATTCATGTGTTTAAGTAATCTCCAGACAGGGCATTAAATGCACAAACTCTAATGCTGAAGTATGGTTCCAGACACACCTATGTCTTCATGGTCTTGCTCACGTCCCCAGAAAAGCCTTTTTACAAAATTAAACTTGGTACAGGCTTAAAAGGACCTTCCTTTCTATAAATACGAGTCTGACAGCAAACATAAGGAAATATAATAAATTTCATAACAAACATAGACCATAAGAAACTGTATAATCAGTGCACTCAACAGGTATTTTGGATAATTTTGCTACAGAAGTAGCAAACAGAACAGAAAAAAAAAAGTGAGAATACCAGTGCAGTTTCTCCCAGTTCCAATACAGAGACTTAGCAAGGCAGTCAGTGCACATGGTTTTTGTATTTAGCACTAATTAGCAAGGTTAATCCAAGATCTATCTTGATTTTCCCAACTGCTGTGAAGTACCTTCATTGACTGTGTAACAGTTTACAAAGCACTGCCAATTTCCCATTATCAAAATCTCGATTGCAGTTGCCCCAGCATCATGGAGCAGCCTTTAAAATCACAAAGTTAAAAAAAAATAAATCAATAAATAATAACAGCATTTAACAATCACTTGTGGATGATGTTTGCTTTTCTGGGTAGGAACTTACTTCTGATCTTTGAAGTGCAGGGTCGTATTTGCTTAATGTTTTAAACTTTTCTCTGGCTCAGGAAGATGAGAGCCTAACCTTTTCTTTTCTTTTTTTTTAGCAAAAGCTGAGATTTGCCTAAAATAATGTGATTATACCAACCAGACTAGTTTTTATTGTTGGGGTATTTTTAGTTGCTAGACTATTTTTTCTACTAAACGCACTGTACTCACACCCAGAAGCGGCCAGGCTCAGGTTAGCTCTCCAGCCACAGCCACAGAGCATCTACTTAAGCCCAGCATCGCGTCCAGGTCTAAGCCAGGTCCGAGCCGGCTCCCAGCCAGGCAGATCAGAATTTGGGCAGCATTGCCTTGCATCAGCACACCCAAAACCACGCTTACTGAGGAGCAGGGACTCCTGCCAGACAAACTGCCACTGCCGCTGGCATACACAGCAGCAAACCCTCAGCACGCTCCGCTCGCCTAGGTGCGAGCCAAGCTCTGTTCACGGAAGGGCCAGGCACACAAACAAGTGCCAGCAAAATGTGTTTCAGCGTTACTGTGGGAATATTTTGTCCAGCTTCTCAAGAGACTCCGCGTCCCTTGTTCCCAGGGCCGTGCTCCATGTGTGCAACCTGCTGGGCTGTGACCACTGAGCCTGCACGTCACGTTCTGATTGTGGCACCACTTCAACTGGAAGTATCTTGCTCTGATCTTTGGAGGCCTCTCTCATGGAAATGAAATCTTGAGGCCAGGAAAGCAAATATTTCCAGGACATTCCTCTCTAGAGCTGTCCTGAGGAGGTTCTGGGAGGGATGCAGGGAAGTTGAACTTCCCTCAGGAAAGCCAAAGGATGGTTTTCTCCTTCAAGCCAGCCCTGAGGGAAAAATGGTGACCAGTGGGGTCCTCACCCCAGCACCACCAGCCCTTACACCTTGTTTCTCATCAATGCAAAGATAAGGGAGGGCAGGATGCTACACAACAGAGAAGTCCTGGAGAAAGCAGAGTTATTCATATATACATTGCCATGAAAAATATTCACACCAAGCGCACGCACTCACAAGCAAACTCTCAAGAACACTTTCCTGAGCTCTGTTTTCCTCTTCCTCCCCACACTCAAAGTTTTTGTCCTTCTGGCAATCAGAAAACGAAAACCTTTTATCATTCCAGTGCAAACTTTACAAAATTAAGTAGTTTACATAGCTACAGCCAAAGGTTAAATTCACATATTTTCCTGCTGACTTCACTAGTTTTAACCTTTGAAGTTTGGTTGTGAAAATCCCTAGTCCATCCACATAAAACAGAAAAACTCAGGGAGCAGTACTATTTGGGGTTACTCAGGGATGTTTGAGGGGGTATTACCTTCGCCTCTCTCAAAGCGCTGCAAAAAATTATTTGCCTCCCTGTAAAAAACCAAACCAAGAGTTCAGAGCCAGGACTACAAATACATCTGCATCTGTTCCTCTTTTGTCACGAGTGTCACCTTGTGCTTCCTGAGGGTCCGATCCCGTTTTTGATGCACGAGCATCAGCGAGAGCTGCATGCACACAGCAAGGAGAGAACGAGTCCCCGTGAGCGATATCACTCAGCTTTGCTGGAGCACATCTCGGGCTGATGACAGTGCTTTCGACAAGGGAAGAGATGCAGAAGCACATCCGTAGATGCAGTAGATAGCATATGTCAACATCAGTGCTTCTCACGTTTATGAAGAATTTGATTGAATAACGGGCCCAGCAATAAACTACATTAACGATTCCAGACTGCAGCACACACATCCATCACATGCCTTTTCTCCCTCAGAGTATTAAGTTTCACCATATTGGTGACACATGTTAAATGCCACAGACGGCTGACCACCCACGCAGAGCAGTGGTTCCCTCGCTGCTCCCTGCAGCGCCTTCCCGAGAATGGAGATTCCTTCGGGTTCCCCAAAAACACCACATTTCATGTAGGTATGTTCCTCCTGTAGCTGAAGTGCTAAACAATGTTCACCTTTTCTCCATAGGGCAGCAGGCTAGAGCAGAAACGAAGGCATGCCACAGAGGGCAGTTGGCCAGGCGCGCAGCCCCGTGCTCCAGTCAGGACAGCAGGTCCTGCACTGGGACACTGAGTGTGGTGCTGGAGTCCCTCAGCCACTGCTTGCGATGGTCATTCACAACCGCCAGAAAGAGAAAAAAAAGTGGGGTTTGGGGATTCATTTTTGTCACAGCCATTAAGTGTTTTACATGGCTGTTCTACAGTTTTCTGTGCAGTTTCTCCTTAGCCCTCAGTTGTCAGGAGGGGTGCAGAATAATACGGCTATAATGAGTGACAGGAGGTCTCAGCTGCAATTTTGATGTGCAGCATCCCATTTTACCTGCTTAACTCTACCTCCTGGGAAATGATAGAGATGGGCTTGGAAATATCACACAAACAGGCCAGGGATCCTTCTTCCCCTCTTTTAGAAAATTTCTGGGTAAAGTCTGCTTCTTCCAGTCGAGATAAATACTGTGGAAAGAGTCCTTCATTGTGAAGCAGCACTCAGAAAGGTTTCCTAAGGGTCACAGTCTGGGACTGAGAATTTGAGCGCCTGAGATTTACACTTAGCTCTTATGCTGAACTGTTCTGTGCTTTGGTCTCCCTTGTCCCTGGTGTACTGGGACGCGAGAGAACCGCAGGGCTGGAGATGCCAGCACGTCCAGCTCGCCCGTCCCCTGTCCAACTGCAGCTGCAGTGCGAGGTATCACCACACAGCCCTGGGACAATGGGCTTGCAAGGGAGGAACAGCATGGCCCCTGGTAGTTTGGATGGGGAGACTGTTCCTCAGGGAGGGCTCTCAGGGGTGGCACTGCCCCATATCTAGCCAGTCTCCCATGCGATGCCTTGTCCTGGCTCTGTACCCAGGAGATCACCCAGAAGATGAGAAGTATTGTTGACAGCAGAAAGTGCTGGATTTGGGACAAAGAAACATCAAGATATCCCGTATCTTGGCAGATCTACCTCTTCTCCTAACAGGAGAAGTTTCCCCTTTCCACCTTTTGTTCCCAGGAGCAACTCCCTAGGGGCACCAGAAACCTTAGCAGTGAGGTGATGCACGTCCTCTTTGCTCACTAAGGCAATGTTGTATTTTTGGCCACAGGCATTTCCTAGCTGTGCCTGTCACAAAAAAAAAAAAAAAAAAAAAAAGTGAGTTTTACTCAACATCATTACCATTCCTCCTGGCTCCCCTGGGATCCCCGCAGGGCACGGAGATCCAGGGCCAAAACCGAGACCCAGAGACCATGGCAGAGCGTCAGGAGTCGCATACCAACCATTGCGGCTTCACTAGGGATAACGCTTTAGAGGCCAAGGCACTGCCTTACAAGAGCCCAGCTGCTCTTAGGGAACCTGCAGCCCCTCTCCCCAATTCAGCACAGCTTAACACGAGCGACCGCTCCAGTGTCCCTGCCTGGGGCTTTCGTGCCAGGCAGGTATTCCATGGATTTGCAAAGAAACCCCCAAACCAAGGCTCCCTCGTGAATATTAATTTCCAAAGAGCTCCTTGGCTGCACCATAAAAGGGTTTCCAGGTTTTTTACATTCCTCCCCGCAATCCAGTGGCAGCGCTGGCAGGAAGACAAATACGGATCTCCGCAGTGCGTGGCCCTCATGTATTAACAACTGAGAAATAAGTGCGAGCCGCCTGCACCTTCAAACAACCTCGGCGGTGACAAGGGGCATCCATCAGGGACAGGGCTACACACCCCGCACCCCGGCCCCGCGTGACGGCTCAATCGCGGAGCCGCGCCGCGAAAGCCAATCTTTCCCCGGAACCTCGCGGAATTAGGTCGGTAGTTAACAGGGAAGTGCTTGGCACCGCCCCGAAGGCCAGCGAGCATCCCGCTCCGCACCTGCGGGGTGGTATTTTGGAGAGGGGTGCGGGGAAATCCAGGGGCTGCGCTACCGGTAGCGCGCAGCGGGGGCGCGGAGGGGGCGTGCGTGGGGCGCGGGCGCCACCTGGCGGCGGCTGCAGCGCGGGGCGCTCCGCAGCGCCTGCCGTCAGCGCCCATCTTGAAGCCCCGGTTTGGGGAAAATTAAGGGGAGATCGGTGCCCGCCCACCGCTGGGAAGCTGGGGGCCTGCCAGCGTGCCGCTCGGACCCTCCTCCGCCAGCTTTACCTGGCAAAAAAGGGCCGGAGACCCTACAACAGGAGGTTTTTGGCAACACAGCACCGTGGCATGGGGCAGTCTGCAGCTTTGCTGAGGTGCCAGGGCGGCCAGCAGCCACCTACCCACCACCCTGTGTAATAATTTGTGTTTTTATAAATAATATTAAGTGATCAAATTCTTCGAGACAGCTTCTTGCCTTTCACAGCTGCTCAGGCCAGGAATGTCCCCATGGCACCCAAAGCACCTCTGGAGCGAGGCCAGTTCCACTGTCAGCTTTGGCAAGCGGGATTTCGCTCCCGAGATGGACGCCCCGACACCTGGAAGAGCCGAGGCCGCATGCGTGTAAGGTGCTTTGCTCTGTGGCGGAGTCGCTTGCCTGACACAGGGCTGTGCTCTGGGACCAGCTCCTTCAGCCCCATCAGCCACAGGTGGGTAGATCCAGACATAGGGATGATTTTGGGTGTTGGGGCATGAACATCTCCTCTGGAGAACCAGCTGCAAGCCAAGGTGATAAGTGGGAGTGAGCTGTGCGATGCCCATTCCTAGTTCCCAGCTCTTCCAGCAATTAAAGGGAGTGAGCAGTATCCTGGATAGTGTGAACATTTGCAACCAGTAATTACAGATATCGCTTCCCCATCTGAGCTGCTGCCATCTGATAACCTCTCCACTTTTGCACTTCGCAAAATGTTTGTGGTTTTCTTTTTTTTTTAATCACAACCCACCATCTGAGACACGCCGGACTGTATCAGTGTTTAAATCATGTCAGTAAAGATGGTGTGAAAGATACTGGCTTAAGCCACTCACGTACCATGGTGTCGTCCAATTCCACAGGCTACAGGACTTCAGAATATGTCTTCGATCCTCAGCTGAAGTCTCTTGACTATGCAGCATTATTGGATTTTGAGGTGAGAAGAGCTGGAATGTAAAAATGGAAACTTTTATTTAATTCTCAGCCATTCACCAAGGCTCTCATGGCTGATGTCAGAGACCCTCCCTAGTACCACAGCCTGGTGGTAAGTGAGCTGATCTGCAGGGTCTGGAGTATTTGTGATTTTGGGTGAGTTACCCTATGGCTCAGTTTCCTAACCATGTCATGGGAAGACAGATGACTGCTGCAGAGGCTTGTGTGAGGCTCTGATACATGTATTAAGCCAGTCACAAATTTTTCCCTTCCACTCCTGACCCACCCCAGGGAACAAACATGACACCACAGCTCCTCACTGCCAGCCCAGGAGAGCAGAGAGAAGATGCAGGATATGCCCAGCAGCAGCCTGCTCCCCATATTGACACAAGCTGGCTTGAAGTTGGAAAGCTATCAACTGGTTTTTTTTTCAGATGCGTTGTACAAACATTTACAGTTCTCTGCAGAGCCCATTTGTATTTGTCTAGATATTTATGCCTTTCTGTTGTAGCCAGTTGGGAGGGAAGAGGGTGATCCCAAACCACACAGTGAGGTGCCATTAATACTCCAAGCTCACAACCCGAAGGAGGATTGCAACTAGTGTGGGGTTGGGGTATTCAGCATCAACAGGGACTAAGGAGAGCATCAAGCCACAGGATTCAGCACTGTGTAAAGGTCAATGCTGTACATTTGAACAGTGTCTTACCTCAGAATTTGGGGGTAGTACATCCCACCAGCAAACTGCACACCAGCAGTTACATCCAGGAATTCCCAGGCCCTAAATCTGGCTTTTATACTAGCTGCTTTCCACCAGGAAGGGTGATTTAATGGTTGAAACCTCACCGAATGGGAGTGACAGAGGGTTTTCCCAGTATAGGAAAGTTTTCATCTGATATAAAATGAAGTCTTTCCAGAAAGCTGGATTTCAGGGGAAATACTGGCAGCTCAAAATTTATTTTAATCACTAGTAAAAGAAAAGCAAGCTCTTCCAGAGATAAAGTAACAAAGTGGTTCTGTTTCCATAATGTGGAACCATTTCATTTCGATAATGTCAAAACATCCTAAAATATTGCCTTATACAAAATAGTAAACAGATTGACCATTTTAATAAGGCAAAAGGAAATTAATTTACACAAGCACATCAGAATGATTTGTTTTTACTACCTCCTTTAAAAAATGTCAAATTGCTGGAAACCTGAGATTTCAACACTAACTACACTGCCTTTTGTACAAGGTGACTCTTCCAGCCTGTGTTTTAGAGCAGCTCTTCACATAACAGCCGGACTGACCTCAGCCCCAGCAACACCCATTGCTTTGTTCATACATGGTCCAAATCCTACTGTTCCGGAGCTCCGGGAAGGGAGACCAGGCCCGTGGTGACAGCTGACCACAATTACAGTGTGTGCGACACCTGTGCTGTATGCTTGGGGCTGCCTTTGCTTTGTCTTCTGTTGGTCCCAGGGACTGAACAGCTAAAACTCAAGAAACTGGCACCCAAGTGATAGCTAAAAAAAAAAAATATAAAAATAAAATAAAATATAGCCATCAGAAGTAAGAGCCCAAAAAATAATCATTATCATCTCTGTGGAATCACCAAACGCGCATAAGGCTGAGCTCTGTCACTTCAATCTCTACGTCTACAGCTGTACCACACCACTCAGACTGTAGTAATTTGTAATTACGAGTTGGTGATTTATTGCACATTGAAAGCCTTGTAAGTCAAGGTGAAAAACTTGGCTTGTCAGAAGCTGTCTGTTAGCATATCCATTTCTTTCTATGCTTACTGCTACCGAAGAAAGTTCAGACTGTGCTATTCCAGGTCCCAATTTTCTTTCACACATCACTTTCAAGTATTTCAGCTCCTATGAAAGGGCTGAAAAATCCAGGTTTTGATGCTGTGGGTCATGGCCCAAAATATTCCCCTGAAGTCTTTTCCTATAGAGAACACAAAAAATCTTTCCCCATTTACCAGAGTTCATGTCCCGCATTTCAGAAATGCACAAAACTTCAAATACACTCGGAGATGAGCTGGTTACAGCTCCCAAAACTTGAAACACACGCAGAGACGAGCTGCTTACAGCTCCCAAAAGCAGCGAGGGCAATGCTATGATGCAACGCAGACTCAGAAAAATGAGAAAGAATTTTAATTTCCACAAACCCACTTGCCAGTCTGTCTTGCAGGCAGCCAGGCTCCCTACACACCACACGAGTTCCCCGCCCGCCGCTGCAGTCCATTTTGACGAGGGAAGGATCCTCTCCCTGACACTTTGCTTTCCGTCTCCCCCTGGCTGTGGTTTCCCCAGGGTGCAAGCCATCGCACGCACCACAGCCCCCGTCTGAACTCACCGCTTCGGCGTTAGGAGGTGTGTCCGTCTGTCTTACTGAAAAACTGCAAAAGAGAGATCCGTAAAACATGCAGTTAGTATATTTATACCAGGTAACTACTCCTGCCAGCCGGTCTGGTCACCCTGGGGTGGTCGTAGGAAGAACCACAAAGGTCCAGGCACATTTTCCCCATTGCCCAGCCTGCCCTGTGAGGAGCGGTGTGGCCTTTTCCCAGTTCAACACTGTGTTTTACATTTTGGGAAGTTTCCTCCTGACCCCATCAAGTTGTGCCCTGAAACATGAAAATAGATGAATATAGAGATGACAATTTTATTTCAAACCGTATTTTTTTTGTTTTCATTAATGCCTCCTGTTTAAGGTTCTTGGCTGTTTGCATACTAAACAGCGTGCCTTGTTTTCACGTTGCCACGTCTTTGTATTGTATTATTTTTTACAACTGACAAGCACCGTCAGACAGCGGGAACACTGTTGTGTCAAAAGCAGATTGAATTTGCTGATTACTGGAGTTCTTTGTGCTGCTTGCACAAAATTTCTTTCCCCTATAATACATCTGTTGTTTGTATATTTGATAAAGTTAATATCTGTGAAATCAGTCATTTCCCCTAGCTCTAAATTATACCGCAACAGACAGAAGATTGACTTCATTGTACTGACAAGAGAGAACTCTCAATGCTTATTATTTGTGGGGACTTGGAGAGATTACAAAAGCACACAGAATGGCTTTATCAGGGGAGTATATTTCTATAAAAGCTGATAAGGTGATGCATGCACATTAACAGTGGGAATAGTTAGTTTTTGACAAACTTCAACTTTTCTAGTATTTTAGTGAGGAAGAACTAAAGAAATAGCATAAATCAGTGTATTATTGCCTTTCTCTTTTCATGCCAGTATCCTGTTTAATACTGATCTCATGTGCAATATTTATGTCTATATAAATAATTCAGGAACTAATTAATCCAATTCTTTTATAATTACCTCTTATAATGGCATACAGCCCAAATCCCAGCAGCTTAATTGCTACTTAATGGAGGTATTTATGACACCAACACTAGTAAAGAATATAGGCACTCTCACTTATTTCAATTAGAAATGAAGCTTAAGCTACTGAACTCCTGATTTGGATTTCAGACACCTTGGAAGTTTTGGCATTTGAGGACACGCGGGTTTTTCACTTCAGAGCAAGAGATTTCAACTCTCCCCAGTCAAATGTGACCGTATATCAGGGCACAAGAGTCAGCACTCATTTACTGCATGACGACAATACCGCAGTACGGTTTCTCTGATGCTTTGACTCTCGCAGTAGGGCTGTACTGGATTTTGGTCCAGTGTTGCTAGATACAACCAGGTTTGCCCAGGTTGGCTTAACACATCATGGAACCAGAGCACAGATCACCCTGAGCTCAATCCATCAGCCTTGCTCAGTACATGGGAGCAGCCTGAACATTAAGGGCATCTCAGATGGGAACAGAACCATGAATCTTGTCTTAATGAGCCAGCTCAAGGACTAAATTAGATGCTTAGCTGAAGAACATCACTCAAGCAGGTGACAGCAGAAATATACTGTGTAGATCTGGGAATGTTAGAATCAGGTGAAGATTTCTTGTATACTACTCACCCCAGGCAGACAGCAAGATATGAGGGAAATCTCCAGCTTTCCTAGTCTCCCCACCAGCACCCTTATGCAGGTTCAGGAGTTCATTATTCACCCTCTGCGGGCAGCATCGTAGTGACCCAGCACGCCAGAAACCTGATCAACACAGATAACATATGCTGCTCGACACAGCTGCCGACGCTGGTCCCCGGTTATATGTTCACAAATGTGGAAGGAAAGTGTAACGTGGTCAATAAGGGCATGCTCAGACACATTCCTGCAGCTCTCATGGAATGGCCAAAGCCACGGCACAGCTGGCAATGAGAAGCCCTGGCCACTGAGCGCTCAGTGCAGGTCAGCAGCATGCAGCGGGACGCTCCTGCAGAGATGGGAGCTCCCTGCCCAGCAGTGCCATGCTGCCCTGGCTCGTCCTGCTGAAAGGAGGAGGGAGGTCTGGGTTTTTGCTAAGTTGGAATGGTTTGAGGATTGGTTTTGCTTATTTTCCACATGCAAATACAAAGTTCAGTAACAGCACAACCTTGCAGTAGGTGCAGGTAGCAGCTTAGCGAGTATTTATGACAGTTACCTGCCAGGACTGGATAAGCAGCTTTGTCAGTTAACAGTAGATTAGAAAACACTTGGAAAAATAAATAGCTTATAAAGGGATCCTTTCAGGGTACAGCCCTGTGGAGCTTTTGTGTAGTCATATCCGTCGACATTTTGATGTCTAATTTATTTTATGGGGTCAGGTTAATAAGGGAATTAAGATCACAAGCAGAGTCATGAATAATCAGATGTCACTGGTCACATCCTCTTCTTCTGTCGTTTATGTCTCAATAGGGGAAAACTGCCTTGATTTAGAACTGAAGGAAGGTTAGCTCTCCCTGCTTCGGCTTAGCAGACCTGTGATTTTCCCATTATGCTTCAGAGGAAAAAGAAAGAAACCTTGCAAAAGGAACAAATGTTTAGTGGGCTACGCAATTTGGTGGTCATACTCTTAAACATGGCTTTGTCTGCATTGGGTTGTTGCATCAATCTGGTTTTCTTCAGGCTCAGAAACAGGAAAGTTCAGGCAGTACAGGGAGCTCTAGGGATGTGTGCATTTGGGATTCAAAGCACTGCGTTTAGTTCAACTTGAATGCATTCTCGATTGATTCAAATTAAGGGAAAATAAACAGTTCTTAAATGAAAAATGAACACCCACAGATTGGCTGGCACAGGTTTAACTGTACTCACAGAAAAATCGCTCCCTATACCAGTCCAATTTCCCCATCATGAAGAAGTTCTAAAATGTTAATGGCTTTCAGCTTGCAAAAACACACCACTCTGAAACTTTGCCCTGTTACGTGTGAAGTGTGCTGTACCAAAAAGTACTTGATAATTAGAGGGAATGTGCTGGTGTGAATATAGAAATCTCATTTTGAAGCATTTAAAAGCTTAAGAATACTGCTTCAAACTGAGAGTCACTTAGTTTTTAGGATTGCTTTTATCTTTACTAGCTGCTAAAGACATCTTCTGAAGTCTTAAACTAGTCCTAATCAAAAGTTTTAGTCAGTGTATTTTCATGAGACCTGGCAAATTTATTCCATTATGCTGCTATTAACTGGTGGATATTTATGCATTAGGATGCAAAGGAGCGACTCCTACAACTAACATTTCACTAAGGAAGGTTTGGTAATTACACCAAGAGATTGGGAATTAGGATTCCTGGGTTTCTCCTGAGCTGTGGGACAGACATGATGTGCTGTCCCCAAAGTGAGCCACTTGGATTCCTTTGTCCACCAAATGCACAATAATGTTGGTAAGAAATTATTGTGAAGTGTGTCAAGATGTGTTCAATAAAAGAGGGACTTTTGTGACATTTAATCTCCTCACCTGCATGCTCACTCTAGGGCATTTCACTGCTGGAAAGGTTCTTTGAGATTCTTAGGTGAAATGCACTGTTAAGAATACTTTTGTTGGTGTGTATGAGAGGTTAATGAATTAATCCCTTTCTCTGTGACATAAGTCACAAAAACGGGAGGCTGAATTTAAACCAACAGCGCTGGATAAGAGGTAGAATAGAGATGTTTATAAGGATGTTAAAGAGAAATTAAGTAGTTACTAAAAGTGTTTTCAAATAAGCCCTTTTTGTTTGGGAAGAGGATTACATTTTTTTCTGGAACTATCCAACTTTTTAGAAAGAAACGGGAACCACTCCCACTCCAAGACCCAAAGACTGAAAACCTCTCAATTTCTAATAAAATCTTCCAGCTTTGTTTTTTCAATTAAAGAAAAAAAAAAAAAAAGCTGACCTTCTGTGTATGTGCTCCTAGATCCTTCGCTTCCAGCACTTGATGAACCGACAGGGCAGACAAGCACTAGCAATCACCTGGAGAAGCACCACACAGCAGTCAGCAGAGGTCTCAGAGGGACACCTCTTCAGTTGTTTTGCAGAAATCCCAAAGGGTGGCTTGGAGGGAGCTGGAGGGAGCATCAGGTTTCCTCTCCCATACCTGCAGAAAGCTGAGCAGACAACTCTTGCCAGATACTATGCTAATCTCAGCCTCTTCTTCTTCTTCTATTTCTAATAAACTTGTCCCCAAGGACAAGGATATGAACAAGCCCCTTGGAGAGTCCCATATTTTGTAGCATTACAAGCCTTGCTCGTTACTCTTATGAGAGCTTATCACCAGTGACTGTACTGTACCAGTGCAGTCTTGGGGGGGGGCAGTGCTGATCTCCAGTGTCCTTGAGTGTCCTGGGGACCAAGTAAGCACTATGAAAATTCAAGATATGGGAACAAAACTGAGTTCTGTCAAAATGTTTCATGAAATATAGGAAGAATCCCACGCTTTCATGCCAAGATAGGTTTCTGTTGTCCTCACTGCAGTCTGCCACGTGCCAGACGGGCAACCTAACCTTTGGCCGCTGCGTGTGCCAGTGCAGCCTTGAATGCAAGAAATGGTTGGGTTGAAATTCCCCATTGAAACAGCTCTATCTGGCTGAAATGTTCAGCAAAACACTTTCTAGAGAAAGATATTTTATCCAGAAGAATGTCTTGAGTTTAGTATCTCCACTGACTCAGGTGGAAGAAGCCTCCATTCTGAACTGATGGCGATTTATCTTCTCTACTAAACCCAATGACAAAGCGCACGGTGCTTTCAATGGGACCAGAAAAGCGACTGACTGTGAAAGGCAATGGATGGAGGCTTCATCTTAGTTATTCTGATTTAAATGCAGAGAAACTCTTGTGACTTCTTTTGTGTTGTTTCAGCTCTAAAGGAATGAAATGGAGAGCAGAGCTGGGCCAATGAACAGCAGCACCATGATTGCCTAGGCTGAAAACAGCAAGTAGCTTAAGTAAAAATATTTTCTTTTATCATGAAATTCCCAAGTGTATTTGGGAAATGACTGGTTCATTTCTCAGAAGTAACATAAGTTATTTTCATTTAATGAAAATAAAAACAACAAATGAAAAAACACATGAAATCCTTTGCCATTTCTCACTTATTTTAAGAATATACTCACCTGGATGTGTATCTTTTATTTCCACATTTCTCTCAAAGTACAATTCAGTTAACAATAAATACCGCTATCTTATCCCCTGTATTTAACAAATAAAATTCTATGGTAATTTCACAATCAACAATGCCTGGCGTTAGGGATTTCATCATTAAATCTGATTGAATATGATTAAATATGGCTCATGCTTTCCAAAATGGGTTGCATGATAGATTTAAATGAACTCATTAGTGGTTAATGCAGCAAAGCGCTTTCTAAATGCTAATGTTTGGCTGCCTTTGGCTCGTTAATTAATTTGAAGATTGTGTAATTATCAGAGCTTTCGATTAGCATACGTCTACTTCTTATTCCCGAACGACAGTTGTTTGCATGTAACTATTGGAAATTCAATTATATTTATAATAAAAATAGGACATCAGACTGCCCAAACAAGCACAGTCTGCATGGGAACAGCATCTTTTCCTTTGAAGTCTTTTTTTTTTATTACTGTTATTTTTTGAAAAGAGCATAGGCTCAGCAGCTTTCTCCCAGCACAGAGAAGGGATAGCAAAGTACATGGCTTTGCCAGATAATTACATACCTCTGAAGAGCTGTGCAAGATGCGTGAGGTCTGAATAGGGCTTGGAAAGAAGCAGCAGCAGAGCCTGGCTGGTTTTCTCTCTCTTTTTTTTTCCTCTTTAAAAAAAAAAAAAAAAAAAGAACCATAAACATCATAAACTCTTCCTAACCATAAGCTCTTCATAAACATCAGTGTGGCCTCACGAGAGATGCCACAGGGATAACTTGTGTCCAAGGTTCCTGGAGCTGTAAGGCTCACAAGTGGAAGGATGTAAAAGAACTTTATCTCCTGCAGGCATTTTGAATGACAACAACTAAAAAAAAAATTAAATCAACTGCCTGGATCATTTCTCTTGTGCTTTTTAAAGGCATGTCTGATTTCTCTGACAAGTTTCCATGGCTGTCTTCACAGCACAAGCTGAATTCACATCAGTCCTTACGGCTTTTAGCAGGGAACTTGTTTGTCATCAACAGATTTTTTTTTCCACTAGACATGGGATTCTCTGCTGTAGTTATCTGGGGCCACAAACAGCTGGAGCAGCATCACAAGTGTAAAAGCCAGAAAAGCAAACCTTGGGGTTCATCAGCATGTGTGCCAAGGAGCCCTTCTCTGCCAGCAGCTGCCAGAGCAACAATGCATTAACATATGGAATAATTAAGCCCAGTAAGTAACTATTACATTTTCTAGTGAAACCAAACAACTTCATTTTCTCAAACAGTCAACTTCTATCTCAAAAACATCTAACATGCATCACTTCTTAGATAAATCATCTGATGAGTTTGGTTTTTAAATTGCTGTTAATCATGGATGTTCATCCTATGTACTTTTATATGTGTATTTATTATTCAAAAATAAGTAAGGTTAGGTGTGATTAAGTAGACAGCACTTCCTACCCCCAAAACCCCAACCCTCCCATTCATTCAAGGGAAAAAGGCAAGGAATTATTATAAAGCTGTCGTGGTTTTGTTAGTGAGGGGGGGCCTAAGGTGGTAGCTTCTGTAGGAAACTGCTAGAAGTCGCTCCCCTTTGTTCAGTGGACTCGGCCGGGCCTAGGGCGGACCTGCTGCTGGCCAAGGCCGAGCCAATTGGTAGCAAAATGTTCTGTGATAACGCCTCTGCGATAACGTATTTAAGAAGGGGAAAACAGAAAAAAAAAAAAAAGAGAAGAGAAGATGTGAAGAAGCTGAGCAGGGGCAGAGGCGCAGAGGGGGAGGCGCAGGCCTCATGGGCCTTGCAGGCCTCACCCTCTGGCCTCTCGCCAGGCAGCCGACTGGGCCCGACTCGGTCCAGCCCGGCTGCAAGAAATGGAAAGGAGATGAGAAGTGAATAAGATGTAAAAAAGATCCTGAGAGACATCTACCAGCCTGTTGTGAGGAACGGCTGCAGACGCCAAGGTCAGTTCAGAAGGAGGGGGAGGAGTAACGCGGCTCCTGGCCAAGATTCCTCTGCAGCCTGTGGTGACGACCATGGTGGAGCAGGTTGTCCCCCTGCAGCCCATGGAGGTCCACGGAGGGGCAGAGATCCTCTTGGAGCCCATGAAGGACCCTGTACCGGGGGAGGTGGATGCCTGAAGGCAGCTGTGGCCCGTGGAGGGCCCGCTGGGACAGCTGTTCTGGAGAGACTGCACCCGTGGAAGAGATGACCCACGCCGGAGCAGTTCCACAAAGGACTGTGGCCCGTGGGAGGGACCCCACAATGGAGCAGAGGAGGAATGTGAGGAGTTCTTCCCCCGACCATGAAGCAGCGGTGTGAAACAACGTATGATGAACTGACTGCAACCCCCATTCCCTCTTCCCCCCTGTGCCGCTCGGGAGGGGAAGGTGGTAGAGATAATGTTAAGCTTGGGAAGAGGGAGGGGTGGGGGGAGGTTATCTTGTTCTCTGTCTCATTCTCCTGCTGTTTGTAGTAATAAATGAATAGTTTTCCCCAAGTCGAGTCTGTTTTGCCCGTGACGGTAACTTTAAGGATTTCTCCCCGTCCTTATCTCAAACCTCGAGCCGTTTTTCCTTATATTTTCTCTCCCTGTTCTCTCAGAGGGTGGGGGGAGTGAGAGAGAGACTGCGTAGTCTGGTCCTGATTGGGGCTGAACTACGACAAAAGCAAAATGTATCACCCTTAACTTCTGAGTCTTTGCTTGTTTCAATGCAAAAAAATTGTTAGTTCTTTGGTTTTTCACTGAAGTAGCTGCCTTGCTATGCAATTCCTATTTCAGATGAAGTCTACCTCAATCAGTAGCAAGGGGATTAAATAAGATATGGCTTGGTTCCATCAATAATTGACTGTGAAGCAGGGATGTAGAGATGGGTATCTTAGAGAAAAATTGCACTTCCAGCCGACGCAAAGCCCTGTCGCCAGCTTTACTCTCATACGGGAACACAGGTGTGTCGCTGCACAGGTTACCCAGCGCTCGGCCAGTTTGATGCCTGCAAATCCCCTCAGCACCTGCTCCCCGCCTCTAAAACAGGCAAAGCCAGCTCTTTGCAGCGTGTCCTAGACGATGGCAGTGACGCCCAGCAGCAGCTTGCTGTTGGGGTTTGCTGCACGGGCAAAGCCACTCCCTTCCCTCAGCCGCCACCACGCTTTGAGGGAAAGCAAACACAGGCAGACCAAGGCAAAACCTCACCCAGGAGCGGAATACACGAGACCTGTGCTGCTGCTTCCCAGAAGAGCATCCCTTGTCCATTGGACTGCCAGAGAGCCACGGTGCTGCGAAGAGTTTCTAACGACATTGCAACCATCCCCATTTTAAGGCTCCAACCACCTCCATGGAAGCAGCGTGTTGCTCTTTTCAGGCACAAGATTAAGAATTCAGATAGTCTTGGAGATGAACTGATGTACGGAAATGTCAGCTCTCAAGGCAGCTGGAAAAGAGAATCGCTGACTCAGCAGCTGTCCAAAACCAGCAAAAGATGCAGGAATATAAATGGACCTGTCAATGAAACAGGCCAGTGAAGAATATTATTGCTGAAGGGCGTGGGGACAGGCAACAACAGACAGAAAAATCAACAGAGCTTTTGCCACAGCCTCTGACAGGGAAGGCAGGGAGTGAGGAGGAAGGAACTGGGCTCCAAGGCAGATCCTGGCATCTGTGTAGAGGCTCCTGGGCTGATGAAAAGTAGATGAAACAACACTTAAACCGTGCTGTTAATAATGGTGTTGGCTGCCGGGAAAAGTGCAGCACAGTTTAGGAGGACATCACTGAAAAATGACAGGAAAACAATAGATTTTAACGAAGAATTGCAACCGCTGTCTGAGGCACAGCTCACACCAAATGCCTATAATGAATTTTTAAAGCCAACGGCACAGAGACAGGGATGAAAGTTTTGTTGTGCTGAAGTTCCCAGACATTTGGCTACTTAATTTGATGGAGCCAGCAGTCAACCACCCTAGAAATAATGCCAAAAGGGAAAACACCTTCCACTCTCCTGGGGTACAACATGTATGGAGGAGAAGGGCAAAAAGTGGCATTGTTCAAATGCCCCTCCCTGTTGTTGGTTAGGAGACTGCCCCAGATACCAGCCATACAGACATCACTTTAAATCCTGCATTTAATGCTAACGGCCGTGGGCTATGCCAGGGGAGCTGGAACAGTGGGAACAGGCAGCGTTCCTCCAGGACGAACTAAACCAAGGAAACGAGAGGAAGGTCTAAGTGCACAGTAGCTGACCCCAGTCTCCAAAGACAACTGTGCCTGTGGAAGTTTCCCTGTCGTGCTGCAAAGCTGACAGCCAGGCACTCTTCATGAAGCCCTAACCTTTCTTTCCTTCCCCCTGTACCTCCACACACACACACGCATGTGCCCGCTGCAGACTTCACGTCGGAAGGGCGAAGGGTGCCGCGTCCACCCATCAGCTGGAAGGACTGCGGTGCCAGCGCATCATCTGTTGTCTCTGCCTTTTAATCTCCTTTTTTTCCGTACTTGAGG